>NC_000083.6:14856278-15547945 GCF_000001635.26 Mus musculus | reverse complement strand
TTAGAGCAGTAGGAGCAGTAGCCTCTACAGGAGTGCAAGTACTGCGCGGATATGTACCTAGGAGCTCTAGGTAGCCGGCTTCATGGCCTGCATGAACCGGGAGGAGACTTTTTCCTGAAGCAGACCCTGGGCTGCAAGAATCACCTCAGATGGGTACACTCAGGCAGTAGAACACCGTTGTGTGGAGTTTCAGAGCCCTCAAGACATCTTGTGTTTCAATTCTTAAGCTAAGTGAAATACAATATAAATTCAGTGAATTTTTGAGAACTTCTGAAATTAAAGATCATTTTGTGTGCTTTAAAGTGTTATAAAATTTTTATGCTTTTAAATATTCTTTTTCTTTTCTTTTTTTTTTTTTTTTTTTTGGTTTTTCGAGACAGGTTTCTCTGTGTAGCCCTGGCTGTCCTGGAACTCACTTTGAAGACCAGGCTGGCCTCGAACTCAGAAATCCACCTGCCTCTGCCTCCTAAGAGCTGAGATTAAAGGCATGTGCCACCACCACCCGGCTAAATATTCTAATTTTAAAAGGATTGTTATATTTATTTTGTATGTATAAATTTTTGCTTGCATGTATATATATATGCGTGCAGTGCCTGCTGAAGCCAGAAGACAGTGATGGATCTCCTGGAACTGGAGTTATAGATAGTTTTGAGCTACCATGTAGGTGCCAAAATCAAACCCAGGTACTCTGTAAGAACAGCAAATACTCTTAACATCTGAACCATCTCTCTACCCCTAAATTTATTTCAAGTACTTTATGAACAAAATATATAACAACATATAAGTGCTATAAGGTTAGAGTCCAGAAAAAAAAAAAACAAGAAAAAAGTTTTCACGTACCCATCAACTTTTTTACTGAATTAGTTTATTCTGGTCCTTCCTTTTGGTTTCTTTTTAATTTCTTTCATATATGTAAATAATATAAATATGTCATCTGGCACTATGTCAGTTAGATGTCAGGTAAATTGTGGCTCTGTGCCAGGAGAGAAAAAATATATAAAATAAACAAAAATATTGAAATGCCTGCTCTTTAGCTGACTCATGGACTAGGGAAGCATGCATACTTGTACAGACCTATGCAGAGTCAGGAAAAGTGTTTAGAGACCCGTGGAGTAGACGTAAATATAAAGGCTATTGAAGGAAGATTTGGGAGGGGCAAGCAGATGGTCTCAGAGGAGATAGCTGTTGTAACTGTCTCAAGGCATGAAAGGGCTGCACTTTTGAGAACAGGTTGAAGTCATTTCATGGAAGGAAGCAGATGCCAGAGAAATGCATGTGAGCCTGTTAATGTAGAGCCTGTGAAGGTCCCAGGAGAGTGAGAGTGAGGCATAGCGGGGTTTCAGTTCTTTGTTCTACAATGATGCTTTGGCGAATTTTCAAAAATATAGTGCAGTGTGCAACCACCTCAGAGATTGCTTCAGTTTCCAGGGGGAAAGGATTGCATGCAAAGGACTAGTGGGCCACAGAGAGAAGACATCTGAGTAAGATGTGTTTTGAAACAGGGTTTTTGTTATATTTGAAATGGGCTAAATGTAAATGAAATAAGCATGAGTACTTGGTATGAGGAGAAAATTAACTTTCATTTTACAATTTGTGGATCATTGAGAAAGGTACTTTATAGCCAAGGTGTGGCAGCAGGAGCACACTTTTAGTCAGCAGGACCCAGAACATCCTGTCTTCTTTAACCTAAAGGAGAACCCCCAACTGACTATGTCTTAGAATGAGAAGACAATTTCAAACTCATATGCTGCTTTTATCAACAACTCTACCCAGGTACTCATAGTTGTTGATCTTCTAGCTGGATGGGCTCCAATTACATTTAATTTTCCTTTTTTAGGAAAATCCAGTAAGGGAAATTCCACCTAAGGAAGTGTTGTTATGTCTCCATAGTATGAAATAGGTGCAGAGAGTGCATAGGGAAAGGTGACCAGACACCTGACTAAGTGGAACTGGGTGAGGTAGGGTTGTTGGGTAAGGTAGGATATAAAAACCAAAAAGATGCTTATAGTTTGTAGGGCTTGCTTGCCGTTGCAGTTTACACCAAGAATAAGGTTGCTTCTGATCCTACTTGGAGGACATGTAGTTAAAATAAAAACAGAATAAAAATATTTGAAATGTAAATAAAGAAAAATCCAATAAAATAACAGAATAAAAAAATTAAAATAAAGGTGGTGCACACCTTTAATTCTAGCACTCAGGAGGCAGAGGCAGGAGAATCTCTGTGAGTTCAAGGCCACTCTAGTCTACAAAGCAAATTCTAGCATGGCCAGGAATACACAGAGAAACCCTGTCTCAAAAAAAACAAAACAACAACAACAAAAACCCCAAACAAACAAAAATGACAAAAAAAAAAAAAAACCCAAAGGATGATGGAATGCACTCACTGCACTTGATAGGAGACAGACAACTTGTGTTGGCTATAGAATCCTACCTCATTGACCAGATTGTCTTTGAACCATCAAACCTAGCTGGGTGTGCCTTAACTCATGAAGACTAAGTAATGGGGTAGGCCTGACCACATAGAAAATCAGATGCCTAAGCAATTTATTATATTCAGTCTCATCAAAAACTTTATCTTTCCACAGAACTAAGGACAGAAATTCATCCTTGTCTTTTGTGCTCTTTGGCCTTCTCAAGTCAGAAATTCCTCACTCAACATATGGAATGGAATCATCGCACTGAAATCTTCCCAGGAACATCTGCAAGAATAAATCCTAAACCAGGAGATCCCTGTTCAGATCAGCTTCAGGAACAACATGTTGATTCACAGAACAAAAATGACAAGGCCAGCAATGAAGTAAAAAGAAAATCCAAACCCAGGCAGAGGATTTCAACAACCTTTCCCAGCACACTCAAAGAACAAATGAGATCTGAGGAAAGTAAGAGAACTGTGGAAGAGCTCAGAACAGGCCAGACAACAAATACAGAGGACACAGTCAAATCATTTATTGCATCAGAAATCTCAAGTATTGAAAGACAATGTGGGCAATATTTCAGTGATAAGTCAAATGTCAATGAGCACCAGAAGACACACACAGGGGAGAAGCCCTATGTTTGCAGGGAGTGTGGGCGGGGCTTTACACAGAACTCACACCTCATCCAGCACCAGAGGACACACACAGGGGAGAAGCCCTATGTTTGCAGGGAGTGTGGGCGGGGCTTTACACAGAAGTCAGACCTCATCAAGCACCAGAGGACACACACAGGGGAGAAGCCCTATGTTTGCAGGGAGTGTGGGCGGGGCTTTACACAGAAGTCAGACCTCATCAAGCACCAGAGGACACACACAGGGGAGAAGCCCTATGTTTGCAGGGAGTGTGGGCGGGGCTTTACACAGAAGTCAGTCCTCATCAAGCACCAGAGGACACACACAGGGGAGAAGCCCTATGTTTGCAGGGAGTGTGGGCGGGGCTTTACACAGAAGTCAGTCCTCATCAAGCACCAGAGGACACACACAGGGGAGAAGCCCTATGTTTGCAGGGAGTGTGGGCGGGGCTTTACAGCGAAGTCAGTCCTCATCCAGCACCAGAGGACACACACAGGGGAGAAGCCCTATGTTTGCAGGGAGTGTGGGCGGGGCTTTACAGCGAAGTCAAACCTCATCCAGCACCAGAGGACACACACAGGGGAGAAGCCCTATGTTTGCAGGGAGTGTGGGCGGGGCTTTACAGCGAAGTCAGTCCTCATCCAGCACCAGAGGACACACACAGGGGAGAAGCCCTATGTTTGCAGGGAGTGTGGGCGGGGCTTTACAGCGAAGTCAGTCCTCATCCAGCACCAGAGGACACACACAGGGGAGAAGCCCTATGTTTGCAGGGAGTGTGGGCGGGGCTTTACACAGAAGTCAAACCTCATCAAGCACCAGAGGACACACACAGGGGAGAAGCCCTATGTTTGCAGGGAGTGTGGGTGGGGCTTTACACAGAAGTCAGACCTCATCCAGCACCAGAGGACACATACAAGAGAGAAGTAATATATTTTCGAAAAGAATGAGAAAGCCAACAGCAATAAAACCACATCTCAACAATTACAGGAAGACAAATGTAGTCACTAAACATCTGTTCTGCTAAAACTTCTAAGGAGTCTACTGATTTTTAAAACTAGAATATAAAATGACTAGAAAAGGGAATTAAATCCCCTTCTTTTTCTTTTCTTTTTCGGTTTTTAAAGACAGATTTCTCTGTGCAGTCTGGTTGTCCTAGAACTGTTTCTGTAGACCAGGTTGGCCTCAAAATCAGAGTTGCTAGCTTCTGCCTCCCCAATACTAGGAGTAAAGCCCCATTGCAAATTCTCATTTTCTTTCTTTTCTTTCTTTTCTTTCTTTTTTTTTTTTTTTTTTTTTGGTTTTTCGAGACAGGGTTTCTCTGTATAGCCCTGGCTGTCCTGGAACTCACGCTATAGACCAGGCTGGCCTCGAACTCTGAAATCTGCCTGCCTCTGCCTCCCGAGTGCTGGGATTAAAGGCACCTGGCTACAAATTCTCATTTTCAAGTGAGATAAGTTAGAAAGAAAAACAAACGAACAACCCCTCCTCAAAAACAAAACAAACAAAAACAAACTGTTAGGAGCGACCCTGTTTGAATGTTAGCTGCCTTGTCAGCCATAAGTGCTTACTTACAAAGTCTTGGCCTTAGTGGAAAAGTATTAGCTTAGTTGAGATTTCTGTGGGAAAAAGTTGAGGCCTCTGTGGGAAAGTACTACATAGAGTTCTGTTCCTCCTGCTGAACTTTTTACCTAGCCAATATCCTGCTTTGGGGAACATGTACGTTCCCCCAGAAACAAAGCGATTCTGCGTCATCCCCCTACCCATACTCTGCTTCTGTGGGCATAAAACCTGCCTGGGAATAATAAAAATGTGACAGCTTGATCAGTCAGACTTGCTGTCCGTCCTTGTGTTTCTCGCCTTTCATTCTCTCCCCAGGTGGTTCCCCAGACCCTGTTCGACTGTCCCGCGGGCCAGGACACAAACAAACAATAGACAAACAAAACAGAAGAAGGTTCCTTGGGTACTCAAGGACATCTCTCAGTTCTTTCTCCCACAAATCCCCTCGTGTTTTCTGTTTTTATTTTACTTAGTTAGCTTCATGGTCTGATAAAATTTGTCTCCATACAAATCTGAAGCCCAACTATTTCATTAATACCCCATTAATCACTTGAAGAGAGAAAATCAGGAGGACCTTATAGAACTCATATTCTGAGTTCAGGTCTTTGTGGAATTTCAGTCCCTGGAAAGGTATAATTCTGAGGTCACTACAGTGAATAAAGTATTAGTGACTCATGCATACTTTTAAACCCAGCATTTAGGAGACATAAGTAGATGGATTTCTATGAATTCAAGGTAAGCCTGCCTGTACTACATAGTGAATGTCTAGGACATCCAGAGCTACACAGAGAGAACCTATCTTAAAACAAAAAAAAAGTATTAAAGAATTAAGTCTAGGATCCACGGAGAACTATTTGAGATTTGAAGCATAATTGGGTGTCTTAGTTATGGTTTCTACTGTGTGATGAGACACCATGACCAAAAGCAGCTTGGCAAGAAAAGGGTTTATTGTATCATATACTTCCAGGTTACAGTACATCACCGAAGGAAGTGATGGCAGAAACTCAAGCAGGGCAGGAATTTGGAAGCAGGAGGTAATTCAGAAGCCACAGAGAAGTGCTGCTTTACTGATTTGTTCTTCGTGGCTTGCACAACCTGCTTTCTTATAGCACCCAAGACCACCAGCCCAGATGTGGACTACCCACAATGAGCTGGCACCTCCCACACCAATCCTCCTTCTTCTTCTTTTTAAATACTTTCTTTAAAAAAATATTTTATTTATTTATGTATATGAGTACATTGTCACTGTCTTCAGACACACCCTGAGAGGACATCGGATCTGGTTGTGAGTCACCATGTGATTGCTGGGAATTGAACTCAGGACCTCTGGAAGAGCAGTGTGCTCTTAACCTCTGAATCATCTCTCCAGCCCATATCAATCCTTACTTGAGAAAATCACCATAGGTGAATCTAGTGCAGACATTTTCGCAGTTGAGAGATCCTTTTTTTTCTTTCTCTTTCTCTTTTTCTTTTCCTCTTTCTTTCTTTCTTTCTTTCTTTCTTTCTTTCTTTCTTTCTTTCTTTCTTTCTTTCTTTTTTTTGGTTTTTCAAGACAGAGTTTCTCTGTATAGCCCTCAGAAACTCAGAAATCCGCCTGCCTCTGCCTCCCAAGTGCTGGGATTAAAGGCGTGTGCCACCACCGCCCGGCTGAGAGATCCTCTTCTAAAGGGACTCTAGCTTGTATAAGTTTGACATAAAACTATCCAGCGCATTGGATTAGGGAAGAGTATTTCACAATTACCTATTCTTTTTTCTATTCTCCTGCCAGGCTCCTGGGCTCTGGGAATCTTCCAGCCTCTGAAAACAAAGATATGGCATCCAGACTGTGCACATATATAAACAAGTACATGTGTGGCTATATTTTATGTACCTTACATACATTTATGAAAGCGTTTATGGATGTGGCCTAGGTATGGGCATTATTGTGTGTCTGATGGTTATGTAGGTACACCTATACACATGTACACTTTATTTGTATGTGCATATGTGTGTGTGTTTATTTAGGGCTGCTAATCAGAGAAATAATGTATTCCATTCCTCTAGAGTAATCCTAGAGCTCATCTGTGTGTGTGTGTGTGTGTGTGTGTGTGTATGTGTGTAGACAAGTAGACTATAAAAGATAGATAGATAAATAGATAGATAGATAGATAGATAGATAGATAGATAGGTAGATAGACAGATAGTAGAGAATTACTTAGCCATTAAGAACAGATGAACATCATTTCCAAGAAAGCTGATACAATTAGGTATGTTTAGCAAAGTATGCCAGACTCAGAAACATAAGTACTATAGTTTATCTTTCATGTGTGGAAATCTAAACAAACAAAAGACATAAATGTAGGAGGAGGATCTATTACAGAATAGGATTAGGAAATTAGTGAGCTGGAACAAGTGTGGGTAGTAAGGAAAATAAAAATACCTTACACACAGGTGTGAAACTATCACAATGAAGCCCACTACATACACTAATGTAGAAAAATGCCACCTTTAAAAAGACTATTGAAGACAGGTGGTGGTGGCACAAGCCTTTAATCCCACTACACAGGAAGCAGAGACAGGTAGATCTCTGTGAGTTTGAGGCCAGCCTGGTCTACAAAGTGAGTTCCAGGACAGCCAGGACTCTTACACAAGGAAACTCTGTCCTGAAAAACGAACAAACAAAAAAGACTATTGAGGCACTGCCTCCACCACCCAAACCTAGACTTTCCACATCCCCCTCCAGGGTCCAGCCTGGAGACTTTCCACTACCACCCCATACTTGTCATTCTGCTGCCAATCCAACCCATGCAACCAGCCAGATCTGGCCTGGGTCCCACAGCCATTACTCCAGCCTAGGCTGGCCATCTGCACTTGTAGCTGGCCTCTGGGTTTCCTCAAGATCCCATATGCTGTGTCCATGAGAGAAGAGAGTTAGCCAGAACCGGACTGACTCCATGACAGGCTGCAAACTGGCTGTTTAGGAGACTAGGCCTACGTTTATGTTTCCGAGAACTGGAAAAGGCAAAAACAGTCAACTCCAGAAAAAAAGCAATCCTCACAGGCAGCCAACCAGGAAGCTGCCCCACCACCTAGCCTGAGCCAACCTTATGGGGAGCCAATCAGGAGCTACAGAATCTGCCTGCCATTTAGTTTAAGGCAACTATAGTTAGCAAAAGTCCCCCAAATTCCCCAGAGCCTTAACCAATCACAAAAGAACCTATACCCCTGAGATAGAACCAACAAATCAAGGGAAAAGAAAAAGTTACCCACTCCTACCCTAGGACAGATTTTAAGTTGACCCTGCAACTATTGCATACTAGTTGAGTCTGGAGTGGCATTCTCAGCAAATCAGGGACCCTTACTCACAGATTTTTAATGTAGATAGTTAGAGCAGTAAATTTCTCCGATAGGGATGATTTCAGTGTGTCTTAGAAGTATTGTTGTGTTGTATTTTCCACTTAAATTAGTTCCAGGGAGTATTTTTTTTCTTGATTTCTTTTTTGATCCATTCATCATTCAGTAATGAGTTGTTTAATCTCAATAAGTTTTTGTATTTACTAGAGGTGGTTTTTGCTGTCAATTTTGTTAGATTACATTGTGGTCAGATAGTATATAAGAAGTAATTTCAAACTTTTTGAATTTTTAAAGATTTTTTTTTATATCCCAAGATGTGGACTGTTTTAGAAAAGCTTCCATATGATTCTAAGTAGAATGTGTATTCTTTGGTGTTTGGATAGAATGTTCTGTAAATATTTGTTCAGATTTGTTCAGTATATTTGATGTATGATGTCAATTAATTCTGATGTTTTCCTGTTTGTATCCAGATAAACTGTCTATTGGAGAAAGTGGGGTTTTCAAATCATTTATTATTAGTGGATCAATGTTAATCTGTGTTTGGTTTTGTTGTTGTTGTTTTTTGGTTTTTCGAGACAGGGTTTCTCTGTATAGCCCTGGCTGTCCTGGCACTCACTTTATAGATGGTTTCGAACTCAGAAATCCACCTGCCTCTGCCTCCCAAGTGCTGGGATTAAAGGTGTGCGCCACCACCCCCGGCTTAATCTGTGTTTTAAATTCCAGTAGTTTTAGATTGAAATTTACTTTGTCAGATATTCAGATAGTGATGCTTGCTTGCTTGCTTCCTGGTCTTATTTGACTGGGTAAACATTTGTTTATCCTTTTACTCTAAGGCAGTACCAATCTTTAAAACTAATATGTGTTTCTGGTAGGCAGCAGATAGGTGAGCTTTATTTCTTGGGCCATTCAGACTTCCTTTGGTGATCAACAGCAATGTGGAAAGTGTAAGATGAATAAACCCTTTCCTCTCCAACTTGCTTCTTGGTCATGATGTTTGTGCAGGAATAGAAACTCTAAGACATATGGGTATTATTAAATTGTTGACAAGGAGTCTCAAATGCTTGACTGCAATAGCCAGTTCCATTGTCTGTTTTAATCTGATTTGGAATACCCAGCATAGAAAAACAATGCATGCAATGACTAATTATATTTTTAGTTGCTTCTCCTTTTAAAACAGTTGCTACTATAAAGCCTGAAAAGGTGTCAATAGTCACATGTACATATTTTAATTTTCCAAAATCAGAAATATGAGTAACATCCATTTGCCATAATTGATTAGGTATAAATCCTTGAGGATTAACACCATTATGTGTACAAGTAGAAATTGAAGACATTCAGGCCAAGTCTTTACAATTTGACATGCATATTCTCTAGAAATACCAAATTGTTGTTTCAAGCTATTACTAATTTGATAATGTAAAGAATGAGATTGTTTGGCCAATTGTTCCTGTAAAAGGAGAATAATCTGCCTGGTAAACAAATCTGTGTGGCATTGCCTTCACTAAGTGGTCTGGGCAATCCAGGATGAGCTCTTAAATGTCCTATAAAGTAAGGAACAGTATGTTCTCTTAAAGTGAGTTGTATTTGCATAAATAATTGCAAAAATTGAGAATTAGCAGTATCTAAAAAAGGAACAGTTTCAAACAATTGTAACCCGTGAGTTATATATTGGCTATCAGTATACAAATTAAAAGTTTGATTTTTTAGCATTTCAAAAACAACAGCTACAGCACATAGTTTAATTATTTGTGCTGAAGCAGAGGAACACTCAAGAGAATGAACATGTGATTCAGTTACATAGCCTGCCATTAGATGAACCATCTGTAAATACAGTAAGTGCATCTTCTATGGGCTGCGTGCATAAATTTACAGGAAATATAAAAGCATGCACAGAGGCAAATTGTAACAACTTGTCTTTCAGAAAATGATTATCAATTTTGCCTGGAAAATTTGCACATGCAATAGGCCAAATATCAGTGTTCTGCAATAACCAATTTAATGGCTGTTTGGAATAAGGAATAAACATTTTATCAGGTTCTTTCCCCAAATACTTTCGTGATTTTATCCTATAATCTGTATTTTTTTTCTTTCTTTCTTTCTTTCTTTCTTTCTTTCTTTCTTTCTTTCTTTCTTTCTTTCTTTCTTTTTTGGTTTTTCGAGACAGGGTTTCTCTGCATAGCCCTGGCTGTCGTGGAACTCACTTTGTAGACCAGGCTGGCCTCGAACTCAGAGATTTGCCTGCCTCTGCCTCCCGAGTGCTGGGATTAAAGACGTGCGCCACCACCGCCTGGCCCTACAGTCTGCATTAACACAGCAACAGCTTCATAATAGGGTGTTAGAGCTTTGTTTGGAGATGAAGAAAGATGAATTTACAGTAATGGTCCCTTTTGCCAAAGAACTTCTGTGGGTGCATGAAAAGTAGCAAGAATGCAAACAGCCAGCAATTGATAATGGCATATATAATGTATCTGTTGTTGACTAACAGCTTCCTCTACTTTCTGCAAAGCTATTTGTCCCTCATTAGTTAATTGTGGAGGGGAATTAGGATTTGCATCCCCTTGAGAATATCAAACAGAGGTTTAAGTTCTGTGGTAAGCTTAAGATGAGGCCTTAGCCAATTAACACCCCCTAACAGCTTTTGAAAATCATTTAAAGTAAGTAAATTATCTTTTTATTTGAATTTTCTGTGCCACAATTTGTTTAGGATATAGCCGATGTCCCAAATTCTGAAAAGGATATTGTCTTTGAATCTTTTCTGGAGCAACAATTAATCCCCAAGATTTTAAAGCTTTTACTATAAGAGCAAAGGCTTGTGGTAAAACTCCTTCAGAGAGACCAGCTAATAAAATATCCACATAATAAATAATATACACAGAAGGATTCAAAGTCCTAACCTCTTGTTTGAAGCAGCAACAATTTTTTTGACATAATGTAAGGCTATTTAGCCATTCCTTGAGGCAAAACTTTCCAAAGGTATCACTTCATGGATTCTTTAAAATTACAAATTCGTACACCGAATGCAAAACTTTTGCAGTTATCTGGATGCAAAGGAATAGTATAAAAACAATCTTTTAAATCTACCGATAAGGTACAGATGCGCACAGTTGGTCTCTGGCTTGAATGGCAGGGGACTGATGGGGAGGGGGCGTCTCAGAACGGGCGGAACGGGGGAAGGGAGAGAAGAGGCGCTCAGGAGTCAAGGGGGACGGGGGAGCCAGTTCCACCGCCTGGGACGCAGGTGGGACGGACAAGCCCGGATGATGGGGGTGGGGGGTGGGGTGGCGTTGGGGACGTGGGAGGAGGACCCGGGATTCCGGGAGCAGCAGGACCAGGAAGGGGGCTGGCTGTAGCGGCGGACTTGGCTTCGGAGTTGCTCTGTCAGAGACCGCGAGCAGCAGCACGTTGTGGGGAGGTCGGGACCTCGACTGGACCACTGTGGCCGCGCCGCAGCCGCAGCCGCTGTGTCCCGACAGAGAAAGGCTGAGTATCCTCGCGGAGGAGCAGCCCCGGCCGGGATACTCAGCTTGCTCGTCTCCTGCTCAGGACAAGAAGAGTCGGTGACTCCAGTGTATAGAAAAAAAAAAAAAAAATAACAACAGATAAAAATCCGGAGGAAGCGAAAGATGATTCTGTCCTCCCTCAGGAAGCTCCCATTAATGCAACTAGACCTAGCAGGAGCTGGCACAGTAGAAGCAGCACCTCTATCTCTTTCTTTCAAGACAGTGAGAACACTCAGAACTCTAAGTCCAAGACTGGTTCTTTGTAACTTATCTGCAAGACAGAACCAATTACAGATCAACTTTCTAATGACGTTCCAGAAGAGCACCAGTCTCCCGGTGGCGTTAGTAGTGATGAGAAAGAGGAGGAGGTAGAAGAAATGTTAATCAGGGAAGAGGAAATATCATTCGAAGACGACCCAAGAGATGAGACTTACAAGCCCCACCTTGAAAGGGAAACCCCACAGCCACAGAGCAAATCGGGGAACGTGAAAGAAGAGAAAGGAAAGAAAGAAATTTAAGTGGAAGTAGAAGTAGAAGTGAAAGAAGAAGAGGACGAAATTAGGGAAGATGAGGAGCCTCTTAGGAAGAGAGGAAGAAGGCGAAAAGATGACAAAAGTCCACGGTTACCCAAAAGAAGAAAAAAGCCAATTCAGTATGTCTGTTGTGAGATGGGAGGATGTGGGACTGTTCTTGCTCACCCTCGCTGTTTGCAGCACCACATTAAATACTAGCAGTTGCTGGGGGGCGGGAAAATGTCCCCATCTCTCCTATGGACGACTCTTTAAGCTCCAGAAACAACATTTGCGACTTGCAAAGCCATGTCAGACAGACCAGACCTGAGGAATTATATTTGTGAATACTGTGCTTGGGCCTTCAAGAGTTCCCACAATCTGGCAGTACACCGGATGATTCATACTGGCGAGAAGCCATTACTATGTGAGATCTGTGCATTTACTTGTCGACAAAAAGCATCTCTTAGTTGGCACATGAAGAAACGTGATGCAGACTCCTTGCTACCAGTTTTCTTGCAATATCTGTGGGGGGAAAAAAATGAGAAGGACAGTGTAGTGGCATACAAAGCAAAATGCCACCCTAAGGTGCTGATTGCACAAGTTCTGGCAGCCAATGCGGGCGCTCTCATCACCAGCACAGATATCTTGGGCACTAACCCAGAGGCCCTGACACAACCTGAAGATGGTCAGGGGCTTCCTCTTCTTCCTGAGCCCTTGGGAAACTCAACAGCTGGAGAGTGCCTACTGCTAGAAGCTGAAGGGATGTCAAAGTCACACTGCAGTGGGACAGAACGGGTGAGCCTTATGGCTGACGGGAAGATCTCTGTGGGAAGTGGCAGCAGTGGGGGCACTGAAGGGCTGGTCATGAACTCGGATATACTTGGTGCTACCATAGAGGTTCTGATTGAAGATACAGACTCTACTGGACCCTAGTGCAAAGGAAGACTTTGGGCACTGGGATAGTGCAGGCTTTCTAATTAAAAGATAAAAAGGACAAAAAAATCTTTTTTATTAGATATTTTCTTCATTTTCATTTCAAATGCTATCCCGAAGGTCCCCTATACCCTCCCCCCCCACCCTGTTCCCCTACGCACCCACTCCCACTTCTTGGCCCTGGCGTTCCCCTGTACTGGGGCATATAAAGTTTGCAAGACCAAGGGGCCTCTCTTCCCAATGCTGGCTGACTAGGCATCCTCTGCTACATATGCAGCTAGAGACACGAGCTCTGGGGGTACTGGTTAGTTCATATTGTTGTTCCACCTATAGTGGACAAAAAAAAAATTAAAGCATTAAAAATCTAGTAAAATAACTGAAGGGCAAAAAGAAAAAAAACCCTATGATAACTTTATACCTATTTTTTGGAATGGCAGGTGGAGTAGTTAAGCCAGGTTGTAATGTTCCCATAAGTTCCATAGTTTCGAAAATGAAACTATGAAATGAAATGAAACTTTTGTAAATCTTGCAATAACCTCCTGTTGACTGATTTTTTCTTAATTATGAATATAGATGAGTTTCAGCGGGATCTAGAAGGTTCAATGTGTCCTGCTTGCTGTTGTTCCTGCACTAGCTGTTGAGGGGCCAGAATTCTTTCTGAAGTAAGAGACCACTGATCCACCCATACAGGAACAAGACTTTTCCAAGTAATCTTATCTGTATGGAGTGCAGGCTTGTCAATGGTCTCCATTAAAAATACCCTAGACCTGGTTTTCTTTTTCTAGGGATAACTATAATGATCTCCAATTCTCCCTGATTTTGTTTTCCTAACCCTTGGTTAAGCAAATAATCACAATCAAACATTTGTTGCATAACTTTGTCATTTGGACTGCATAAAAAAACTCTCATGTCCTTCATTATATCTCTTCCCCACAAATCAACGGCAAGTTAGAAATAACATAAGGTTGAAAATATCCTTGGTGCCGGGCAGTGGTGGCACATGCCTTTAATCCCAGAACTTGGGAGGCAGAGGCAGGTGGATTTCTGAGTTCAAGGCCAGCCTGGTCTACAGAGTGAGTTCCAGGACAGCCAGGGCTATACAGAGACACCCTATCTTGAAAGAGAGAGAGAGAGAGAGAGAGAGAGAGAGAGAGAGAGAGAGAGACAGAGAGAGAGAGTATCCTTGGTGATCGTCCTCGTCCTGTGGCCATCTTTCCCATGCGCTCTTATGGTAGACTATAAATATAACCAAGAGTTCCTCCTCCCTTCCCTCACCTCTTTGCAACAAGACCTTGAAGCTCCTCAAAGAGCAGATCCCGTGTTTATTGGGTCAACCGGCCAATTGCAGCCCAACAAGAAAACGCTTCTACATGGACAATGGAAGAACTATGGCCCACTCCCTGCTTCCATTCTAGTGCATATCAACAACTTGATGGTTATAAGAGCAGCCAACCATTCAGCCTCGGGACTGAAACTTCATGAACAGCAAGTTCAAGGGTGACATGCCAAGGCCACATAACTCTGAGAGTGATACATCTTGACCACATTGTTCAAGTAGATGTCATGGAGCCCAGTGGTTCACAGTCTGAGCTTGCTGAGTGCAAAGCCAAAAATCGTAAGTCCATGAAGATTTGCATTGCCTCCAAGCAGGAACATAGAGCTTTCAAAGATGACACGTGGGGCTGGAGAGATGGCTCAGCCGTTAAGAGCACTGACTGCTCTTCTGAAGGTCCAGAGTTCAAGTCCCAGCAACCACATGGTGGCTCACAACCATCTGTTATGAGATCTGGCGCCCTCTTCTGGAGTGTCTGAGGACAGCTACAGTATACTTACATATAATAATAAATAAATCTTTAGAAAAAAAAGATGACACGCTCTCCCTGAACAAAGAAAGGGCAAGCAATTTAGTTAGGAAGCCTGTATATATTCATATGGAGATGGTTAGGTTTGGTCTATTGTAATGCACAGTGTGTGCCCCCCAAGACTTGGTTGTCTCAGAAATGAGAGAGTCTGCACATACACCTTGGCCTCAAGTTGTTTCTGATTGGTAAATAAAGATGTCAACAGCCAATAGCTAGGTGGAAGAGGTATAGGTGGGGTTTAGGTTTCTGGGCCTTCGGTGTCAGAGAGAGAGAACCATGAGGAGGAGAAGGGGAATGCAGGAAGAGGAAGGGGAAACTGCCATGGGTTAGAACATGGCCTGGAGGGCTGCCCAACTGGACTTAGCAGCAGCCCAGATGTACCATAGTAAGTAAAGCTAACTCGGGGTTATCTATAGGAAAGTAGATTCTAACAACATAGAATGTAGTGTCTGCCCAGCTCGTGTTGTTTAAGGCTTACTGTAAATATAAAGGTTGTGTGTGTCTTTCATCCAGGAACTTAAATAGCAAAGATGAGGTAGAAACCTTAGGCTTAGGTGGTGCATGCATTTGATCCTAGCACTTAGAAGGCAGAGGCTGGCTGATCTCTGTAAGTTCAAGGCCAGTCTGGACTATAGTGAGTTTCAGGCCACTCAGGGCTACAAAGTAGCTTGGTGGGGAGGGGATTCAAGTTCTTTTGTGTTGCTTCTGGTCTGCCACCCACAGTGGAACTACTGCCAAAATGCAGTTTCGTTAAATACTTGTATATGGAAGATCAGCATGCTTGGGATAGAATCTTGAAACACTACAGGAAAATATAAGGGCCAAGATGTTGGATAAGGAAGGAGTTCTTCCTAATTGGTAAAGTTGATCTTTGTAACTGGAAAATGAATACACTTTGTCTGACTACACCTTTCAAAAGGAGCTCACTCTTCATCTTGTGGTGAGACTTTGTGGTGGTGCTGAGAGAGGAAAGAAGTTGTATACTACTAAGGAGAATAAGAGGAAGTTAAAATGGCTATACTGAAATACTGTCAGGTGGATGAAATGGCAAAATTCACTGCCTTCATGGACAATGTTCTTCAGATGAATGCGGCTATGGTCCCCACTTGGATGAAATTGTTGTGGCAAGTGTTGTATGAGTTACTGCTTTTACAAAAGACAGTCCAGCATGAATTACTGTCCTGATGGAGAGTAATTACACGTGAGATTCTTCCTGCCTTTTCATTCTTTACTAGCAGAGAAAACAGGCCTGATCAAGATTTCTAGACTGTATGTATAACTCCTGGTATGCTCAGCTTACATCTTAAAATCTTAGCTGAAGACAAAGGAGACCTTGTGTTATACATTAGGCACTCTCCCACCCAGCCTTCAGCAACTCAGGGCCAGCAGCTTGTCATCAGCTGCCACCAGGTTCGGAGGATCTCAGATGGTTATGACACAAAAGCTTGTGTACAGCCTTTGAAGTTTTCTCTTTCTCTTTCTCCTTCTGTGAGGTCCAGACTGTGAAGCCATGGAAATAGGGTCACTGGAAACCTACAGGTTGAAAAATGCAGGGACTTATAAGACAGTGCAAATGCTTTATTTACTGGGACAAAGGTATTTATTTACCTTTGGTCTCAGGTAGTGTGGTGGTCTGAATGAAAATAGCCCCCACATATTCAGAGGGAGTGACATGATTGGAGGTTTGGCATTGTTGGAGTGGGTGTGGCCTTGTTGAAGGAAGTGTATCACTGGAGTGAGAAATTTGAGATTTTTAAAGCCCTAGCTAGGCCTAGTGGCTGTCTCTTCCTGCTGCCTAAAGATCCAGATGTAGAACTCTCAGCTACCTTTTCAGCACCATGTCTGCCTGAATGCCGCCATGCTTCCTGCTATGATGACAATGAACTAAATCTCTGAACTGTGAGCACGCCCCAATTAAATGTTTTCCTTTGTAAGAGTTGCCATGGTCATGGTGTGTATTGGGCCATGGTGTCAAGACGGATCTTTAAAAAGCACATATTGAGCTGGGCAGTGGTGGCGCACACCTTTAATCCCAGCACTTGGGAGGCAGAGGCAGATGGATTTCTGAGTTTGAGGCCAGCCTGGTCTACAGAGTGAGTTCCAGAACAGCCAGGGCTACACAGAGAAACCCTGCCTCGACCCCCACCCCACAAAAGAAAGCACATGTTGCATAGGAAAATATGCAACTCAGCAACAGTGGGAAATGCGCCGAACCTGGTGGCAGCTGATGACAAGCTGCTGGCCCTGAGTTGCTGAAGGCTGGGTGGGAGAGTGCCTAATGTATAACACAAGGTCTCCTTTGTCTTCAGCTAAGATTTTAAGATGTAAGCTGAGCATACCAGGAGTTATACATACAGTCTAGAAATCTTGATCAGGCCTGTTTTCTCTGCTAGTAAAGAATGAAAAGGCAGGAAGAATCTCATGTGTAATGAACCTCAATCAGGACAGTAGACAGAAGAATCAGCAGTTGAAGAAAGCAGTTTTGTTATGGGTGAGGAAACACACACATACAGTGGGTACACAGAGGACAAACTCTGTAAAACGTAGAGAGGGGGACTTTAGGAACCAAACAACCCAGTCTCCTCCTTCTTCTTCTTCCTTCTTCTTCTTTCTTCTTCTTTCTTCTTCCTCCTCCTCCTCCTCCTCCTCCTCCTCCTCCTTCTTCTTCTTCTTCTTCTTCTTCTTCTTCTTCTTCTTCTTCTTCTTCTAAGATTTATTTATTTTATGTATGTGAATATACTGTAACTGTCGTCAGACTCACCAGCCGAGAACATCATATCCTATTACAGACGGTTGTGAGCCACCTAGTGGTTGCTGGGACTTGAATTCAGGATCTCTGTAAGAGCAGTCACTGCTAAGCCATCTCTAGAGCCCCCCAGTATCTTTTTGAAGTCTGCTGCTGCTGCTGCTTCTCCTTCTCCTCCTCCTACTCCCTCCCCCGCTCCCTGTCTCTCTGTCCTTTGGAGCTTCCCCACACCCACAAACAATTGTTGCGTGGACTAATCTTGATCTGGCTTCAAATTTGTTAAACCAGCCCTCAGCAGGGAGCCTACTAGCAGAAGAAAAAGTGCTTACAAAGCCCTTGCTTTAAGCTGCCAGGCTTTTGACTCAGGTCAGGAGGGTGAAGCTGGCCTTCTTGAAGTTTGAAACATTTATTGGTTAGCTATGGTCCCTCTCCGTATCTGCCTGCCTACCAGGGTGTTTGTCTAACTTGCAATCCCTCAGAAGCATTACAAGACATCACCTTTTTTTGTTTTTGAGACAGGGTTTCTCTTTGTTGTCTGGCTGTCCTGGAACTCAGTCTGTAGCTCAGGCTTTGAACTCACATATCCGCTCCCTCTGCCTCTCGGGTGCTGGCATTAAAGGTGTGCATCCCCACACCTCTTAATCTTTTACTTTACACCTGTGCTCCAGGACTTTGAGCTAAGCATGGCACCCCTCCCTCCACCCTCCCACCGAGGTCAAAGGTATTTATACCTTTCTTTTAAATTTTTATATAAATAGATGTTTTGTCTGCATGCATGTTTGTATGTTACTTGTATACCTGGTGCCCAAGAAGGCCAGAAGAGGGTGTTGCATCTCCTGGAACAAATTAGAGGTTGTGAGGCACCATGCAGGTTGAACCAGGTCCTCCAAAACAGCTAGTGCTCTTAACTGCTGAACCATCTCTTCGGCTCCCAGCTTTTCTTTTTAAAGGCAGGGCATCGTGGCCATGTCTTTATGTCCTGTTTATGTATTTTTTGCTTCTATACACTCGTGTCAGCAGAACACCTCCCTCTTGGTAAGAAACAGACAATTACAAAATAACTGTTCTAACCTCATAGTTTCTGCTTCTGTAAATATGGTTGCTCATGGGCCTTATTTATGTAGCTAAAATTCAATCCCATCTCACCTCACCCATTGCCTTTACTCACAGGCTAAACTCACCCATAACTCAGAAGGTAGAAAATAATGCTGGGCTATCTATAAATGTAAACTCTGCACCAGGGCTGAACTCCTCAGAGCAGTAGATTTATGTGTCTGCCAAGTAGGCTTGCCAACATAATAAAGACAAATTCTCCAACTTTCCGATGTAGTTTGGTCTCAAGGTCTGACTTATACAACACGTGGAAACACTGTGTCTGAAAGAAAAAGGGAAGTGGAGGAGGATTTAAAGTTACCTTAAATTGAGCAAGATCACAAGCATGCTCTTTAACTCAGCAAGTTCAGAAATAGGCTGACCCCTCTAAACTCCTCAGGAATGAAGCCTCCTATTTCACATAAATAAAATCTACTTGATTGTGTTGTTCAGCAAGGCCACTGATGTGCTCACTCTTCTGTCTTGGGTGGGCTTTATTTGGCTCTGCACGAACCAAGATGGGAACCCACTTCATTCAGTTCCATTACGAATATTGACGCAAAAACTACAGCTCTCACCTCAAAGGGAGTTAAAAGTTCATTCGGAGCCAAATTTGAATGATCGTAGCCCGGGAACATATATTCATGTCTTCCCAAGTACTATATGTTCCAGTGTGGAAGCACTTTCATGGAGTTTTTATAGTAACAGAACAAAAAGGAAATTTGAAATCAAGGTATTTTAACAATGAATGCATTTGTGGAAACATTAAGTAGTTACAGAGGAATCTCAGTACAGACCTGAGACACCATCTGATAGCATTGTTAGCCTTTTGATTGGTGGAGAATAGCATTTTGTTAATACAGTCCAATAGTCTTTATCTGTTTATCAAGGTGTTAGGTCTGACACAAAAGCGGCCACTAAGGTATCTTTAAGGGGCTAAAGACAACCCAAGAGAAATAGTACCATTTCTAAAGATTCTAAACTCTTCAAAGTCAAAAAGTTTTATTAGTTAACCAGACTTTGTAGACAGCTCCTTTCCAGGAATTCTTGTTTACACTAGCCAAAAAACCCACTGTTGTTTTGTCTTTACATCTTGCTTCCTGTCTAAATCCAACACACAGGGCAGCGAGTATGGGAGCACCCAACTGTGTGAAGCAGAGCGCTATGATTTACGTTTGTTTCGAGTGCTCCTCCTCAACTGTATCCGGTCATCTTTCTCCTCCACCCCAGTTTTGAACATCCTTTAACTGCATGAGGACAGGTTTCAAGGGTCTGTGTGGGTTCGCCCCCAACCTCAATTCTTCCACAGGAGAACAGAGCCTCCCTTTGAAAGAGAAGATAAAAATAGCAAACTTCAACATTAATTATGATTGGCGACATTACTTAGGATGTATTCAGTTTCATAAAACTAAGATAAGAGAATAAGAAACTCTCTGTTCTGAGATAACAGAATAACCTAAACTGCTAACTTCTGCTTTGGGAAGCCTACTTGCCCCTTTCTCTTCCAAAGGAAGCACGCATTTGTTCTCCCTTAAGAAGTGACCACCACCAATATCCACTTAGCAAGTTCCATTTGCTAGAGAAACTGTCATAATAAAAATCTGAAAATTCAGCTTCTGTAAAACTTGCTCAGCTCCGGGAAAAACCTCTTTTGAAGCAGAGATTTTAAAAGACCACTCTAAGATAATCACAAAGATTATGACAATATCTAACGGCATAAACCATGAAATGTTTCTGATCCGGGCTGAGTCTCTTACCCAATAGCGAAAGGCTACAGCTGCGAACTAATTAAAGTTTGTCTTTTGTCCCCGAGTGCTGAGAATGCCCCCACTTCCCTCACTCCAACCTGAGGATCTACAACCGACACCCTAATCTCAGAGGTCTGAAGAGCTTCCGGCCTTCGGATCCCCAGAAACAGTGACAGTTCGATGGAGGTAGTCTTGCTCACCAGCGTCCTTTATTCACTTTTGCTTCCTGCCTATAGGGTTACCTCCAGTCCGGTCCCAGCTCGAGATCTGACCCCGCCTCCCGCCTTCCGGCCTAACACGTGACCGCCCTCTTCCGGCCTGGTGGCAGAGTCCTGCTGCGAGCATGGCTGCAGCCGCCCCTGGTCCTGTGGAGTTGGGCTTCGCCGAGGAGGCACCGGCCTGGAGGCTGCGCAGCGAGCAGTTTCCCAGCAAAGTGGGCGGGCGGCCCGCGTGGTTGGGCTTGGCGGAGCTGCCGGGGCCCGGGGCGCTGGCGTGTGCGCGCTGCGGCCGCCCGCTCGCCTTCCTGCTGCAGGTGTACGCACCGCTGCCGGGCCGGGACGACGCCTTCCACCGCAGCCTCTTTCTCTTCTGCTGTCGCGAGCCGCCGTGCTGCGCCGGCCTGCGAGGTGAGCGGCCGCCGGGACAGGACCCGGGCGAGGGTTGCCACGGGGGCTGAACCCTGGACGTAGGACGATCGGTTGGCGCGAGTGGTTGTATTCAGGTACCGGAATTGTCTTAGAATCGTGTCCCTTTCATCCTGGGCACGGACTCCTTAAAGCCAATTTCTCTTGTCAGACGGAACTCTTCCCGGGTTTAAAAGCTCTTTAGCTTTTATTTTTATTCCCTTTCATATAAAAACCGCCCCCCCACCCCGAAAGCAAAAACCTTAGGTTTTCCTTAAATGAGGTTTTATGAGGTGAAGCACCGAAAACGGTTCAAATGTTTCAATTATTTTGTTTCACGGAAAGATAATCTCACGTACCCCTTTCTCCTCTTCATTTCAGTTTTTCGTAATCAGCTACCAAGGAACAACGCATTCTACTCCTATGAGCCCCCTTCTGAAACAGAAGCTTTGGGTACGGAATGTGTGTGCCTCCAGCTCAAGTCTGGAGCCCATCTCTGTCGGGTTTGTGGTTGCTTGGCCCCTATGACATGCTCTAGGTGCAAACAGGCACATTACTGCAGCAAGGAGCATCAGACATTAGACTGGCGGCTGGGACACAAGCAGGCTTGTACACAGTCAGGTAAGACAACTTAGCCTTACCGTCTCTGTCAACTGAGGTACTCCAGTTTCTGGTTAAACTTGAAATTAGAAAACATACTTTAAAAGTTTTAGGAACTGGTAACATGAACACTTCGCTAATCTAAAACACAACCAGCTTTATTTTTTTATTAGATATTTTCTTTATATACATTTCAAATGCTATCCCGAAAGTTCCCTATACCCCCCCCCCCCCCCCCAGCCCTGCTCCCTTACCCACCCACTCCTGATTCTTGGCCCTGGTGTTCCCCTGTACTGGGGCATATAAAGTTTGCAAGACCAAGGGGCCTCTCTTCCCAGTAATGGCCGACTAGGCCATCTTCTGCTACATATGCAGCTAGAGACACGAGCTCTGGGGTACTGGTTAGTACAACCAGCTTTATTAACAGGTAGTATTATTAAGAGTAGTTAACCGTGGTCATGCAAAAAGCGTTACAATCACATTCATGCATCCCTGATCCGAATAATGAATTCTTAATTGTTCAGTGTCTTTGTAGACTGTATCTCTCCACTTTATTCATGCTTTTGTTGGTGTAAACAGATCTTTAGTGTTAGGTATTGTGTATAATATCTAATACTTAAGAACAAGCAAGTGCTAACAGTTGTTACTCAGCTCGTAGTGGTGGTGCCTATCTGTGGTCCTGGCACTCGAGTGCCAGCTGCAGGAGGATTTGGAGTTAGAGGGCAATCTAGGCAACATAGTAAGAGCCTGTCTACTGACAATAAGCCATGTTATATATGTAGCAGTGTCACACACACATTTACTGTCTATTACTTCATGTGATGGCTTGTATGAGGTTACATAGTGATTGCCCTATTCCATAGCAGCTCTGATGTTCAACTGTGATGAATTCACTCAACAACACAGGTCTCAGAACTTAACGTCTTAGAAATGGGAAAATTTTAGGTCCTCAAAACTCAATGTTTATTAATGATGCTAATAACTTTATTGTAGACAAAATAGACCATATGGTTCCAGACCACAACTTCCTGTTTCCAGAATTTGAAATTGTAACAGAAACAGAAGATGAAATTTTGCCTGAGGTTGTGGAAATGGAGGATTATTCTGAAGTTACAGGAAGCATGGGTAAGGAGTCTGTGCATCAATTTTACAGTACTATGACCAAATATACCTTAGGGGGAAAACGGCAGGGAGGAAAGGCACCATCAGTGTGTATCTGTGGTGAGGCAGAGAACGTCTTGGTAGAAGATTATAGAGCCTAAGTCACTACAGAACGTCTGACAAGAGAGGTCCTTTGTAATGTAGTCTTTTAGCTCCACTTTCACATACATCCTTTGGCTACTTCCTCTAGAGTCCATGCTTTGGGGCTGTGTCTTTGTTGGCCCACACAGGTGCTGATCATCAGTCCAGCATTCACCCTGCCTCAAGATTGCTTATTCATGGGCTCAAACACCCAGCGACACACTTTGCCTCATGCTTCCAGTGAACAAACTGAAGTTCTAGGTATCCTGTGTTTGAACAAAGAACTTAGATCTTACTCTAGAATCTGAACTTTTAAACCATAAAGTCAGGTTTATAGAACTAAATTAGAGTCTCAGTTTATGGCCTCATTTGCAGGAAGAATGGTACCCAGTCATCAGGGGGAGGGCTTATTCTCAGAAGGGAGACCATAGAAAGCTTAGCCAAGTAAAACGTCTTGTGACTGACACAATAATGAAGGACTGGAGAGATAGATCAGAGGTTACAAGCAATTACTAGTCTTGCAGAGGACCTAGGTTTGGTCCCTAAAACCTACATGGCACTTTTCTAACTCCAGATCCAAGTGCTCTCTTCCGGCCTTGACGTGCACATACATACTTACATACATTTCTGCAAAATATTCTCTCAGAACACATGTGCCATAGGAACTACCTGGACGTAACTACACTGTCTGCTCACGCGTGTACTGTTGCTCATGTTTTTACAATTGGTAGTCATGAAAGTGTTTTCCTTCAGAAAGGATGTTATTGGGAGGGCTGGTGTACTCAAGAGTTGAGTGTAAGACTCAGCAATCATCTATATAAGTAATCATTATATAAGACGCAACCCTAAAAGTGTTTGAATTACAGAACTACTTAATCCAAGCCAGTGACTTGACAGTAGATTCCTAGTAAAATATATTCCATGAATGAAGAAAAAAGCTGAAAAAGTTAAATGCACATGTTTTTCTTTCAGTTTGAGACAGATTCTCATGGAGGCCAAGCTGGCCTTGAACTGTCTTCTGCTTCCACTTCCAGAGTGCAAATATTACAGGTCTTAGTTACATCATTTTATACCTGACTGCTGTTATTTTACTGAGTAAATTTATGTATTGGGTCTGGGAAAAGAGTAGTACAGATTTGCAAAAAGATGAAGGTCTGAATTTATATTGGAAGATGCCGGCAACTACATTTATCTACAACAAAGATTTAGAAATAATGACCGTCTTATTTGTAGTTAGACTCCATATCTATAAAATGTTGTATTTAGAGAGGTGATTGACTCTAGAACTAGGGAGGAAGTAGTTATTATAAGAACTTGAAGAAGTTAATAGTTAAGAATTCAGTTATCATGGTTTTCTCAGCAATAGGGAGGTAGAGGCAGGATCTCTGAGTTGAAGGCCAGTGGGTCTACAGAGTGAGTTCCAGGAGGGCTACACACATTGAAATCCTGTCTCAAAAAATAAAAGAATTGAGTTATTATTGGGTCCAGTGATAGACATATAATCCCAGCGACTCAGGAGGTTAAAGGCAGGTTTGAAGTTCAGTTTTGAATTCAAGTCAAGCCTGAACAAATTTGTGAGACCCTACCTAGAAGAATAAAGGCGATGAGGGTTGAACCCAGCATAGAGCATTTTGCCTAATGTGTACCAGGAATTGATTCAATTTCTGGTTCTGAAAAACAGAAATCTCATTGATCATCAAAAATTACTTGTAGATAAAATAAAGGGACTTGGAGGTCTTGAATTTGATTTGAAGCTGATTCTTGGTATTTGACAATTAACTATAGTATATGTTCAACATTTACAAGATAAAATTTTTAAAATGCTTCCCTGAGGTTACTGTGTTGTAGCTGAGAACTTGTTTGGACTGCAAGGAGAAAGAGGTTAAGAGGGAGGACACAGGAGGTTTTTTGCCTCTGGGAGTTTCCTAAGGTTCCCTAAATTATTAATGCATTGCTTTCACACTTGAGAGAACCTCAGTCTCTGTGCATCCTGGCTCTATATGGCAGTTAAGTGCCATTAGTTAGTGCCGCCTCACAGACAGACTGCTATAGTCCTGAGCCATCAACCATATTTTGTTTTGAAACCTTAAAGACTAGATTTATATTGATTACATGTTACCCCAAAATAAGCACTAATGTTACTTGACTAGAGGAAGCTATCTAATTAGAACTAGCTTCCACAGACGTTTGAGTTGTGAAATTATGGGATCATCCCATAATTATTGTGTTGTGTTTTTTTTTTCAGGGGGAATTCCTGAGGAAGAACTAGATTCCATGGCAAAGCACGAATCCAAGGAAGATCACATATTCCAAAAGTTTAAATCTAAAATAGCCCTTGAACCAGAGCAGGTAAAATGGTATTTATACTTCATTGTGTTCTCAAAATGACAGCCACCTTATCAAACCTATATGATTCACGTTTACACACTGTACACACATAAATGTCTACACAAATATTAAAAAAAAAAAAACCATGACATGTTAATGTCAAGTTTTCCTAAGTTGCTTTATTGTAAACAAAAATTACTAAAGGCAGCTTCCCAAAAACACGGGCTCAACTAAGTGTCCAGGATAACAGGAAGCTTTGATGGTGGTTTCTGGAAATGGTGATAAGTCTTAAATGAAAGACAGGAAAAACACTCTGAAGCCAATTATAGTGAATTTACTTTTTAAAACAATTGAACCAACCCCATGTTGGTGGCTATATATGAAGACAAGTGCTAATTAGCTACCTTATGCCACATTTTGTATGCAGACTCCAGTAATGAGTTAGTACAGAGTAGTGATAGGGCTGACATTCCAGTGTGGGGTCAGTGCCTGTGGCTGGACCTGATAACCTGAGTTTGATCCTTGGGACCCACACAGTAGAAGAAGTTGACTTCCACACTTACACTTCAACATGAGTGCTGCCATGTGCATGTGTGTACACAATAATTTTTATTGTTTTAGAAGATTCTGACATTTTAGGAAAGGAATATCACTATTAAGGAAATCAGGTGAAATAATGGCCTTTGAGGTTTCGGGGTGTTGGCAGCGTATAGGAGCCCATGTAGATCTTTTCCAGACAGTCCTCAGATCAGGGTTCTATTGGACATTCTTAGATGAGATATATTGATTTTTAGATTCTCAGGTATGGAAGAGGGATTAAACCCATCTGGATTTCTGGTGAAAATATTCCTCAAGAAAAAGATATTCCAGATTGCCCGTGTGGTGCCAAGAGAATATTTGAATTCCAGGTATGGCCTTAAATAATTACTATTTTTAGAAAAATTGATCTAGGTGGCTCAACATGCCAGAACAGAGGGGCTATAAAGTCAGAGCAGACAGAAGTGCCCTTCTTATGTTGTCCTCTTCCCAGGTCATGCCTCAGCTGTTGAACCACCTGAAGGCAGACAGACTCGGCAGAAGCATCGACTGGGGTGTCTTGGCTGTCTTCACCTGTGCTGAGAGCTGTAGCCTGGGTAGCGGCTACACAGAAGAATTTGTGTGGAAGCAGGATGTGACAGATACACCTTAAAAGGGGTTAAATTCTTGCAAAAGATATAAAATAAAAACTTAAATAAAAACTAAAAACTTATGCCTCAGTACCTCATAATTCCATCTCTAGGACTTTATCCTAAGTAAACAGTTACCAAAGACATAAGTATGAAGATGTTGATTTACAGTGTTTGCATTACTAAGACAAGTACCCAGTGACAGGGAATTAAACTGAGGTATCTCCACAGCGATAGGTAGATTCTGACATTCCTAAAATGTCAGAATCTTCTAAAACAATAAAAATTATTGTGTACACACATGCACATGGCAGCACTCGTGTGGAAGTCAACTTCTTCCACTGTGTGGGTCCCAAGGATCAAACTCGCTTTGTCTGGTACAGAACAAAGAGACACTGAGCTTTGTTAGACTAAGTAGAATAAAGGAGAAGCCAGTAAAGTAGAAGTACCAGGGCAATGGTATGAATAGTACATAGACACCAAGAGGGGGTAAACTAACGTTATTTATTGATTTTCATGGCATGTTAGTTTTATAGAAATACTCATGTGTGTGAAGAAAAAAATCTGCCAGAGAGATGGCTCAGCTGTTTGATATTATTACTGTCACTTTAAGTCTATTTATGTTTTGCCTGAATGTGTGAGCACCACAAAGTACCTGGTACTTTCAGAGGCCAGATGATGCTGGGTTCTGTGGAAGTTAGATACTTGTGAGCAGCTGGGTGAATACTGAGAATCAAACCTGGGTCTTCTGCAAAAATAGCTTGGGCTCAGTTAATCTCCCAGCCAGCTCTAGCTCAGCTAGGTAATAGTGCTTGCTACTCTTCCGAAGGACCCAAGTCCAGTTCCTAGCATTCACATCAGGAAGCGCACAACTACCTGTAATAGCCAGCTCCAGAGGATCTGATGCCCTTTTTCTGGCCCCTGTGGGCATGCATGCATATGTGGCATAACCCCCAGATACACAAACAGAAAATAAAGTCTTAAGAGTATCTGGAAAGGGAAGCTTTACAGATATGTTTCCTATAAACCTGCACAGCATTTCCCCACCTCTACATTTACACAGTTAAAGAGGTATGTAGGTAAAACTGAAGTAGACAAATTCTGTCTGGTACAGAACAAAGAGACACTGAGCTTTGTTAGACTAAGTAGGATAAAGGAGAAGCCAGTAAAGTAGAAGTACCAGGGATGGCCGGAGCCTGGATTTGAGGCCCGACTTCAGCACTGACTTTGAAAAGCTAGGGAACCTGCTTATAGAAGATTGATAAACTAGACCCTTGTCTTCCCTTTGTACAGACTGTCTTCACAGGTTGACAGAGGAAAGTGAAGAGAGAAGAAACTGGCCCTGGAAGCAGTAACCTGAGTAGAGTGGGCCTGAGCCATCTTTCAGGTGTGGGGTATTCCATAGGATACACTGCCAAGCAATGACTAAATCTTAAAAGGTTAATGGTCTTTCCAGTTGTCACTCAAAAGTGAATTCTCAACATCAGAGATCTACACCAAGACAAACCTGAACAGAGCTGTTGTATCATGTTACCCTAGCATTCTTGTTCACTCTGAATTTTAAGAGGCCACATCACACTCTACTACCATTGACTTTCTGACTACAGCACATTACACAAAGTCCTGGCCTATGAGTTCATACCACCTACGTGTACATTAAGATATATGGGATCATTTAGAGATTCCTATGAGGAACCAGGCTACTTTTAAGGGGGAAATGCTGTTCATTTTAACTTGAAGCTAAATCAGTAAGAACCACGTAGAACTAGTATCATAGTCCATAGCTGTGGAAGGAATTTACAGCAATTAGTGGCAAACATGTAGAAACTGACTCAGGAAAAAGACTCAGACAGAGGTGTGAGTGTGGCTTCACATCCCAAATGACCAGCAATGCTGTCTGCTCAGAATGTATTACAGAAAGTTCTAAATGCCAAGGGCTTTAAAAGTAAATGCACTAAGGCATTTATAAACGGCAAGGGCTATTTGAGGATATCTCTAGGCAGTGTGGACGTGAATGTACCCAGCTAGGCACTCACTTGATTACATCTGGGTCAATCTTGGAAGTCCACAGATTCAAGGCTAAGTGCCTGATCAGTCTGGGCTAAGTGGTTGCAAGATCCCTTCTCACTTTAAACCACTGTCTTGGTTTGTTTTGTCAACTCGACAGAGCTAGACATAAACGGGGAGAGGGAATCTTGAGAACAGGCTCTGTAAGACTGGCCTGTAAGCAAGTCTGGGGGGTGGGGGTGGGGGCTATTGACTGATGTTGGCAAGCCCAAATCAATGTGTGGGTGGTGCCACCCCTGGGAGTATAAGAAAGCAGGCTGAGCAGGCCAGTAAGCAGCATTCTCTCATACACTATAACTATATGCTGAAATAAGCCCTTTCCTCCACAAAAGTTGCTTTTGGTCATGGTATTTTATCACAATAAAAGAAACTCTAAGATAATCACATTCTCGAAAAGTCTGCTTCATGTGTAATCTAGGTACAGTACACATAACATTCTAGTACATGCTAAGGGCTTTACTCTGGATGTAGGCAAGCATGAGATCCTGTGTTCTATCCCCAGTAAGGATAAAAGGATATGCATAATACAGAACCAGTTTAATGGAGACCTTGGTGAGCTCTAGTGGCTTATAATTCCAGCTACTTGAAAGAGTAAGGCAGAATCACTGAGTTCATGGCCACCTGGGTTATACAACCCAAACCACAACATCCTGTCTCAAACAAAAAACAGAAAGAAAGAAAACAAGCAAGGTACATACATTAAAGCCCCGGCCATTGAAATACTGAAAATACCAGAAAGAAAAAACAGAATTACTACTTATCAACCATTACATGCCTAGAACTTAGTGTTCAAATGCAATCAACTCTTAATAGTAGTTAAACAAATAGGGCTGGAGAGATGGCTCAGTGGTTAAAAGCACTGACTGCTCTTCCAGAGGTCCTGAGTTCAATTCCCAGCAACTACTTGGTGGCTCACAACCATCTGTAATGACATCCAATGCCCTCTTCTGGTGTCTCTGAAGAGTAACAGTGTACTCACATAAAATAAATAAATCTTAAAAAAAAAAAAAAGGGTACTTTGTACACTTTTGGGGGGGCTATTGAAGTCTAGTATTGATTTGTCAAAATTTAAGTCACATAAACTGTCTATAATACAGAAATCCCTCTTGTAAAAGTATACTATAGGAATCTATGTACGTATTCAAAACACACATACAAGAATACCTGGTCCAACACTGTACAGCACTGTGCACTGCCATCACTAGGGGAGCTGTTCAAATCAAGGTATCTAGGACATTGCAGATGCAATGTCTTATAATGCAATGTAAGTATAGCTGATACACTGACTGCAAAAGTCACAAGAAAACGTATGTTTCGGTATTTTTCCAAAATACAGCAGCCCCAAAGGACGGATTTGCACGTTAAAAATTAGAGAAGCAAAACAGCTGGTAACTTTAACATCCTAGTCCACCACCTCACCACACTTCACAAGTCAGCAAGGTGAGACCCACCCCCCACTCACCCAGTCCACGGTTCCTTCCCACACTTTGTCCTGAGTGACAGGATAGTTGGCTAGGTGACAGATAGTAGTACTAAGGACAAAACCTTATCCTCCCGGCTGCTGGCACTCAGTGGCGCTCTTCTCAGTCTTGTTATCTCAGACAGGACCCTAGTAACCCTAAAGGCCTGCTGCCACCATCAGGCATACTGGAGAGTGCAGGCATAATATAGCGGAAGATGAAGACACCCACTCACTAATCTGGACGTTACCCTGGGGAAACAGGAAAGGCTGGGAAGAAAAAGACTTCCTTCTGATTACACATACTTGGAACTGTGCAAAATGTACTTTTAGAATTTAAAAGGACAGAATGCTCTCCAAAACAACTCAAGGCTTTAGAAGTGTCCACCTGGTATTTCAAGAGAAAACAGCCATGACAAAAATATAATACGAGAGAATTAGCTATCTGTGGATAGGGCATCAACTTGTATACTTGAATTACTAACTTACCCTCTGTCTCTTACTAGCTATGGAACCTTGGACAAGGCTTTGGCAAAGGCTGAAAAAGGAACAAAACAACTAATTTGTTAAAAATCCCAGACACGGTGGGCAATCTAGGAGACAAGAGGGTGTTCAATGGGAGTCATAAAATCAGCGGCGTGTCCATTCTTACTGCGACAGACAATAAATGTTAACCAAAAATCAAACAGACAAGCAAACAAAACAATGGTCTCAGGCATTATATCTAAAATAAATTTCTTTGACAGTATGATCACATGACTTACAAGGTATCATTTATAACAAAAATCTAACAATTTACAAGCTGCGTTTTTGTGCAGAGTACTCTGAAGAAAGAAAAGTATGTACAGCCATTGTTTTGATTAATACAACTATTCAGTCCTGCAATACTGGGAAGGCGGAATGTATCTGGCACAAAAATAACTCCTAAGAGTTACAAACTAGAAAAACAACACTTTTAAAAAAGATTTTTACTTTTCTGGTAGAAATATAAAAACTGGCTTGTGTGGGAAAGATTAAAATGAAAAGTCCAATTGTACAGGTGGCTTGAACACTTAAAGTTCTGTCCCTTAAACCAACAATCACCAACAGCAGTGTTTAAAATCTAAATATAAATAAATGGGCAGTGCCGCCCAAGTAGCAGCACAGAGCAAGCAACTCACAGTAGTGCTGCAGGGTGATTTCAGTGCAGAGGGGGAACCTTTCTAGTATCCTGCAGTAGGACACACAGTGTCACTTCATGCTGCCACCTGTAACTGAGTGTCCTCACCAACTGTACCATCAGTGGTACCAAAACTGACTGGTTTTAAAAAACACGTGGATAGGGAAGGCAGGAGAACATGGCAGACAACTATGTGGTCTTCCTGAATCCCTTTAAGATGGGGTAGATGTTTTCAAATGCTTCATAAATCTCTGCTCTAACTTTAGCACCTACAAAGACACATGGAACAGAAATGAGATGGTTAAGAAGTAGCATCATTACCTTAAAACATAAATACAGTTCTCTCTATACCTAGTTAAGACAAACAAATGGTGGAATCCCCTTATCACCATCCTAGCTGTACCCACTATTCTACCCCCTTTTTTTGAGACAGGGTTTCTCTATGTAGCTCTGGCTCTCCTGGAACTTGCATAGACCATGCCTCTGCCTATGAATTACTAGGATTAAGGGCCATGCCCAGCTAGCTCTCCAGCTATGTTTTTAGAACAGTATTTTCTAAGTGTTTTAAAAAGTGATACACGGGCTGGTGAGATGGCTCAGTGGGTAAGAGCACCCGACTGCTCTTCCGAAGGTCCGGAGTTCAAATCCCAGCAACCACATGGTGGCTCACAACCATCTGTAACAAGATCTGACGCCCTCTTCTGGAGTGTCTGAAGACAGCTACAGTGTACTTACATATAATAAATAAATAAATCTTTAAAAAAAAAAAAAAGTGATACACTTAGCGACTTTTAAACACCCTAGACCATCATTTCCTCACTATATAGTTGGTCTGAGATCAGGATCCACAAGTCAGCAAGACAATATCTACTTCCTACTCTAGTTCCTTCCCATACTTGGACCTGAGTGACATGGTATCTGACAAGCACTGAGGACTGAAATCTTATTCTCCCAACTGTTGGTATTCAATTGAGCTCTTCTCAGTCTTGTAATCATACTCTACTAACCCCCAAGGTGCAAGGGCCAACTGAAAACAGTCAGTGTCCCATCCCTGCCTGCTCCCACAGTCAAGCTTAATCTAGCTGACGGCTACATCAGCAGCAGGCCTCTGCAGTTCTTCTCATTCTTCTACCCTTCTCAAGAAGGTTAGAATGGTGTGCAAAACTTAAAAAGCATCCTTACACATGGCTAGACAACTGTTCTAACACAGAAAATGCCACCCCAACATCCTTTGCAGTTTCATCCACTTCCTTTCAACTTACCTGTTAATACAACTTTTCCAGAAACAAAAATAAGGAGAACAATTCTGGGTTTGATCATTCTGTAGATTAATCCAGGAAATAATTCTGGCTCATAGCTAGAAAGAAAATGGGAATACAGTTTAGAAATCACCAGTTCTTTGTGTTTCTGAATACAAGAGGCTTTGTGCCAGAAAGTCCTGAGTAAAGAATCCAGGTGTCACAAGTAGGACACACAGGAAGAAACCAGCCAGGAGCCATGAGTCATGGACATAGCCACCAACTACTAGCTACATGTCCTCCTATCACTTAATGCTATCTTCAGACTCTAGAGGTTCTGTGATAAAAACAAGAGTTGTATACACACGGTCTGAGCCTTATTTAGATGCAGTTAAAGCTAGTCTAGTTATAGCACCTTATCAAAATCTCACCATTCACTCCTAAGCTAAGAGTGGCAGTCAGCCCTGTAATCATCTCACCTTCCTGAACAGAACTCTCCTGGAGATGCCTGCTTTTCTAACAGGTGCCTTAACTAGAGTGAGAAACCAGACATGAGCTTGGCCATGAACCGACTCCCTGGTCATACCATCTATTCGAACGGACATTAGTTAACATACTCTAACACAGCGATTTCAGGTTTCTTAGTTCAGTCTACAAAAGGATCTGCCTTTCTTGTGAGTGATCCAGAGATAAACTCAGGACAGGTCTATATGAGGAAGACAACATGAGTGAATTCCTGAAACTCAAACAGGAGTTTCTATGATGAAAATTGTACCCAATATGTCAGGGTTAAAAGTGACATGTGCAGAGGCCATGGAGCAAGAGGAACCTGGTGAGTACGAGAGAACTGGTAAGCTCAGTGGTGTGGCTGCAAAGAGAAAACAGATGTTATAAGGATGTGAGTAGGGATGCTCCACCAATATTCAGGCAGAGAAAGGCAAGAAATAATACTGGGCAGTCTACCTCTGCTGCTCATCTTTACACTGTGTTGGTATGCTGACAAAAAAAGATTCAAACTAGGAGAAAAGTGATAGAAGAAACTACAAATTCATGTATTTACATCTACTTACTGACTAACAAAATGGTGAGGCATACATACAGAGGTGAGCTAAATCATTCCAGTGAGAGAGTCTGGGTGTCATGTGACTAAGGAAATAGGGATTGTAAAGACAGTGGAGAGTGCAGTAGCTCAAATGTAGCAATACCTTAACTTAACTTGCAGTTATGTCATACATGCTTAGAAACTGCACATCTTATATGTACGTCATCTGAAATGATGCCTGAGTGGGTTATAAATGGACTGTTGGAAAACTACTCCCCATACTACTTAGACCTACCTACTGAACTGCTGGTGGGTCAGCACAAGGCCTTCCAGCCTTATAGGGAACTTCACATCACAGCTCCCCACCATGTTCTGGATCTTGAAGTCTAAGAACTTAGCTGGGAAGCCCAACTTCTGCACAACTCTAGCATATTTTCTTGCTGCTAGTCTGGATTGTTCTTCACTACAGAAAGGAAAATCAGTGAGTTATATATGGAAGCCTAATAGAGTAATTTAGATGAATAACAAACAGAGTCTAAATTAGGAAAGTAATTAAACTATCTCCGTGTCCTCAACAGAAACCATAAACCTACCAAAACATAAGCCTTCTATGTGGCACATTACTGTCAAGCCCTCAGATTTAAAGGACTCGATGTAGTGTGTGGTTCAATTAGCATGGCCACCGTCATCACCTCATTATGACCTATAAATCTCTACTGAAATGAAAACTTCATCTTTATAAAAAAAATTAGTAAAATGTATTATTGGGAAATACAAATTCTATCTTCCTTTACATCAAATCTCTATCCATTTTTAGGACACCACTATTGGATAAAGCTATGATTTTCCAACTCAAGAGTTTTCATTTGAATATCAGAATGCGAATGGCAGTGCTACAACCAGAGCCCAGGAGATCAGGAGTAACAGTGTGGGGCACCAAAGCTATGCAGAGTAATCAGAGCAAACCATTCAAAAATAACATGAAAAGTGCTAGCCTGATAACAGAAGGACGCTAGAGCCTTTTTTCTTTCATAATACACCCACTAGAAACAAAGCATTCCTTAAGGATACCTCTTGGCTCCTGTGCACACCATTTTTCCAGAACTGAAAATCAACGCAGTTGTCCGTGGCTCTCTTATTCTCATGATGACTGCAGCAAATCGCTAAAATGGTCAGAAAGAGGCATTAAAAAGGTGTGAACGAAAGGGTAAAAAGAAAAGCTGTCTTCATGATGACTGAGGAAACAGAGCTGTGGTGCTGTAGGTCCCAGGTCAGACTATCTTTGCTACATCAGATATTCTTACCAATGAACTTAAAAAGTATCACTTAAAGTGGTTTTTTAAAAATTCTTTTTCTTACATTTATCTACTTTTTTGCATTTCTTTATAAATTTCTAAAATTTATTTTTAGAAGACTTGATCTTTTTTCTACCATTTTCTAACCTTTTCCTCCTTTCTTCTCTTTTGAACTGTGCAAGTTTGTCGAACTAAAGCAACCCACGAGTACTGAAGTCAGCACTGCAGAAAATACTTATGCTACACACAAAGGAAAAAAGACAGTCAGACATGAAAGCTCAGGAAAGAATAATAATCTTATGAGGAACAGATGAGTAAATGAGAACCAAGAAAGAATCAATCCTGTCAGACTCAGTAAACCAACTAACTCCTAATAAGGATAGGAGAGAAAGCCAACCAGAAAAATCAATCAATCAAATTTCAGGAATCAGATGTTTTCCAATAATAGTTCTAAATGTAAATTGTCTCAACTATCTAATCAAAAGACAGAGTCTAGTTGGTTTTTCTAATCCCAACATCTGCTGACTGTAAGAAACACACCTCAATGGCAAAGACATGTACAAACTGAAAGTGAATGCAAATGAAAATAATAAAGCAAACAGACACAGAAAACAAGCGGGGTAACTACACTCATATCTAAGAAAGCAGGCTTCAAACAAACATGTGATGATGCTATAACATCTTAACAAGGGTGAATGTCCACCAAGTAAGATATCCAATTACCCTTCTACTCAACTAAAAACAACATGAAATAGATCCCACATTTCCTATATTTAAGACCATTCTTTCCCTCAGTCTCTAGATACTGCTCTATTGCCAGTTTCAGGATGACACACAACTAATGAAATTATAGTACAAAGCTGGGAACAATGACATACATTTTAATTCAGCATTCAGAAGGCAGAGACAGAATGAGTTTGAGGCCATAAAAAATGAAAAAAAATCATACTATAAAGTATGCAGCCCTATTACGGACAGAAACATAAGGCAGGCAATGTCTATACGGTAGGACTCCACTTGGTTTGGGCTAGGAATATACCCTTCTGCTAATAATGAAGCTGGCAGCCTGAGAGCCTGACCTGCATGCACAATACACATACAGCCCTCTCCAAACCCAGAAACCCAGGACCCACAAACCAGGATCCAACCTACACAGATAGACACACACACACACACACACACACACACACACACACACACACACACACACGGCACTTAAACACAATGGACTAAGTGTCACCTTCCTTTGATGATCATCAAGCACAGATATCCAGTTATGTCCAAGTATAGTTGAGTGTGTTGGGGGAGACTGATTGCTTAATTCTGATTGTTTTGGATGCAAAAGGCAAACTATGCCCTCTGAGTAAACTTTTAAGGAGAATATCCTATTACCATGCAAAACTGGGTATGCATATCACTAAAATCAGTTTCACCATAGACAGACTTCACAATAGACAGGTTATATAACCTAAATCTGTTTGTCAAAGAGAAAACCATACCCCTAGTACCCAGATGCCTCTCTCCTTTAGTTCTATAGTTGCCCAGCAATCAGGGGCCCTTGAGTCCTTTCTCATTCACGTAGCACACCCTCATTTCTAACAGTGTATTTCTTTCTGATCTGTACTAATGCCTATAAAGGAACTGTTAAATAAAAAAGCCAAGGAGCTCACAGGAGAATGCATAAGGCACTCCAACAGAAGAAAGTAGCGGCTCTCATGGCCAATACTAACTAAAAATATACAAAAAGGGGCAAGGTGAGGGACTGAGATTAACTAGTGAAGGAAATGGGGCTAACCCAGCAAAACTAAAATACGGTAGTGAGACTAACAGCCAGGTTATGGTACAGAAAATTTCAAGGTGTCTGAAGAATTTACAAGTAACTAGAATAGTGTGTTCCTTAACGACCCATCAAGTTGTAAAAGGACAAAAGCCTGATTACCCTCTTCCTGGCCACCAGCCAGCAGTAGCTGTCCTGAGTTCTCTTGTTGCCTTTTCTTTTTCACTAATAAAACTTATATACATGTATACGTGTGCGCACACCCACAAACATCTTCTTTTCCTTTATTAAAGGGAATCTATGAGGTACTGGTTTCCACAGTACAGGTTTACAGTACCCTTGGGTGAACGCTTCCCACTTCAGGAAACTGTTTCTACAAATGTTCCCAGCCTAGCCTTCTCCTTCCCCATGCAGGCACCCAGGCAGCTCTCTATCTACACCTCTCAACTGTCTGCTCATCTATCAGTGCAGATGCTCCCTACAGAAAAAAAGAGGAAAAAACCTTTCCTACTGGTGCAGGTTAAAAAAGAAAAAAAGAAAGAAAAGAGAAAAAAAGAAAAGCCTTTTAACACACCCTAGGCTGTCATCTTGGAAACTGGTGCTTTCTCCCTCGTACTTCTTTTTTTCTTTTAAATTCCAATGTTGTGCCTTGAACAATGGAGCCCACAGGCTCATATATTTGGATGCTTAGTCACTAGAGAACGGAATTGTTTAAGAATGAAGGATTAAGAAGTGTGGCTTTGTTGTGTTGCTGAGTCAGACTCTAAAACCACAAAAGCCCACTCCAGGCACAGTGTGTCTCTGCCTGCTGCCTTCAGCTCAGAAAGTAAGGCACTCAGTTAATGCTCTAGCACTATGCCTAGCTGGGTCTGGCCATGGTGTCCATGGGCTAACCCTCTAAAACTGTAAGTGAGCCCCCAACAAGCAAATGTTTTCTTTTGTAAGAGTTGCTTTGGTTGTGATGGTTCACAGCAATACAACAGTAACTAAGACACATGGTGACAGAATCAAGTCTTTGACCTTGCTAGGCAGTGCTCTACCACAAGCCATACAGGTCCTGCAGGTTCTGTATTAGAAAAGCCGTCTGTGGCCATTCCACCCAGAACACACTTGGTCTTAGTGATGGTTTGTATATGCTTGGGTCAGTGAGTGGCACTATTAAGAGGTGTGGTCTTGTTGGAGTAGGTGTGCCACTGTGGGTGTGGGCTTAAGACTCTCATCCTATGTCTGGAAGCAAGTCTTCTTCCACTAGCAGGCTTCAGATGAAGATGTAGAACTCTCAGATCCTCCTACACCATGCCTAGGACTAGATACTGCCATGTTCTCTTCTTGATGTTAAGAACATGTAAGCCAGCCTCAAATATATATATACATACATACATACACACATACATATATATATATATATATATTCCTTTATAAGACTTGTCTTGGTCATGGTGTCTGTTCACAGCAATAAAACCCTAAGACAGAAGTTAGTAATAGGAGTCGGGCATTGCTGTGATAGGCCTGACCATGTTTTTGTTTGGAGGAATGTGGATTTTGGGACTTTGGAAATCAGTGGAATGCTTTAAGTTGGGCTCAATGGGCTATCCTAGTAGGAATATGGAAGACTTAGTTGCTGAGTATGATTTGAGCTGTGCAGACCTGGCCCAAGAGGTTTCAGTGGAGAACTTCAGAATGTGGCCTAGATACTGTTTTTGTGGTATTTTGGTGAAGAACGTAGCTACTTTTTACCCTTGTCTAAAGAGTCTACCTGAGTCTAAAGTAAAGAGATTTGTATTAATTGCACTGACAAAGGAAGTCTTAAAAGAAGCTCAACAGAGACTTTGTTCTCTGGCTAAGTCTCATGAAGAACGTTTTGAACAAGTGTAGCAAGCTTAGAAAGGAAAAATATAAAATATATGGTTCAAGTATTAAAGAGGCACCAGGAAGTGAAATGGAGCTGGATCCTATATTCTAGGAAATAACAGGTTAAGGGATTTGGGGGCAAGAGCCTACCCAACTAAATTTAGATCCAGGCATGGTGGTACACACCTTTAATCCCAGGAGACAAAGCCAAACAGATCTCTGAGTTCAAGGCCAGCCTGGGACAAAGCAGGTTCTAGCTAAAAAAAAGCTTAAACGCAGGCTTGATGGTACATGCCTTTAATTTCAGCATCACAGGAGACAGAGCCATGTAGATTTCTGAGTTCAAGGTCAATCTACAGAGCCAGTTCCAGGAAGGCCAAGCTTAGGCTGAGAGGGAGTCTGAAAACAGAAAGCTGGTAATAGAATAGGGGGCCATGTTCCAGTCCCAGCAAGCAGTAGAAGACGGCAGCGTTGGCCACGTGGCTTTGGCTTTAGAGTGAAAAATAGAAGGGACTACTGGGATAATTGATGCTGGTTAGCTTCAGCTAAGAAATCAGTGGTAATTAAGAGACCAGCATCACTGAGGAGAGTCTTCTGGAAAGTGTTTTCTGAGAGCATAAAGAAGCTGTGTTCAAGAGATAGCCAAGGTTGTACCTCGCCCTGCAGCTGTACTTGTTAATGTGTAAGAGTCACCCAGATGGTACTGGTTTTGAAGGCATGAAGGGGTCAAGAAGAGCAGCTGAGGCTTGGCACTGTGAGAAGCCATAGAAGGCCATTGGTGAAGGTGCAGCCTCAGTTGTAGCTGACAGCCCAGGACTGAAAGGGTCATGCAAAGGAGTTGAAGCTTGGCACTATGAAGAGAACCTTGCTATTGGTGAAGCCTAGTTGCATCAGAAGACCCAGTTTATTGTAGATACCGGTATCATGGGTTGATCACCAAGAACAGATCAACCTGAGCTTAGAGTGCTACAGAGGGCAGTGCTGGAGAAGTGATATTAGCCCTTTGAAGGAGCCCAAAAGATTATGTATGGATTCCAGACACTGAAGTTGCCTTGGAGACCCCAAGATGTCTGAGATGCCAGAGTCATCGGATATCTGTTGAGGAAAGCTGCTAACAGGGAGTGGAACCAACCCAGAAGAAAGAAGTTTTTTGTAGTCAACAAAGATGAAAAAGGACTTGGAGATCTGAAGACCGCTTTGACATCAGATATGGAGATGCAGCTTGGAGTTTGCCCAGCTTGCTTCCTGTCTTGATTTGGGGATTACAGTTAAGTGACTGGATGGATTTCAAGAAACTTTCAACAATGAACTTTTAACATTGTTGAGACTGCTATAGAGTATCAGGACTTTGGAAGTTAGACTAAATGTACTTTATTATTATGCTATGGCTAGATATGGCCCCCATAAACTCATGTGTTTGAATAGGCCTATGGGGGCCAGGGAGTGGAAAGTGATGGTTTGTATATGCTTGGGCCAGGGAGTGGCACTATTAGGAGGCGTGGCCTTGTTGGAATAGGTGTGTCACTGTGTGCACAGGCTTAAGACCCTCATCCTATCTGTCTGGAATCGAGTCTTCAGATGACGATGTAGAACTTTCAGCTTTATGTGCACCATGCCTGTCTACATGTTGCCATGCTCCCACCTTGATGATAATGGACCTCTGAACCTGTAAGCCAGTCCCAAATATATGTTGCCCTTTATAAGACTCGCCTTGGTCATGGTATCTGTTTACAACAATAAAACCCTAACTAATCAATCTTGTCTATCAAAAAACCTTAAGTTATACAGAGGTAGGAAAACATGTAATAAACTTTTTGTACTTATAGCCAACAATTATTTCTGACCCATCTTTTACCACCCATCCCAACTCTTCCACTGCATTATTGAAGTAGATACAAGTATGTCACTAGGTATGCTTCAGGATCCAAATGGGATATTCTGTTTTCCAACTTCATGCTGGGTGTTCACTACAATGTGAGTGTATATAAACTTAGTTTATTATATGGATTTCTACATTTAGAGGGCCACATATATAGTAGGTATTTAATAAAATACAAGTCACAGAGCTGAGGACACAGCTTAGTGGGCAGCTCTTCCCTAGAGTGGTTAGGGTCCTAGGTTCAAACTCCAATACCAATACTGCAAAAACAGGAAAATCAAACAAAATGAAAACATCCCAGAATAAACTTTTTCTATGCATTTAACATTCAAGATACGCATGGTATATACCCATCTTGTTGATATTGAGAAACAAGCACAATATAAGTTTTCTCACCAACATTTAGGAAATATTTTCTGTTTATCTCATACAGTATGAAATGCATGAAAATGGGTCTGACCTTGGGATTATATTCAGCATTTCTTGCACGAAGTGCAATGGTCTTTAGGTCAAGTTTACAGCCAAGATTCACGGTAGATACAATATTTCTGCAAGAAATTTGAAAACATGATTACTGAAAATACATAACTTTTAAACAACGAAGGCAATGTCTTTAGGTAAAATTTACAACCAAGATTTTCTATGAATATAATATTTCTGCAAGAAATTTGAAAAGAAAATATGATTAAGATTAATTGATAATTCATTGTTTTTTCACCAAGCTTTAATTTAAAAAAACATAATAAAACTCTGCTGACTTTAGTCCAAAAAGTGCTCCATACCAGATATTCTCACTTATACTCAAAATGTCCTATGAGGTGTTAACTACTCCTCCCATATTCAGACAAAGCGGCTGAGCCTCGAGGGAATGTACTAGCTTTGGCTTGGGATGCACATGATAACTAGCCAGCTTAGCCAAACCAGCACATTTCATGCTAGTGACAAATCCCATCTTAAAAACCAGGGTGTGAAGCCGGGCAGTGGTGGCGCACGCCTTTAATCCCGAGGCAGAGACAGGCAAATTTCTGAGTTCGAGGCCAGCCTGGTCTACAGAGTGAGTTCCAGGCTAGCCAGAGCTATACCTGACTCAAAAAACAAAAACAAACAAAAGAAAAAAATTAAAAAATAAAAACCAGGGTGGGTAGTGTCCTGAGAAAGAACACTTCAGACTCTCTACTGACACACAGAGGGTGCATGTACACACACACAAACATCACCATTTTCCACCCAGGTCTAAAGGACTGTTTCATGACACTATATCCCGCTCTTCAAGTTGTCTATGAAATACTTTGTTTTCCATCTTGAGACCAGGTTTCTCTATGTAGCCCTGGCCATACTGGAACTTGCTCTGTAGACCAGGTTGTCCTGGAACACACAGAGGTCTGCCTGCCCCTGCTTCTTCAGTGCTGGGATTAAAGGCATGTGCTTCCACCACCTGGCCTAGAACTTTTAATAAAAACTGAAACATAGCAAACTCAACTTTTTCTGTAGTTTTCTAGGTCTTTCAAAGTAGACAGACCTGAAATGAACAATGCCATCAAATGCAATTAATAGACCATCAACTGTTACACAAGAACTCCAGACAACCAGCTCTAGTTCATTGTTGCTCCCTGCTCTCTTTTTACTCTCTACAAAGAATACTTTTGAAATCTTGTGACTCAAAGTCTTGCTGAACAGCAAGGCAACACGGTGGGAGGCTTAGGCAGGAGTATTCTCAAGAATTCAAAGCAGCTAGCTTATATTCCATAGACAGCACCACCCTAGCCAGCTTTATCACGTGAGACAGTCTCAAAAAAACCCCCAAAAATTTAATTTAAAAATTAAATTTTACTGGACTAGTTTTCTCTAGTACATAATCAGAAAGTGAGGTAGATCAAATGTTTTCAATTTTCCAATATCTATTTCCCCCCAACCTAAGAAATACTAAGAAAAATTCTTGTTTTACTTAAAAATGGGTTTGACTCAGCATGCCCATACGTGAAGTGAATTTTCAGGTACACTTTGGTGCGCCTGTCACAAATTTAGCCATGCAAATGATAAATGTGTTATTTTAGAAAGTTAAATATTGGGAAGGGGGTAACATTTGGAATGTAGATAATAAAATAATAAATTTAAAAAAAAGTTAAATATTTACCTGAATTCTTTATAAGGCTGCTGAACTGACACCTAATAAGGAATGTTTTTAGATAATGGAAACAGTAATGTGGTTGATTGCATGCTCTGTGGATATGGAAAAAAGTGTATGTCCTAAGCTGACTCTCACAAATGATTTTAATCAGAAGTATGAGCCTGAATGCCTGTGGACGTCAAACAGGCATAAAGAAATAGTTTACAACAGTACAAACAAAAGGAGTGCTTATAGGGCTTATCTCTTTAAACTCAAAAGTCACCTTAAAATTGTGTACAGCCAAGGTAGAATCAGGTTATGCCACTTAGCTTAAAAATGAGGTGGCATGGCTTACAAATGACGATATATATGCAGAAAGCTAAGTGTAAATAGGAAACAACGCTGAAAGTAGGAAGGTGGAGTTACTAAACACAAAACCCAAATAGTGTTGTCTGCAAAGAACTCTTTAATCAGCCTTTAAGCTTTCTTAAAGTAAAGCTAGATTCTTGTTACTAAATGGTATCTGGAAAGTTTGGGCTGTTTGAGGAAGAAAAAAGCCTGAATCTCCCACCTTTTTTACATGTGGGAAATACTTTACTTAGGCAGAAAAATTCATCAAGATAAGAACTGCTATCCCTACTCTGAGAGTGACATAGATCTCCAAAGATATAAATACAGCCCTCACAGCCAAAACTGAAGAAAATCCTGGACCCCTAAGACCTGTGCTGATACAGTCAAAGCTGTGATCCAACTGGCCAGTGACTCAGCCAATTAGCTACAAGGAAATGTCCACAGTATCACTGAAGCTCAGTTTGCATTTCTGTGGCCCGAATACACAAACACAAGCAACTCCATTTCTAAGGGAAAGTCTCTGCTGAGAGTACTGACCCACTCTGTAGCTTCAATTCCTACAAGAACAGATAAAGTCACAGTATAACAGAATTACCACTGGGCCACTTCCTTAAGTAAATCCAGTGTCTGGAAGCAAACAGTACAATAACACTGAGCGCCTCCTTTGGTGCAGAGACAAAGGGCAGGGGACAGAGGACAAGGAACACAACAGAAAACGCATGAATACATACGCGCATGCACTCACTGTTACGCACAGGGGCTGGGGTGGTGTGAGAGGTACTCACTGAAGCTGCGGTACAATTCCAGAGCTCTCAGAAGCTGGTGTGGCAGGAGTGATAGGGGTCATAGGAGTCATTGGTGAAGGGTACAAGGGGGTGGTGCCTGGCAACGGTGCAGTGGTCAGAGTTTGAGAATGGAAGAGTTGTGGGGTCTGGCCTGAGGCACCCTGTGTGGGTTGCTGAGATGTTGATTGCTGTACTGAGGCTGCTGCAGTTGCTACTGCCTGCTGTTGTTGCTGCTGCTGTTGCTGTTGCTGCTGCTGTCTTTGTTGCTCTTCCAAAATAGAGAGACTGTTGGTGTTCTGAATAGGCTGTGGAGTAAGTCCTGTGCCGTAAGGCATCATTGGACTAAAGATGGGAATTCCAGGAGTCATGGCGCCCTGTGGAAAGCAAAGAGAGCAATGATTAAGATACTGATGGTGAGTAATTTAGGTTTTTCCCTAGTGAAACCCAAGTAAAGTAAAAAGACTAATGTTTTCTGAATATAATAGGTCATTAAATACTAGGGAAGAATTTGTATCCTGAGATGCACAACTATCTTCTGTAGTACTGACCATAGAAGATGAACACTTAGGATTTGAAAATGTTATTTATGATATGCAAGGAAGATGTTTAGCCTCTCATGTGTATCTAGACCATAAAGAAAAAAGCCTATGTCCCAATTTAAAGTACTGCCCAGTACCCAGGCATGGTGGCACGTCTTTAATCCTAGCTCTGGAGGCAGAGGCAAGTGGATCTCTGTGAGTTTGAAGCTAGCCTGATTTACAACGCAAGTTTGAGGGATGTTGTTACATAGAGAAACCCTGTCTCAACCCCACCCCCACCCACAAAGTACTATTTAATATATGATGATTATCCACTGACTAAGCACGTGTCAGTTTTGGACGACGGATCACATGGATGATGGATGACAGACTCATGGATGCCTCTATCATACTATTTAATAAAAAGTAATTTATTCTACTAAAAACAAAAATCAACAAAGTCTGTAAAATACTGTCAACTGCCTTTTCTATAATGCTTCTATGTCTTACATATATTTAATTATAATTAAACATTTTATTTATAAAAATAAAGTAGAACTAATTATTTATGTGGAGGCAGAAGAACACTGGAGATGGTAAAATGTATATGGAATTGGTAACAATCTAGGTCTAATTCTATTGCAAACACATACACACATACGTGCACATGTTTAGCATCAAAACCAATGTTTAATTTTGAAAGCAGATTTGGTAGTAATCAGGATAGGAAAGTGACTGCAACAGGAGCAATAAATTTATTTATTGGAGTAAATAAGATAAATGCTCTACAGCTCATAGAGAGTCTTCTAATTAATTAGGTTCCAACTAAACTTCCCAAACAAAAGAACATCACAGCTATCTAACTCAGAAATCTTCACAAAGTAAAACAAGCTTAAAAACCTAAAAATCCACGTTCACTACTGCATGGTAAATGTCACTGTCTTTTGCTTTCTCTTAAAGGGAATATGAGCCCTCTCTGCCCCTCCCTCTTGCTCTATTACCTGTGGGGAGGCCAAGCCCTGAGCATAAGGTGGAAGGCTGTTGTTCTGGTCCATGATTCTCCCTTTCTTCAGTACTCAGATCTTCCCTAGAGCATCCTCTGAATATCTCCTTAGAAACGTCTTCAATGTTCTGGGTTATCTTCACACACCATGAAATAGTGATGCTGCTTGGAAAAATATGTTTTAAGTTTAATAGATGGACATAGGTTTCATGTTCACACAAAATAAACACAGAACTATTTTGGAGTGTGTGTGTAAATACATACACACACACAAACATATGAATATATGTATCTTTTACTCTCAAAGCCTAGTCCATGTTTCCTGTGACTCATGTAAAATCACCAACAAAGACAAAACCTTTGTTGCTGTGTGCTTAAATATTCTAATAGTACTGAAAATTAAGGTGTCAAGACCAGTAATAAAAACTATTGGAGAAAGGGCTGGCAAGAAACGGTGCATCAGGCAAAGGCGTTTGCTGCTAATCCTAATATTGTGCATTTATCCAAATGGTGAAAGGAGAGAACAAACTCTCACAGCCAATTCTTCACATAAATGTAATTCATTTTATATGTGTATTTTGTCTACATATATGCCTGTACATCACTTTCATGCCTTGGTGCCTTCCGAGGCCAGAAGAGAAGGTCAGATGCCCTGGAATTGAGCTACCATGGGGTCATATGTATCCTTAAAATAAACATGGGTCTTTGGATATACAACTTGTAACTTTGAAACCTGTGTGTTCTTTGTGAATTTAGACAATAAATATTTAGATTAAGATAAAATTGTAGCCAGGCAGTGGTGGCCTTTAATCTCAGCACTTGGGAGGCAGAGTCAGGCGGATTTCTGAGTTCAAGGCCAGCCTGATCTACAGAGTGAGTTCCAGGAAGGCCAGGGCTACACAGAGACACCCTGTCTCAAAAAAACAAAACAAACAAACAAACAAACAAAAATCAAATTTAGGGTGTGAGAGATGGCTCCAACCTGGTTCTCTAGAAGAGTTGGCAGTGCTCGTAACCTCTGAGCCATCTCTCACAGCATCAGGGGCCAGCCCTTTGTACAACCTCCACCCTCACTTCCCACCCCCCACCCCCCAGCAAAGGACTTGAGGTTGGGGGAAAGAATTCCTAAACAAACTATACTGTTAGAAGAGAACACTTATCGGCATGATTTGCACAGTCTATTAGGTCACTTCTTGATTTTAAATATGCTGCTCAGTTTTATACCATTCACAATACCTCAAGCATAAAGCGCCATACATATTGAACTGGACACAATATGCTTTAGGTAGTTGTTTGTGTTTCAATTAAAGGCAGACTAAACAAAAGATGAAACATTATCTCATCAGAGCATATTAATGAAAACTATGCCTAGAACTGGGTTTCTTTAATCATCATCTCTTTCGAGGTCATGGACATGAAATATGAATAAAGACTAAGAGACTATGAAATGTGTTGTTTTTCCTTTGTAATGGTAGTAGTGATAGAACCCAGATCCTCCTAAATGGTAGGCAAAGGCCCACCCTCAATTTTTTAAAGATGCTTAAAAAAAAAAAAAAAAAAAAAAAACTGCAGGCATTTACTAAGCAAGGCAAAATGTTGAAAAGCTGAAACCTAGGACAGGACTTGGCATTTGTGCTCATGAATGGATGCTATGGAAGAGAGAATACAAACTAAAGTCAAGGGGCTAGAGAGCTGTTCTGCGATTAAGAGCACTGTTGCTCTTCAGAGGGACTGGGTTTGATTATCTTAGCACCCACATGGCTACTCACAACTAGCTGTAAATCCAGTCCTGGGGAGTCCAATGCTCTCTTTTGTCTTCCATGGGCCCGGACAAGCATGTGGTGCACATATAGACAGATAAGCAAAACATTCACATATGTAAATCTTTTAAAAAGTTAAGAAAGACATAACTAAAGTCAAGTACCTTCTGAGAGGCCGGAACTCGCACAAAGCAGGGGCAATGTAACACAGGTCTAGCAAAAGGAGCAAAAGGAACAAAACAACACAAATCAGCACTCTAGGTGCAGCACAAATCACAGAAGGGAAAGGGGGGGACAAAGCCTTGGAAGAGCATGCAGTGTGTGACAGGCTCAGTATGTAAAGTCACTACAAAAGATGACAAAGCAGCTGTAGGTGGGGTTGCATAATTCAGAATGTAAGATGTCATTACACAGGCAATGGAAACAGTTAAGGATTTTAAGGTGCAGTTTGAGTATCTCCTGTGTCAAAGAGCAGATAAATCTGAGAAAATTGAAGACTGAAAATTCAATTTCAATCACTGCTTTGGTTGAGGAAAAAAAAAAAAGTTGGATTTCATGTCCAAAGTATAACCAGTTATTTATCCAGATCTCTTTCTGCAAACGAAGTTTACTGAACGCTTGATTATATAGACTGGGGAATTTGTTGTACGCTTCGCAGAAGTCATTTCACACCTGCAGACGATATAAACCACCTTTTCTCGTCTGCAATCTTAAAATCGCAATAATCGCTGCACAAACTTATTTTTAGGCTGTTTTCTGGGTTTTCATCTTTTGGAAACTGAGCCATCAAACTGAGTATTTGGGAAACCGATTCCGCACAGTCTTCAAGCGTCTGCCTAACCGGTCCGGCATCTTTTTCCAGAGAAGCCTACCCGGAGTTTTGGAAAACCACCTTAACTTGAGGCTAAAGACCGACAGTGTGTAAATAAAGCAGCATGCGTTTTTATGTTAATCTCGATTAGCTTGACTCTCAGGCTTCTGGCGAGATGCTGAGTCTCGAGAACCGCTTCCTAACAGAATTATTCTTACTGGGGACAAAACGGGCGGCTGCAGGCCTGGGTAAAACTCTCCCACCGGGGGAAGCGGCTGAGACGTGCGGTGCGCGGGGCTGTCCGGTGCCAGCCCCTCGGAGACGCTCACCCTTGGTACTGGGTTTCAGGACCCCGCCGAGGCGATGGTCCAGAGACTGGTTACTCGCGGAGCCGCCGCAGCGCGCGCGGAGGACCGTTCCCAGCCCGGCCGCGCGCCCACTCGCGTCTCCTCCGGCAAACTCCGGGGACCCGCTGCAGAAGTCGCCTTTATTAAGGCCTCCAAGCAGAGAAAAGGATGAAAGGACCGTTACCTGGGCACTGCGGAGAAAATGACGCGACCGCAGAAACCTAGCCAAACCGCCAGCAGATACCCGCCACCGCTACCGGACTCGATCCACCGAACGCCTGACGCACATCTGATGCCGTCACTTCCGCCAGTTGCGCTCTTGACTGCAGTCCGATTTGTTGTGCTTAAGCTGTGAGACACTGGGAAGGAAACGAGCGGGCCGGGTACCAGCAGTTCCGGGGCGGGGCCTCCGACGGCCCTTTCTAGCTGTCAAAGAGAGATCTATTGAGTGTGTAGCGGAAACAGTTGGGGATGTGGCAATGGCGATCAAGCCCAAGCAAGCGTTCTACCACTGAACTACATCCTCAGTCTTCCATGATTTGTTTTTGTGAGAAAGAGTTTCTCTGTGTAGCCCCGACTTTCTTGGGACTCACTCTGTAGAACTGGCTGGCTTCGAACTCCAGAGATTGCTTGGCAAGCTTACTGGCTCCTCCCCTTTGAGATTTGTGAGGTGGCTAAGGAAAATGTCAAGCAAACGCTCCTCATCATGTTCTCAGTAGATGTTAACTTACGTTCAAGGAAGAACAACAAAACAAGCGACTTTGTAGTCACAGATTCATTTCTATTTTTAGCTCGGTCACTACCAGCTCTCTTCCTTGCTGCCACAAGAAAACGTCAGCTGTTTCTTAGGCTGCTTCATAATGCTTGATTGATTCCAACATATCTTAATTTTTTTTTCCTTCTGAAGTTCATCTAAGGCATATACATGTGTTGTTCTGCGTACTTCCTTTCCCTTGTATTTTGCATTATCAACGAGGTAATGAGCTCCTTTAGGTTAAGGTTAGCGCTCTCTCTCTCTCTCTTTCTCTCTGTGTGTGTGTCTGTGTGTGTGATGGACAGTATCTGTGTGTTATGTGTGTAGGTGTTGTATAGGTTGTCTATTTACACAGACTCTAATAAGTACAATAGTACTGTGTATCTATTTTCCCCTAAAGGAAACATTTTCTCTTGAAAGTACAGGAAACCTCAGAAGACTGGGGAATTGAGAAAACTTAACAAAGGCTTGTCAAGAGGCAATATAAGGGAAGCGGGTTTTATGTTGTCTTACTGTTTGAGGAGATACAACCCAGGGGGAAGCATGCCAACTGGATTGCATCCACAGACCAGAAACATAAATAGATAAATGTTAGTTCGCTTCTTCTTTATTTAGTCGGGAAATCCAGGCAATGAGGTGGCGCCGCTTATATTTTAGTTGGGTCTTCGCTCCTCAATTAAACCTTGAAACACCCGCATAGACGCATCCATGGGTTTTACCTACATGATGCTAAGTTCTGTGAAATTAACAATATTAACCATCATATTCTGGCTAAAGAAATCTGGTATTGCTTCCTGGGTCTCGTGGCTGCGTACACCACACAGTTGACATGCGTCCTGATTGGCCTTGAATGCAGCATGAACTACTAACCCGTCTCAAACGCTGTGCCACTTCGCCAATGTGACATCCGAGTTGTCGTTGCTCTGTAATTGGGTTAATTTTTTTGGTATGGTCAGACTTTTAATTTTCTATCCGCCATGAGTAAATCCAAACGTTTTCTTAGGGTTATAAAACAGGTTTCTCTGTTGGCAGGATTGGCGGATCCAGGTTGTGCGCTAGCCGGACGCAGGCGTAGACCTCCAAGAGCAACGACGAGTGCAGGCTAGAGGAGCCTAGGGGGGCGGGGCGAGGGAGGCGGAAGTGGACCGGTCCCGGCGGCCATTTTGCCGTGAGACAGCAGGAGTTAGGCGCGATGCTTTCCACTGCTGCTTACCGAGACGTGGAACGAGAGCTGGGAATGGGGCCTCACGGCTCCGCCGGCCCTGTGCAGCTGCGGTTTTCGCCTTATGCCTTCAACGGAGGGTAAAAGCCTGGGCCTGCTGCCCTCACCTGGGTCGAGCCTGGGGTCGCGACGGGCGGGTGTGGGAATGGCAGGGATGTAGCCTGCAGCCCAGCACTCAGTTGTGCATGGACGCCCTCGGTGCCGTTTGCTCCAGCAACCGGGCTCCCACCTCAATCTTCCGCCCTATGGCCTGTTGTTTGGTAGGGCTTGAACACGTTTCTAAAGCCAACGGGCGAACATGAAGTTATGATTTGTCTTGGTTGTTAGACGAGTAGCTGTTTCTGTCGCTGGGCCGCCTGATCACTTGTTGTTTTAAGAGGAAACTAACATGATTAACCAGACTTAATTTCAGGGATGAAAGTGAAGGTTGTTTTGTTCTGCTCTTGAGACGTAGCCTGCTGGGCAAGGTCTACTGAGCTGCATCCACAGCCTTAGGCAGTCGGACCCTTGTGTGTGTTTATTTTTACTCTCAAATTACTTTAGCATTTTAATTATCCGCTTTATTCGAAGATATTTTTCCTTTGTATTTAGGACCGTTGACAATACAGGGGTATTCTTCATCAAATTAGAAGTTGAAACAGCTAATTATCCAAAAAAGGGGGGCGGGGGGGGGGCTTGTTTAAGAAAAGCAAAACCAGCCAGGCGGTGGTGGAGCACGCCTTTACTGCTAGCAAAGGCAAGTGGGTCTCTTAAGTTCGTGGCCAGTCTGGTCTACAGAGCAAGTTCCAGGACAGCCTGGGCTACACGGAGAATCTTTGTCTCAAGAAAGAAAAGCAAAAACGTTAAATATGGCTTTATGAATGTTGAGCGTTGATCATACAGATAGTGAAAGGTTGATTTTAGTCTTGGTTGTACCTTTTGAAGAGCAATTGTGAATGTACTATGTGGGCTCCTTTCAGTTACTTATAGATTGGGGAAGACTCAAGGTAGGTTTTTTTGTTTGTTTGTTTGTTTGTTTTAATTTCAAGCAGTTAAGTGAATAATTTCATAGTTTTACTTCTTGACTCTTGGCATCTAAACAGCCCAGGCTATAGAGCTGGTGTGAATTAGAACCGGATTTAAATTCATAGCGTTCTCAGCCGAGTCCAGTTTCAGTTTGCTTTTCCAGTATGCTGCTTAATGCTGCACGTGAACACTAAGTACTTACTTTGTAAGATGTGTTAATTTCAAGGTGTTCCGAATGCAGTACTCATGAGTCACTTTTTTTAACCTCCTTTACTTCTTCTTATCCATCACTTTGTTCATAGTTACTTACACCTATCCATTAAATCACTTTTCTCTTTTGTGCCTTTTAGCATTTATTGCAACTAGCCCTGCAAGCAGCCTCAGATTCTACAATATATAAATTTCTCTTTGTAGCTTCCAGGTTTTTGTCACTTGAGGCCTTTATATAATTACTAATCTTTTATAATTCCTAAGTCTGTTTCTGTAACTATTTCTCAAAAGTCCCTGAAATTCCGGCCTCTTTGGGAAACCGTATCTAACCGAGTTTTCTGATCTCTCCATAACCCATGTTAGTAAACAAAACAAGCAGGGTAATTGTTCCTTTCAGTTACTGCTGCTCCTTGGAAGTCTTGGCTCAGTTTAAAGGGGTGGGGATATGTTGTTTTCCTCAGCAGACACATCTAGGGAGTTGTAAAACCTTGGTTGCATACATTGGTGTCGTATTTGAATTTGCCCTTCTTCCTCCTGTCATCCTGCGTTCCTTCTGTCACAGCACTCTTACTGGAGCAGTATTATGTCCCATTTCACGTAGTACTATTGGGAGAATTGTATTAAAACCTCACTTTGCAAGTGGAACATTCTCTTTTTTGTTCTGTGTAACTCTGCTAGAATTCTAAACTCCAGCTTGGTGCTTGGGGTCTTCTACAGCAGCCCATCACATGAGGAGTTTGTATGTCTCTGGTAACCTTAATTAAGTTGCTTGAGTGGCCTGTGGTAATATTTTTTCCCTTCTGTTGCTGTTCATGGTATTTGTAATGCCATTCTTTTTTGCTTTGGAGTTTTAGTGCAAAACTTGCTTCAGTAAAAATAGTAGGTAATGTTTTCTGGATGTTTATTTTCTACTAGGAAATAGGCACTTACATGAATTATGTGTTTAATTCTCACACTCTATAACAGAACAGGGACTGTAGTACCATCAATTTGAACATGAGAAATTTATCCAAAGTCACACAACTAATAAGTGGCATGAATAATTCCAGTGCCCAGGTGCTTAGTCATCACATAGTGCCGTCCTACTGTGTACACATAGTGCTGTCTTACTGTATTCTACAATGGTTATTGTTCACTTGCTAGAAGAACTGGAAAGTGTCAGGTGGATTTTATAGTTAACTAATTTAATCCTTATATACAGCACACTAATATGAGATAGTTTCTAAGTAATCTCATATTTTAAAGAAATTGAAGTTTTTAAGAAGTACTTTGCTTGAGAAAGCAACAGTAGTATCTAGGTTCTACTTTTGTGTTTTTTCTCTGGTGCCCTTCAGTAAGTTATCAGAAATTGTACAGGAAGAAAAGAAAAGCTTGCTTTTTGACTATGGTATGACAACTTTTCCTGGGAAGGCACACACACCCACACACACATACATACATACCCCTACACGATTTATGAAACATCTACGTGACCCTTGGGTTACTGCAATTGCTCTGCAGTTGGTTAAAATTTGATTGGAGAACAATGGATTTTTATTGGGATTACTATGTCAGGAGTGTCGGGAGATACTTAGAGACGCAAGGATGACCCAGAATCAACTGTATCATAAAAAAGTCCACTCCAGAACAGTTGACAACGTATAAAAGCCGTGGCTCTGGATTTCTGTGCACTAGTAGGTAGCTCACAATTTGGAAAATCTCTTCTTACAGCTTGGCCAGTCAGTCTCCACCCCCAACAGTTAAGACAATGTCTCACTATGTAACCTTAGCTGACCTAGAACTCACAAAGCCTGCCTTTCCCTCTCAAATACTGGAATTCAAGGTGTGTATAGGCCTGTGTTGCTGTTGGTGGGGGTGGAAGGGGCTGCTCCAAGTATCTCAGGAGTGTCCCCTAGATATAACTTGGTTTCTCTCAAGCCTTCTACCCCACAAGGGATGTTTCAGTTCAGAGGAGACTGCTGTAGACACTGACAGTTCACGTAATGACATATTCTAGCAGCTCTTGGGTAAGAAGATAGAGATCTTCTGAACTCAGCTTGCTTATAGGACTGTTAACTATACTTGGTCTTCAAGACCACAGACAGGTTGCTTTGTAATACTGCGTTAGCTATACGTGAATGTTTTTGTGCTTTAATGATGAAGGTTTTATTCAGTGTCTTTCCTATTACCTCTTCTCAGTGAGGTACTGGGACAATATGTCCCATTTTACCTTCTGTGTTCCGTAGCTGAGAAACCTGAGGCCTTCAGGGGTTTATTTGCGCACTGGCTTATAGCTGCTTAATGGGGAGGGCTCCATTAGGCTCTAGGTTAGGGCTCTTCCAGGATGACATGTAGTCAGGAATCCGTTTCTCCAGTCTTTTGTCTTTCATTTGAATTCTGCTTTTATGTTAGTACATTTACCCAGGAATGGCCTGTAGGACACGCTACCATTTGAAGGGACAGAATTGCAACCCTGAAGAGTTAATGTTTGTTCTTTCTTTCCTTAATTCGTTAGTACTGTATTGGCAATTGCTGGAGAAGATTTTTCCATCGTCGCTTCAGACACTCGATTGAGTGAAGGATTTTCAATTCATACCCGAGATAGCCCCAAATGCTACAAACTGTAAGTAAATCTTTCTTTGTTTTTTGTTAGAGATTTACTTTTATTTTAAGTATATGTTTGTTGTGTTTGTACATATGTTTGGATACTGGGAATTGAACCCACCTGGGTCCTTTGGAAGAATAGCTAGTACTCTTAACCATTGAGCTATCTCTCCAGCTCACAAGTAAATATTCATAAAGACATTTCACTTGCTTTCTTGGTGGCAGCTGGGAAGATTATCCATGTAGCTAATCACAAAACGAAGTGGAAGTGGAACCAACAGGGCTTGAGTTTTTTTGCAAAGAAGGTTAAGGTGATAAGGAATAGAGAATAAGGAAGGCAGCTTTGCTGTGTGTTGGTCCTAGGCATGGTCTACATCTGCCATAAAAAGCAGTGAAGTTTTGTCTTCCTTGTTCCTGGCTACCCAATTTTTCTAACTCATTAACAGTTCTTTCATAAGGAAATTAGAATTAGACTTTACTAGTCATATGTTCATATAGTTTTAATTTCATATTTTTTTCTGTAGAAGTAGTCAGATTTATGAAACATCTATATGATCCTTGGGTTACTGCCCCGACCTGCGGGACAGCCGAACAGGGTCTGAGGAACACCTGTGGAGAAAAGGGGGTGGGGGGCGCGAGAAACACAAAGAACGGACAGCAAGTCAAAAAACCCTGATCAAGCTGACAGATTTTCTTTTTCCCAGGCAGGTTTTATACCCATAGAAGCAGGCTATGGGGAGGGGGTGACGCAGAATCGCTTCGTTTCTGGGGGAACGCACCAGTTCCCAAAAGCAGGATATTGGCTAGGTAAAAAGTTCAGCAGGAGGAACAGAACAGAATGGGTTGCTAGATACCTGTCCACAAGATCTGTAGTTATTTGTTCTTAAGTGGGGGTAGTACTTTCCCACAGAGGCCTCAACTCACAGAAATTTCTCACAGAAATCTCAACTAAGCTAATACTTTTCCACTAAGGCCAAGGCTTGGTAAATAAGCACTTATGGCTGACAAGGCAGTTAACATTCAAACAGGGTCGCTCCTAACAGATTACATCATACTTCACCTTCTCTAGTACTAGATTATAAGTAGTAACCCTTATTTTCCTTAGCCTAATCATAGTATATCTTCGGCCCACCTAAAATTAATTTGGTGTAAGGAGATGTTGGTATGTCTGCTCCCATGCCGCAAAAGCCCTGGCTGGTTGTCAGTTTATGAGCCTTGCTTTATCAACTCATTCTCCCGAAACTGGCTTTTACAGGACAGACAAGACAGTAATTGGCTGCAGTGGTTTCCATGGAGATTGTCTCACTTTGACAAAGATTATTGAAGCAAGATTAAAGGTAGGTGCTTTTGAACATGTCGCTCTGTTGCAACAATTCACAGCACAGCTGCATTTAGAGAGACAGCAAGTTAGCAGGTGCAGTTAGCATATCCTAGAAATAAAGCAGAGCCAACCCTGGCTGTGGAGGTCATTCAGGTAACAGGAAACTGCAGCACAGGTTAGAGGTCTGCTAAAGTCTCTGTGCCTTGGCAGGGCTGTCTACTGTATAGAGGGCTCTTCTGAAGTGTGTCAGATCTGGCTGTGGCAAAAGACAGCCTGGGCAGCGTATAGCTAGGAGCAGGATTTGGAACTCTCTGCTCACCGTTCTCCTCCTCCACAGCCTTCCACTCTAGTAGACAGCACAAAAGGAGGAAAAAATAATTCTGGAACGTGGTGAATGGTGGTAGCCCATCACTTGGCAGGCTTCGGTGGTAGGTATGATGTGATAGGGATGTTTTTGGGGGTAGGGGTGACCACATTCTCTGTTGCCTACTGAGTTCACTTAAGGGAACATAATCTCATAGTCATGGAAAGTTCACTTACATTTCCTGTGGGGCTGTGGAGAAATTATTTCACAGTATTTTAGAACGTTTTGCATAGAAAGCTTCAGAAATTTACATTTATTAGCAGATATATCATGCCTTCTAGTAGTAGTTCATATTTTACTATAAGTTATCTTAGAAATTATCCTGTATTTGTCTGCTTCTAGTCATATAGCTTTTTGTAATTTTTCAGTGTTCTGACCTTGACTTACAATTCTTAGGTTTTGCTTTAGAAATGCTTGTTGGCTGATTATGGGATGGATCCCCGGGTAGGGTAGTCTTTGGATAGTCCATCCTTTCATCTTAGCTCCAAACTTTGTCTCTGTAACTCCTTTCATGGGTATTTTGTTCCCTATTCTAAGTAGGAATAAAATATCCACCCGTTGCTGTTCCCTCCTCTTGATTTTCTTGTGTTTTGCAAATTGTATCTTGGTGGTCTATGTTTTTGGGCTCATATCTATCCAAGGAGCTGAAGGGGTCTGCACCCCTATAGGTGGAACAACAATATGAACTAACCAGTTACACCCCCCCCCCAAGCTCACATCTCTAGCTGCATATGTAGTAGGAAGAAAGGCCCCTTGGTCTTGCAAACTTTATATGCCTCAGTACAGGGGAATGCCAAGGCCAAGAAGTGGGAGTGGGTGGGTAGGGGAGTAGGGCAGGGGGAGGGTATAGGGAACTTTCAGGATAGCATTTGAAATGTAAGTAAAGAAAATATTTAATAAAATAAAATATGAAGTCAGATAAAAAGAAATGCGTGTCGTGGAATCCCTTTAACCCCAGTCAAGAGACAGGCAGGCAGATCTTTGTGAGTTTGAGGCCAGTCTGGTCTATAAAGTGAGTTCTAATGCAGCCAGGAAGGGGTTGTTACACAGAAAAACCCTGCCTCAAAAAGCAAACAACGAAAATGATGAACTTAATTCATTTTATACTCAAATTTTTGTGGAAATTTTTATCCTGATTATATAATTTCATTTATTTTATTCGTATGGGGGTTTGACTACACACTTGTACACCATGGGTGTGCCTGGTACTGGGAGGTTAGGAAATGGTTCCAGATGACTTGGAATAGGCCGTGAATGGTTGTAAGCTGCCATGGAGGTGCAGAACCAAACCTAGGTTTGCAAAGCAAGTGTTCTTAACTCTTCTGAGCAGTCCCTCTAGTCCCCAGGGTCATTCTTTTTATACTGTTTTCCTTGGTAGACAATTTGAGAAGTAAGACTGCTTCCCCTTGATAATGTGGACCCCAAATGATGCAGTCAACTGATTTCTGTTTGTAAGATACTAGATCATAAATATTTTAAAACTCAAGGGCCATTTCATTTCTGTCACAGCTGCCCAGTTGGATTAAGAAGGCAGCATAAACAACTTGGTTATACTTGAGGAGAATTTTACTTGTAGAAGCAGGTAGCAGCAGGTCAAGCTCCTGGTGCTGATACCATTGTAGTGCATAGTGCAGAAAGAGATACATTTGGAACACCTTCCCCGGGCTCACCTTACATGCCCTGCGTCTTAAATTGTTGTGGAATTAGTAGTGTCTGAAAGGAAGAGGGGAGAGTAGAAAGGCTCTTTAACCCCACCTTCTTGTCATTCTTCCTCCTAAAACTCTTTTTGTTGGTTGGTTTTAAGACCGGGTCTCTATGTAGTCATGGCTGTCCTGGAGTTTGATGTGTAGACCGGGCTGGTCACAAACTCATTCCTTGAATGCTGAGACAACCGTGTACTCACTGTAACCACTATAGAACAGAACAACAACTCGACAAACAATGAGTTCACTGGTTATTTAGAGGAGCATGGTGAGGGCCTACTTCCCGAGCCTGAGCTCCTGCGCACAGTTGCATCATCCTGTGCCCATCCAGCATAGACGACAGTTCAGGAAGCAGCCTTCCCCTGAGTCCCTCCCATCAGAGTGATAGTTTTCTTTTCTCAGCAGTTGTTCATGTTGTATAACCTTGAGGAAGACCCTCTTGAATTTTGTTGGTTTCAGCTTTCCTGGCATGTGTCAGGTTTAGTCACATTCCGAGTTTTGCTCTTCTTTTCCAGGAAATGTTTGTGATCTGAAAAACAAGCTACTGAGCATCTCAAATATATGTAATGAAATATTATTTTATGTTAGTACCATTGTATTATTTGATCATGAAAGAAATAAGCTTTTGTGTTTCACTAAGGAATACCTATAGTGTGTACTGGTTGTTACTGAAGCTTGACAGATTCTGTTTCTACTCTACTGAATCTCTCTGTTGTCTCCCCCTCCCCGCCCCCCAATCCTACTAAAAATAACCCATGAAGATGTACAAGCATTCCAATAACAAGGCCATGACAACGGGGGCGATTGCTGCAATGCTGTCTACCATCCTGTACTCACGGCGCTTCTTCCCTTACTATGTTTACAACATCATTGGAGGACTTGATGAAGAAGGTAACAGCTTGCTTTCTGGCAAATACAAAAGTGTTATTTCATAAATGTGTGTGCTTCTGCCTGGAGTTGTGCTATCTAGCCCAGCAGCTTTGCTCTTTGATCACGAAAGTACAACAAACTGAAGCTAAAAGAGATAAATACCACTCAGTGACATACAGCAAGGATGGTATCTGGTGCCTGGTGACCTGATAGTTATTTGTTTTTTCAGGATCTGGTATTGATAGCTATTTTCTTTCATCTTACAGATTACATAACATAGTTAATTCAAATAGTCCTTTTTAAAAACATATTTTTATTTTATATGCATTGGTGTTTTGCCTGCATGTATGTCTGTGAGGGTGTGAGATCCCGTGGAGATAGAGTTACAGGCAGTTTTGGGCTGCCATGTGGCTTCTGGGAATTATACCCAAATCCTCTGGAAGAAGAGTAGCCACTGCTCTTAACTGCCAAGCTATCTCTCCAGCCCCCTCAAACAGTTCTTGAAAAGGAATTTCAGGGGCTGGACGAACTCGTGGTTAAGAGCAATTCTGCTCCTACACAAAGGCTTGAATTTAGTTCCCAGCACCAACATGGTGGCTCTCAACCATTTGTAACTCCAGTCCGGTTCCAAGGGGTCTGATGCCCTCTGGAGATCTGATCTGACCTCTCTCTGGGGATGTCAGGTGTGCACGTGGTGCTCATACAGACACCCACAAAGGTAGCCCACAACAGACCAAAGTCCAGCATAGTGAACCAAGGAGTCTTATTGGGGTTCCTTACAGGACAGTGGGTGAGGGGTTCCTTACAGGACTGTGGGTGAGGGGTTCCTTACAGGACTGTGGGTGAGGGGTTCCTTGCAGGACTGTGGGTGAGGGGTTCCTTGCAGGACTGTGGGTGAGGGGTTCCTTACAGGACTGTGGGTGAGGGGTTCCTTACAGGACTGTGGGTGAGGGATTCCTTGCAGGACTGTGGGTGAGGGGTTCCTTGCAGGACTGTGGGTGACGGGTTCCTTACAGGACTGTGGGTGAGGGGTTCCTTGCAGGACTGTGGGTGAGGGGTTCCTTACAGGACTGTGGGTGAGGGGTTCCTTGCAGGACTGTGGGTGAGGGGTTCCTTGCAGGACTGTGGGTGACGGGTTCCTTGCAGGACTGTGGGTGACGGGTTCCTTGCAGGACTGTGGGTGAGGGGTTCCTTGCAGGACTGTGGGTGACGGGTTCCTTGCAGCACTGTGGGTGAGGGGTTCCTTGCAGGACTGCAGGACTGTGGGTGACGGGTTCCTTGCAGGACTGTGGGTGAGGGGTTCCTTGCAGGACTGTGGGTGAGGGGTTCCTTACAGGACTGTGGGTGAGGGGTTCCTTGCAGGACTGTGGGTGACGGGTTCCTTGCAGGACTGTGGGTGACGGGTTCCTTGCAGGACTGTGGGTGAGGGGTTCCTTATAGGACTGTGGGTTTGGGGTTCCTTACAGGACTGTGGGTGAGGGGTTCCTTGCAGGACTGTGGGTGAGGGGTTCCTTACAGGACTGTGGGTGAGGGGTTCCTTGCAGGACTGTGGGTGAGGGGTTCCTTGCAGGACTGTGGGTGAGGGGTTCCTTGCAGGACTGTGGGTGACGGGTTCCTTGCAGGACTGTGGGTGAGGGGTTCCTTGCAGCACTGTGGGTGACGGGTTCCTTGCAGGACTGTGGGTGAGGGGTTCCTTGCAGCACTGCAGGACTGTGGGTGACGGGTTCCTTGCAGGACTGTGGGTGAGGGGTTCCTTGCAGGACTGTGGGTGAGGGGTTCCTTACAGGACTGTGGGTGAGGGGTTCCTTGCAGGACTGTGGGTGACGGGTTCCTTGCAGGACTGTGGGTGACGGGTTCCTTGCAGGACTGTGGGTGAGGGGTTCCTTATAGGACTGTGGGTTTGGGGTTCCTTACAGGACTGTGGGTGAGGGGTTCCTTGCAGGACTGTGGGTGAGGGGTTCCTTACAGGACTGTGGGTGAGGGGTTCCTTGCAGGACTGTGGGTGAGGGGTTCCTTGCAGGACTGTGGGTGAGGGGTTCCTTGCAGGACTGTGGGTGAGGGGTTCCTTGCAGGACTGTGGGTGAGGGGTTCCTTGCAGGACTGTGGGTGAGGGGTTCCTTGCAGGACTGTGGGTGACGGGTTCCTTGCAGGACTGTGGGTGACGGGTTCCTTGCAGGACTGTGGGTGAGGGGTTCCTTGCAGGACTGTGGGTGAGGGGTTCCTTGCAGGACTGTGGGTGAGGGGTTCCTTGCAGGACTGTGGGTGAGGGGTTCCTTGCAGGACTGTGGGTGAGGGGTTCCTTGCAGGACTGTGGGTGACGGGTTCCTTGCAGTACTGTGGGTGAGGGGTTCGTGGGTGACGGGTTCCTTGCAGGACTGTGGGTGAGGGGTTCCTTGCAGGACTGTGGGTGAGGGGTTCCTTACAGGACTGTGGGTGAGGGGTTCCTTGCAGGACTGTGGGTGACGGGTTCCTTGCAGGACTGTGGGTGACGGGTTCCTTGCAGGACTGTGGGTGAGGGGTTCCTTATAGGACTGTGGGTTTGGGGTTCCTTACAGGACTGTGGGTGAGGGGTTCCTTGCAGGACTGTGGGTGAGGGGTTCCTTACAGGACTGTGGGTGAGGGGTTCCTTGCAGGACTGTGGGTGAGGGGTTCCTTGCAGGACTGTGGGTGAGGGGTTCCTTGCAGGACTGTGGGTGAGGGGTTCCTTGCAGGACTGTGGGTGAGGGGTTCCTTGCAGGACTGTGGGTGAGGGGTTCCTTGCAGGACTGTGGGTGACGGGTTCCTTGCAGGACTGTGGGTGACGGGTTCCTTGCAGGACTGTGGGTGAGGGGTTCCTTGCAGGACTGTGGGTGAGGGGTTCCTTGCAGGACTGTGGGTGAGGGGTTCCTTGCAGGACTGTGGGTGAGGGGTTCCTTGCAGGACTGTGGGTGAGGGGTTCCTTGCAGGACTGTGGGTGACGGGTTCCTTGCAGTACTGTGGGTGAGGGGTTCTTACAGGACTGTGGGTGACGGGTTCCTTGCAGGACTGTGGGTTAGGGCTTCAATGCAAGAGTGAGGGTCACGGGTTCAATGCAGCAATGTGGGTGAGTGGTTCAAGGCATCACTGCAGGACTGTGGGTTAGGGGTTCCTAGCAGGACTGTGGATGAGGGTTTCCTTGCAGGGACAGTGGGTCAGGGGTTCATTACAGGACTGTGGGTCAGGGGTTCCATACAGGACTGTGGATGAAGGGTTCCCAGCAGGACTGTGGGTGACGGGTTCCTAGCAGGACAGTGGGTCAGGGGTTCATCATAGGACTGTGGGTCAGGGGTTCATTACAGGATTGTGGGTCAGGGGTTCCTTGCAGGACTGTGGGTCAGGGGTTCCTTACAGGACTGTGGGTCAGGGGTTCCTTGCAGGACTGTGGGTCAGGGGTTCCTTGCAGGACTGTGGGTGAGGGGTTCCTTGCAGGACTGTGGGTATAGGGGTTCCTTGCAGGACTGTGGGTGAGGGGTTCCTTGCAGGACTGTGGGTGAGGGGTTCCTTGCAGGACTGTGGGTGACGGGTTCCTTGCAGGACTGTGGGTGACGGGTTCCTTGCAGGACTGTGGGTGAGGGGTTCCTTGCAGGACTGTGGGTGAGGGGTTCCTTGCAGGACTGTGGGTGAGGGGTTCCTTGCAGGACTGTGGGTGAGGGGTTCCTTGCAGGACTGTGGGTGAGGGGTTCCTTGCAGGACTGTGGGTGAGGGGTTCCTTGCAGGACTGTGGGTGAGGGGTTCCTTGCAGGACTGTGGGTGACGGGTTCCTTGCAGTACTGTGGGTGAGGGGTTCCTTACAGGACTGTGGGTGACGGGTTCCTTGCAGGACTGTGGGTGAGGGGTTCCTTGCAGGACTGTGGGTGACGGGTTCCTTGCAGGACTGTGGGTGAGGGGTTCCTTGCAGGACTGGGTGACGGGTTCCTTGCAGGACTGTGGGTGAGGGGTTCCTTGCAGGACTGTGGGTGAGGGGTTCCTTGCAGGACTGTGGGTGAGGGGTTCCTTACAGGACTGTGGGTGAGGGGTTCCTTGCAGGACTGTGGGTGAGGGGTTCCTTGCAGGACTGTGGGTGACGGGTTCCTTGCAGTACTGCGGGTGAGGGGTTCCTTACAGGACTGTGGGTTTGGGGTTCCTTGCAGGACTGTGGGTGAGGGGTTCCTTGCAGGACTGTGGGTGAGGGGTTCCTTATAGGACTGTGGGTTTGGGGTTCCTTGCAGGACTGTGGGTGAGGGGTTCCTTACAGGACTGTGGCTGAGGGGTTCCTTACAGGACTGTGGGTGACGGGTTACTTACAGGGACAGAGATGACTCAAAGGCAGCTGCATCACCAAAGCTGGAAACTTGCAGCACACTTACAGCCTGCAGGGTGGACAGTGTCCCTTCTAGTTAGGTGGTTTAGTTGAGCGACACATTCCCAGGCTGCATCTCTCCTCCTTTTTTGCAGCTTGGCTTTTCATGAACATGACTGGTGGTAATATTTATTTACTCTTGATAGAGGGGGGTGGGTCTTATAAATCTGGTCTGTTTCAGGGGCTTCCTGAAGCTGTTCTAAGTTGTTGACTTCTGTCTTAGCTTCCTTCCCTGCAGGATAAAATGCTTTAATCAGGAAGGAAACTGCTACACAGCACATTCGTACATTTAGGCAAAAGACAGACTCCTTAAGGAGAAATAAATCTGTTTTGTTGTTGTTTAAAACATAATATTGTAATCCGTGCCTATAACTTGGCAGCTGAAGTGGAAGGGTTGTATCATTCATGGACTATTCAAGACCCTGTCTTCAAAAACAAAGGTGATTTGAGTGAGTTAGTACCTCTAGTGCTCTCAGTGTATGTATCTTTTTTTATTTTTTTTTCTGTCAGAGTAAGATAGGATATATTTTTTAAGACTTCAGCTGGATCTGGTGGCACATGGAATCACAGCACTCAGATAGGCAGAAGAGCCTCTTGAGTTTGAGGCTAGTCTGGTCTACATAGCCAGTTTTAGAACAGCTAGGACTGTGTAGAGAGATCCCATCTCAAAAAAACAAAACAACAACAAAAGATTTTTGCGTGTCTGTGTGTTTTTGCTCCCCAGTCTCATTTTTTTTTAGTTCCTGGAGAATTTTGTGCAGTGTATTTTAATCATGGTCACCCATCTCCCGTTCCTCCCAGATACACCACTCTCTAGTTTCCTTACCATCCAACTTCCTAGCCTCTTTGTTTTCATCTTTAAACCATCAGGTACAGTTGTTGTTACTCATATTCTCGGATGTGTGGTCTTCCACTAAAATGTGGTCAGCCTGTTAGGGGACTCACCCTTAAAACTGACTCCCTCTACCAATCCCTGTCAGTTGCCTAAAGCTCCTTGGCTAGGGTGGTACTTCTTGTCTACTTCTCTATGCTGGCATGTTTGTCTGGCTTGAGCTTGCTTGGGTCTTGTATACAAATCACAACTGCTGTGAGTTCTTGTGTGCAAGTGTCCCTCAGTGTCCAGAAAAGAGTTTCTTTGTAGTTAACACCACCTCGCGCAATCTTTTCACTCACATAAATATGTATAATGGGGGCTGGAGAGATGGCTCAGTGTTAAAGAGCACCGACTGCTCTTCCGAAGGTCCTGAGTTCAAATCCCAGCAACCACATGGTGGCTCACAACCATCTGTAATGAGATCTGATGCCCTCTTCTGGTGTGTCTGAAGACAGCTACAGTGTACTTACATATAATAAATAAATAAATAATGTATAATGATAACTAAATCTCAAGAAACCGTTGTAGGGGCTGGAGAGATGGCTCAGTGGTTAAGAGCACTGACTGCTCTTCCGAAGGTCCTGAGTTCAAATCCCAGCAACCACATGGTGGCTCACAACCATCCGTTAAGAGATCTGATGCCCAATAAATAAATCTTAGAAAGAAAGGAAGGAAGAAAGAAAGAGAAAAAAGAAACCACTGTAGAAGATTGACTTTTTCATTGTGTGTGGAGATGTGATATGCATGTAAGTAAGTGTGTGTGCCTTAAGTGTGTGAGACCAGATGTGTCAGAGCTGCTGTTTATTAGAAGCTGTTGTGAGCTACCCAGCAGGTGCTGGGAATCCAGCACTAAGTACAAATCTTAACTACTGAGCCATCTCTCCAGCCCAGATATTCGTTGTTTTAGGATTGAATCTAAGACGTAAGAAAAAAAAATCAGTCTTTAGGAGTGGTGGTATAAAAACAATGCATTATATGCATGTATAAAATTATCAAAGAAGTAATTTATAAAAATTATACAACCAGTATCTACAATAACTTTTTTAAAATAGCAACTTTAAAGAGAAACCAGTCTGTGTGACTGGTTTTCTACCTGGATCTTTTTCTACCTGGATCACAGCAGGGAGCTCCTATGATGGAATGTAGGTGAAACTGAGGGCTTTGCCTCAGGGCTAGTACATTTCACCCCTGCCTTTCCTCTCTCCATGGTGGATGGCTCCTCTGAGCCTGGTACATGGTGCCTCCTGGATTGTTTCTGACCATCACAAAGAAGTCCTTTACCTTGCCCCTTGCTTTGAATCTGGCTCCTCCCCCCCCCTTTTTTTTACGATTTGTTTATTTTTAATGTATATGAGTACACTATCACTGTCTTCAGACACACTACAGATGGTTGTGAGCTACCATGTGGCTGCTGGGAATTGAACTCAGGACCTCTGGAAGAGCAGTCAGTGTTCTTAACCACTGAGCCATCTCTCCAGCTGCCTTGAGTTCGTTTGTTAAGCTTTCTTTTTCTGTCTGCTTTGGTGGTGTATGTCTTTCCCCTGGTCTAGTGGAGGGGTTGAGTATGGTTTTTGGATCTTTGCTAAGTCCTTTTGCTTGGTTCTGACACTTCACAGTGGCCCTCCAGGTTGTTCCTCTTCACTGTTTCCTCGCTCTTGTCGTCCTTGCCGTCCTTGCTTGCCTGTCCTGATTTTCTCCACAACTGCAGCTTATTTGTTCCTCATTCTTGTTGCCTGTGGATAGTCCATCTTTTTGTCTTATGTAAAAGTAACTTTTATTCTCTTGATGTCAGAGGGTTGCTTCCTCTGTCTGCTAACCTGGGCTTAGTCCTGGAAGCTTGTGGCTTAGGCCTAGATTTTTTCAGCCTCTGAGACTTGTTGCTCATCCTTTCTAGTTGTTTCTGAACTTGGGCTGGCTGATTCATCTCAGCTGTTCTGGCCCAACACTGGCCTCTCTACGCTGACTGATTGAAACTGGCTTTTCTCAGCTTCTGACTGAATTGCTCTGCTTGGCCTCATATTAACTTTGGTAATATGTTGTAATCTTCTGGCTCCTTCTCAGTCTCTGGCTTGTTCTGTCCTCACCTGTGTCTGGCTTGTTCTCTGCAGCCTGTCTCTGTACCCAGTAAAACTATCTTAAGTCTCCTCTCTTCCCCCTCGTCTCATGAGAGTTGGGATAGCCTGTTCTGTCAAATCTTATTCGTCCTTTTCTGCCGCTCACTGACATCATTTTCAAATATGGGTGCTTCTTCTAAAACTAACTTTACCTTTATTGTTTGAGATTAAAGATGTACGCTAAGGCTGAGCCACACTACAACTAGAAATAGGTTTTCCCAGTAAACAACACAATCATGGGATTTGCATTGTGATCAGATTTCCTGCAAAAATCTTGTTCTGATTTTTGAAAATTCCCTCCTTTATTTTTTAAATTCTGTTGTTACTTTTATTTCTAGTGTCTTTTAAGTTTTTAAGAATTATACTTTTGTTACTTTATTAGGAGTTCTGCGTTCTCTACATTTTTTTTTTAATTCTTGTATTCTGTATTTTATACTGGGGCTCTTAATTATAATGGGGTGTTAATTTAGGGCTCTTCCTTCATCATGAAAAGTGATGAAAAGTCTGATTAGCAGTCCTAAGCAGTATTCTAGTATACATTATTACTACTATAACTTCTAAACATTTAGTTCTTTGATGATTTCATACATACATATAGTACATTACAGTTCCCATATACCTCATGATGAGTGATCTTTAGTCTTCTAGGCTTACAGCTGGAGCTTTTTGTAAGTCAGTTTTCTGTCTCTGTTTTATGCTTCTGATCTTTCCTGTCCACTCAGCCAAGGTCACCAAGTGAACTAAAATCTCAAAAGACTTACTGGCTTTTAGGCAGTAGGATGGGTGTTAAGTATAGTTTTCTTACCTTTTTTGGGATTTGAAATAAGTCTTACTGACTTTCAAATTTTCAGTTGAATAATCCGATGTTTGTCTGATGGGTCTACCTGTTTTTCTCTTACTACTTTCACTGTGCTCTTTGTTCTTTATACTGCTGTGCCAGGGAAATGTTAGTGATCCCCAAAAACACACAGAGGAGCCAATTTTTTTTTTTTAAATCTATCTATTTATTTATTTATTTATTTATTTATTATATGTAAGTACACTGTAGTGTGTCTTCAGACACTCCAAAAGAGAGCATCAGATTTTGTTACGGTGGCTGTGAGCCACCATGTGGTTGCTGGGATTTGAACTCAGGACCTTTGGAAGAGCAGTCGGCACTCTTAACCACTGAGCCAGCCCCAAAGGAGCCAGTTTGATGCAGCTCACAGCAGGGTCTTTATTCTATTTGAGCTAGCTTGGGGCTCCCCCGCAACCCACCTCAGGACGGGTTTGGTGATGGGAGAGCCCTGAATGTCTATCAGGGCAAGGCTTTGTAGTAAACAGCAAGCAGGGAGCATGTGTGCAAGCATCTAATTAGAAAGCTCCTGTGGCCTTTAACATGATTGGCTGGTGCTGGAAGTCTATCATAGACTTAACTTCGGCTCCCCTCTGCATTGGTGGTCATTACCAGGGGGTGGGCTTGTAACCTGGGGTGCAGGTTTGTTGGGGGAATAACCTGGAGACACTGGTCTGGTTGAGGGTGTAACCTGGAGATACTGGTCTTGTTGTGGGTGTAGCCTGGAGACTAGAAACATCTTCCTGTCCTTGGAAATATATAATTACATAAAAAGAGGAAAGATCAAGGACAGGAAGATGTAGGAATTAAAGGGGGAGGGTGTATGAGGTGTGGCTAAAGAGTAAAAAATTGCCTTTGGGGCCAGCCTAGTCTACAGAGGAAGTGTCTGACTGCTAGGACTAGACAGAGAAACCCTGTCTTCAAAAACCCAAACAAACAAAAACTCCTAAATTATATACAAACAAAAGCAAAACCATTATGAAACATATGCAAGAAAGAAAATAATAATAAGAAATTAAATAATAGAGAATAAGAGATAAAGGGAATATTTGTAAAATTAATTGCTGGCACATCTGTGCTGACTTGAAAGTGGGGTGCTCAAAACACCCTGGTGTGCTGGAAGGGAGACTGGGACACATTTTCCCTGTAGTCTGTGTTCTCGGGGGTTATCTGGGGCTGTTGAAGCTAGAGGCCTGCTTCTGTGGTCATCTCTGGTTTCACCAGGGATCTTGATCCATAGTTTCTTGTGGTTTGGGTTTGAGGTTTTTTTGTTTGTTTGGTTTTTTGTTTGTTTGGTTTTTTTTTGTTTTTTTTTTTTTAAGGTCTCAGTCTATAGCCCAGGTTTGCTATTATCCTCTTATTCCAGCTTCTCAACTGACAGTATTACAGACACTCCACAGTTGGTTTTGTTTTGTTTTGTTTTTTCTTTTTTGTTTTTCGAGACAGGGTTTTTCTGTGTAGTCCTGGCAGTCCTGGAACTCACTCTGTAGACCAGGCTGGCCTCGAACTCAAAAATCTGCCTGCCTCTGCCTCCCGAGTGCTTGGATTAAAGGCGTGCGCCACCACTGCCCAGCCTTTTCTTTTCTTTTCTTTTCTTTTCTTTTCTTTTCTTTTCTTTTCTTTTCTTTTCCTTTCCTTTCCTTTCCTTTCCTTTCCTTTCCTTTCTTTTCTTTTCTTTTCTTCTTTTTTCTTTCTTTCTTTCTTCTTTCCTTCCTTCCTTCCTTCCTTCCTTCCTTCCTTCCTTCTTTCTTTCTTTCTCCCCCCCTCTCTCTTTTTCTTTCTTTCTTCTTTTTTGTTGTTGTTAGCACAGTTGTTTTTAAAAGACCTCTTCTAGGGGCCGGAGGGATGGCTTAGTACTTGCTACTCTTTCAGAGACTGCAGGGGTTAAGTTCCCAGGACCCATATGGCTTCTCACAAAGGTCTGTAACTTAAGTTCCAAGGGAACCCCGCCCTCCTCTGGCCTCACTATGCACATCATATACCTACAGGCAGGCAGGCGGGCAGGCAAAACACTCAGACACAGTTGTTAAAGACTGTCTAAAATTGTAGTGATGTGTTCTTTGATAAAAATTCCAGGTCTATATACGCATATGGTACTGTCTTAGTTAGGGTTTTACTGCTGTGAACAGACACCATGACCAAGGCAAGTCTTATAAAAACATTATTTAATTGGGGCTGGCTCACAGGTTCAGAGGTTCAGTCCATCATCATCAAGGTGGGAGCATGGCATTATCCAGGCAGGCATGGTACAGGCAGAGCTGAGATTTCTACATCTTCATCCAAAGGCTGCTAGTGGAAGACTGACTTCCAGGCAACTAGGGTGAGGATCTTAAGCCCACACCCACAGTGACACAACTACTCCAACCAGGTCACATCTATTCCAACAAGGCCACACCTCTAAATGGTGCCACTCCCTGGCCCAAGAATATACAAACCATCACTTGTACCTTCCAGTTTTTCTCAATAGTAGAAATTTTAAAAGTTCTGTTTTAAAGTCAGTTCCTTGGATGGGGTGTGTTTGCCCTGGTGCAGATATGAAAGTCAGAGGACAACCTTCCAAAGCTGGTTCTGGCCTGTCACAAGGTAGGTTCTGGGGATCAAGTTCAAGTCAACAGGCTTTGCAGCAAGTGCCATTACCAAGTGCCCTGGCCCAGTCTCATCAGTGTGCTAACTCATGCTGAGCACTCTGAGGCTCTGAGGAGGTTAAGTATATTAACCTCTTCAGTAACTGTGACCAACACCCTGACCACACAAGGTGCAGCAGAGTGCAGCAGCTGGCTCCAAGGTTTGCTTGCTTTACCTTTTAGACAGTGATGTGGTTTTATGAATGAGTGCCACCTTTCTAATAACTTTTAAGATGCCTTTTTTTTCTATTTTGAATACTGCAGAAATATCTACCTATGTTAGAAACAAACAATAATTTCAGTGTTTCACAAAGAATTCACAAAGTCAAAGTATCAAACCAGGCTGGCAACACACCAGGGTTGTTATCCTGATTTTTTTTTCATCCTTGGTGATAGTACCTCATCCCATTAGTGAAAACTCCGGGTCACTAACTGGCACAATTGGCTAATGGGCATGAAAATTCAAGAAAAGTGATTCCTTACCAGGCTGCTTTGATTTACATCTTTTTCTTATAAATGTGTAATAAATGTATATATTTACAATTATCTTTTAGGATAAATCCTGCCAAAAGGCATAGTTTGATTTCAGTGGAGTCTGTAAGGACTGCTGGTTGGTTTGTTGTATTGAGTTATGTTTCTCTTACAGGAAAAAAAAATTACTCTTGGCCTAGAGAGATGGTTTAGCATTTAGAGTCTTTCATGCCCTCAGAGGACCCGTTTGGATTCCAGCACACACACTGGGCAACTTACAGTTGCCCGTGACTCAGTCCCAGGAAATCTCTTGGCCCTCATGGATACCTATACATATGATGTAGACATTCACATAGATATACACATAAATAAAAGTAATCTCTATTTTTTAAGTTATTCCTTATTCCAGTAATTCAAGGCAAGCTGTAACATTTTGGGCAAAACAAAGCGCTTAATAGTACGCATTTGTGTTTTGCTAAAACTCTTTATTAAATATTAAATAAAAAATTAAATATTGCCATTAATTAGAAATTGGTGGTATTTGGCAGGGATGGTTCTCGCTCTTTACCTGAGTCTACCAAGGATTCACTATCCTCCTGCCTTAGCCTAGAATATGGTGTCTTAGTTCGGGTTTCTATTGCTGCAATGAAACACCATGACCAAAAAGCAAGTTGGGAAGAAAGTTTATTTGGCTTACATTTTCATACTGTTGTTCATCATTGAAGAAAGTCAAGATGAAACAGTAGGAACCTGGAAGCCATGGAGGAGCACTGCTTACTGGCTTGCTCCTCATAACTTGATCAGCCTGCTTTCTCATAGAACCCAGGACCACTGGCCCAGAGACGGCATCACCCACAGTGGCTGGGCCCTCCTGCATCAATCACTAAGTAAGAAAGTGCACTACAGGTCAGGCTTCAGCCTAGTGTTATGGAGGCAGTTTTTCAGTTGAAGTTGTCTCCTCTCTGATGACTCTAGCTTGTGTCAGGTCAACATAAAACTAGCTGATGCAGGTGGTTTTTTACAGTATATTGTTAAAAGGTATGTTCATCGAATACTAAAATGATAGACAATAAGTCTGTGGTTTTATTACTTAGATTTAGCTCTAAGAAGAATTTAAACTATTGGGTTTATGCTAAAACTCCACAAGCTTATTTGTTAGGGATAGCATGAAGCTTTTGGTTAGAACTTCAAGTAAGGCCTGTGATCATTACCCAATGTGTCTGAATGGCCTGCCTGCCCAGGGCCATGGGACAGTTGTCAATGACATTAGTTTTAGACAAGTTGACCACAGGGTTAGGTCACTAAGATGTGAACCTCTTGTCTCTGACCTCATTCCATAAAGAATAGTCTGCTGGGGTCCACTGCACCACAGTAACTGGGTTCTGACCTTTGTCAGAAGTTTAGCTAAGTGGCTAGATAACACTCTGCATCATGTTTTGACTTCCTTTTGACAGTGTTGTTGTACTCTTTCTTCTTTAAGGAAAGGGAGCTGTGTACAGCTTTGACCCAGTGGGCTCTTACCAGAGAGACTCTTTCAAGGCGGGAGGCTCAGCAAGTGCCATGCTGCAGCCTCTGCTCGACAACCAGGTAATGTGCTTGAGCAGAGCTCTGCCTGTGGCAGCGTGGGCAGCTGTGGTAGCCTCCAGTTTCTCATTCTGCTGAGATGCTGCTGAGGTCTTCTGACGCCGCTCTTTTCTCTGCTCTGTCAGTGCCCTTCAGTCCTCAGCTGCCCATGGCTCTATAGGCTCTGTCTGCAGCCATTGGTCATGTCTCGCTTATCCCATGCCATCTTACCTTACATCACACAATGCCTCCTTCATTACCCTTACTGTTTCTGGGTTATAGTCGATTCCCCAAACTTTTAATTTGTCTCCCCCCCCCCTTTTTTTAATACCACCTTGATCCAGACCTGCGTTTATTGGGTTTTCTCAGAGGCCTTCAGCCTCCAAGCTCAGTAACCCAATCCGTGCTGCCTGTGGTTCCTGTGCCTTGCTTTCTGCTGCTGTGTGTTCATCTCACCTGTGCCACACTCTGCCTTCTCCTATCTGATCTCGCGCTTTAGTTAGCAATGTTTGATGCTCTTGTAGTTCAGTGCCTTCTCCTAGTTTTGATCCTACTGCCATTATAAGAGTACCATGACCAAAAGCAACTTGGGGAAGAAACTCAGTTCATTTCAGTTTAAGAGCTTGTACTCTGTAATGGAGGGAAGTTGAGGCAGGAACTGAAGCAGAGACCCTGAAGGAATGCTGCTTACTAGCTTGTAATAACTGGCTCAAACTGCTTCCTTACTCACCTGCCCACAGTGGGCTGGGGCCTCCTACATCAAGCATTAATCTGGAAAACATCCCACAGACTTGCCTGCAGGCCAGTCTTGTGGAGACATGTTCTCAGCTCCTAGATAACCCTGCCTAAATTTTTCTGATGGAGCTGCCTAGGCCCCTTCTTCCTCCTTGTTAAATTTTTTACATTATCTGTATCTGCCTCCATGTGTTTGTGCTTTTGAGAAATTGGGAGCATTGCCCCATTTCTGTTGTATTTAAGCTGGGACTAGAATATCCTTAAACTGGAAGACATCCTGATGTGACTTGATACATCCAATTCAAATCCTGGGACATGGGGATGTTGTATGCTGTGGGAGGTTGGGGCCTTAGGTCTTGGGGACACGTGATGCTCCATGTGAGTTTCTGTCTCTCCAGGTTGGCTTCAAAAATATGCAGAATGTAGAGCACGTCCCCCTGACGCTGGACAGAGCCATGAGGCTGGTGAAAGATGTCTTCATTTCTGCAGCCGAGAGGGATGTGTATACTGGAGATGCTCTCAGGATCTGCATCGTGACCAAAGAGGGCATCAGGGAGGAAACTGTTCCCCTGCGGAAAGACTGACATGCGGGTCATATATTGGAGCTGTGGCACAAGTTTGTTTTATTAAAAAGAATGTAAAGTACTCATTTTCTTACACTGTGTCTTCTCTAAGCATGGCAAATTGGGAAGAATTTCTTCCTTAGGGGTCGGAGAGACAACTCTCAGTTTAAAAAGTATGGCTCTTGCAGAGGACCTAAGTTTGATTCCTAGCACCCACCTGTAACTCCAGTTCCAGGGGCTACAGTGTCCTCTTCTGGCCTCGACAGGCACATGCAAATACCCACATACAAATGTATGTAATGAAAAATAAAACCACTAATATAATTTCTTTTTCTTTATCTGGATATATTTATTTATTTTGAGATTTACTTTTCATCATGTGTGTGTTTCCGTGAGCATGTGCCACGTGCATGCATATTTATGTGAACAGGGTATGCAGGTGCCCAGGGAAGCCAGAAGCAGGCGTCAGTTCCCTTAGAGCTGGAGTTACAGGAGCTATGAGCTGTCAAATGGGTCATCTAGAAGAGCCACACACTTAACTATTGAGCCATCCCTCCAGCCCTATATTTTTGTATTTTAAGAATAAGGAAAGTGGGACTAAGGAGGTGGCTCAGTGGGTGAAGGTGTTTGCCACCAAGCCTGACAGCTTGAGTTCTGACCCTTGGATCTCTGTGGTTAATTTGTTTTCTGGCTAATACATACACATCTTGTTTTTTAAGATTTGTGTGTGTGTGTGTGTATGTGTGTAATCATGTGTCCGTATGCACACAGAAGCCAGAGGATGGTGTTGACTCCTGGATTGGAATGAGAAACCCTATATGGATGTCTTCAGCATTAGGATTTTACATACATTTACATATCATTTACATCCACACTTACATACACTATTTTGAATACATGTGGACATGCAAGTATCTCTACTGGGATATAAGTTTCTTTGGGTATGTGTCCAGGAATGGTATAGCTGGGTCCTATAAAACCTGTTTTTGCTTTTTTTTAATAAACTTCTGTTCTGATTTCCATAGTGGCTGCACTAGTTGACACACCAACAATGTGTGACTTTACCCAAGTCAGTGTCAGTACTTGTCATTTGTATTCTTGATCATTTTGTTTGTTTGGGTTTTTTGAGACAGGGTTCCTCTTTGTAACAACCTCTGGCAGTCCTAGAACTCATTCAGTAGACCAGGTTGGCCTCAAACCCAGATCTGTTTCCCTCTGTCTCCCTTCGAGTGCTGGGATTAGAGATGTGTGCCGCCACTGTCCTTTTATCTTCTTGATGATGTTCATTCTGACTGGTGGGAGATGGAATCTCAAAGTGGTTTTAACCTGTATTTCTCTGAATGCTAAGGATGCTAATTTTTAAAGTGATTACTACCTGTTTATATTTCTTTTGAGAAACTTTGCTTATTTCTGTCCTGGTTAGTTTTGTTTTGTTTTGTTTGTTTTGTTTTGTCACATTAACAGCCTGGAGTAACATGGGAAGAAGAAACCATTATGACAGACTTTATGCAACCAGATTGGTCTGTGGTCATATCTGTAAGAAATCATCTTGATTGATAGAGGAGGCCCTAGCCCACTGTGGACAGCACTAACATTAGGGAGGTGAGGCTTGGTCTGTATAAGAAAGCTATCTGGGGCTGGAGAAATGTCTGACTGTTAAGAGTCTGTTTCTATACTTGATTTTCAGAGCCCGTATTAGGTGGCTCACAACAGTCAGTTCCAGTGGATGCAACACTTTTCTGGCTTCCGTGAGAATCTGCACACACATGGCACACACAGAGGAACATGCATGCACACATAAGTTAAAAAAATATTTTTGAAAAGTGCTTGCAGCAAAGAAAGGGAAAGAAAGCTAGCTGAGCTTGAGCCTGTGAGCAAGGCAGTAAGTGGAATTTTTCCAGGATTCTTGTCCCAGGCTCTTGCCACCTGGTCTTTTCTCAGTGATGCGTTGTAACCTTGGAGTGTAAGCCAACGGGTTCTTTCCTGTGGTGCTGCGGTATCACAGCACTGTAATGAAAGTAGAACAGAAACTCGCACCAAGAGTAGCGTCGTTGTGATGAACCTGTGTTCATTTGGAGGAGTGGGGAAATGTTTGGAACTTAGAGCTGGAAAAGCCATTGAGTCCTAGGAACTTGGTGAGTTGTTCAGTAGTAACTTGGAAGATAGTGCTATGAAAAACATGGAGGCTATGAAGGTGGATTGTGATGCCTTCGAAGGAAGAAAGATGATCGGGGCCATTTGGATTAAGAATCTGTGGTTGCTTTTTAGTTAGGAATCATTTGTGATTAACAAGATAAGCAGCACCCGTTAGATGAAAGCTTTGAGTTTTACTAGGACTTGGATTCTGGTCATCTGGGGCTGAAAATCAGCTGTGGTTAATAAGAAATCGTTATCATTGAAATAAAATCTGGAAAGTATCTATTAAGGATAAGCACACAAACTGATCTAGTGGGGTCAAGTCTATCTCAAGCTGTTAGCTGAATTTGGCAAAATATCTGTAAGAGTCACCCACCTGTTACTGGTTTTAAAGGCAGGAAAGCTCTTGATTGAAGGGGTCATAAAGAGAAGCTGAGGACTGGCACCCTGTTGCAGGGTTGGGGTACCTGCAGAGAGGCCCAAGAAGCTATTGGTGAAGGCAGAACATGAGTTGTAGCAGATATTGGAGCAGCTCGGACCTGGGATATCTGCTAAGAACAGTGGTAAGTGTGGGATGAATCTGACCTGAGCCTGTACTACCACCATGTGTGCTGGGGACAGCAGAGTTGGAGAGCCCTTTAGAGCCCAGAAGAGTGTATTGTAAAAGGACAAGTGGACATGATAGACATTGATCTATACAGCTAGACTTCGGTTTTGCTTAAGTGTGTTGTTTATGTAATTTATCTTTTTCCACTGAAGCCCATATTTAAGGGTCTTTGGGTTTATGAATGAATGAATGAATTTTGTGACAAGGTCTCTCTATGAAGCTTTAGTTGACCTGGAATTCACTATGTAGACCAGGCTGGGCTCAAACTCACAGAGATCCACCTGCCTCTGCCTCTTGAGTGTTGAGATTAAAGGCATGTGCTGCCATTCCCAGCAAGACTAGATTTAAATTTAAAAGAGACCTTGTACTTTTTAAAGAGTTATTTATTTTTAATGTATACGAGTACACTGTCACTGACTCACCAGAAGAGGGCATCAGATCCCATTATGGATAGCTGTGAGCCACCGTGTGGTTGCTGGGAATTGAACTCAGGACCTCTGGAAGAGCAGTCAGTGCTCTCAACTACTGAGCGATCTCTCAAGCCTGAGACTTTGTACTGTTTTTGTTTTTGTTTTTGTTTGTTTGTTTGTTTTTCGAGACAGGGTTTCTCTGTGTATCCCTGGTTGTCCTGGAGCTCACTTTGTAGACCAGGCTGGCCTCGAACTCAGAAATCCGCCTGCCTCTGCCTCCCGAGTGCTGGGATTAAAGGTGTGCGCCACCACGTCCAGCCTGAGACTTTGTACTTTTAAAGCATTGGAATTTTAAACTTTAGTTTTACTTGTAAGAGGGAGGCGGGGGAGGTGTGTGCACATGAGTCCAGGTGCCCTTGGAGACCGGAAGCATCAGCTTCCCTGGATCTGGAGTTCCATCTGACATGGGTGCTAGGAACTGAACTCAGTTCCTCTGGAAATGCTCTTACCTGCTGAAGCAGCTCAGTTAAAAACTTTAGACAGGTTTTTAAAATTGCATTTTATAAATTGCATTTTACTAACACGAGGAAATGGTGACAAACAAGTAGAAGGTTATGGTTTAGCAGTGGTTGGTTTGTGTGCTAAGTTGGCAAGGAGGGAAGCAGCCTGACTCATCTGGGAAGAGGGACTCCCAGCTGAAGAGTTGCCTGGATCAGACTGGGCTGTGGCTATGTCTGTAAGAGATCCATATGTAAGGGCTCAGCCCACTGTGGGCAGCAGCATCCCTAAGTATGTAGGCCTGAGCTATATAGGAAACGTAGCTAACTATAAGGCCCAGAACAAGCTTTAGAACAAACCAGTAAGGAGTACTCTTCCATGATTCCTACCTTCAGGTCTTCCTTGAGTTCCTGCCCTAACTTCTTCCAAGAGACTGACCGGGAGGTATAAGCCAGATAAGTTCTTTCCTCCACAAGCCTTTGGTCGTGATGTTTAGGAAAGCAACAGAATGAAACTAAAACACTTCCATAACCAACTTTTTAAAATTAGGATATGGGGCTGAAGAGGTGTTAAGAACACTTATCAGCAGTTAACACCTGCTTTTCCAGAAGACCCGAGTTTAGTTCTCAGCCCCTGCATGGCAACTCGAGACCATCTCTAACTTCAGACCCAGCGGATCTATACTACCTTCTTTTGGGATATGTGGGCAACAGGCATGTATGTGGTATATGGACACACATAGAGGCAAAACACCTGTACACATAAGCAAGAAAAGTAAAAAAATGGGTTATTTTAAAATTTAATGGGTTTGTGTACACACACACCTGCGCCATAGTGCAAATGTAGAGGTCAGAGGACAATATATCAGTTCTCTCTTTCTACTAGATGGACCCTGGGGATGGAACATGGGTTGTGTGGCCATTTCCTTATTGATACATTCCACCCTGCAAGTAAGTAAGTACTTTAAGACAGAAGGTAAACAAATAACTTAAAATCCTTGAAGGGAGTCCCTGGAACTGACCAGATTCACTAAGATCCCCCCTCCATGATTAAATAATACAGACGGTTGAGAGTTACTCTCAGACAAAGCAAGCTACAAAGAAGACTGTGAGACTAGACCAGTCACCTGTTGAGCTGCCTGCAGGCTCTACAGTACAGTATGATACAAGTTTCCAGCTTCTATGAGCTGTCATCTGTGCTGGAGTGGGCTTTGGTTATGCAGCTGTCTTTGAGTCATTTCTCCTCCTATAAGTAACTCTTTACCCATATTCTCGTAAATATCCTCAATAAAATTCATTGGTTCACCAAGTTGGACTTGTCTACTGAGGGCTTCCTTTGGATGGTGAGGAGATGGTAGGTTGCCTGCTTCCCCTGTGTTTTTGTTGTCACTGTGTTCTAGTTAATGACCCTCTGTCAACTGTATAGCAGAGAGTTTCTACCGTGAGCTGCTCTTCACTTGGTTGACTTTTCTTTGTTGTACGGAAGCCTTTTGTTTTCTCAAGCTCTCGTTTGTTAATATTTAGTCTTATTTCCCGTACGACTGCTGTCCTAGTCATAAAGTTCTCTATGCCTATGTGGTGACGTGTACTCTCTTTAAAATTTTTTATTTTGTGTGTATGGGTATTTTGTCTGCATGTTTGTCCGTGTACCACGGAAGCCAGAAGGCATCAGGCCCTGTAGAATTTTATATGCACAGATTGGGAGACACTTTCTGGATCCTGGGAATCGAGCGCAGAGCCTCGGGGAGAGCAGTCAGTGATCTTAATCATCTGAATCAACTGAATCATCTCTGACTCCATGCTGCCTACTTTTTGCTCTACATGCTTCAGAGTCTCAAGATTCTATGGTGAGGTGTTAATTCTATATACATTTCCCAGCAGTGCTTGCTAAGAGATTGTCGTTTCTGCAATGTACATTTTTGGCATCCATCACTGTTGAAACCAGGTGGCTGAAGATGCATGTTCTTAGATCTGGGCTTTCTATTCTGTCCATCTAGATGTCTGGTTTTGAGCCAGTACCATGCTGTTTTTATTACTGTGGCTCTGTAGCATAGCTTGAAGTCAGGTATGGTGATGCCATCAACTGTTCTGGTTGTTTGGCAATCTTCTGTGCTTCCATATTAATTTTAAGATTTTTTTTGTCCTCTATATCCCTAAATAATCGTTCTAGGATTTTTACTGAAATTGTATTGCATCTGTGTTTTAGGTTGTTAGAGTTTCTATTACTGTCATGAAACATCATTACCAAAAAGCAAGTTGGGGAGGAAAGAGTTAATTCGGTTTGCACTCCTACAGCACTGTTCATTATTGAAGGAAGTCAGGAACTCTAAACAAGGCAAGGTTCTAAAGGCGGGAACTGATGCAGAAGCCACATGGGGAGTGCTGCTTACTGACTTGTTCCTCAAGACTTGCTCAGCCTGCTTCCTTATACAACCCAGGACCACCGACCCAAGCATGGAACCACCCACAAGGACTTGGGTTTTCCTACATCAATCACTAATTAAGAAAATGCCTAGGGCTAGAGAGATGGCTCAGTGGTTAAAAGCACTGACTGTTCTTCCAGAGATCCTGAGTTCAAGTCCCAGCAACCACATGGTAGCTCACAACCATCTGTAATAGGACCTGAAGGCCTCTTCTGTCTGAAGACAGTTACAGTGTTCCATTCATAAAATACATTTTTTTAAAAAATTCTTTTAAAAAAAAAGAAGAAGGAAAAGGAAAAGGAAAGAAAATGGCTTATATCGGGGTCTTATGGAGATATTTCCTTAGCTAAGGTTCCCACTTTTCAGAAATCTAGTTTCTGTGTCAAGTTGACATGAGACAAGCCAGCACACATCTGTATTTTGCTTTTTGTAAGATGGCTATCTTGACAATTTTAAATTCTTCTAATCCATATACATGGACGGTCTTTCTATCTTCTCACTTCCCCCTTAGTTCCTTTCTTCAGTGTCTTTAAAGGTTTTCTTGTAGAAGTTCTGTTGTTTACTTAGTTAAGTTTATTCCAACCAAAATAGTGTGAGTGGAGTGGATAATATCTCTTATATTAAAACTATTTCATCTACAAACAGGAATATTTTTACTTTCCTATTTGTATCTATTTTTTCTTACTGCTCTGAGACTCAAGCACCGTATTGAACAGGAATGGAGAAAGTTTTATTTTTATTTTAGTAAAAATGCTTCAAATATTTTTTACCTTTACCATAATGTTGTTGTGGCCTCGTTGTATATTGACTTTATTATGTTTTGAATTATGTCCCCTATATCCATAGATTCTGTAGCAAATATCTCATGAAGAGATACTGGACTAATCAAAGACCTTTCCTGAATTTATTTGGTTTCTGTCCTTGAGTCTATTTATATGACAAGTTACATTTATTGATTTATACGTTGAATCTTCTCTTTAATGAAGTCAACTTGGTGCTGAATGACGAGATCTTGAATTAGTTTGCTAGTATCCTACTGAGAACGTTTGTATCTGTATTGATCAGAGAGATCAGTCTATAATTTTCTTAATGTTGTCTCTGCCTGGTTTTGGTATCAGTATGATATTGGCAAAAGAAAAAAAAAAGCAAAACCGGTTTGGAAGTTTCCTTCCTTTTCTACTTTATAGGGTGATTTGCAAAATACTGGTCTCCATTCTTGAGTGAAGGGTAGAGATCTATACAGTGAGTACATCTGAACCTGGGTGTTCTTCAGTCAGGAGATTTTTATGACCATGTCGGTCTTGCTGCTGGATATAGGACTATTTAATTTTTTTTCATTTTGATTTGATTTTGGTAGGTCATATACCTATCAATTTCATCCATTTCTCTTAGATTTTAAAAATTTAGTGGAATATAGGTTTGTAAGGTATGTTTTATGCTTTTCTTACTCTTGGTATCTCTTGTAATAACTTCTTTTTTCATTTCTGATCTTACAAGTCTTCTCTGTCTTTTAGTTAACTTAGCTAAGGGTTTGTCTGTCTTTTTAAAAGGTTTATTTGCCTTTTTAAAGAAAGAACTCTGCATCTGATTCTTTGGTTTGTCTTGTACTCACTATTTCTATTTCATGAATTTCTGCCCTTAAGTATGTCTCCTTATCTACTGATTTGGAGTTTGATTTGTTCTGACTTTTCTAAGGCTTCAAGGTGCATCATTAAGTTATTTGAGTTTTCTCTGTTTTTTTATTTTTAAAATTTTGGGCGCTTAGAGATACGCACTTTCCTATTAGGACCGCTATTTGTTCTCGGGTGGATCTCTAGAACTTGTGAATCATCTTTAGAAAATTTTTCTTCCATGACAGGCAAGTATTTAGAACTTCATTTGGAGTGTGGGCTGATGACTGTAAGGCGGATTGTTGGTAAACACCACTGTTTTGAACTGGGACTCCACTGTCACCTCAAGCAGACCCCTGACCTGACTCCTGCTTTGAGATGTGCCACAAAGATGGCTGAGGCCTGTCAAAGGATGGTGGCTATTCCTCATTCATGAATGCCAGGTTCTGTGTCACGCTCCTGGAGGAGGCCACCAGGTGGCGCTGTGGATTTACCTCTGGTGCCCCCACTTTGTGGCGAGCATTTCCTAGGATAGAGTTTAGTTTGTGGTAGGCAGGAAATAGAACTTGAGTCCGGTAGTAAATACTGTTCTTCCTTAACTTGGCAAAAGGACATTTTGTGGTAACTTGTAATCTCAGTTCATGTACATATTAAACTGCAGAGGACAGAAGAAGATAAACTGGTCATCACTGTACTGGATGCATGCGAGGTGTGTGTTTGATCTGGAGGGGAGAGAAAAGAAGACAGAGGAGGAGGAGAAAGGGAACTGACTTTGACACAAAAAGACAAATATCAGAACACTGGATTTATTTGGAGCTATATACTTGTAAAAGATGGGTCTCACTAGGTATATAGCCCCCGCTGACCTGGAACTTTCTATACGTACCAATTTCAAACTCTGAGATCTTCCTGCTTCTGCCTCCCCAAGTTCTGGGATTAAAGGCATGTATCATCAGGCCCTGTGATTGTTTTTTATTTTTTATTTTAATTATTTCTAAAGCAATAGACAGATCCTATTTTTCTTCTACATTCTCAACTCTCCTATTGGTATTGTACCTGCTTTTTAGAGTAGGTTGTTGAGAATCAACTGTGACACCTAGAAGGTAAGGACATGGCTGGGCTGTGGTAGTCTTACCAAATTTTCACGTCATTTAGAATATTAGGAACACACATCTACAGAGCCCAAACATGGGCTAGCTCCAGGTGGCAACTATACCAGCCTGTTCTTCTGCCCTTGGGAGTACAGCTTTCATAGTCTGGAATTTTCTCCCATCATGGCAAAGCCTACACAGGACTTGCTAGCATTTTGCACTCCAGGTGGGGCTCAAATGTTTTAGACTTAGCACAACATCCCCTGGAAATTGTACTTTCTTTGTAAAGCTTCTCAGTAAGATTGCTTACTGTTTGCAGAGACTCTATGAACCACTATGATCCACAAGGAGAGACTAGGAGGAGGTTCTAAGCAGCGGTTGTGGAACGCATGTGAACAGCAAAGCTGTTGACACGATGTTTCTGTTCTATTCTGTAAAGAATGTGTTCGTGCATATAGACATAAAGCAGATGCTTGGGTTTTAAAAACGTTCCTCTATTTCTTTCTTATTTTTAAAAAAGATTTTATTTATTTATTTATTATATGTAAGTACACTGTAGCTGTCTTCAGATCTCATTACAGGTGGTTGTGAGCCACCATGTGGTTGCTGGGAATTGAACTCAGGACCTCTGGAAGAGCAGTCAGTGCTCTTAACCGCCAAGCCATCTCACCAGCCCTCGTTCCTCTATTTCTTTATCGTGTAATGAAACATAAACTGAGATGGCATCACTGGTCATTATCATATGTAACCTACAGTCACAAAGAGACCAGGTGTTCCTCAAGGGACAGCGATACCTTTTCTAAAATACATAATACATTTTCGGTTGTATTTGAGAAAGTTATATCATATTAGGTAGAATTATGACCTGATTATAGCTTTCCTTTGGGAATTAAGCATAACAGAAGGATATGTAATTTGTGTGTCAAGTTGACCCAGGGTATACTTGTGATAGCTAATTTTGGGTTGTTAACTGCATCTAGAATCAATTAAAACCCAAGCTCCTGGGCGCACCTGTGAGAGACTCTTGATTGGATCATTTGAGGTGGGGAGACCAATGGTAAATCCGTCCGATACTTTCTGGTGGCAGTGCACATAAAAGGCCGCAACTTTAACCTTTCCCAGGCTTGCCCCCACTCTCCCTGGCTTGCCCCCACTCTCCCTGGCTTACCACCTACTTCTTCCTGATTCCAACACTGACTGAAAACCAGCAGCTCTCCAGGAATCCTCAGGGACTAGGTTAAAACTACCAGATTAGGACTACCAAGATATGTAGAACAACAACTGGTGTACATACACACACACACACACACACACAGAGGCCTGATATACTGACCAAATGTTGGATAATTTTTCAATTTTATAGTCCATATATCATCTGTCTTTAAATTTTAGAACAGCTCATAAATAAATGTAGTAATATGATTATTAATAAATAATATATATATTCATTCTTTTATCAGTTCTGTTCCCTTAGAGACTCTAACTAATAGAATGGCAATAGAAATGGCTGAGTAACTAATATTCACTACATGGAATATTGCGCAGCCATTTGAGGCAGAGGCTCTGAGGGCCTTAAAGCAACAGTACAGAATATTAAGACACAAGAGGAATAAGAATATTCAAAATTGTAAATAGTGATCACAAGTGTATGGAAACATCAATGTGTTAACATAGGAGTAAAAGACCACTTGAATTAATAGAGTGCCCTAATACTGGATGGATTTTTCTTTTATAGGCACTGCATGATAGGTCTTTATTACTTATTTTTAAATTTTAGTATAGAAGTTCATAAGTGGGGGCTGGTAAGATGGCTCAGCAATTAAGAGCACTGACTGCTCTTCCGAAGGTCCTGAGTTCAATTCCCAGCAACCACATGGTGGCTCACAGCCATCAGTAACGAGATCTGATGCCCTCTTCTGGTGTGTTTGAAAACAGCTACAGTGAACTTACATATAATAAATGAATACATCTTTAAAAAAATAGAAGTTCGTAAGTTTAGAATTTCATATTTAAAAGTTCAAACTTGTATGATTCCAAAATAACCAACCAAATTTTATAAAATATTTATAATCATTGTGGCTATTGTCGATTAATCGGCTTGAAAAATACAGCTGGCACTTGGCTTGACTTGATAGGAGATGCATTTTAAAGAATAAGTATTCCACTTATATAACCGGTATATAACCTTCATTAGAAGGTTATTCAAGCAACATTATCTCCTCTTTAACACTAAAATGCCCCTGTACTTGATTTAAATCATCACTAAGCACAAGCGACTTTTCCTTTGAATTTCTCTAAATCTTTATTTGTTCACCGTCTTTTATCATGGAACATATAAGATACATACAGATGGCATAGACCAGCACAGTAACCCCCCAGGTACCGCTCACACGTCATTGACGACTCGTAGCTAGGCTTGGGTCACTATCCACTGTATCCCCACCAGACTATTTTGAAACCAATCTCAGAATACCTATGATTTTATCTTGTAAACATTTTAATGCCTCAAAAGATCATGACTATGTTTTATAAAAACATCAAAGTGTTATAATCACACCTCCAAAATTAACTATAATTCCTCAGTATTGAATATCCCATCTGTTAAAATTCCCTTGATTGATTCATAAGTGTTTGTAACAGTATGTTCAGATTTGAAGCCCCGACACCTCCCCTCCCCTCACCCCACCCCCCACCCCCCCATCCCACCCCCACCCCTGCCAAGTCATTCACTCACTTGGAATTTTTTTTTAAAGATTTATTTATTATTATATGTAAGTACACACTGTAGCTGTCTTCAGACACACCAGAAGAGGGAGTCAGATCTTGTTACGGATGGTTGTAAGCCACCATGTGGTTGCTGGGATTTGAACTCTGGACCTTCGGAAGAGCAGTCGGGTGCTCTTACCCACTGAGCCATCTCACCAGCCCTTGGAATTTACTTACTAAGGAAAAAGGTGTTTTTTCTTGCAAGGTTCCCGTGTTCTGGTTATCACTAATTTATTCTCGTAGTTCTTGTCCTTCTTTTCCTATAAAGGCCTAGATTTGGGGCCTTGATTACGTTTGTTCAGTTTTTTTCACCAACTGAACAATTTAAATTCATGTAAAGTCTCACTGCTTAGAACAGCAGTTTAGACCCATTTCTACTAGTTGAACAGTAATGTAATGGGATGGAAATCTTTAAAACAAAATTATATTTATTTATTCTATGTGTCATGAGTGCTTTTGCCTAAATGTATGTATTTGTACCACATGTGTGCCTGGTGCCCACAGAGGTCAGAGAAGGCATCAGATCCCTGGGAACTGGAGTTATAAATGGTTCCACCAAGTGGCCGCTAAGAACTTAACCTGAGTGCTGAGAGATCTGCCTGCCTCTGTCTGCCTTTGCCTCCCCTCTCCCGCCTCCCACCTCCCTCCTGCCCACTGCCCCCTGCCTCTGCTGAGATTACTGCAGTTTCTAGCACTTGGCCTGCTCTCTCACAGGGTCTTCCTGCCCCTCTGGAGGGTGGCCCCCACTCTAAGAGGAACTCTAAGAGGCTTGAGAGCCCCTGGCATAAACTTAGGCAGTACTGGGTGAGGTTTGGAGGGGGTCATGTATCTCATCTCAGCTTCTACAAGGATATTCATTTCTCTTTTATTTTTCTATTTTTATTTTTGTATTTGGCATCTTACCTCAGTCTGTGTTAATATAAATGTCACTCAAATTCTCAAGTAACAGGTTTTCCACACTTATTGGTTATGACGGTTAGGGTTTTTAAAGATTTATTTTTGTTATTTTAGGGTTTGGTGGTGGTTTTTTGTTGTTGTTTTGTTTTGTGCCTTCTTTTTTATTTATTTGGTGAAGGACGAGTGTGCCATGACACGTGTGTGGAGATCAGCAGACAGCCTATAGTAGCTGGTCCTTTCTCTCCACCGTGTGTACCCTGAGCATCAAACTCAGGTTGTTAGGCTTGTAGACAGCTGTTTTACCCACTAAGCCATCCCATCAGCCCTATTTTTGTTTTTTGTTTTTTTTTTTTAGTTACATGTTTATGTACCCAAGCATGCCAAAAGAATATTGGATTAGATTACCTGGAACTTAGCCATAGACACTTATAAACCTCTAGAATAGGTGCTAGTAACAGATGTAGGTACTCTGCAAGAGAAATTAGTGCTTTTAACTGCTAAGCCACTTCTTGATGGTGATGGCAATGATGGTTACTTTTGTCGACTGGAAACAAGATGAGACCACTGGAGAAGAGCATCCTAGTGAGGGATTGTGGCTCAGTTCGGCCTTTGGGTGTGTCCATGGGGACTATCTTGTTCCTTGGTTGATAGGAGAAGACCTGTTCTAAGTGTAGGCAGCACCATACCGTGTTTTTGGCGTGCTTGGGCTCTATAAGAGCAGAGGAGACTCGTGTGCTTTCTGCATGCGTGCAATCATCTCTCTGTGGTCGTTTTTGAAAGTATTTTTTAGATTTGTATGTTTCTTTTGTGGGTCTGGGGGCTGGTGCGGAAGTCAGAGAACTTAACAGGAGTAGATTCTCTCCTGCCGGGTGGGGCCCTGGGGAGGAATTAGGCTCCTTTGGCTTATCAGCAAGTGCCTTTACCTGCTTAGCTATCTCTCGGCTCTTGACTATGAGTGTGGTATAATATGCTGCTTTAACTTCCTGCCACCATGGGTTCTCTGAAATGATGGGCTATACCGCAGAATTGTGAGTCAAAATAAATCCGTTCCCCTATCTCTCACAAGTTGCCTTTTGTCAGAACAGTTTATCTCAGCAACAGAAAAGAAACTAGACCCTTGGCCTAATAACTTTCCTCAGTCCTGTGATTCCATTTACAGTTTATCATTCTGTCTTCTGTGCTCTCTGCTAGTCCCCTCTGAGTCTATTTTGAGGGACAGCAGTCATGTGCTCTACCCACAGTCTCCTTACCACCTCTGCCATTATCTTTATTACTGCGGACTATTTCTGGATCGACCCACAACAGCTGTAGGCTACATTTAACTCACACAGCTGAGCTCACAAAGTTCACCTCATGCACACAGTTTTCCCTGGTACCAATAGCAGCAACAGGGTCAAAGTGTCTTGGGCATCTCTGGGAGGCTCAGGTGGTCCAGGCTCCCTTTTAAGAGCCCATGATTCAGGCTATGTGGAGCGGTGACTCCTGCACACACTGCTTGCCTGGCTAGCTCCCTGTCTGTGACTCAGACCTCCGGGAGGGATGTCACACTGAGCCAGCATGCCAGCATGCAGCACAAGCCAGCAGCTTGTCCTGGAACATGAAGCCATGGAAGCACAGCCAGGTGGGCTTAGGAGTCTGGAAGAGCCGCAGGTGTTGATATCAGGCTGGAACCCAACGAGGAAAGGCAACACCACCCAGGGAAACTCATTCGGCCCTGTGGCTGGTGGTCTTGGCTAGGGCCTTCTCTTTAAACTTGTGACCACCATGGCCAGGGTCAGAAGTGGCTCTGATGTCCCCTTTGCTGATGGTTAGAGTACTCTGTTTCTCCAGGTCATGGATACTGTTAAACTTAGATCATGTGACCCAGGACTGGTCACATTCCCTTTCCTCCTCTTCTGACCCTACTGCTTATTATTGACCAAATATTCTCAGAGGCTATGAGTGCAGGATCTAAGATCTAATACACATACAACTAGATGTTCATCTGCCTGAGCTCCCTGCCTGTGATAAACAGTGAAAGGCTCAAAGGGAAATATGGGAGAGGCCTTCTTGGGGTCAACATTCAGTAGTTCTTGTGTGAATCAGTTGTTCCTATGAAGTCCCATACACTATTTCAGCCCCCTGGAAAGAACAAAACCCACAGGCCATCTACCTGGAACTTAGAGTCGCTTTGCTTTCCTTTCCTTTCCTTTTCTTCTCTTTTCTTTTTTCTTTCTTTTTCCTCCTCCTCCTCCTCCTCCTCCTCCTCCTCCTCCTCCTCCTCCTCCTCCTCCTCCTCCTCCTCCTCTTCCTCCTCCTCCTTCTTCTTCTGAAAAAACTGGCTGTCCTGGAACTCACTCTGAAGACCAGGCTGGCCTCAAATTCAGAAATCTGCCTGCCTCTGCCTCCCAAGTGCTGGGATTAAAGACGTGCACCACCACTGCCCAGCTCAGAGTCACTTTCAAATGCTGGTGTCACTGTGCTTCTTTATGAAGTCTTGAAATATCCTTGTTTCTTCCTTCTGCTTCTGTGCTGACTCCAAGACTCCATGTCTACTCTATAATACTGTCTTTAAAACGCCAGGGCCCCCAGCACTCTGCATTGGCTCCAACTCCATGCCTACTCTCTTTGCTTAATTATTTACTTAAATAATTAAATTGGACATGGTGGCTCATATTCATAATCTTAGCACTCAGGAAACTGAAGCAAAACTATCCCCATGAATCCGAGGCCAGTCTGAGCTAGAGCAAGATACTGCATTAATAATAATAAAAAATAATACTAGGTAATTAATTCAAACTTGTGTATGAATTAAACTAAGACTGATCATTATAAAATGTCTGATTCTTGAAGAGTGCTTTCTTTGTGGGAAAAGCCTTTTTAAATATATTACAGGACTGGGTTGAAGAAACTGACTTTAGACAGTATTTTGCCTAGTTTTATGTCAACTTGTATAGGCTGAAGACATTGAAAGAAACCTCAGTTGAGAAAATACCTCCTCAAGACTGGGCTGTAGGCAAGCCTGCAAGGCATTTTCTTAATTAGTGATCAATAGAGAAGGGCTCAGCCCATTGTGAGTAGTGCCATCCCTGGGCTGGTGATACTGGGTTCTACAAAAAAAAAAAAAAAACAACAAGGCTAAGCAAACCATGAGGATCAAGGCAGTAAGCAGCATGCCTCCATGGCCTCTGCATCTGTTCCTGCTTCCATGTTCCTGCCCTGTTTGCATTCCTGTCCTGACTTCCTTCCATGATGAACAGCAATGTGAAAGTATAAGCCAAGTAAATCCTTTCCTCCGTGTCGCTTCGGTCATAGTATTTCATCACAGCCATAGAAACTCAGACTAAGACAGGCAAAGGACTGTTCCTAATCTTTACAGACCCTCCTCTGGTGGACTCCAGAGAGCTGAATGTACAATTTCCAAATAATTTATTATCAGACACTTCTCTTGGATCAACTTCATATCCAATTCTGTAAAATTTCAGCTACTAGTCCAGCCAGCCTGCTGCCAGACATTAGAGATTCTCCAAGATAGCAGCCAAGTTAGGGTCATCAGACTCCACTGACCAGATGGGGGTATGGCAGGGTATGAGTTCATGATGTTGCAGTGGATGCAGATGAGGTCCCCTGGCACTGACGCCATGAGGGAAATTTGGTCCAGGTCCAGGTGCTGTCTTGGCTAGACCTCTCTGGATCCAGCCAGATGGAGCTCACAGCTCATCTGGTTCAGTCAGGAGCTGGCGATGCAGAAGCCCTTGTAGCTACTGTGAAAGACGGACTAAAACAGCTTCAGCTTTCACCTCAGGCAGGGCTCTGGCCCTGCCTGCTGCTTCCCTTGTTGCTGTGGCTACTATACCCGCCACTCCTCTCTGGAACTGGTGGGCCAGGAGCCTCTGGCCTCTGCTCCACCTCCAGAGGAGTCAGTCGAAAATTCCTGAAGGTGATTGATATGGTCCAATCTGTCACACCTGAAGAGGGACTGTAGGAGAGCAGCTTTGTATAAGATGAAATTAGGTATGCTGGGGCCCTCATTGTCACCTTGGACAAAATGGTGTGGGCCCAGTCCTTCAGCCAAGGGACTTCAGCACAAAGGACCGAACTTCTGGGGTTAACTCAGGCACTTTGCTGGGGGAAGGGCAAAGCCATCACTCTATACATGGAGGTATGAATTTGCCATAGCACATGTCCATTGTGCCCTACTAGAGCCCCTATGGATGCCAAGAGAGGAAGCCATTACCTACTGCAAAGGCATCAAAAGGAATCCCAGAGACCCAAGGGAACAGGGAAACAGACTTAGCCACCCAGAAAGAGGCCGTAGAACCAATTGGATCGTTCCAAATCCTGGTTACCCTGCCTGAACCTGAATTTCTTCAGAACCCAGCCTATGCCCAAAGAAACCAAGTGGACAAAAAGAAGACGCCAAACAGGAGGCAAGTGGGTAGTGATACTTGCTGGACAAGAGACCTGTACTCCCTGCCATTATTGGAAGACAGATGGTAACCAAACTCCACCAGGTCACCCATCTTGAGGCAACCAAAGCTGCTGAGTTACTCAGGCTCTGACAGTCCAGGGTTAAAAAAAAATCCTAGATTTGGGTTGAGCTTCGTGAGGCCTGACTTCACAGCTGAACTATCCCTAAATCTGGCAACAATCCTAAATATGATTGGAAACTACATTGTGTCTAGAGGCCACAAAACTTAGGACAGGTAATTAAATATGTCCTTGAGGCCAGCAAAATTGGGCCAACCTTCTATCTTTTGTTCTCCCAAGGGCCAAGTGTATCCCTCCTCAAGTCCTTACAGGCCCTGCAACAGTTCCAGTGCACTATTCATCAGATGGTTTGAGAGGCCATGCCCTGCCTGTGTCTGAGCCTGCCCACAAGTTCCAGCCTGGCCACCTTGTATGGGTAAAGAGGGTCCCAACCCAGAGCCTAGAGCCAACATGGCCCATACTTTGTGGTCCTCACCCCTACAGCCATGAAGGTTGTCAGTGCCACCCTGTGGAGTGGCAACTGCACTGCCAAAAGGTAGGGACAAATGGGTTGTCATCAGGTCCTCCAGTTCCCTAAAGGTAAAACTGACAATGGTTCTATAATTATACTTGTCCCATTTAGCCTTTTTTTGTCTCACCATGGGAAAGACCCCAAGTCCCCACAAGCTAGGACCTTGAGTATAAAATTTAAGAAAGATAAAAACTGGGGAGCTTATAGCTAAACCAAGACCCAACTCACCTTCCAGGTAGATTTCTGTAAAACATTCAGAGTCTCCTGGGAGTTAGTTCACTTGAGGAGGAGCATGTCCCTGGGGATGTAGGTCCTCTAGTGAAGAGGAGGGGGTTCGGTCTACCCGGTACTATGCCTGCCCAGCTAATAGCCCCCTAAGCCGCCAGAAGCCAGCTGAATACCATTATGGTCTGGGGAGCACACTGATCCCTTCATAATCCTAAAATTGTGTACACCAGAGGAGGGCCCAGTCCTTTGTGGCTTTGAGCATGTTATACCACAGGTATTCATCTACAAAGAAGAAGATGGCAAGGGTAACCTAATCTGAGGTTCTGGGCTTCCCTGTGGGCTGCAGGCAGTGCCATTCTCTGCCCCCTGTTGGTGGGGGCAGGTATACGGGTGTTCTGCTGCAGTTGGGACATAAAGTGAAGCCTTAGTTATAGGGGATTAAAACTTTAAGGAGCTCAGTGTCCTAGTAGACGCAGACCGGGGCCACCTAGGAAAGACACACACACACACACACACACACACACACACACACACACACACACAAACAACCAAAAACAGATCACATACTTCCAACACACAATGGCACAGAATATACCTTATCATTCTAAACTGGAGGAAAGAGAGCATACTGAGGAAATACCAGACTAAAGCAAGACCAAAAACCAGCAGGGAAACTCCTAATTCTGCAACTCCATGTCTGAGCTCTTCATATCTCCAATTCCTTTCAGGTTTGTTGACTAAAATAGACTTCTTTCCCTTGGGCTGATTCCATATCCTGTTAGCAGCTTTTCTCAGCAGATATACCACAGCTCTGGCATCTCCATTATCTTGGGGTCTCCAGCACAATCCAGGCTTCATCTTTACAGCTTCATACAGTGGCCCCTCCAATCAGGGATACCCCTGACACATGTCTAGCTGAAGTGCCATTTCTTGGCCAAGGAGGGAGATCCCACAACCTCTTTCTTGTATCCTTGACTCTAAAGGAAGAACCACGTGGCCAAAGCTACCAAGTTCTTCTGCTTGTTGAAGTGGATCATGGACCCCTTATCCAGCCTTCTGTTTTCCAGGATTTCCTTCATTCTTTAAACTTTTCTTTAATTCCTTTCCACAAGTTGGAAGCTTAGCTAGGTGGGGTTTTGCCCTGAGGTCACCACTTCCTTTATTGCATTAGATTTTTCTTTAATCTGAATATCTTCTTGAGTACAGGACTTAGCTCCATTATACTTCCTTGTGCCCCTGTTCTCTGCAAACTGTACATTATATTTTTTTCTTGTCCAGCTTCCTTCTTTTCATCATAGATACGCAAAAGAGTGACCACTAGTAACCACATGACAGAGTCAATCTTAGGCTGCCTTGAAATCTCTCTTGCCAAACTCTTGAATACAGCCTCAGGCAGATTTTTGGGGGGGCAAGGGCAGAAAGTACATTCCTCACCAAAATATTACACGAGTGGTCCCTAGGCCACTTACTAATATTCCTCTCTTCTGAAAGCTCTCATTGAGCAGAGCTGTCATTATCTACAGTGCTCTAAGCACCACTGTCTTCCATTTTCCTACGAGTCTGGCTCATTTAGCTCTGCTGTACACATTCAACTTCTTTCCTAATCTAAAGTCCCAAAGTCCACATTCTGTTGACAAGCAGCCTCTCCAGGCCTATTACAGCAATACTCCACTCTCTGGTACCAACTTCTTTCTTAGTCAGTGTTCTATTAATGTGAAGAGACACCATTTAATAGAAGAACAAAGGAGTCCAGGTTCTGGAGAAAGTCTCATGTCCCTTTCTTATTTCCTGAAGGAGACATGGGCTCCCCTTCAGCATAGCTTATGCTATCATCTCTTCTTTCAACAGAATCGTTTCATCTACTGAGTGATCAATCAAAACTACAAACCTCCTAACCCTGCTTTGGACTTACAATGTGCAAGCCTGATATTTAGCAAAAGTTTTTTTTCTTTGGGGGGGGGGGCTGCCTTATAGTTTCTGAAGTTTAGTTCATTATTATCATGTCAGAAAACATGGCCACATGAGGTCAGACATGGTGCTATAGAAATAGCTGAGGGTTCTGCTTGCAGAACTGTAGATTATAGGAAGACAGAGACTGTAGGCCTGGCTTGAGCTTTTGACACCTTAAACCCCATCCAGTGCCTTCTAATCCTTTAAAATGGTGCAACTCCCTTATAACTAAGCATTGAAACATCTGAGCCTATGGGGGGCATTCTTACTCAAACCACCACACCTTCTAACAGTGCATGTGCCCTATGTGTGGGCCGCTGAGGTCTACTTTCTACAGGAAGCTTGGTGGAAGGGAAAGAGTAGGGCCTCAGAATGTATCCTAAGAGTCAGGAAGCTGACAGACATTGCAAGTGCAAAGCAGAGGCAGGAGCTCAGTGGGTGTGATTGATCACTCAGTAGATGTAACGATTCTATTGGAAGAAGAGACCATAGCTAATGCTAGGCTCCTACAGCACCAAGCTGAAGGCAGCTCATGTCTCCTTCAGGAAATAGGAAAGGGGCACAAGACCTTCTCCAGAACCTGGGTTTCTTTGTCCCTGGAGGACAGTGATGACTACCGCATTGACTGTGTGCTCCTGGGCACAAGGTGGTGGAATTACATGTTGGGAAGTCTGCTCTGTGTCCACGATCTCTGACAAAGATTTCACAGCACTCTTTTGAGGTAGGCTTGTCATTTACTACTCTTTTTTTTTTTTAATTGTAAATAAATACACCGTAGCTGTCTTCAGACGCACCAGAAGAGGGCGTCAGATCTCATTACGGGTGGTTGAGAACCACCATGTAGTTGCTGGGATTTGAACTCAGGACCTTCAGAAGAGCAGTCAGTGCTCTTACCCGCTAAGCAAGTTCTGAAAGAATAAGTTTCAGGCACTTTGACTTCATTTACTACTCTTTAAACAAAGCCAAAAGAGCCTGAAACTCATTCTTTCAGTCCTTGCTTTTAGACTGCTGTGCTAGACATTTGCTGCTGTCCATGGTGGTACACGTAACTGCTCTGAGCTGGAGGAATGTATGGCTTCCTACATCAGCAAGAATCGCAGGCCCTATATGTGGAAAGAACAAGATCAATGCTATTCGGATACACAGGAGGTCTTGTCTGGAACTGATGACTTGCACTTCCCTCTCCTTTGACCCAGCAAGTGTAGGGAGTTCCCTGAGTAGGAAGTTTTCCCACTTTGTGATCAACAGCAGTTAAATGACATCAAAGACAGCTGAGAGCCACAGCAGCTCAGATCACAATTCTTAGTAGAAGCCTGGGTCAAGTAGGTGTCACTGATTCCGAAACATCAGAGAGTTGAACTAGAGCAGAGCAGAGCAGAGCCTATCAGGCTTGAGTTCCTATGTCAGTCTGCACACCTCTGAACTAATACAAAGCCACTGAAGTGCATACACGTGAGTCATTAGACACCAACTACAGTGAGTCTTTGCTTTGTGCCGTTATATGAATGTTTCTTGTCCTTAGAGCTCTAAGAGGAAACCAATGGGCGAATTATGTGCCACTACAGGTTCCATTTTGCATTCACTCAGGGTCAGCCGGTAGCAGCATCAGCATCTCTTGTGTGGGATTTCCACAGTTACGTGGAATCTCGGGATCTAGTAGCTAGACAGGAAAAGTGAAGCTGCCACAGCAAGTTACCACAGCTGGACAGCTTAAACCACGGGAACTTATTCTTTCCCAGATAGAGAGGCTGGAGGTCTCCGATGAGGATGCCATCTGTCTGACTCCGGATGAAGCTCTCTTAGAGCTGCGGATGCTTTTACATCCTCTTGGTGTATATTTATGCAAAGAGGTCACTTTCCCTACAAGCCACAGGCAGGGGACCCCACATGCCTTTGTCTCAGGTCAGGAGGGTGCAGAAGCAGCCAGCCATTTTGAAAGTTCACCATCTTCATTATCTAGCCATGGTCCCTTTCCTTATGTGTCTGACTATCAGAAAACCAAACTCTTAGCCCTATTGCCTTTTGGATGTGGGTTTCAAGCCTTTGTAGCCAAAAGTTACCTGAAAGCTACTTGTTTAAGAAAAGCAATTTAAAAGCCAAAGCAGAAGTTCCCACAACCAAGCAAAAGAGTTGTAGACACACAACAAAGGCCAAGGTTTTTGGAATTATTACCTTAAAATCATATCTATCCCAAATTAGTAGAAATAACTAGCAAGACATCATTTGAAAAGTTTTAAGTAAATCATTAGTTGACAGTATAAAAGCCATAGGATTCAGTCTGTTGTGAATCAGACTCAGTAAGAAAAAGTTATCAGAGTGTGCAGAGGCAGATCATGGGGAGCCAGGTACCTGGCCCGGCCTCTGGGCCATTTCAGAGACTAACCAGAGTGACCACACTTTCACCTCACAGCTACTTGCTCAAATAGCTGCTCTATCAGCTCCTACCAAAACCAAGACAACTCTGTGAGAAAAGCCCAGGAGAACTAGCTGCCTGAGGAAATTCATGTTTGCCACCCCAGCTCCTGATTTAGGGTTTTCACACACAGACTTCCGGTCACATTTTCCTCTATTATTTACTTATTGTCCTGGCTTTCTCTAGTAAGAAAGCTCTGCACACCAGCCCCAGCTGCAAGCTCTGCTAGGGCTGTGGCTGGAAAATGTCAAGTGGGGAGCATGGTGGGACCTCTAAGACTCCCATACCCCACAAAGGCCACTTTGAGGACAACAGGATTCCTGCAAATTAGCTCCCCCCCAAACCATCATCTAAATCAGGAAAGAAGTTCTTACCTTGCATCTTGCTGCCCTCCTGGTGGTGGCTACCCAGCACCTCTCCCTTCCTCACCCCTTTCAGGGATGCCTCAGCCACACAATCCTCCACACCTGGGCAGTTGTGAGTTCCTTAGGGCTATGTGAGAACAGGCTTTTGATCTTATCCACAGGGCTGTTTGTAAGCAGAGGGAAAGAAAGGAGGTGAGGTAACTCTACTTCTCAGGCAAGCGCGAATGGTTTAATTTTATCAGACCCTTGAATTCACAAAGGGGCTTGAAGTTCAGGTGGGTCCCTGTGGCTGTTCTTGGAAGTAAGAATTGGCCAGGGAAACCTAGCAGCTTTGTCCAGGAGGGGATAGGCATGAGAAAGAATTCAAAATGTACTGCTTCCTGTAGGAATGCCTTCCTCTTTACAGGCTAATGGTTGGATTTCCCTGCAGAATGTCTAAGAAATTTCAGTGTTTACTACGACTTCATATTCCTATTTGACAGGCCTGGAGACATGCTTTTCTGGTTTTCTTTGCAGCACACAAACGAGACATTGGGTTGTTAGACATTTCACCAAGGCTGAGCATCCTGGAAGTTAGGGAGTGCTCTTATGACCCACGTGGCAGTTGCTGGTTTTGGTCCTTCTGCAGGAGACATTTGACTCCCAGGGGATCCAGGGAGTGGGGAGCAGAATGTATCCTGCCTCTTGAACTGAGAAGTGTGTTCTTCTATCAGAGCAATTCAGTGTCTGCACAGAACATTCCAGGCAAGACTTGTTCCATGGCTCATCTTAATACCACTCCCTGGCACTTATATTCCAAATAGGTCTGTCCATTACAAGCACAGGCCTCTCTGAAGACAATATGCTTTCTGGTCTGTTTGAAGAGTAGATACTATAGAATATGTAGTCTTCCAATCCTTCTCATTACACCCTGCTGTGCCAGGTCAGAGAAGACCTTCTCCAGGAACTATAAGATTCCAGAAGAGACCCTAAGGTTAGACAGTGAATGCCATCTGTTTAGACTGAAAGGCCATGAGGTGTGTCTAGAACACAAATCCTACATAGCCCTTCCCATTTACAACAGATTTTCAAATCTACATGCTCCCATCTCAAAGGGAACCTTGGTTCCAAAGGCCACCACAAGTGACCCAAAGTCATTGTTGCTTAAGGAGGTTTCATTTGATCAACATGAGATGATGGGGGTTGGGGGTAAGCCACTGCCTGCTCATGTCCTCTGCCTTATAGACATCCAGGCTTTGGGCTGCTGACCAAGGATCACGCTTGATCCATGCCTTCATAAATTTTTACTAGAGTCATAAAATCTTTCTTAAAAGGGTCCCAGGTGCCTCCCACTCCCCAAATCCACATAACTGCCTGGTCCAGGGTGACAAGACAGTAGGAGAGCCAAATTCCTTCTCCCCGTCCCATCAACCCTCAATGAAGCCCTGGAGGTGATTGTCCTCAGTTAGAATTATGAAAGAATTGGTCTGCTACTGATGTTCAAATTTCTTGGGTTTTGGTGGATACTGAAGCCAAGTTTATCATAATGTATAGCAACCCAGAGAGTACCTAGGACAATGGGCAGCTGCAATGCGTATGGAGACAAAACAGTAAAGGCAAAAATGACCAAGCTTGTCTTAAGGGTCAGCACTTCTAACATTGTTAGCAGTTCTTCTAGGCTCCACCCAACAATTACCTAGCAACAGCCAGGTACAGCATCTTGCTATAAAAGGACTGTTTGATCTCTCTCTCTCTCTCTCTCTCTCTCTCTCTCTCTCTCTCTCTCTCTCTTATGAGTTTGTGTGTGTGTGTGTGTGTGTGTGTGTGTGTGTTCTTACTCTCTCTGTCCTCTTCTTCTGTCTTTGTGTGTTCTCTTTCTGTCCCTCTCAGTCCCTTTTCTTTCTCTGTGTCTACTCCCTTCTTAACCACCCTTCTCACCCCAAAATAAACTTCATTTTATATTAGACCCCTGCCACATCATGCCACCACATTACAAAACATAAACCATAAAGTACAATGGTTCTCCATTGTGAAGAGCATTCTGGAAGTGGATGTATTGCTAGAGTACACCTGAAACGTTAATTTTCTCCCGAGGGCTTGAACTGTAAAGGTAATGGTTGAACAAAATGGCAGCTTGTAAAATTGCCTGAGTAGGTGGTGAATATCAAGCAGTACAGAGTCTATGGTGAAACTACTGAAGAGCTAGAAAAAGTGGAGATTATTTACCCAGCCAAAGGCCCTTTCAAAATCCCAGTGCAGTTTGTGAAGAAGTCAGGTGGCTCTTGAAGAATAATCATGGATTAGAGAGCTCAATCAGGCCGATCGATCATTTATACCACTGTTCCCAATGATGTTCTTTTGACTGAACTACAGATCCAAGTAATGGGTGACTTTCTATACTTCATTAGATTCTGATAGAACATTTTTCATATCCCTTGGGCTGCTGGACCTCGAGACCAATTTTCAGTCACTTGAAATAGTCAACAGTGAATCTTCAGAGTACTACCTCCGGGTTACCTTCACAGTCTCACCATTTGTCATGAGATAGTAGCCCGAGTTCTTGCTTCATATCCTTGCCACCTTCTGTGGGAAAGTTTCATTACACAAGTAACATAATACTAACCTCGCATGTCTTCACACATTTGGAAAAGCATCTAAAAGGCATACAACATGCCTAAAGGGTGGGTGATCAGTCCACACAAGGTTCAAGAGTCAAACACAGCTGTAAAATTCTTGAAAGCATTATGGTCTGGTAAGACATGTATGATAACTTACAAAGTTATTGAAAATATTTTACAACAGTCCTATGCCTGTAAATGTAAAAGAACTTCAGATAGTCATGGGGGTCCTGGAGTACTGGTAGGTGGATTTTCATACTCTAATCTGCTCAATTTGCCAGTCCTTGGCATAACTTGTTAAATGGGGGTGCCTTGTAGGATTGAAATAAAGGTAAGAAGCTTTTAGAGCAAGCTAAGATCCTGATATAACAGCCAAACAGCCCTGTGACTCGTTGCCCCTTGTTCCTAATGTTAGAAATTACTAGAAACTCAAATGATTTTGCCTCAAACTGTGGCAAAAATAGGATTTTTTTTTGTCTAAGTCATGGCAAAAGGAAGAACCTCTGTCTATAGTACAATATCATTATTTTATTATGATTAAATTTATTTTGGGTAATAAGATGGCTGAGTACAGGTAAGTCACATGACACTAAGCCTGATGCCTTAAATTCAGTTCCCAGAATCCATATGAGGAAGGAGAGAATCAGCTTCCAAAATTGTCCTCTGAGCGCTATATGCACAGTGTTGTAAGCAAGTAATATACACACGCACACAGGCACATAAACACACACAGCAAAAATACACATGCACACAAACACACACAGCAAAATGTAAAATTAATAAGAAAATTTAAAGAAGAAAACAATTTTTAAATTTTGTAAGAAAATAGCTATCAAATAGGAAAAATGAATATTAAAAGTTATAAAAATGAGATTTTTTTTTTTTAGTAAAGAAGGTTAAAGAGAATGCTTTTAGATTTAAAAAGATTTTAGATGACAATTTTGTTTTAAAGATTGTTTCAAAATGGAAATAAGAAGGCGTGGGGGCAAAACTAGAAAACATAACCATGTTACAGATGATGTAAGGAAATTACAAAAAAATATGAAAGATAAAACGTAAGAAAGACAGAATGTGTGTGATTGTCTTCATTATAATTAAAGCTTATTGCTTCATGAAGCTTGTCTTGAAATTCTTCCCTGAAGAGAAATATCAGCTCTGGTTTCATCTGCGTCAAAGTCACCAAGGGATTAAATGAACCCTTCAGGCTGCTGTGACTTCTGGCTTGCCACCACTGCAGCTTGCATCAAAAACCAAAAGGTGGCCTTCACCTCAAGGACAGTGCGTGGGTGGAATAAGGGACAATGTCACAGCTGTGTCTGCTTATATCCGGTCTCTGTATGTTTGCCACTGCCAGAGATTTTGACTCTATTGAAGCTGCTGCCAGGGTAACCTTACTTCCTGGCCCTGAAGACCTTTCCTTCTGAAAAAGCCTTGAGAAATTCCAGACACCCTTATTATACAGACCCATCTGCACCCCAACCTGAGTCCTCGCTCCTGAATTAAATTCTACCATGAATGCTTCCCATACAGTGTGAAGGAACAAGAGACGTTAGTAGATTACTGGGAAATGATGAGCATTCAATAGAGTCAGACAAGGCTGGGGGTGAGGAAGGGGTCAAAAGCGCCCTGTGGTCTGGGTTAGAGAGGACCTCTGATCCCAAGGGTCAGCCGCAAGCTCTGGGAAGGGCAGGACCAGGTAAAACACCTACCAATTTCCTGCTAAGCTTGAATTTTTTTTTTCTTCTTCTTCTTCTTCTTTTTTTTTTTTTTTTTTTTTTTTTTTTTTCGAGACAGGGTTTCTCTGTGTAGTCTTGGCTGTCCTGGAACTCACTCTGTAGACCAGACTGGCCTTGAACTCAGAAATCCGTCTGCCTCTGCCTCCCAAGTGCTGGGATTAAGGCATGTGCAACCACTGCCCGGCTAAGCTTGAATTTTAAATAAGCATCTTTTTTTTTTTTTTTTTTTTTGGACAAGCATGTTTTACATATTGTATTCAGATATGCACAGTAAAGTTTTTTTTCTTTTTTACTCTTTTTTTTGTTTTTGTTTTTTGTTTGTTTGTTTGAGACAGGGTTTCTCTGCATAGCCCTGGCTGTCCTGGAACTCACCTTGTAGACCAGGCTGATCTCAAACTCAGAAATCTGCCTGCCTCTGTCTCCCGAGTGCTGGGATTAAAGGCGTGTGCCACCACGCCTAGCAGATTTTTTTTTCTTTAACTGAACTTTAAATTTTAACTGCTAGACTCCCTACTTGGTTTTTTGTTTGTTTTTTTCATTCTTTGTTTTTGTTTGCGCGGCTTGAAGGCTGAATTCCAGCACCCTTATACCTCAGTGAGGACCCAGCCCATATGGTAACACAGGGTGTAGTGGGTGGCAGCCGGTGTGTTTGCAGGGTGCTGTGTGGGGCTCTCATTCTCTAAAGCTTTCCACAGTATTATTCGGAGGTCCCGTTGCTGTGTTTTATAAGAAAGAAAGAACCAGGAATATGTTTTGTGGAGGCGTGGCATGTGGTGTGGGGGAAGGGAGTGAGTGCTGGGCCATCCTTCCCCCCGAAGTACCAGCCATAGGACAGATATAATATAGAATAGAGTTTATTTAAGGCGTGAGGAGGGGAGTTGAGGAGGGAGGGAAGGTGGGAGGGAGGGAGGGAGGGGGGGAGAGAGAGAGAGAGAGAGAGAGAGAGAAGAAGAAGAAGAAGAAGAAGAAGAAGAAGAAGAAGAAACAGGAGGAGGAGGAGAGGAGGAGAGGAGGAGGAGGAGGAGGAGGAAGAGGAGGAAGAGGAGGAGGATGAAGAGGAGGAGGAGGGGAACACATGGGGAGAGGGGAAAGGGGAATGGGGAGAGAAAGGATAGAGAGGGAAGAGGGTAAGAGAGTAAGAGCTTAAGGAGGGGGCAAGCAGCCCCTTTTATAGTGAGTCAGGCATACCCGGCTGTTGTGGGGAAACTGTGGGGCGGAGCCTAGAAGGAATGCTAATGCTTTGACAATTATTTCTGAGTTTTGCTTCTGAGGGGGGTTCATGATCTTCAGAAGAGAGGACTCCCTGGGCTCAGGCTCTGTGCAGGTGCTTCAGAAATGCACAGGCACAGCTGTGTGTGCCAAGAGGGCAGAGGAAACTGCAGTCAGTTTCCTCTACCTTCCTCTACCACCTAAGGAGCACAGTAGCACCAGTCCTCTTCTGTTCCTGGCTTTAAGAAGCAAGTGAAGCCGGGTGGTGGTGGCGCACGCCTTTAATCCCAGCACTCGGGAGGCAGAGGCAGGTGGATTTCTGAGTTCGAGGCCAGCCTGGTCTACAGAGTGAGTTCCAGGACAGCCAGGGCTATACAGAGAAACCCTGTCTCGAAAAAAAAACCAAAAAAGAAGAAGAAGAAGAAGAAGAAGAAGAAGAAGAAGAAGAAGAAGAAGAAGAAGAAGAAGAAGAAGAAGAAGAAGAAGAAGAAGAAGAAGAAGCAAGCGAGACAACAAGAGACGGAAAAACTGAAAACACTGGGGGGAAAAAAACCAAGCAGGAAACACAGATTTCCCCTATATTGTTGTTCTGTCCAAGGGCTGCACAGAAAAGCTGGGCTACCCAGGACGCAGAGGCTCAACAGGGAGGGTATTTATTATCACAGGAGATCCTTCTACTCCACTGGTGCTTGGGGCACTCAGATGGGCAAACAGGGGCCTTTCCAGGACTTTTCGCTTAACTTGAAGTCACCAGGCTCCACCAAGAACTGCTTCTTCCCCCAGCCCTGGTCCAAAATCCAGGAGACTTTCCCGAAGCCTGCAGCCTTCGTTCTCCAATGAGCACTTTGGCCATGGCACGACTGTATCTTGGCCTCTGTATTTCAGTGCTTTGCTTCAACCAGGACCATGAATCTGGACACTAAATATGGTAGTGGACGCCAGAGTCTTTACCTATCTGAAAACTGACTCACATTCATTCATGCACGTGCTCGTGGCTCGGCGTCAGCTTGAAAGAGTGTGGCACTCAGAGATGGAGATGCCACTGGATGCTGGGTCTCCACTAATATGAAATATGTCATGGAGTCATTGAGCTGTTGCATCCCATTCTACAGGAGGAACAGGCAGTATAATAGTACTCTTTAGAGTGTGGGCAGACAGCACATGTCCACAACATGCTAAGCCCCTGAGCAAATTGGTTTACTGGGTGGCACTCCAAGGGGCCACTAATTTATTAGTGACAGAGCAGCACAACCGTGGAACAAGCTTAGAGTGTAGCTGTGAGCCCGTGTGGTCCAGGTTACATCCATTTCTGACTTTTGGCATCTGGGGGGACACAAAACTATTTCCTGTTTCCATGCTTGGAGAAAATGTGTGTAGATGCCAGGGCTCTCACAAGCAGTCAAACCAGACATATATTCCATCCTCTGGTGGCTTTTCTGGAGGTAGGGGGTGGACAGAGTGGCCAGTGTCCTGACATTTCTCCCATCTATGAGAGACACAAGTGCTGCCTCTTGTGGAACAATGTGCACAATGTCTTGTCTCCTCCTTTTGTTGTGTTCTGAAACATTGTGGTCAAATATTTTTGTGTCGTTTTTCACAAAGCTGAGAGAGTTCTGGGGAGTTCTTTGTACTGTGCATTTCAAAGGGAATGCCCACAGAATGCTCATACTGCATAGAAATCTAGAATAGAGGAGCACCTGCTGCCCCTCACATAAAGTATTCGCAGGCAGCTTCACAGGCTGTTCATTATAGGTGCGGAGAATGCAGGTTTAACGAGGCTTGCCCCTTTTGCTTCTGAGGCAAGTTGGGCAGGTCTCCCATTGTCACGAAAGAGGGAAAGTTGAAGTGTTCATGCTGCACTCTGAAGGAGTTTGTGGGAGAGTGAGGAGGCTCTCTGTTAACTAATCCTTGGCTCACCACACTCTCTTCTCTTCTCTTCTCTTCTCTTCTCTTCTCTTCTCTTCTCTTCTCTTCTCTTCTCTTCTCTTCTCTTCTCTTCTCTCCTCCTTCCCTTCTCTGTGTCTCTGTATCTCTGTCTCTGTGTGTCCTTCTCTGTCCCCTCTCTGTCTCTACTCCCTTCTCAACTCTCCTTCTCATGCCCCCACATAAACTTTATTCTATACTCCACCTGTTGTTTGGCTGCTACCTCAGTACTGGCCCACTGAGGTATCCCCACCCACCACACCATACCTGGGCTCTAAAAAATATACCCTTGAATTTTTTTTAAAAAACACAACAAAGGTCAATAACCAACCTTCCTTGCTGTTTATACAGATGCTGCCACTTGGACCCAGCGAGTGGTACCACCATCCTGCCTGTGAGATTCAAACATGGCCTGGCCAAAGGACATGATGTCAGGGAAGAAATGGCGCCTCAGAACTAAGCGTGAGAATAGTTAAGATACATGCTGTGAAAGAGCAAATGTACTTCAAAGCCATCAGCAGCACTAAGATACTGAGAGTCTCCCCCCTCCCCCACCCCCATCCCTTCACCACCTGGCCACCGCTGCCAGGGCATCAGAGATGCTTCTGTTGCACAAAGGCAGGCTGGAACACCCACCAGATGACACTGTACAACCAGGCCTCCCTCCTTTCACAGCATGTCCTTAATCTTTGGAATTTTCATGGGGGAAACAATATTTTTGCCAAGAGATAGGGAGCAGAACATAGGTGGACATAGGTAGAAATGGACCTATGGGCCCCCTCTGTTTGACTTATACCTAAGCTTGTCTTTTACTCATAAAAGCCAAGTGAGCTTATAGAAAAATCAGTCAATAAGAGTGAAGAAATGTGTCCCTGTTCCACCACTCCACACAAGAGATGCCAAAGGACAGGTCTGATGGCCTGCTGTCTGTCATCTGGGTGGACTCTCTCAGCTGCCTTTTCCCGCTCACATGCAGCTCCCTGCCTGCACTCAATCATGTACCATTAGGCCAGCAGCCTTTCATGTGCACAAACCATTAGGCCAGCATCCATTCATGTGTTACACATATCCCGCTCTTCATTTTGTCTTGATCCTCATTATGCAACAAGTTGCCTGGGCTGCACTTGTAGAGTGTATAGAAGACAGATTGTAGGCAGCTCATTAGAACTACACGGAAGCAGCAGCAGTCTTCCTTGCTATCCTTGAGCCAGGAACTGCCAGGTAGGTATAGGAGGGCCCTATACATTGATATGTGTGGATCCCTGTGTCACTCTGCCGCAGGAAACAGGCTCACAACCACAGTAGATGTCCTGATGTTAGATGTACGTGGTCCAGCGCAGAAGGTGTGGTCAACAGGAATGGGAGCTCTCATAGAGAGTAGTTTGGGCCTGGAGAAGTCCAGTGGTAAGACCTCACTGGCCTCTGATCTCTGACTCCATCCCCAGGTATGGAGAATGGTTAAGCAGAACGCTAGCCCCAGGCTGTGCTCGCCCTGGGATCCTTCAGTTGGTTGTGTTTATGTCGGTGAGCAGGAGATCAGAGCCCATTGTCCTGACTCATAACTCCTGGTAAAGCTTGGATATTAGAACTGAGGTGGGGAGAGAAGAGGTCAGGATATGACAGATTTAGAAGTAACAGCAGGAGTTAGTCAATAACTAGGAACCCACTGTGGTACCAAAGGAATGGAGGTAGAAGAGGCTAGGCTCCTGGGAGCACCTCATATCGATGTGTATTTGTACGTGTGTGGCATGTGTGAAAAACATGTGTCATGTCCATGTCAACTATGTGGGGTATGTGCGTGTGGGCCGTGTGGTGAGCATGAATACATACATGTACTGAATGTTTTTATGCATGGTGTGTGGACACATGACATGAGGTACAAATGTGTGATGTGTGCTTATAGTTGTTCATGTATCTGTATAACATGGCTTCCCTTTTCACTAATGAAGTATGAAGGGCTGGCTGAAGCAAGCCTTGGCAGGGGCGGGGAGGGGGCAGGGGCAGGGCGCTCCCAGGTCATAGTTTGTTCCCTTGAATGTCTGGCCACAGCAGGGAGGAACTCTGAATACTCTGTGAGGAGCTGCTTAATACAGAGGGTAAAGAACAGAGTGGATGAGAAAATGACATTTCACATTCAGGCAGGAGATGAGCCTCTGTGGAGCCGTTGAGGAGAGAGGCGGTTGCTAGGGATCAAGGACAAGAATCAATTTAGAGAGATCGAACTTGTGAGAGAATTCTGTGTATGTTTAATTCTGATGGATAAGGACAAAGTTTCTTCCTCTGAAAAGGGATGAAGTGCTGGAGAGAACCAGCTTAAATCTGTGGGCCACAAACGTAGCCTCTGTGGGGCTGTGTGCGGCCACTCGGCTTTCCACAGGTGCTGAGCATCTTGTGTTTCTTCCATAAGCTGTTGCGCTCCTTTCCTTTTTTGCAGTAGGCAGAAATATTTTTAACATGTGCAATACTATTTATTATTATTGTAGCTTCTGGTTGTATTATATTTAGACCGTATGCCATATGACTCTGCACAACAAAAACTTCTGCCCTTTCTTTTCTAGCCCTCTAGGTTGCTACCTGCCCCCACTGTGCCCATAGGATTTAAACCTGTGATCTTCCTAGAATTAATTCTGATTGAGCTCAGTCAAGCTTTGTCATATTTTTAGAAAATTATCAGCTTAACACCATGGCAAGGAAAATCCTGCAGTACGTTAAATATCTTCCTTACATAATTCGAAAATTCTGTATTTTCCAGTTACTTGTTTGCTACTAGCATATCATTTTAAATGGCACATCAGAGAAAGTTAATATCTGATAGAATAAATTCCTCTATTACTTTCTCCTGTTTATAGGGCTGTCATATTTATTCTTGGATATTTCTTCTCAGACACTTAGATTTAGTCTGTCTGCTTAAGGAAAAAAAAAAATCCCTTAACAGGGGTTGTATTAGTTATGCCAAAGGATGTTGCAAAAATGGCTAAGTTGTCTTGTATCCTAACTCTGTGTGTCCCTTAGAAATACTTCAAGTCTGGCCTGTGGGTCTCCAACACTTCTTCTTAGTTATAGACTTAGTCTTATCCCTTTAAGATCAGTGGATATTCCATTTCTGAGCCAGAACACTTCTGACTTTTCTATTCTAATTTTACACCTGCTAATTCTCTCATGTATTTTTTTTTTTTACAGTTGCCTCCCTGGAATTATCCAGATACACAGTGCAATAGTCTTCAAAGGACCCTCACTTTTCCCATTTTCCACCTTTGCCCTTTCTTCATCCTTTTTCCCCCAAGGAGAGCACACCCCGGTGTCCCCTTCACATGAGAGCATATGCCAGGATCCCACAGCATATCCTTAAATCCTTAGCAGCAGCAGCAGCAGCAGCAGCAGCAAACACAGAGACTGGGTAGACCCTGACTTCATCTTGTCTTTCAGTGTCTAACTCTGAACGTTCATGCTGTTGCTCTTGCTTGTCCTATTAAATAGTGATTCTACAAGCTTTTACCAGTAGGTTGTCTGGCTTTCAGCTGTGAGATGCGCTTTGCCAAGGCCTTATGCAGGATTTTACATGGCTATTGAGACAAGGGCTTTTAGAAGGTGTCTTTTAAACTCATCTCTTGGGTAGAAATGCCATGCTAGCTCCATAAGAAAACTTGAGGCTTTTTGTCTGTGTCAGAAATACCAGGAGTGGAATCAGAAGAGATAACATGAAAACTGAGATTTCTCATTCCTCATACTGATGATCGGAGAGTGAGTATTGTTTATTTGTTTGTTTGAAAATACAGGGTATCATGTGACCCAGACTGGCTTCAACCTTACTATACAGCCAAGATTATCCTGTACTCACCCTCCCTCTCTGCCTTGGAGATGGATCTTTTGTTAATACCTACAGAAATTAAAGTGTAAATGACATGAAGAAATTTGTCCTAGTCTAGTTGTGATAATGTGTAAACTAGGAGTTGGTAAAAATTCCAAGTTTGACTTATTCTCACAACCATTTGGTGCCCGACACATTTGTTTTTTGAAAGTTGTTTAAAGATCATATTTTAATTTAAATGATGCTATTTAGGTTCAACAGTTGCAATGATAAGGGACTTGACTAAATATGCACAGTCTTTGAGGAAGGTGATTGACATATTACGAAATAAGGTTCTTACAGGCTTAGCTAGGCGCTGAATAGACGTCTGGCCATGGAGGAAGGAACACTGAAGACACGAAGGGTGGTGTTAAGGTCAGAAGAGGTCCTTTGGCCTTGGAGGACTCAGGATAGGAGAAAAGGCAGGCCTCTACTAAACTGGGGAAGGACAAACTGATAATATGGTCTGTGAGGCCCAGGCCCTGATTGAGATCTGGGCATTTTCAAATGCCACAAAGAAGCCTTTTAAAATAGACTTATCAAGATTCTGGAAGCTGTGATCACAGGGAGATACTTTAGGAATATGAGGCTTCAGGCAGTGAAGGAAGGATTCCATTCTGAGACATGGCTTCTCCTCATCCTTAAATGGGTACTTACTGGGGACGAATGGAAAACACTGGGCAAAGAGGCTCCAGAGACCCCAAGCAGAGCTTGGACCAGTCTGTGTCCAGTTATGTGGGAAGCTGGGCAATTAGACCACAGCTGTCTAGCCTTTCCTTCTGATGGAGATGCCAACAAATTTTGCCCATTGAGATGAAACACCAAAGTGGTCCCCATGGCCCTATGTGCTTAAATGTACCCTACATATTGGCCAGTTTGCTATCAGACTGTGCAATGGCAGAGGAAAATAGACTTGAGACTTTGTGACCCTTGATTCCCCAAATTTCTAATAAGAAAAGAACAGAGAGAGTCCACTTTGACTCTGACCGTGTGCTAAGGTGACAGTCCTATGCTGGGATGGCTGCAATATGAATGGGGTGGCTTGTTATAAGGTGTGGTTCCAATTTCCTGACCCTTGACAGAGGCCTGGAACTGCTAGGACCATAGCAGAGCCCCCTCCATCACTCAAACTAAGCAAGGGATGTTTCCCAGGACTGACTGTTGTTAATAACAGCTTGTTTGTCCCCCCTCACGCCAGATCCAACAGGGTGGGGAAAGACAGATGTCCTATCATGAGGCAGAGCTGGGATGGAAGGCCGAGACTTCACAGAAACAGGCCAGTGCTGGAGCCAGGCCCAGTGAGCCCTTGGGAAAGAGAGGCAGACCCCTGCTTTCAGATTCATCAGCCCCACCCCCAGCTGTGCCTGAGTGGGGGCGGGGACAGTGGGTGGGGTGCTGGGGAGAACAAACAGGAATGCTTAGGAAAGAAGCTCACCGTGGACCCCGCCCCTCCTCCAGCCTGTTCCCCTTTGCCTGGCCTCTCAGCTCACATGTCCCTCCAGCTTGCCCCCGTCCCCTCGGCCTCCCCCAACCCCATTCCAGAGCACAGATAAAAGTGGAACCTGAGCAGCAAATGTTTGTGGTGTTGCGCCAATCAAGGGTCCCATCACCAAGGTAACGGGCACACTTCACAGCTCTGTGAACAGATGGCCAGTGAGCAACAGGCAGCATATGTTCCCGTGAGCCCTGACACAGGCACAGATGGAGGGTGGGCAGGAGGTGGGCCTGGGACATAACCTGACATTTCCTTGTCTCCCTTCTCATTGGGGTGCATTGTCAGAGGGCACTGACTGAAATTAGCGTTCTGGGGCTGCTGTATGGCTACCAACACCCCAGTGCAGCTTTGGTCTTGCTTAACCAGAGGCCACATCAGTAGCCACGGGAGCCACCCCCGCCTCATTTAGCAGCTGTTGCTTTGCCTGTCTGCGTTTCCAGCTTCCAGTTTATGTGGCTGTTTACAGCAGAAATCACACTTTCCTTTGTGAATAGGATCAAGGGAGAATTAACGGTGTCCTGAGAGGTGGCAAGAACTTAAAAGTTGGAAATAAGGTCTCATGATTGTTGAGTACCGGCTAGTATGACTCAGTGACCTCAGCTTCCGGTGGCTCAGGCACTCTCTGCAAATGCTGACTTTCATAATGGCCAAATGAGATGTTAAATGTTTCTCTCCATCATCTTGAATATGGGATTTGTTCAAGGGGTCTTGGTAAAGAATCAGTAATACAGGTACTATTGTACGGCTATTTCATACTGGTGTACTCCGCCGAGCCTTCAAGGATACATCTCTAGGTTCCCACAGCCACCAGCTAGCCAGCTCTCACAGACACTGGGCCAAGAGTCTCTATGTATCCATCAGGGTTGGTGAAGGATTGGACATGGGGCTCAGCAGCCACTAGAGGTGGAACTTTCTCCTTGGGCTCATTACTGTAGAATCTCCTAGCTCTTGACCTAACAAAGCTCAGTGGGCAGTGTCCCTATGACTTCATTCTGTCCCTGGTCTCTACTCTCAGGTCTATTGTAACATTGACTGCATCCATGTATTTCCTGCTCATTTGAAACCAATACCTGCAGGACGTTTTCTCTAGTGACCTGGTATATTAGTTGGGTTACTATTGCTGTGATGAAATACCATGACCAAAAGCAACTTGAGGAGGAAAGGGTTTATTTAGCTTATGTATCCTGAATCATAGAGTCCACTGAGGGACACCGAAGCAGAATGCACACCATGTGGGTACCTGGAAGCAGGTGCCGTTATCTCCTGGTTTGTTCTTCTTGGCTTGGTCAGCCTGCTTTCTTATAGAACCCAGGGCCACCAGCCTGAGGATGCCACACCAATCACTAATTACAGGCTTGCCTACAGGCTGATCTTATAGAGGTATTTTCTCAGTTGAGGTTCCCTCATCTCAGATAACTCTTAACTTGTGTTAAATTGACATAAAAAGCTGGCCGGGACCCTTAGGCAATATCCACTGTCTCTCGCCCACTGCAGGAATGTCAACAGTAGTTATCAGGCTTGAGAAGGGCCTGATAACCTGTTAATATGCCTTCAGATTTCTGTTTCTCAACACACGATAGAAAAAAAACCTGCATGAAGATGTTATCAGGAGATAGACGAAGAACTCTCAATAGTACTTTCCATGAAGATCATGTGGAAAAGGGGTCAGGGGGACTAACTCATTTTAGTTACTTGGCAGGGACAAACATTCTGTGTCAGTTGGGATATATGCACGTCCTTTAACACCACCACCCCTCCTGCCCAGTATTGGGGACTGAACAGAGCTGTGTGTAAGCTAGGCAAGCACTCACCGCTGACCCCTTCCTCCTTTTTGAGAAATGGTTTTACTAAGTTCCCCAGGCTGGTCTTGAACTCCCTCCAGAGCCCAGGCAGATGGTGAATTTGCAATCCTTCTGCTTCAGCCCTCTAACTAATTATAATTACAGACCTGTACCACCAGGCTCAGCATATATATGGGTTCAATTTCTAACACCCACATGGCTGTTTAAAACTGTCTTTTAGGGCTGGAGAGATGGCTCAGCAGTTAAAAGCACTAACTGCTCCTTCAGAGGTCATAAGTTCAATTCCCAGCAACCACATGGTGGCTCACAACCATCGGTAATGGGATCCGATGCCCCCTTCTGGTGTGTCTGAAGACAGCTACAATGTACTCATATACACAAAATAAATAAATACCTTCTCCCCCAAACCCAACCAAAAACTAAATACCTGCCTTTTTATCCAGTCTTAGGTGAGTTGATGCCCTCTTCTGGTCTCTGGGCACCAGGCATGCAAGCAATACAGACGTACAGACAAGTAAAACAAAAATAAGTTCACCCTTACCAAAAACGAACCCACTTTACTGGATATGGTATTGCACACCTGGAATCCTATCAGGAGGCTGAGGAAAGAGCACTGTGAGTTTGATTGGCCTCTGGCCAAGGATTATAAAAATAAGCAAAAATTTACATTTTGTATCGTTACTGGCTAGTTTTGTGTCAACTTGACACAGCTGGAGTTATTATAGAGAAAGGAGCTTCAGTTGAGGAAATGCCTCCATGAGATCCAATTGTAAGGCATTTTCTCAATTAGTGATCAAGGGGGAAAGGCCCCTTGTGGGTGGGACCATCTCTGGACTGGTAGTCTTGGGTTCTATAAGAGAGTAGGCTGAGCAAGCCAGGTGAGGCAAGCCAGTAAAGAACATCCCTCCATGGCCTCTGCATCAGCTCCTGCTTCCTGACCTGCTTGAGTTCCAGTCCTGGCTTCCTTGGTGATGAACAGCAGTATGGAAGTGTAAGCCGAATAAACCCTTTGCTCCCCAACTTGCTTCTTGGTCATGATGTTTGTGCAGGAATAGAAACCCTAACTAAGACAGAATCCCCACAAAATGGCCTGTCATTATCTCTTCACTTCCTCCAATATTTTTAGAGTGATGTTTTGATTCCTTTATCATTTCCTCTTATGTGTACTCTGCAGCTAATTTATCTGGTTTCTGTAGAAATTACATTTATCTTCCCAAAATCATAACAACCCAGTCAGAATGTGCCCTGTAAATTATTTCTTCAAACATCACATGGCCAGTAACAGACTGCACTTGTCTGTCAAAGCCTATAGGAAAAGCAGAGCTGTAAATCAAAATTACAATAAATTTAGCTTTTTAACTGTCCATGTAACTACCTTTACTGGGGGTCTATATTTCTTCATTTGGTTTTGTTACGGCTGGGCTTTTCAATCTGGGGGACTTTTTTTTTGTGCTTCTTCCTTTAAAGATTTTAAGCTGTTTATCATTTTTTTATTACGTGTGTGTGTGTGTGTGTGTGTGTGTGTTTGTGTGTGTATCTGAAGACAGCGCATCCTTGCCTGAGTTGGCTCTCCTTCCACTGTGCCTGCGTGGGCATCTGACATACGTTCTCAGGCTTGCACCAGATAGCTTTACCTGCTTAGTCAGCTCACTGGCTCTTTTTGCATTTCCTACAAGGCTAATTATTATGATGATAAAGGAATCTCTTTAGCTTATGCTTACTGGGAATACCTTAACTTTGTCCTTATTTCTAGGAAGATAGGTTTGCCTGATAAAAAATTCTCAGTTGACCAGTTTTCTTTTGCAATAACTTTAAAAAGTGATTTGTGTGAATGGGCCCGCTTGTCTGCATGTGCACCATGAAGTGCCCATGGGGCCGAAGGCACTGGATCTCCTTGGTACTGATGTTGTCACAGGCAGTTATGAGATGCCTTATGTGGGTATTGACTGCTGTGCCACCTCTCCAGTCTCTCTTTTGCATTTTGAATATATAAATGTATCATCTATTCCCAAGACTTCTTAAAAAAAAATCAGTGATAATCTTGGGAGTCCCATGTATCTGAGAAGTTATTTCTCACTTGCTATTTTAAGATTCTATGTTGCTGGCCCTCCTAAGTCTCTCTAGACGTGTCCTGTTTTCTTTTGTTGTTGTTGTTGTTGTTGTTTTTTGTTTGTTTTGTTTTTGTTTTTTCAAGACAGGGTTTCTCTATAGCCCTGGCTGTTCTGGAACTCACTCTGTAGACCAGGCTGGCCTTGAACTCAGAAATCCGTCTGCCTCTGCCTCCCAAGTGCTGGGATTAAAGGCATGTGCCACCACTGCCTGGCTGTCCTGTTTTCTTGGACACACACATTCTTATTTTGGGGAGCTTTGAACATTTTCTGTGCTCTGTGCTTCTTCTCAATTTGTGTTCTAAGTTGTGCAACAATCTTACAGCACAGTGGAGCCTCTGGTGGTTTGAATGAGATGTCCCTCACAGCCTCAGACACTTGAGCTCTTGGTCCCCATTTGGTGGTGGAGTTTGGGAGGCTTTGAGAGCTTAAAGCCTTGCCCAGCTCCGAGTTTGCTCTACCCGTGCTTACTGTCAAGTCTGTGAGCTTTTTGCTTCCATTCCAGCTGCCATGCCTCTACTCAGCCATCAGCCTCACCCCTCTGGAGCCAGAAGCCAAAATGAACTCTTCTATAAGTCTCCTTGGTTATGGTGTTTTATCACAGCAACCAAAAAGTAATGGATATGGGGTTCCATGGGCTCCTTACATTGTTTCCTGTTATACCTTACATTTCTAAGGCTTAATAACTTCCAAATTTGCTATTTGTCTATTCAAATCTACTCCAGCATGCCTCTGGGGAATTTCTCATTTCTGTTATTATACTTCTTTTTGATACACACACGTACACACACACATCATTCATATATATATATATATATATGTATATATATTATATATATATGATCTTGGTTTTATTCATACATTTCTTAATAGATGTTATTCATGCCTCTTTTGGAGATGTAAGCATCTTTAAGGAAGTCTTGTCCAATGACTCTGATGTGTTGATTTCTACTGGGACACTTTATTTATCTTTTGAATACACTACATTTTCCTGATTCTTTGTATGTGTAACTTTGTTGATGGAAATTAAAAATGTTGAGTCATGAAATTACACCTCTGAGAATCAGTCTTTTTTTTTTTTAAGATTTATTTCATGTATGTGAGTACATTGTAGCTGTATAGATAGTTGTGGGCCTTCATGTGGTTGTTGGGAATTGAATTTTTAGGACCTCTGCTCACTCTGGTCAACCCCGCCTTTCTGGTCTGGCCTGCTTGCTCCAGCCAAAAGATTTATTATTATATGTAAGTACACTGTAGCTGTCTTCAGACGCACCAGAAGAGGGTGTCAGATCTCATTACAGGTGGTTGTGAGCCACTATGTGGTTGCTGGGATTTGAACTCAGGATCTTTGGAAGAGCAGTCAGTGCTCTGACCCGCTGAGCCATTTTTGATGACTGAAAGGTATCTTGGTGCTACGAGTCAATCTGAATGAAAAGCCCAGAGCCTTTTATTTTATTTTTTTTACTTTTTGGTTTTTTTGAGACAGGGTTTCTCTGTGTAGCCCTGGCTGTCCTGGAACTCACTCTGGAGACCTGGCTGGCCTCAAACTCAGAAATCAGCCTGCCTCTGCCTCCCAAGTGCTGGGATTAAAGGCGTATGCCAACACTGCCAGGCCCCAGAGCCTTCTATATTCCTTTGGGTCTCCTCCTTTTCCTGACCATGCACGACTGACTTCTAAATTTGCCCTTACACTAGGTTACTTTTTTTTTTTTAACACTAGGTTGAATGTTATGATCCTTATTTTATATGCATGGGTATTCTGCCTGTGTGTATGTCTTGCTGGCTACTCCGTGGGTGCCAGGAACAAACCTGGGTCTCTGGGAGAGCATCCAGTGCTCTTAACTATTGAGACATCTCTCCAACCCCTAACTAATCTTTATCTACAGGTTGTTTTAAACTTTGTGGAAGTTACTTAAGCTAGGGGAGTTGACACATGATGGCCAGCCTCTGTGCCTGCTTCTCAGGAAACCAAAACAGCAGTTGCCACACAGCACCCCACTATCTGGAGGGCAAAGTGTTCTGTTTGTTTGGCCCTGGTGGTGTGAACCAGAAATGTACACGGGGCTGTCACTGGCTGAGTAACTGAAGTAAGTAGAAATTAACCGCAGTGTACCAAGCAAGCTTACCTTGGCAGCCAGCTTCAACGTTTTGACAAGTATGATTGCTCTCAACTGGAGGTAGGGACATCCAGAGTGACCCCATTTATCGTCTGTGCTATCACTGCTCCCCAATGAGTTTTATTTATTAATCTTTATGTGCATCCGTGTTTTGCCTGTGTGTGTGTGTGTGTGTGTGTGTGTGTGTGTGTGTGTCAGATCCCCTGGAACTGGAGTTACAGACAGTTGTGAACTGCCATGTGCTAGGAATTGAACCCAGGTCCTTTGGAAGAACAGCCAGTGCTTTTAACCACTGAGCCATCTCTCCAGCCCTGCAATGACTTTTTAAATGTAATACCTTTATTAGTCCAAAATAAATTTGCAAGTGATTTCTTTGATAATATTTTAGAATGGCCAGATAATTGATATGAGCAAAGACTTGTTTTTATCTTTTTGCTGCTGTTTATGCTATGTTCTTATAGGCAGAACATGTGATTTTAGTAAATTAGCTTTTTTTATTATTTTGTCTGAGGTTTGCTTTGGGGCCTAAATCATAGTTATCCTATGAACTATCCACATGTGTTCAAAAAGAATATAAACCAAGAGACAGTCACTCCTCTGTTTCTATTAGAACACACTTACTTATTAACGTGTTCAAATGAATGTCATTGCTTTTGTTGTAACTGACCTGTTCATTTCTGGAATGAATGTGCTATATTTATCTTGCATTTTACTTGTGTTTTGAAATTGATTCCAGCATAGAATGTAAGTGGCTTTTCTTCTCACCCTCTTTCTAGTTCATATTACAAAACATTGACAGATAATATATCGTTTTCTAAGCAAGAAAAGGCAGTGTGCCTTTTCTTTGTCTTACTCAGAGGCCTGTCACTTTCCTTGTAACAGTCAGTCTATTGCTTGCCGGTTTATTTGCTTTTACAGTTCAGAACTGCTTAGTGGCACCTGCAAATTTCACAGATTTCTTTGCCCAATGCTGGGTCATACAGTCTCTGCGTTCCATGGGATGGAGCTTCAAGCTGAGCACACCCATTTCCTCTTAGAAAGGATATATGGGTCAAATTTTTGATTCCTGAAATTGTGTTGATTTTTTCCCCTACTCTAGGAACACTGATTATAGGATTCTGGACTCAACATTATTTTTCTCTAATGGGATACGCCTGCTGAAAAAGGCTTGACATAAAAGGCAGATATCATGCAGAGGGCTGTCTGGGCCACAGAACAGGACTTTGTCTTAAAGAAAAAAAAAGTGAAGTATGAGTTTAAAAATGTATTTTTATTTTATTGTATATGTGGAAATTCTATCCCAAGACTTGACTGGGAAACAGCGTAAGCAATGCTGTCACTGGGAAAGCTCTAAAGGTGATAAATATTCCATCAACACAGTGGCCTATTTAAACTTGTGACTGACGTACTCATGCATTTTATTGACAAGTGTCAGGATGCAGTTTCCATGACGGAAAACAACTTTCATAGAAATAGACTTTCAACTTAAGAGATCAGAATCTGAATTAAAAGTTACACAAGTAGACAGCAAGGAAACAGGATTTCTAACGGCAGCAGTGTTTGAAGAGGACGGTATTCGAGGGAAGGACCAGAAGAGCCAAACTAGGCAGCAAAGTCATGGCAGCTACAAGCTCTGCAGACACACTATGCTTAAGTCCTGCAGGAGCAGAAGGAAGCTGAACAAATACAACCATGTTCAAATGCAGGCGAGATACCTTTCTGGTAAACACAAGAATCTCAAGGAGAAACGCAAGGCCTCTCTCTGCACAGCATGGTTGAGCCAGTGGTCTGGAAAACTGTCAGCGTAAAGGTGACAAGGTACATTTTTAGAAGCGTTATTAAAATCTTAGACAGGAGCACTGAAAGGATACATCTTCCAGTGACCAAAGTGCTTGCATCTCCTGACGGAACTCAGTGTCCCCAGAGATACGGCAGGGCCATAAGGGCCCTGGACAGGCACAGATACTCTTGGATCCCCAGTGGAGATGGATAAGAACCTCAAAGAGGATCTTACTTTTTAAGCTTAACCCACTATGCTTCTTTTAAAAAAAAAAATTCTTTTTTTTTTTAAACTTATTTATTTCATCTTTATGGGTGTTTTGCCTGTGTGCATGTCTGGGCATCACTGTGTGTCTGCCTCTCACAGAGGCCAGAAGAGGCTTTCGATCCCCTGGAACTGGAGTTTCAGACAGTTAGTTGTGAGCCACCGTGTGGGTGAGGGGAATCTGGAAGAGCAGACCCTGTTCTTAACCGCTGAGCCAGGTTTCCTCCAAGCAGAACCAACTCGCCCACAAGAGAGCAAGAATTTATTTAGTTGCTTTTTTTTTTCTATCCAAATACTTTGTGGATCAAGAAAAAAAAATAGATGAATACTTACTTTTGTTAGATTTTCTAATGAAAAAGTAATTTCTGACAGATTGCATAGCTATTAGATATCATGGTTGGTGGTCTGAATGAGAATGGCCCCATAAGCTAGTATGTTTGAAAGCTTGGTCTCCAGTTGGTGGGAAGGACTAGGAGGAGTGGCCTTACTGGAGGAGGTGTGGCTTTGCTGATGGAGGTGTGTCACTTGGGGGGTGGGCTTTGAAGTTTCAAAACCCTGAGCCATTCCCAGTTGGCTCGTCCTCGCCTGGCTCCTGTCACATACCCCAACATGATGGTCCGAGGCTCTACCACCCTATGGAACTCTAAGACCCAAATCAAATGCTCTCTTCTGTAAGTTGCTTTGTTCACAGTGCCTTTTCACAGTAACAGGAAAATAAGAAGACATCATGAGTTCAAAGACTAATGACTTGAGGAAACATTTTCACAATTTAATAGTAAGAAAATGTTTGGAGTTAGACTCCTGCTAAGGTCAGGAGAGCATTCTCAATGATAGTGTCAAGTGTTCTGGATCATGGAGTCAGGAGCAACCTCTGAAACAAACCAATGGGATATTTTTATAGTTTGTGTAGGAGAAACCTCTGAAAAGCAATTTTCCTTCCTTTAAAGGGTTGCCCCAGTTGCTGTCCTTGTTGCTGAGACCGGAGGGCAGAGTCTGGACATTGATCCTGTTTCCACACTCTTCTGGAAGAAGCAAACATCTTCGATTAGGTTGGTAGATCCCAATCGGGAAGCTGGCCCATGTGACATATTAACCACTTGGCCCTCAGCTTTAAAGACAGAACATCTACTGGTTCACTGAGAGGCTGGGAAGTACTTTACCTGTACAGCATCTAGTATCTTCTCCAGTGGTTACGCTCATGCTGTCTGCCCCCTGTACCAAACAGAGATGAACACCAGAGTAAGAAGAAATGTCTCCACACACCAACTCAAAGAAGCGGCATGGCTCTAAGCACACATAAAGACGAATTGCTGAGCTGTACTGGAAGACAGAACATTTTTCAGTTGTGACCACCTGTCATTAAATTTTGCTCTATAATTATTCCATTAGAGTGGAAGCAATTAATTAGGAGGCATTGCTATTAGTAGAAGGAAACTGTCAAAATTGTTTCTCTTGGTGCCAGTTCTGACCATCTGCAGGACATCTAGATGTTTATTACTGCTAATGACTTTGGAAATGGAAATTCATATGCAGATGGCTCTCAGAGGACTTCCTGCCAAGCACAGAAAAAGCGACGTGTGGCTTTTCCAGGGCTGAGCACACAAGTGCCCCAACCCCACAGTGTAGCTGGCCACTTCCTGCCTCTGACAGACACGGGGGGTTGGGAAGGGGCTTGGAGCAGAACTAGCCTTGAAGGAAACAGAGTTTCCACATCTTAAAAACAACCCTTTTTTGGTTGGGCATGGTGGAACTCAGGACTCTCAGGCAGGTGGATCTCTGTGAGTCCCAGGCAGGATAATGCCACATAGTGAGATCCTGTCTCAACACCACCACCACGCTTTTCTGTAAGTCTTGCTCTGGGCTTTCTTTGGTACCTGGAAGTGATGGCTTTAGCATGCACTGCCTAATGACCCCTAAAGTGTGAGGGTGACAACCCAAACAGGTGTCCAGATGAACACAACCTTCAGCACCCCTGCCATCGAAGCTCTCACCCCTGTGGTTTCCTAGTGTGCAGGCCCCTCTCAGTCACCCTGAGAAGAGGGAGAGTGAAGAGTCTCATGAAGTTTACAGCTCTTAGTGGAATGTAACACATTTCTCCTCACCAGCTGGGCTGAATGATAGCCAGGGGCAGGCCAAAGCTTCAACTCAGGCGCCATTTGTTCACAGGGTGACTGAATCGGCCCTAGACTTTGATGTTGGCTACCTGTGGGGTGTACCCCACCCCATCTGCCAGGCCATAGTCCCTGCAGTGACCCTGACGGCTCACATTCACGAAGTTATGTTATTATTGCATGTTGTGAACGTGTGGCGACTATGCCCATGATGAACACTGCCAATTTGAACATAAGCATTTTGAGCCTTTTCTAACATGAAGAGTTTTGTCTATTTTTTTTTCTAATCTTGAAATAGTAACACCTTTCTACTTTATATGTTGTAGAGATGAAAAGTATTAAAGTTAGGAAAACCCCACTAGGAAAATGTGCTGGCCCAAAACACAAGCCCAGTCATGTCACCAAAAAAGTAGATTGCTTCATCTTTAAAACAACAACAAAAAGCTCCAATTAAGGACCAACTGTACAAAAGAGCACATAAGCAAACTGTGACACAGCAGTAGCAGCAGGTGGCCTGTGGACTTTCTTCCACACGGGCAAGGTGCCAAGGAAGCTCTGTCCTTGCACACACACTGCCCCTAGCTGCTTCTAGACTCACCTCTAGCCATTGAGTCTGACATCAATCCAGCACAAGGCCACTCAAACTGGCCTTTTTGTCTCAGGTCCCTAGAACTTTTTCTAACCCAACCTTCACAATCAGGACTGTGATTCTGTTTCTATTATAAGCCCCCCCCCCCCCCCCCCGCCAATAAAGTTGCAATGTCCTTCAAAGTTCCAAATCTCAAACCAGGGCCCAATGTCTATGTAGTTTTTTGGGCCTTAACTAATGTGGCCAGTGCCACATTTCAAATGGGATTCTCTGGTCCTGAAGCTAGATAATACTCCCAATGTGTCACGTTTAATGTGGCCACATAGGTGGAGGGTAGCAGCCACTCCTGGAAATTTCCAGCCTGTGAATCGGCCAGTTGTGTAAAGAGATTTGCGCTCCTGTTCATTCACTCATTGGACAGGATCTGTGTGCCCCGCCCCCAGGGCTGCACATCTGGAACTGTGATGATGACCTCATACTGTTCTTTTCTGGGTCAGAAGAACTGCTTATTGGTTTTGACTATGTGGCCTTTTCTTTATATGTATAAACAAAGGCTTTAAGACGTGTGTGTCAGAAGTGAAATATCAAAGCCTTGGTCGTTATGGATGTGGTCACTGGATTTAGAACAATAACACTAGGGCATCTGATGGGAAGTGCGACATCACTCACTGAGTCCAGGAGTAAGACCTGCGTTTTTACTGCTCTATGGAACTGAAGAACCACCCAACATGCATGCATCTAACATGCATGCAAAGTGAACCAATGCAGAGTGCATACAATCAGCCTGTTTCATTAAGCTGGTGAGTTCCAGGGTTCCAAAAAGGCATGACAATGCTGGGCTACAGGACTGTGGCCCAGAATGCAGATAAAGGGCCAGGAAATAGCCTCATGTAGGATACTGAGGACATAAGAGTCCATGGCTCAGGGAGGACCAAGTCCTGAAGGTGCAAAAGATCCAGAAAGAAGTGTATCTTCCCAGGCCAGGCCACGGCTGAGACCATTGATGTGTGTGCGAAAGCTGCAGACCAGCTGGGTTGAAAACTAGGAAATCAGAAGATGTGTGACATGCATATAAAGAACTAGAAGAGTGGTGGCTGCTGCCCTGGGTTCTTCATTATGCTCCCAGTCCTCCTTGGTGCTTTTACAAACATGAATGGAGCAGTGCCCTTGAAGACACCTACAGCTTGGATAGGATTACCTCTGAGGAGCTAGCTGTTCTGGGGACCACTGACGACCAGCCTTCCAGCTCACCCATGGGAATTCTCATCTTAGAATTCTGACTTCTCCTGACCTGTGGTTTCCTTCTCAGGGACAGGCCCAGCAGGTTACCACCGTTCTGTCACCTCAGTCTTACTGCCCTAAGACCTGTATCCACCCTACATGTGGCTAAAGGCTGCTGGCCTTATATCACTGGCCACAAGGATACTGTCACATGCATCCTGGTGCCATGAAGATAGGAGTGGGACAGATGCCATGACGTCTCTAGGCTATTGGAAATGCTGAGTGATGTGGGATCCAGGATGGACAGACCTCTGGCAGAGACTCAGGACTCAGAGAACATCTGTCCTAGGGAGCAACTGTATTATTTTCATCTATGATGACATGCTCAATGCTCTCCAGAGAATGTGAAGAAATGAATACCCTTATGACCAACAACCCAAAGGAGGACTGATTCCCCCAGTGTATCTGAAATGTATATATCCCTGTAACTTCTGCCACGGTACTAACAGTGAGACTAATCAAATTCTTGTGACACTTTTTCTGGGACAGGACTCTGCGGTATGAACAGATCTTTGTAGGACTGGTGTGGGCTATGAGATGGTGGTCACTGTCCTAAGAGTGGCAGGTGAAGTGACTGAGACTCAGGCTACCCAGGGAAGACTGGCATGGGCTTGGCTCTATGGCACCTCTGTAAATAGCACCTTTCTCAACCACCAACCATGAATCAAAGAATTATAACCTTATAGAGCTACACGTACACAGACTCACTGATGCCAGCATCTGCCTGACAGAGAACAAGGAGACAGGACAGTGACTGGACACAGTCATCAGACACAGTCTGAGTGTGAAGATTTGAGAACACTGGTGATATTCTCCTGTAGCTGGTGAGGATGCTAGGTTCCCTAGAGAGCTATTGCCTCTTACTGCTCACAAGTGTGCAGTTGTCATCTGGTCTAGCTCTGAGGTTCTGGACATGGGAATGGGACAATGGCAAGCCAGAGAGGACAAGCTGGCCTGCTGCTGGCAGGGAAGGGCAGGCTGAGGAAACAGTGACGTGTGCAGGGGAGAACCACCACTAGAGATTGGCTGCCTTAGAGGGGCCAGCAACGTTCCCCTCAGCACAAGGGCAGTAGCCTGACTTTCAGCCTGATGCCTTGCGTCAGAATTCAGGCTGCCCAAACATTACCAGGGTGGAACATGCAGATGGCCAGGCCTAGGCCTGGATCCTACAGGTAACTCAAGTGACTAAAGCCATGACCAGTGTTACAGTCGGCGTTATGAGAAGACCTATAGATGTTCATTACTTTTGGTGGCTGTTAGCCTTAATGGATAGCTATCTAGTCAGATAGGTAGTCTTTCCCCTTGCCATTTTTCTGGACAAGCATCTGTCTGGGTCAGCTCAGAGTTGTGGGGCAGCTGTGACAGGGAGCCCAGTCGTGACAGGGAGCCCCAGGAACGGTTTGTCCTGGAGAGTTCAGGGAATTTCAGCTGGGCCACCACAGGCCCTAGAAGTCAGTCAGAGGTAGGATGTGGAGAGTACACTCTGTAGCTAGTTCAAGGAAACGGAAAAGCTAATCCAAGTGTGCAGTGACAGAGTCTCTCTCCCCTGCCCCTTGCCCCCTCCCCTCCCCTCTCCAGGGAGGAGCCTCTTAAAGGTGTCCACAGGAACTGAACTATTGGAAATGACACAGCAGCTTCAACATTTGCTCATGTTCTGTCTACAGCCTGGGCACTGGACATGCATACTGTTGTCTACAGCCTGGGCACTGGACATGTGTACTGTTGTCTACAGCCTGGGCACTGTACATGTGTACTGTTGTCTACAGCCTGGGTACTGTACATGTGTACTGTTGTCTACAGCCTGGGTACTGTACATGTGTACTGTTGTCTACGGCCTGGGCACTGTACATGCGTACTGTTGTCTACGGCCTGGGCACTGGAAACACGTGCTGTCAACAGCCTGATGAGGTCCTTTCTCAGCAATCTGAGCAACGTGTAAAGCTGCACACAGTTTACAAAAGTTAAATCACATTTGCATTTCCATAAAAGGACAAAACCATAAATCTTAGGTAATTTCAGTCAATTACCAAGTTTAGCTCTGAAATCTATAAGGGATTTGAATTTAAATACTGATGAGAGGTTCTCTATATATTTAAATGTAAATAATTACATATTAAAATAAATATAGTGTGATTTTCAATACATCTGCACGACACATAAGAAGCTGTACTTCCAACATTATAAATGTAATCCACGACATGGAAGATGGAGCATGGAAGATAACATTACTATTTAAGCCCTCTATCCACAACCTTTTGAAAAAAATCTTTGAATAAATTGTATAAAAAAATGAGTTTTTAAGAGATGAACGAATGGGCAGAAAATAAAGCAGCAAGGAGAGACGTAGCACCACTGAGCGAGATCAGTATTTATCTCTATTCCATTAAACACGGAATTAGGTACGCCGACATGCTGGTTTGTTTTCTGATTGTAACTGTTTGAAACACAGGGAAGGGTCTTCAGCACACGCCTAGTATGAAGGGATGCGGTGCCTGGAGCAGGCAATGGCTGATGGACATGGTAGCCTCTTACCTGAACCCTGGTTTCTCCATGACTGCCCAGAATGGCCATGTGTGGAGTCTGTCCTGTAGGAGCTGTAGCCCTGTCTCCCTTGCCTCCCTGTGGGAACATGGGCAACACATCAGCACATGGCCACTCACTCTGTCTCACACTTAATGGTGCAGCAAGTGACAGCAAGCCAGGGGACGCTCAGTGTGTTCACAGCAGCAGAGTGGACCTGGAGGACCTCCAAAGGTCGCAGAAGAGATGCAGTCAATCTGTACTGGGAGCCAAATGGCAGCCTATGACAGTACTAAGAACTAGCTTACCATGTGCCTCTGGGATCTTGTTTCTCACCCAGCCTCCTCCCCAGAGGCAACAATTGTCAAAGACCATTCCTCCAGCAGGGAGGCCCACTTACAGTTGCTTTAGGTAACACAATGATATGGGTGCTTCTCCCTTGAACATATTCCTGGGATGTGGTGCGCTCTTCTACACTCCCCACAACTGCATGAACACATTCCTTTTACACTCTGACGTCTCCCTTGGATCACTAATTTCCACTCATGTGCACGACCTTGCACGTAAGGCATCGTTGTTTCATGTGGTCCACAGGACGATGAGTTCCTGCCATAAGTGCCAATCACCGACTCCAGGGTGGGTCTGGTCACTGCATTTGGTCAGGAACCCCAAGCACGACACATGTATGATATGACCTTCAGAGACTAAACGCCTCTTCTGTTTGGAGGCACTGTGGCCAGAAAGGATAAGGAGCCACGCGCCCATACCACTAAATTCACCCAGCAGTGACCAAGAAGATCACAGCACAACAGACTGATGCCTGAGAGGCCCCAAGGATGCTGGCACTTTCCCCAGGGCCACCTCTTGCCTGGGGCCCGGGACAATCCATGGGCCATCTCCTGATCCCATTTTCTTCCACTGTCAGAGCAGTCGCTATCCTGATAAGAGCACTTCAAAACCTTTAAAAGCGCCCCAATTTGTAATGAATATAGATATCAACTCTTTTCAATATAGTATTAAGAATTCTGTACCCAACTCCAATTGACCTTCCTTGCTCTTCCTACTGTTGTAGTTCACCCAAATCAATACCCAGTCCTCCCCAGACCTTACTCACTGAGCAAGGCCTCCTGACTGTGGCTACTGACAATCGGCCTATTGGGATGCCCGTTACTGACACCCTCACTGCAGGGCGCCTTGGATGCTTAGAGTCCACTGGCAGTGTGGAACTTTGCAGGAACTCCCAAGTACAATAGATGTTTGATATGACCCTCAGAGACATGGACATGTGTCATGGACAACAGTGAAAGAAGACTGTCCACTGTTCAGCATGGTGGGAAGTGCTGGGGAGACGGCTGAGTGAGAACCTTGAAAGGCATATCAGAAATTTAACATCTTTCAGCAGGTCTCATTTTAGGTCACAGAGCTGTAAGTCATTTCACAGTTCTTTTGAAATGCTTTCCTTTTAAGATATTTTAATTGTGACATTTCTCCCTTCCTTCAAGTTCCTCCCATTTCCCCCTCCCTACTTGCATTCAAATTCATGACCTTTTTTTTTCCACTGTTATTCTGCAATATATGTATAGAACATACTGAATTTTTCTTTGTTATGTCCCTTTGTTATGAGAAAAAGTAAACCTTAACTTTTGTCAAGTAGACAAATACTACCCATATAGTCTTTAACTGGGGGAATTGTGGGAATTCTCCTAGGGAGACATTAGTGAAAGAGTTCTTTATTCAATTAACAAATGAATCCTTTTTGAAATGTTTTTCCTTATGGGACCAGAATTTAGGTTACCCGACGACAGTCCAGTCATCTTCATCTGTCATAATCCTTCTCTTTTCAGGTAAGTCTACCTGGGCCCCAGCACATTAAGTGACAGGAAGAGGGAAGCAGCCAGCCCTTGCCCACCTGTGTAAGGAGAGTCCCAATGCGTTCTGCCTACGATGCGCCGGTTCTCCTTGGAGCAGGCCTTGCAGACCACTGCCTTCAGGTTGTGGAACTTGGTGAGCCACGATCTCTGCAAACAGACCAGATGAAAGAGTGGGATTGAACAGAGCAGGGTGTGAGGTGGCAGGGGTGGGATTCAACCTACTAGTGGTCTCTGTCCCCACATCAAACAGTGTAGGGTCATGCTCTGCACCAGGCGAAGAGGCTCTGCGCCTCTCCATTACCATGATCTGAAGAGGGTCTTAGATGACTGTTCCCCTCATGAGTCCCCTGGAAATGGCAGCAAATACCTATGATGTCTGCCTCTATCTTGTGTAGATTAAACAGTCATAGCTAAAAACTACTCTCCTGACAATCTATGAACACTTAGTGGAGGTGTTGGGGTCAAACGCCAGCAGCAGACGGGGGTCTGATTATTAGCTGTTCTGGTAGCTTCTTGAATTACTAGTCAAATTTCATCTTAGATAATTCTTTTAAGTGGGCTTGGTGTGAGATGGAGTGCTCAATTGTGTATTTTGAGGTACATAGACAAGGATAACTGGCAGCGGTGTTCCAGGGCTGCATTTTCTTCTGCCACCGCTGCCAGAGTAACATCCAGATCTGAGGGAAGGGCTGCCCACTTGTTCTGCTCCTCTAAGTTCTAAACACTCACAAACCCTGCAACACCCTGGAACTTTGGTGAGAAATGGTGACAGCGACACATTGCCAAATGTTTTCCCTGTGGTGTGAAAACTTGGGAGTGTTTTATCTAACAGATCAGCATGTTCTCTCACAATCACACCGCCTTCTCATCCCTGTGGGTAAGAAAACATTCCAAATGAGCTTGGCGGGAGGCCTCATTTGGAAATCTTCCAGGAATCATGAAGCAATTCTACTGAGGAGGGCTGAGTCAGTAGTCGGGGTCCCCAGGCCATGGGCAGCCTTTCATAGCAGAAGGGTCTTCCCCAGCTAGTCTGCTGTCTGGGGGAACCCCTCTATAGATGGTGCAAGCCTTCCTCTCAGCTCATTCTCCCTACAGGAGCCACTAGCTAGGTGAACACCAAGTGCTGCTGCTGAGCACGCCAACCTCATGTGTGGAGAACAGTTATGGAAATGTAAGCATGGTTCTAGCAGCTGTGTGAGGTGATGGGGGTGATGCCGGAGAACATGCCTGCTTTCCTAAAGCTTCCTACAGTGAGATGGGCAGACCTTCTAGGCTCATTACAGTGACTGACTTCAAACGTACTTGTTCCACTATACAAGAACCAGGACTCACATTTTGTTCCAAAAGAACTTCCACGGCATATCCCTTTTCAGACTGCAGGTACTTCTGATGGAAAAGCTTGCCATCAAACACATTCCAGGGCATAAACTCACTTGTTGTCCAGGGGAAGCCACATGCGCTATTGACTAGTACCAATGTGGTGAGGCCACGGACGAGGAGGGATCCCAGCTGCACAGCTCTGGAGTTAATGTAATCCAGCTGTGGAGACAGATGTGCACCAATAGCTCAAAGCAGAGAGCTCAAGGTAGAAGTCAAATGTGAGAAACAAAAAGATAACTCAAGGGTCGATGCTTGCAAAGTCCTGAATAGGACGCTCGGCCTCCTGAGAGCTTCTGAATGAAAGAGGCCTGACAAGCAAGCTACACCAGAGAAGGATGACAGGAGCCCCTCCCATCGCCCACGAACACACCTCTGTTCACCATTCACCCACTAGGGCAGCAGGTACTCACAAGGGCTCTCTCGTTACACAGACCCAGAACAGTCATTCTGGTTGTAATGGTTTGAATGGGACCAGTTCCCATGGACTCTTTAAATTTGAAAGCTTGATCCTCAGTTGGTGGAACTGTTTGAAAGGGATTAGGAGGTGTGGCCTTGTTGGAGGAGGAGGTGTGTCATTGGGAGTGGGCTTTGAAGTTTCAATAGCCCATACCATTCCCAGTCTCTCCCCACAGCTGCCTGCCTGCCTTGGCCTTGTGGATCGTATGAGTCCTTAGTGACTGCTCTTGTGCCGTGCTCCCTGCCTGCTGCCGTGCTCCCTGCCTGCTGCCGAGCTCCCCATCATGATCATCAAGGACACATCTGTCTTGTCTCAGTGACAGAAAAGTAACTGAGACACTGCCGTAGGAAAATATGGGCTATCACAAGATGTGGCCACTAAGTCAAACTTACAAGATCATTTATTGTTAGGTTTATTCTCCTGAAAAACACAGGGAGAGAAGTCCCCTGTTTTTAAAAATCATACGTCATCTCATTTCAGTTGAATACCATTAAGAATAAAATGCCACATGGTAAAATCTCAAAAGGTGCCCGGGTTTTTACAAATTAAGAATGTCTTGCCTGAGCTCTGGAGAGATGGTTCAGTGGTTAAGTGGCTGCTCCTGAGAATCCCAGCACCCACATGGCAACTGTCTATAACCTCAGCTATAGAGGGTCCAATGCCCTCATCTGGCTTTTAAAGGTAGAGTACAGAGGTGCGCATGGTGCACAGACACACATGCAGGCAAAAGACTCATACACATAAAATTAAAATAGATGAATAAAAAAAATCTCAAAAAGGAGAATCTCTTGCTACCATGAAATACTTCTTTTCTTTGTAAATTCCATCTGTACATCCAACTTTCTTTGTTGTTGTTCTTTATGCGGCATAAGGTTCCACATCCCACAGGAAGCCACGCGTATTCCCATGGATCTGTGATGCTGACCGTGCTGCAGGCATCAACACTGCAGATGTCCAAGAAACCCCATTGAAAGGGGAGCACAAGTAAGCCAGCCACCTCTGGGCATCTGTTTTGCTCACACTGACCAATGCTACCTTGAACACCATGACATATCTAAGAGTTAATAAAAGTGAAAAAAAGGTTAGAGAGGTGATCGTTGTTTCAACCATTTTATACACAAGGCCGCACTTAAATGAATTTGACAATTATTTAAAAAACTATCAGAAATACAGTGGTGCATGTCTGTAGTTCCAGAATGGTGGAGGCTGAGGCATGCTGACTGTCACAAAGCTCATGACTCCCCAGGTCTGCATGGTGAGTTCCAGTCCAGCAGGGGATACAGTGTGAGACCCTGTCTCTCTAAATAAAAAGTTGCTTACTGTGAGCCTGGATCACTGCAGACTCAGCCTTTAATCCTAAGGGCTCAGCTTCAGCTCCATAGGCTGTTTATATAGAGGTCTGGCTCTGAGAAGCTCATTCCAGAGCCACTGGGGGATACTTTGTAGGCTCTGACGGGGCTCTGCACTAGTGCAAACTTTCTATGCATGGGCTGCAGAGTCTACTATGAGCAGAACTGAACTTAACGAACTATTCTCAAAGCCCATTAATACCACCCTATTTTCCTTTCATCGACTCTATGAGTAAAGTGAGCAGACGTCCAGAGGCATAAAGTCTTCTTTCTTTCATGTGTTTTTTTTTTTTTTTTTTAATCAAGGGTACATTCTCTGGGGGAGGTGGGTAGGGCTCTCTATGTAGCCCTGGCTGCCCTGGATCTTGCTATGTAGATCCTGCCTCTGCCTGCCTCTGTCCCAGGAGCTGGGATTAAAGGCATGCACCACCACACCTAGCACCAGGGCAAGTCTGGACCTACAGATCACACTTACATTTAACTTGTACCTAGGCAATTCAGTTTAGTAAAATAGTTTTGAGGGCATTGCCTTCACAGCTCAGTTTCTATGTGCTCACTGGTAATATATGGACACTGACTGAATTCTGTATGCGGGGCTGTCATCCTGTTTTGTTTTGGTTTTGCAATTCCCTCAAGACTTTCCTTTTAGAGGACTTCTGGATAAGACGGCACAACAGAAGCCACGTTGGATGCAGTCACTGATTACAATTTGGGAATTAAGGGGAATATGAATATTTTATCACTCCATCTGCTACTTTTCCAAGCCTGAAATAGATTTGATCAACACCTCAACCAACCTCTCTACCATGGGAGCCGTAGGACCCGTGGGCTACTATGAATGAATTTGCAGCTGCCACTCAGACAGCGACTCCTACCCCTTCCTTCCAAAGCAGCATTCCCTGTAAGCAAAATGGGCTGGAAAACTCCTACCAGGAAATCTACCAAACATGCTGTGGTAAAAATGTCACATAAGCGGGTCCTGGTGGTTGCTACCGGGAACACTGTCAACACTCCAAATGAGGAAACACAAAATTTCCGAGGGAGCTAAACACAAACTCTCACAGTGCTTTGGGTACAGCTCCCTGTCCTGTGGGAGGGCAGAACTTTAGCAGCACCAAGTTTACCTCAGCTCTCCACAGCCAACAAAACAGTTAAGAAAACTCCATTTGCAAGGGGAGCTGGAAGCCCACAGCAGAGAAAATGGGGCCATTTAAAACCAAAGGGAACACAGCCTAGACCAGAACCAAGGAGACAGAGTGGCAGAGCAGCCAAGGAGAAGAAGCCAACACTCGGGCTCTGCTCACATTTTCTTTTATGACCGACCACCCAGCTCTCCTTCCCCACGACAGCTATTCCTTATCTACATAGCACAGGGAGGCACGGTAACAGGCCAACACTGGCCCCTACGTAGGACGGGGAGGCACGGTAACAGGTCAATGCTGTCCACTACATAGCACAGAGAGACACTGTAACAGGCCAAGGCTGTCTCCTACATAGCCCAGGAAGGCACAGTTATAGGCCAACTCTGTCCCCTACATAGCACGGGGAGGCACTGTAACAGGCCAATGCTGTCCCCTACTGTTCATATTACACATTCTTACACTCTTCTTTCTTAACCTTTTCTTTTCTTTTAAATCTTCCTTTCTCTCTTCTGATGCTTATTCCACTTGATTCTACACCTCTGAGAGCCGAGAGGCTGACTTGGTTTGCAACCACTGAGTATCTATCTTTACCTTTTCTTAGTCTACAACTAATCCAAAGCCCCGCATATCCACCCCACTCCCCCTTGGCCCTGACTATCACCAGGCCTATTCATGCCCCTCCCCTCTGCTTCCCACCTAGTGGCCCAAGCTTACTGCTAGGTTCATGGTGACTGTCCAGCTCTTTTCTACTTTGCATCCATCCTAGCATTATTAGTATTCATAGTACTGCCAGGGTCCATTTACTTTCTACACTAATCCCGACTTAGCAAGTGTGTTCTGCAGTTACCTGCAACTCCATTACTGGAGTGGGGTAACTACTGGAACTATAGTCCCCAACCCACAGGGGCAGAGCATAGATTGAACCTGGCGCTTAGAACAACAGTCTAAGAGATGAAAATGTAGCTATAGTACAACCTCGTCTCTTCCAAATACTGCAAATATGACCACTCGGAGAAGAGAGGCAAGCTGAATTCACAGAAAACAGCCAACACATCTTATCTTTACCTGTACTCTAACCACAGATTGGCAAATCCCAGGGCAAGACCACAAGGAACATGAAAAACCAAGGCAACTCATTTCCAGACGTCATCAACTGCATACTAATGACTGATAACTACTGTTATTTAGATGAAACTCTGGATGTATGATTGAAGAGAATGACTATAAATATGGTAAATATTATCAGGAGGACTCCAGTATTTTCTGAGAACACAAACAGGCAACAGAAAGGATTAAGACGCCAATACACAACATGAAAGGAGAGTAAGATAAATACTGAAGAAAACCTAAACCAGAATGGTAATGGAATGAAAAACACAATAGGAAATCAAAGTCCAGGGGGGCGTCAGCAATAGAATGGATCACAAAGACACAGAATATCAAGGTACGAACTCTGCTCCTTGGTGTGGACCCAGGATCCCCCTAGATTTCTCCCAGTGCCCCTCCCTTTCAATCTTTCTTCTAGCCCATCTCCACTCCTCTGTGACATTCACAGATCCACAGTACCACTTTCTACGAGGGAGTCCCAGTGCCCGCACCAATCTGGGGCCCAGGAGGCAACCTTGACTATCCTACCTGTCCTCCACTGCAGCCTCTCCAGAGCTCCTTCAGCCCTGCTGAAGTCTGCAGCAGGAGCCCTTCCTCTCACCCCTGAGGACTCACTCCACCTCTCGGTGCAGACCTACTTCCTACCCACTGCCCTCTTCAGCCTTTCCTTCTAGGCCACCTCTATTCCTCTGTGACATTCCCTGGCCTCTCCAAACACTCTCTATCAGAGACCCTACAGCTACCACACTCTGCTGTACGTGGCCTCTGGGACTCCACTTTCTTCAACAGAGCCACAAAGCAGATGCAAAGCATTGCATGCTGGGTGAGGATACAGGAAGGGCAGCCTGGCTTCACCTTGCTGTGAACCAGTGGATGTGAGGGTGGGCTGGACCAGAAAAGGAACTGTTTCTCTGACACCAACAAGGCTGACAAAGGCTTCTCAAACTGTGAGATGACCAGGCCAGGAGGTGAAACAACCTGCTCCTGAGAAGCAGGGTATAATAGCTGTCTGTGTTGGAAAGGACAGCCATCTTGGAGTTACTGACAGAGGATGACAATACTATGTGGAGACACCCTCACCGAACATGCCCGCCTTGACCATCCTATGGAGTACCAACTACAACAGCAGAAAGGCTAGAAAGAGTATTGACCACGTGATCACAGCACGGTTACAGCCATGGCTGTGGTGACTGACCGTGACTACGTGATCACAGCATGGTCACATCCATGGCTGTGGTGACTGACCGTGACTATACCTGTAAGTGCATGAGCTGGGAGGTTGATTTTCCTTGGAGGCACAAGGCCTGAGCGATAAATGCATGCAGATCTTCCAGGGAAAGAGTGTCCACCTGAAAAGCACAGGAAAGGGCCAGCGTGAGTATACTGAAAACAAGCAACACTTTTTATAAGTGGGTCTCAGTTGCCAAATATGGGTGTGTTTACACACACACACACACACACACTCACACACACACACACACACACAGAGGAAAACGTATGGGTGTACATACAGCTGTGCAGTGAGTGAACCAGTGGCATGGGAAGATGGGGAGAGCAAGTCTCTGCTCTCGTCATCCACAACTCTAGGCCACAAAGCTCTCAAGTGGGGCAAACACTTCTCTGTAAAATGTACAAAACAGATGGCTCAGAGGCTGAGGTGGGGTACCCACGAGTATCGGAACACCCACGACTATCGGAACACCCACTTCGACAATCCTGGATGTAGCCTTCATCCTTGGATCTCAGCAACATAACTCAGGGCCCTCCCACTCTGTGGAATCAAAAAGTCAAAGTGTGGGGGGAAAACCCAAATGGAGACAGAGAGAGATTAACTCGGCCTTTAAAGTAAGTTATGTGATGAGGAGACCCAAAGACATGGTGTCTCTGCCCACTCAGTTTCACGCACTCCTGATGCTGACACTGCCTGCGCTTAGCCACGATGATAGTAGTCTTCAGTGCCAACTCTACTGGACTTTGGGTCACCCTGGAAACATGCTTGTGGGTGTGTCTATGAGGGTGCTTCAGCAATGTGACCCGCTGTCTCTGACATCCCCACCATAATGAACTACACATCCTCAAACTGTACAAACCAGAATAAACCCTTCCTCGCTTAGCACTGCTTCTGTCAGGTGTCTGATCGTGGCAATGAGAAAGGCGACTGACCCACGTGTCTAGTTAGCTGTCCAGTGCTGTGATGAAACTGTGTCACCAGAAGCAGCGTGGGGTGGTGGCAGGGCATTTTGCTGAAATTTCTAAATCACGGGGTATCATCAAAGGAAGCCAAAGCATCCACTGGCAGCCAGGAAGTGGAAACCATGGAGGGTGCTGCTTACTCGCTTGTTCCTATGGCTTGCTCTGCCTGCTTTCACATAGCATACAAGATCACCCCCAGGAATGGCATCACCAACAGTGAGCTAGACCTCCGCCCCCTCCCGCATCAATCAAGAAAACGCACCATGGGCTTTCCCACACACCAACTTGATGGGGGCATTTTCTCAACCAAGGTTCCTTCTTCCGAAATGACTCTGGCTTCTGTCAAACTGACATATAAGTGGCCAGCACAGTGACCGCACTGGTAATCAATTAGGAGCAATATGCTAATCACTCCCGCAATTCTACTCTTACACAAGAGCTCTTCAGAGGGAGGAGTACACGGTGGCAGCAAAAACCAGGGGGGAAACAACAGTGACAACCCACTGGTAAAATTAAGCCAAGATCACCTGGGAAATAAAATGCTTGCATGCCTCTGTCGGATAAAATGGTCCCTATAAACCATAAAGAATATGGGCTTTATACCACCCTCACCCTGAAACCCCCCTGGAAAGATACTGTACAGGGCTTGACCCAGGTACGAGCTACCAGTCACAGGTCACGAGTCATGGAGATCTGGAAATTCAGACCTGCCACTCTCCTGTTCCATGTTTATTTCAAAGGATGCACCATTATTAGACAAAACATGAAGATGTAGGACTTATGACAAGGCCAAGCACACATATAGATTATAAAATCCATGAGCTGCCATCTCTGCTTAGACTGAGGTCCACTGGTATGTAATTTTACCCACAATTAGTCGAGTTTGGAGCCTCATCTTTTTTTTTTTTTTTTTTTTTTGTTTCTCTATTTAGCCCTGGCTGTCCTGGAACTTACTCTGTAGACCAGGCTGGCCTCGAACTAAAAAATCTGCCTGCCTCTGCCTCCCAAGTGCTGGGATTAAAGGTGTGCACCACCATGCCCGGCATGACACTAGCCCAACTCTCATGTGTCTTTTCTCACAGTTAACTAAGCATGAGTGTTAATTTGATGGGATTTAGAATTCACCATTGAAACAAACATCTGGACATGGCTGTTGGGAGTCTCTAAACTGGGTTAGCCAAAATGGAAGAACCAACCCCAATGTAGGTGGAACCATTTTGTGGGCAACAGTCCCAGGCTGAATAAAAACAAGAAAATATGCATAGCACCAGCATTTATTATTCTGCCCATGAATAGGATCAACTGCCTTGAGCCCATGCTACCATGGCCTTGCTGTTCTCCCTGTCATGATGGATTGTCCCCTCAAACTCTGAGCCACAGTAATGTCTTTCCTAGTGTGGCTTTGGCCAGGGATTTTACTGTACCAATAATCAAAGTAAAAACTATAATGCATGTCCAAGATTTCCTCAAATCAGACACACCCACATGGTGGCTCACATCCAACCGTATCTCCAGTTCCAGAGAATCTAAACCCCTCTTCTGACCTCCATGGGTACCAGGCACATAGGCAGTGCACACAAACATGGGATGGGTGGAACAAAATACTCATATACTTAAAATGAAATATTTTTAAAAAGGCAATTTAAGTTCAACTATATAAAATTATATTTTATGATCTATACTTCTAGGCTTGCCACAGTTTCTGAGAAAAGTCAACACTGTGAACAAACATGTACACCACTTACTTATCGATACACTAATCCCTTGCTGTGAAAAGTCCTGACTTGTCATCTCCATGAGCACCTTGAAGGACTAATTGTGTTCTGTGGAAAGAGACCACGGGACCTGGCCATAGAAACACGCACAGCACTCCGGGAAGGTAAGGCCAGAGACAAAGGGCTCTCTATATCATACAGAACTGTAAGCTCAGCGTGTACCTGGACAAAGAGGTAGATCAGGAGGCAGCACAGCGCTCTCAACGGGCTCTCAACTGCTTGCAGCTCTTCTCTTGAGGAGGAAAGGTTGAAGCAGGCTAGCAAGGTGTCCAGGCGCTGGGCCTGCACTGCTGGCTCTTGGCTCAGCCACAGAACTTCCAAGCTAGGTGTTCCCCCTAAAACGAGAAATCCATGCAGCATGATCGTAATACACTTTTGGAAGTACAGTGAAGAATGCGTCATCTCTTCCCTACCTGATTTACTTGGGCACTCAAGGGTTAACAGAACCAGAGGGCAGCTTCTCAGTTTCAAAGAAAAGAGACCTTAAGTGCCAGCACAGACCCACTCAAGACCCGGCTGATAACTAGTGTGTGTGTGTGTGTGTGTGTGTGTGTGTGTGTGTGTGTGTGTAGGAAATGGGGTTTTCACCTGTGCTCACGCTACAGAGCACACTGAGGAATGTTTTTCAGAAAAGGCAACCTTCCCTGGAAGGATCTAGTAACAGGATGGTATGTTCCAGGGAAAGGCCATCCACCTACCCCGTCAGTTAGTTAGAGCTAACTCCTCTTAAATGGGTGGTTTCAAAACTTTTATGTACAAAAGACTCAGTTGTGGAGACTCTGGGATGCATTCTCTGGGATGTATATAAAGCTCCTGATCTGAGAGGTCTATGTGCCAGTGACTGTACATTCAAAGATCCTATAGCCTGAGATGCACGGATCCAAAACCAACAAACAAAAATGCCTAAAAGGTAATTTTTAGTGTTCTATTGCTATATTATGCAGGTCCATCGAAACAATTACTAAACTTTTGAAAAAGATGCCCTTTCCTGTTAACTTGACGATGACAAACCGTCCCGAATACGGGTGACAAACAGTGGCAACTCCACACAAACATGAAGGTGCTGGCCCTAAGAACTGAGGCAGCACCTCTCCAGGCAGCTGTGGGCACTGATTGAAAGTCCAGAGCAGCCAGGGTGAGACATCTCACATGTTCACCATGAAAACAAAGCACAGAACCAAATGCTCTCAGAAGCCAGGGACTTGGAGGAAACTCCTTCTCACCTCTTCCCACCTCAGAAGCAGAGGGACATAGTAAGTCACTTGCTGTCCTGAAAAGGCGAAAGTATTTCATTTACCAAACACGTCTTCTGTTATTGATTTTGGAAAGAAGGCCATTTTCTCTGAGAGAAAGAAAATGCTTTATGCAACTGTCCTCTGAGACATGGGTACTTAAGACCCCCTGACTCCAAGGTCAGGATGGGTGTCTGAGAGCCTGTTAGAAACTGCTCCCAATGTGTGTGAAGGGTTGCTGCCTGGGTGCCTGTGAACGAAGAACTGTTTTGTGTTTTAAATGGTTGAAAGGGAATCAAAAGAAAACTGCTATTTCCTGGTACAAGCAAATATAAAATCCCAACGTTAGTTCAATGCTCGTCTAGTCTAACTGGAAACTTGCTCTGCACCCTTGTGCACACATTATCTGTGACTTCTTCCAACTTGATGACATAGGTAATAAATAACAGAGAGCCACAGGGGCCCACAAAGCCGACCACACTTACTGTGAGACATTAGAAACAAAAGACTTGCTAACAGCCTCTGATATAAGCGAAATGCTGCATTTCTACTATCATAGTTATTTCAAATATTAAAGTACCTAGAAGAGAGTCTTTTAAATTATAAAAGTCAGAGGTTACAAACTCCTAAAAAACAAATAAGCAAGCAAAACCCTTCCCCCTTTCCACCCAGACATTATAGTATTTAAAACACAGAGGAAGAACAGCATGGAGACCATCGTCTATCCCACCGGAGCACCGAAGTAAAGAGTGAGAGATTCACTTCTGTTCAAGACGGTAAAGGCCATTTCTTCATGAAAATGATACTTCTGCATACATCAGAGTTTAATATTAAAGAAACCCCGCGATTTGTGAAATATATCCAGAATCGGAGATAAGCTGAAGTGGTGAGCAAGGGACTCCCAGGCTGAGCGAGTGGTGACCATTTTTCACTCCCAGCCTTCAGTCCCTGGAGTTTAGGGACTCAACTCCAGGAGACAGCTTTCGAAGCGGAGGTGAAGACTTAAAGCGGCTAACAAAAGAGAGTGCCCTGGGGTTACTCAGCGGTACAGTGCTGGCCTAGCATCCAGAGGGCCTAGGTTTGAGCCTCAGCACTAAAATAAGAACAAGTCAACTCTTAATTTTTTCACTTCTTGTCACAGAAGTTTCTGATCACTATGTACTGATGTGTGTAACCACTGGTACATTTATACTGAGCAGAGCCATAAAAATGACTGCTGCCTGGGAAGAGCTTGCAGCAAACAGATTCTCCCTCAGGTGTAGTGGTTCACGCTTTTAATCTCAGCACTTGGGAAGTAGCAGAGAGAGGTGGATCTCTGTGAGTTCAAGGCTAGTGTGGACAGTATAGAGAGTCCAAGACAGTCAGGGCTACAGAGAGAGCCTGTCTCAAAACAGAAAAAAGACTATGCAAGCAAATTGAAGTTTAAGAATGCAAAGATTAAGGGCTATTGTTTAGCCTTCTGGCAGACAGGTGCCTAACATGCAGAAGTCTCCAGGTTAAATCTCAGTTATGAAAAAGAAATATAAATTACTTCAGGTCAAATGGAGAAAAGAACTGGGGAAGGGGCTCTGAGGAGGTTTCAAGAGGAAAGGCAGGCTCATTCGGCCTGGGCGCTGTTGGAATAACATGGCTTCTGGAATTGTAGGCAGACAGCAATGAGCACGAGCTAAGACCCTGTCCCTTCCTTCTCTTATAACCAAACATCATGTGCAGGAGATCAGAGAGTCCAGACACAGTGGGATCACCCGGTGCTCCCTTTGCTGAGAGTCCAGACACAGTGGGATCACCTGGTGCTCCCTTTGCTGAGAGTCCATTGACAGAGGGAGATCACCTGGTGCTCCCTTTGCTGAGAGTCCATTGACAGAGGGAGATCACCTGGTGCTCCCTTTGCTGAGAGTCCAGACACAATGGGATCACCCGGTGCTCTTTTTGCTCACACACAGAAGTCTAGTATCACAGCAGCTGTATGACAGAGCAACTGAAATGACAAGGGTTATTTAAGCTCACAGTTTCAGAGGAGTTCGCAGCCTTACAACAGTGACCCGAGGCAGCAGCTTACTCACACTGCCACCCACAAGCTGTAGACACATGTCATAACCCAAAGCAGGGGAGACCCGCTGTTACAGACCCACTGTTTCAGCCAGACCCTACCTCCTAACGTACTCACAGCCTTTACCACAGCACCACTATCCAAGGACCAACGGTTGGAAATATGAGCCTGCAGGGAATTTCATCAGATTTAAGTCATAACATGTGATCTGTGGAGAATGTTCAGAAGCAATTACAGACCGTCCATGTGACATGTGCTTCTGACACTGGGTACTAAGCTGGGAACGAGACTGACCCAGTGTGAGCGTTCAGCGAGCTCATGCATGGGCTAGGGGGAACATCAGAAACTGACCAAATGATGGCTGCTATCGCAGTCTTAACAAGAGAGTTCCGTGAAGAAGACAGATGTGAGCTAAGACTGAAGACAGAGGAGTCAGCTGGGGCGAAGAGACACTCAGGGATGGCAGATGTCTCAGGCCTTTAGGGTGGAGCCCTGGGAATGAAATGGAGGTGAGCACAAAGGGAGGTTTGTAATCTGTGAAAGAGGACTCTGGCTGAAGTGGGAGTGCTGAAAAATCAAACAGGAGACAGAGGTGGGAGAGGGACAGACACAGCAACCCTAAGGGAAGCTGAGATGGCATTCTCTGCACTGGCAAACAGAGGTGCCCCCTTCAAGTATGCATGTGCAGTAGAGCCTCCGTCCCAGGGGCCAGGACTGTAGGCAGCAGAGCATGAGTGGACAGGCTGTCTCTGTGGTTCCTGGTTTTCACTGGCTGTGGCCTCACTGGTGGGGTACCAGCAAGGAATAGACACAAGCATGGAATGGGGCTCCATTCTCTCCTCTCAGACCTGGGCTTTTTTGTAAGAGTAGCAACCACAATACAAACTGGTGATGCATAAGTACGGTCCTCAGCCCATCCTGCTCTACACACCTAGAAAATCTTGGCAGTCAGCTAGCAATTTTGTTTTTGATTTCGTTTTGTTTTGTCTTTGTGCTCATACCAGGAGATTCTGATACATGTAAAGTCTGAATACCACCTGGCATCCTTTAACCCCTTCACCACGTACAGGCCATTAGAAACTGGCGCTCGAGAAGCCTGGAAATGTAAGAGATTAGAGAGCCACCAGGGCGCAAGAGCACACACCAAATCTCTCCTTTTAAATTATTATTATTATTTTTAAGGTATGTGTCTGTGCTTGTGTGACTGCATGCAGGAGCCCATCAGCTTCTCTGGAACTGAAGCTACAGAATGTTGTGAGCTTCCATGTAGGTGCTGAGAGCCAAAGTCAGGTCTCCTGTAAGAGCAGCTGTATAGCTCGATTAACTGCCAAGCCATCTACTCAGTACCTCAAAAGCAATTCACCCCAGGACAGCCAGGGCTATACAGAGAAACTCTGTCTCGCAAAAACCAAAACCAAAACCAAAAAACAGAGCCTTTTCCACAAAATGTATGGCTTTACCTTTCTTTGCTCTATGGTGGGCTTCTCAGACTAAGCCCATGATAAGTCCGATGTCCCAGGTAGCCAAAAAGCACTGTTTACTTACTAAGTGCTAAACGACACTAACAGTTGTTCCAGAGACAGCTAGCTATGTCAGTGTCTTCAATCAGCTTCCCTACGCTTCTGGAATAAAGACTTACTTATGATTCAAAAACAACACCGAGAAGAAACGGCCGGCATTTCAGGTTGTCTAGTTCTGGAGACAGGCACGGCTATTCTCAGACTCAACACCCAGGATTCGAAGACCATAAATGAGGTGAGGAGAAGCTGGAGAGGCAGCTTGTGGGGGAGAAGCTGGAGAGGCAGCTCGTGGGGGAGAAGCTGGAGAGGCAGCTCGTGGGGGAGAAGCTGGAGAGGCAGCTCGTGGGGAAGAAGCTGGAGAGGCAGCTCGTGGGGGAGAAGCTGGAGAGGCAGCTCGTGGGGGAGAAGCTGGAGAGGCAGCTCTTGGGGGAGAAGCTGGAGAGGCAGCTCGTGGGGGAGAAGCTGGAGAGGCAGCTCGTGGGGGAGAAGCTGGAGAGGCAGCTCGTGGGGGAGAAGCTGGAGAGGCAGCTTGTGGGGGAGAAGCTGGAGAGGCAGCTCGTGGGGGAACCTTACAGTCCTTAAGCTGGAGAACAAAACTAAATCCCTTTCTGTGTTGCCACCTTTCACAAGGTATTGCCACGTGAATGCTGTGCGCACACATGCGAGCACATAGAGACACAAGGGCCAAGAGGGAAGACTGTCAGTGAGCTCTATGGAAGCAGCAGACCCACGCCTTCGCCCACTTGGGCCGCTTTAACAAAATACCACACACTGGGCTGGTTATAGCAGCAAAGCAGTTTCTCAGGACTCAAGCTGGAAGCCGTAGAGCAAAGTACTGAGGGCCTGTTTCCTGGTGCAGACAGTGTGTCCCCGTGGAGGAAAGAACAAGGAAACTGCCTGTGGTGTCTTTTTATAAAGGCACGATCCTACTTAACCACCCACTCATTTCCCAAAGGCCCCTGCCTGTCTTGAACCATCGTGTTCCTGGCTCTGCTTCCAGGACCTGAGTTTGGCGGACATATTAGAACACAGTGAGCTGGGATGCGATTCCTTTCCTGTCTCCTTGTTGGCCAACATTTAATTCCTCCTCCTTCCTTCCTTTGGTCTGCTCGATCCTTTCGGAACTCCCTCTTGATTTTCTTCCCGTTTGAGACCATGTCTCTTTATGCAGCCCAGGCTGGCCTTAGACTGGGGCCCTTCCTCCTCTTGGGGTACTGAGCTCACAGGCATGCCCATCACCTCCAACTCTCCTTCCTAATTTTTAAGGGATCTCTTTTTTACTTTTTTCCCTGTAGTCCTCTATTTCCCTGTACTTTGCTGAAAACACCTAATTTCTTTTTTTCTTTTTTTTTTTTTTTATTTAGGGAAAGCAAAAAGGGAAAGGCCTTCAGAGAACTATAGAGATGACCCCTCAAAGTATAGTCTTGGGAGGCCCCCTGAAAAGTGAAGCACCATGAGGCAGCCAGTGAACGCTACCTTTGAAGAAAAGGAAAACTGACATCTGACATGGAGACAAGACGCTCCAGGCTACGACACAGCATCTTTACGTTTTTCCTGATGACGACAGGTAAGGATGGCTGAAAGGGTCTCTCTGAGTCACATGCTCTGTGAGGAGAACACCTTCAAAGGCATACCTCAGGTAGCCACCTCCCCCAACCTGAAGTCCGACCTCCTAAGTTCCCAATAATATTGTCAAATCATGACTCTATCAATGGCCTAAGCCATCGATTAGGCCAGAGCCTTAATGGCTACCTGAGCAGGAGGGCATGAGCTCAGTCCTCCAGAACCCCCCACCCCCACCCCAAAGCCAGAGGCAACGGCATACATCTGCAATCCCAGGGCTGGGGGCATGGAGACTGGGCAGTCTCTATCGCTCACTGGTCAGCAGGTCTAGTCAAATCAGTGAGTTCCAAGTTCAGTGAGAGACTCTGTCTTTAAAAAGTAGAGTCAACACGGACTTAGGGAGATCCTCAATGTTGTTACGGATGGTAAGGTGATCCTCTGCTTACCCCCATCCCTGCCTATGGAGGCTTTCAGGGCACAGGAATTAAAAGGAACATCAGCCAACATGTGTAGTGGCTTGAATATGCTTGGCCTGTGGAAAGTGGCACTATCAGGAGGCCTGGTTGAAGAAAGTATGTCACTGTGAGGGTGGGCTTTCATGTCACCTATGTCCCTATGCTCAAGCTCTATCCAGTATGGAAGAGGGCCTTCTCCTGGCTGCCTTCAGAGGCAGTCTCCTTCTGGCTGCCTTCGGATCAAGGTGTAGAACTCTTGGCTCATCCAGCATCATGTCTCCCTGGATGCTGCCATGCTTCCTGCCGTGATGATAATGGACTAAACCTCTGAAAGTATAAGCCAGCCACAACTGAAGGGGCTGCCTTGGTCATGGTCTCTTTTCACAGCAATGAAACTCTAACTAAAACAACATGTAATTCTGCAAACGGAAAGTCATATAATGTATTCTTTCTTGAGCTGACATTCTAAAATGGATAGCTTAAAGCTCTACATACCTTGAACGGTCATCTGCAGAGGCCTAACTAGGTCTGGGTGCTTCAGGGAGTTACCGGGGTACACAAACCACTCCTTGACCACTGGGCCAGTGCTGGCTCCATCTGTGTGAAGACAATGGGTCAGTAAGTACAGGTGGAACACAAAGTCCTTGCACACCATTGGCCTTGTGACTTTTCCTCTCACTCCAGGGATGAACACAACCATGCCAACAGCAGCTGCTGCATTTTCCAGGCCACACTGCTTTGTGAAAAGAGGTAAACAACAAAAACAGAAAACCCAGGGTCAGCTGAAATTTTACAGTAATTCTCACCAAACACACAGAACAACTTTCATTTTTAAAAGTCTAATGTTAAGTTTTATAAGTGGCTTCAAATACTGAGTTCAAGACCAGAAGGAATGAGCTGGAGAGATGAGTTGGTGGTTAAAAGGACTTGTTCTTACAGAGGACCTGGGTTCAATTCCCAGCACTCAAATGGCCACTCCCAAACACCCAAAGCTCCATTTTCAGGGGGACCTGACACCCTCTTCTGACCTCCACAGGCACTAGGTACACACATGGCGCAAAGATATACATGCAAGCAAAACATTCATATATAAAATTGAAATACTTTTTTTAAAGACCAGGAAGGACTGTCATAACCTGGCAGCAGTTCTTACTAAATGTTTTCACCACCGTGGCAAGGGAGAGAAGGAAGCAAAGGGGGAAGACAACGGGGTGTTCACACAGATGTGTTCACACAGATGTGTTCACACAGATGTGTTCACACAGGGCCCTGGGAACAGACATTCACATCACCCTTCCTGACTTCCTACACTGAACAGACCAAGGCTGTCTGTATCTACAGTAACCTCAGTTTGGGGATGGACCCTCCTCAGGGACCTCCCTCCCAGCAATGCATTTACACTTTGAAAACTCTTCCTATTTAGCCTGCACTTGTTTTTCCTAGGACTATTTAAATATGTAAGTCTGTTTATATTTCCGGTTTTGTGTACATATTTCCAGACGATGTTTGGCCTCTTTATGCAGGCAGGGAGAAGAGACATTGATTTCAACTACCTGGGAAGGGGCTGGCATTGGGCAGGAGCAAAGAGCAGTGTTGATTCTAAACCATTATTGCTGGGATGCTCCAATCTGAGAGTAATCCAGGTTTGTTCATTTGGAGGAGCAGGGCATCCCCTAGCTTGCTTGTTGAGGCAGGGTCTCTCTCTGTGGTGCTGGCTGTCCTGACGCTTGCTATGCAGACTAAGCTGGCCTCAAACTCGCAGAGATGGTAATGTTTCATGGCATTAATTTTTTTAAAAAAATTTTATTTTATGTATATGTATATGGGCACACTGTAGCTGAATGGATGGTTGTGAGCCTTCATGTGGTTGTTGGGAATTGAATTTTTAGGACCTCTGCTCACTCCTGTCAACCCACCCCCACCCCCAACCCCCGCTCACTCTGGCCCAAAGATTTATTTATTATTATATATAAGTACACTGTAGCTGTCTTCAGACTCCCCAGAAGAGGGCATCAGATCTCATTACGGATTGTTGTGAGCCACCATGTGGTTGCTGGGATTTGAACTCAGGACCTTCGGAAAAGCAGTCTGTGCCATCTCACCAGCCTAGCATTAACCTTTCATGGTGTTCTCAAGTAGATTTGACAGACAAACAGAACCTGTCGTCTGCTTGTCCTGAGAGAAAGCACTCTCCTTCATGTCTCAGAATCCAGTTCCAGAGAGAACCATCGCTGAATCAGACCAACTGGCCTCCTCACCTTTCCAGTCCCCGAGTAGGAGTGCGTAGACGCGCTGCCGGACTGGGCGGTAGATAAAGGCTTGGCTCGGGAGGGCTTGGTCCAGCTCATCCTCCAGGGTGTTACTGCATTCTATCTCCCCACTGCTCAGAATGTTGTACACTAGGTAGCTTTCTGAGTGGACGTGATGCATCCTGGCAACCTGTTCAAGGATTCAAATGCAACACATTTCTCCTTGAAAAAAAAAACCAAACTTCTGAGTTTTACAGAGAAACGGTCAACACCACTCATCAGTTTAAAATACCCAGACAGGGGACTGTATAGTTCAAACACCTGACATCAAGTGGCATTTATGTTTTGTTTTAGGGCTAACAAGTTCAAACCTTCACTTCATATTACTCTTCTCCTGGGTCCTCCAATCTAGCAATCCTATATTTACCTGTGCAGTACCTTATTATTCTGTCTGCTGGAGGGCTCAGCTCTCCCAACAGGCATATGCTCACCGAGTTCCTTAGATTAGGGCTGTTACAAAGGGCTCCTAACTGAGCTTCCAACTCCACGGCTTTCTAACGTCCCACTTCATTACCCTCTTGGGCTCACCTCAATCATGACTTGCCTGATCTACAAACCTATCCCTCCTTCCCAACCGCATCTGATGATTCTTTGCTCACGAGCCTCAGCCTTTACTTCTACCGAGTGGGCTGTTGTTAGAAGCTGTATTCATGTGCTCAAATTTTCTCCCTCCCTCCCTTTGCTCTTATGTTTCACTGCATCTGGCTTCAGTTATTAGCAAAAGCCATGGTCCAGCATACGCATTTGTTCTCTTCATATCACACAGCAGACACAATTTAAATTTGCTCACTAAATAAGCAGTTTAGATCAAAAGGTCTACAATGATCTTCATTCATGTAGGGTCTTTTTTTTTCTTCTTGAAAAGAACAAATCTCATTATTGTGGGAATAAAGGTTATGCTCTGTCTACAGTATTACTCCAGAATTTTAAATCTAAACTGTCTACCAAAAGGCATTTAAAATGTCATGTTAGGATGACTTAGGCGATCAAATCTTTGGACCTAATTTATATGCACCTATGTAGACCTAATTATACAGACTCATCATTGAGATCGGAGTCTTAATGACCATATTGTTGCTTTCTTTGTAACACACACTTTATTTAAAAAGCCGCCAGATCACAGAGAGGTTTGAACGAGTTAGTACACAGAAAGACTTAAAATGTCTGACTCCCTACATGATCAATAAACAGCAATGGTTGACTCAAGCCTAGTCAGTCACCGGTTCTTCTTACTAGACACATGACATAGGCCTGCTTAGCTGCTAGGGTTTCTTTAAATCAAAGCAAACCTACAACCAGGTTGTTTTTGAGATTATAATATAATTAACATGTTTCTCTCTTCCCTCTTTCAAAAGCCTCCCATACAACCCTCCCAACTCTTTCAAGTATAAGGCCTGTTCTTCCATTAACTGCTACTGGGTGCATATATATATATATTTGCATATACATGCACACTCCTAAATATTGCCTGTTGAGTCCATACTTACATGTATGTTTTCAGGGAGACCATTTGGCACTGAGCAACCAATTGGTGTGCCTTTCCCTTGAAAATGAGAAGCCAGCCTGAATGGTGGTGGTGCACACTTTTAATCTCAGCACTCGGGAGGCAGAGGCAGGCAGATCTCTGTGAGTTCAAGGTTAGTTAGCCTGGTCTATGGAGTAAGTTCCAGGACAGGCAGGGCTACATAGAGAGGCCCTGTCTTAAAAAAACAAAACAAAACAAAACAAACAAAACAAACAAACAAATAAAAAAAACAAAGAAAAGAATGAGAAACACTTTTAATGCAATCTCCAATATAAATGTTCATGGATTTCTCGGTGATATTTTTTAACAGCAAAATTACTTCTAATTTTTTTTGAAAATGTATTTATTTTTTTCATGTGCACAGGTGGAACTGGAGTTACAGAGACTTGTGAGCTGCTACAGGTGCTGGGAATTGAACACAGGTCCTCTGGAAGAGTAGCCAGTGCTTTTAACCACTGAACCATCTTTCCAGCCCCACTTCTAATTTTTAATTCCCTCTTTCACTTCTGACTTTTTTGTTGTTTGGTTTTGTTTTCTGGCCACTCCTGTGGATATCTACCTTATCTGTATGACCAAGATAACAGGACTGTGGATCCGGCTCAAGGGTTAAGCATATGCTTAGCATGAGTGAAGCCATGATGGCAGAGTTAGGCATGACTACAAAAGTACCTATTTCACAGGGCTGTTGTAAGAGTCGACTGAGAAAAAGATAAAGCCCGAGTCTAGTGTGAAACTGCGCTCTTTGATACTTATGTAATGTTAACTTACAGTCGCCCAAGCTCCTAGCATTTACAGCTTTTAGAGTGTGGCTGCACCATATTGTTTCCAGGTTTCCCTCTCCTTGATCCCTAGGCTCCTGCCTGGATAGTTTACCAGTATGCCTCACAGTGACACTAATTTTAATCACTGCATCTGTAGGGTTCCTACAACCCCACATTTGACTTATTCAAAGCAAATGTTGTCCTCCCAAGGGCCTGACTCCATGGGGGAAGCCTTCTCTTTACACTTTAACCCTTAACAGTCTCTCCTAGAATCCTACAGCTCTTTCCCATCCTATTCACAAGGCAGTATCAGATGTACCTATGAAATGGTTTCATAAATCCCTAACTAGACTCAAGAGGTTTCTCGTCTGCATCCTCCTACAGTCCTCTTCTCACGATCAAACCCGTTAGTAGGTACGCTTTCAATCACGACATTGTGGACCGAGGTGGGGGAGGCACAGTCACTTGCCTTTAAGATCTCAGACTCGGAAACCATGGTTACTTGCTTTATTTCAGGTTCCATATCCATGACATCTTCTTGTTTAAATTCAGGGTGTGTACACATGAGTGCTTCTAGGTTAAATTCAGTGTCTATTCCTGAAGGTAATTTTTGCTTGCTCTCTGGGTTTGTATATTGGGAAACTTCTGGCTTGGATTCGGAGTCTGTGCACATGGGAACTTCTTGTTTGGATTCGGGATCTGTGCACATGGAAGCTTCCTGGTTGGGCTCAGGATCCATACACATGGGAACTTCTTGCATGGACTCGGGATTAGTGCACACAGGAACTTCTTGCTTGAATTCAGGATCAATACACATAGGGACTTCTTGCTTGGATTCGGGATTTAAACTCACCATTTGCTGTTTGTCTGTTATCATGCCTTTGGGTTTTTGAACTAACCATGGAGATTTCTGCCCTGGCAAAAGATATGAGGTTACTCCTTTATAAAAGAGAGCTTTGTTTGGCCCCAAGGGTAGCATCTCTTCTATCTTCTTCTCACCTTGATACAAATGAAGAACTTTGGAGATATAGTCTGAGACAGCTAGGATAATATTTCCTTTTTTGCCAGCATTCTCTTTCACAGAAGCATAGGATGACAAGCACTTGTACCGAAAGCTTTCAAACATGCTCTCTGGAGTGATGTCATTGCCAAGCAGACAGGCCAGAAGAGGAAGGTCTGCCACACGGAGGCCCAGGCTCTCACAGAGCTTCTCTCGACAGAGCATGATGGTTTGGAGACTCTCTAGGCAGAGATCGCCAATTGAAAAGTAGGGGCAAGTGTCATAAATTAAGTAGTCAGTGTCTTCCCCAAGGATCCCCAGACAGTTGTGCTGGAGGCCATAAGAAGCCACCTCGTAGTCTGCCTCCTGTAATGAACAGAAAGTCTCCTGGCCCAGTGTCTTCAGGGCGAACCGTGTGAATATGGCCAGCCCAGAGGGAATGAAGAACATGTTTCTGCCTGGCTGGTCTCTTTTTGACTTGATGTAGTGAAAAATCTTGGATATCTCCCGGTTGTTTTTGAGTCTACGCTTTACCCACTCATCTCGCTTCCCCGGCTCCACCATGCCATCAAAGAAGAATATCAACTTGATGCCGGCAGAGGTGAAGGCTGCAACAAAATTTCTCAAAGCACAGTAGTATTCTCTCCACTGGCCGCCGCAGACCCACGACTCTGCTGTGTACCAGTATCGGAGACAGCACATGGCGTCCACCACGATGGTAGGCGTACATCCAGGGTACTTGTTTCGGTGACGCTCTGCCAGCTCGTGGATATTGACTATGGTACATATGTGTGGGCACGTACTCCCCACAAACCCCTGCAAACCTCTTACACCCATAATTGGGTCCTATGAATCTGCAAAATAGAATAAAATAAATCCACGATTAGTAACTATGGCATTATTTCTAGACACTCATCAAAGCAAACACAGACAATATTTAATGTTCTAAAAAAATGTTTGTCACCAAGCTACCTGGCATACAGACTAGGGGTGTTTTCAGTGGAAGACATTTTACGAAGCATATATTAATTTCTACAGTGGGACTTTAACAGAGACAATAGATGGGACAGTAGTCTTTTAAAATTTCACTTACTAGCCAAGGCATTTCTTAGTTAAATACAAAGAGGTAAAGATTTTTATTTTATTTCTTTCTTTGGGGGGAGGGAGGAGGTGGGAGGTGGCACACATACACACTATGGTGCATGTGTGGAAGCCAGAGAATGAGTCATGTATGCAGGTTCTCTCCTTTACCATGTGGGTCCCAGGAGCAGAGCTCAAGCCACTAGACCTGGCAGCAGCCATTGTCACCCACTAAGTCATCTCATCAGCCTGAGCTAAGTTTTTAAATGGGTAATTATCTCCCACCTAGGACTTAAGTAGAAGTTATTTTTAAAATCAAAAATATAGATCGCATATAGAAGCATGGGTAACCTTCAAAATACTAACTTTTTGTTTTTTTGATAGAGTCTCGCCATGTAACTCTGGTTCTAGACCAGGCTAGCCTTGAACTTACAGAACCCACCTGCCTCTTTCTAGTGAGTGGTGGGATTAAGGGAGTATTCTGTCACATCTGGCTTGACTTATTCTTGATAACTAAATGTAGCCAGACACCCTCCCTGCCCCCATGGAAATAAAGAGCATACTGACTTGATGCACATAAAATTCTAGTTCACTGAGAGCAAATCTGCAGTGATAAATGTGGACTAATGAGTGTCATAAATAATAGTAATAATAATAGTAATAATGATAATAATAAAAAGTTACTGTTTTGTAGAAAAGAGGCTGACATGATTTCCCTTTAGATGGGAGCATTATTAAAGTTATAGCCGGGAAGGCAGCTGTAAGCAGCCATATGATGGGACAATGGACTAGGAAAGCGAGCTTCAGGTCCAAACAAGAGGTTCAATAATAGGAAGAGCATGACAGGGTTGCCTGAAGCAAAGAACCAGATTGTTCAGTTTCCAGAAGAGTAAGAGAACTATGGCCTCAAACCATAGACGGTATGATGAGGTCTTACAGGAAGACAGAATTCTTTCCGATTACAAGAAACAAAGGAAGTTTCCGATTGCGATTTTGTGGCTCTGTGTGTATATGTGTATGTGTGTGTATGGGGGGGGTGTTAATTCCATACCATGTGACCTACTCTATTTGCCAGGAATCATAAGCACGAAGGCACCAAATAAAAGTATAATTATTATTCAAGGTTTTCTTGGGATTTGGCATGAGAGGTGAGCTCCTTTCTATGAGACAAAGCATGGGGTGGGTTTGTGGCCTAACAGTGGATACTCCTATAACCATGCTGGTAGATATAGTTAACGTAAATGTTAAAACTTATCAAACTAGGTAAATGTGTCAAGCACACTCAATAAAGGTGTTAAAGAGAGACTGCATTAAAAATGTACTATACTAAATAGTTGCAACATTTGAGATAGTGACTCTATGAAAAACTGAAATATAGATACAAAATAATTGAAGAGTCAGAATTCCGAATGTGGGAAAGTATCACTGAAATTCTTTATTTAGTAAGATGTACTTACCTAAGTCCCTGTACATAAATAAAAATCACTCTTCAGGCAGACAATGTTCATCAATAGTAAAAAGAATTCCAAAAGAAACCTTGCATCTTAATGGTCTATTTTTCCTTTTTTTTTTTTTTTTAAATATGGCATCAACCCACTAAGTCCTTTGATAAAATATTAACAACAACAAATCCTCAATATACAAAAAGCAACATAAAATAATGCCTCTTGAAGACCTAGGAAAGAGAGATTATCTCATCTTTAGAGTGTACTCACTGGTCAGGTGCACACACACACACGGATGCACGCACAAACACACACACACACCTGTGAAACAAACTTTCTGATGTGTAGTAAAAGCCTTAAGCACCATCATACCAACGAAGAAGCTGTAAAAACTCCAGGCTTAATAATAAAAAAAAAAGGCACCCCCACAGGACTATCGTTTTAATTTACTGGTTACTAATAGATACTGGATCCTACTGGTAGAATTTGAAGTTGTCTTTAGCAATTTAGACATCAAAAGTTAGGTGGATGCAAATATAACACATTTTGTGTTAAAATTTAAACGAAGCCTTGCTCATATTATTATTAAATATGATAGACACATACATTGTGTATCATCAAATTGTAATGACAATATTTGGGTTACTGCGGTACTGAGCCTGGTTACATGAATCGACTATCAGGGGATCGATTGATTGGATTCCTGGGTCTGGGTCCCACATTCAGGAAGTTGACACTTTCTGCGGCTGCTCTTGTTTTATAGTGTAGTGTGGGACTCCAACATGCGGGCAAACATTCTGCCACAGACTGACATCTCTACCCTGACAATTTACATTCATCTCTTGAACAGGGTGGGTTTGCCTTAATATGATACAACCCAGTATGGAGAAGGCAGACTTCGTAAAGGGAACCCATGAAGACAAAGGCTAGTCAATACGGACGGATGCGAGCACACAGCTCACAGAGGCTCTGTCAGTCTCTGCCTAGCTCTGGACTAAGCAGGACTCTCGCAGTTTACTGGGGATGGACAGACAAGCGTAAGTCTTACCCACCCAGAGACTCTATTTCTATTCAGTGAAGAAATGACACTTCACCCCCAGCTCTTCCCTGTGTGCTAGGATCCAAGAGACTCGTCCTAATATGATACCAGTAATAGCCACACGGTTCATGCCAGCGATTACAGAAGCCTTCCCCATCACTCCCAACACAGAAAACAACACATGTGTGGACAGACTGACAGGAGCTTCCATTCCTCCTCTGGCCTGGCACAGCATCGGTGTCTTCCATGTTTGAGCTGCTGCCCTCTATTGTCATTAAGATGGGGGCTGTTTTTTTTGTTTTTTTGTTTTTTTTCTGTTTCAAGTATTTTCTACTAAAGCTGCTAAGACACTGGGTTTCTTGATATATTCTTATTTTCCAGGAAGCCAGGCTCAGTATATTGCTTTGGCTTTAGTCAAGTGTTTCTGCTCCTCCCTTCCCCCCATAATGGAAAGCCTGCTGTTTTAACAGAGCAGGGACCAGTTCTTCCTAGCTTTTACCCTGTTAATTTCTCACACTGTGAACCACAAACTACCTCAGAAAAGTGGCATGCACACAACACGTTTAGAAAAGGTGTGGGGACTTGTGACATTAGAAGACATCCGGTATCAAAAGGGTCTTCAATTGCTAGATATCCACAACACCCAATTCCTTCCTGGAAAGAAAACGGAACCTCATAAGGTTCAGGAAGTCCCCCAAACTTATAACATTCATAAGGACCTGCCCCAAAATTACAAACGCAGTAACTGCTCAGGAAAGGAGGCTCTCCAAATAGCCTGGGGGGCCTGCGAGTTTGTGAAGAGAGCTTCATGGATGCAGTTTTCTTGAGTTCTTATTCATGCTAGAGTGGGCTTTCAGTTACCCATGTTCCCATAAAGAACTTCAATAAACATACTGGTTTGCTAAGCTAGACTTAGTTGGAATCTATTTTTTTTATTTTGTTTTGTTTTTTGTTTCTTGGTCTGCTGTCAGTGGTCTACCTGAGGTGAACAGGCATTTCTTTATGCTTCCTGAGGCATCATCTATCACATAGCACACAACTAGTACATTCTCAATCAATCAATCAATCAATCACCAAAAGACAGCTGTGGATATTAAGTTATTATTGTTTTTCTTTATTGCTAAAAGCATGTAATGAAGTTCTTTGTTCCCTAAAGGAGTTATTACAAGATGACTGAAAAAAAAAAAACCAACATACAAATAAATTAGGAATTTTACAGCTAGACAACAGGTTAAGTCTTAATAGGCATATAAGAAGTAAATAGATGCTGAGACAAGGAAACTCTCCAAATAGCTCACTCCTACTCCTACAACATAGTCGTCCTTGTAGGCTGCTCAAAATACAGCCTGAGAGCTCTGAGAATTCCAAGCAGTAGGGTGGGCTTTTCTACCCTGAAATGTCTCCCATACGCTAGGATCAATGCTTATTTGGAAAAAATAAATGAATAAAACCAGGGGCAGATGGATGTATTAAGTGAGATCAAGAACCAATTCACAGTTTATAGACTCCCATTATAGCCAGAGAGAGCGATGGAGAGAAATAATGCCTAACAATAAAATTAAAACTATTTATACTTGGTATTAAGTTCTGTAGCAACAATTGATAGCATTATGTGGAATGCATCCTTCTTACCAAGGTGGAGTCAACTCAGAAAGTAAATGAAATTAGTTTAGTATCTGCAACACAGAAGTTACAATGCTCTACCCAATGACCAGGCCTTTCTTTCAAATACCAAGCACACCTTGAAGATGGTGGAAATGGGGAGGGGAAAACTGGGACAAGAACACTTGCAAAGCAGCAACATAAGATAAATAGCAAGTTGTAAAGGCTCTATAATTATGAACAGAGGGGTGTTGTATTCACAGTACACTGAAATCAAGGACTCCGAAGCCAAAGCTTGGATTCGTGAACTTTTCATTATCAGTTCCATAAATATATCCAGACTCCAGTTCAGAGATAAGAGTAGAGTCTTTGAGTGTGGAAAATAAATGATTTCAAATGCTCTCCACGTAAGTTTTTTGGGGGGGGCCAAAGGTGTTCACAGATATAAACGTCTGGAAGACTGGCTGAACAGATATTTTTTTTAAACTGGGAGGTGCTATAGTCAAGGTGGGGGCAAGAGAAATAACGCATCAGTTGCTGGTGCCTTTCAAAAACAGGTAAAGAAAAAAGTAGCCAGGCGTTCGTACACTAACCTAATGTCAGTCGAGGTCAGGAGCTATCCTCTAATGGATGGGAGATAGGGAAAATGATGAGAGACATTGGACGTGGGTAACAGCAAGTCCCTAAGGTGGAAAGATCTGAGAGCATATGTAGGCCGAAATCAAACGGATGGTCCCCTCCCCAGAGGAACTCAACACAGCTGAGGCCCAGCCCCTTCGCCTCTCCATCACTTAAGGTCCTACAACCTCCCAACCTGGTTTCCAGTTACCAGTTCTTCCCTCCCCAGCCGCTACCAGAGTCTGAGAGTCTACCTCGCTGGTCCTCAGTGTCCTGCAGCTGGGCTCAGGAAGAGTCTCCACCCCGCTCCACCTGCAAGTGGATGGCTGCCTCTCCCCTCCACCCAGGGAGGAACAGCCAGGACGCAGAGAAGCCAGGATGCGGAGGGGCGTGGCCACGGCGAGGATAGTGGACTTGATGCTGGAAGGAGTCTGGGGTAGGGAGATGCGACAGCAGAGATCCAGGGCCGATTCCCCAGCCTGGCCTACCCAAAGCTCAGCAGTGGCCGCAGACTGCGTCAACCAGATTTCAGACCCACAGTCTACGGCGTGCTCACTTCCGCTTCCGTTATTGAACTTCCGCCCGGAGAAGTGTCTGGTTAGACAAAGTGAAGCTTGTGCTTATATAACTGGAAGTAAAGGACGAAGAGACGAAAGGGATGTAGTACGCAAGCGCTAGAGCGGGAGGCGAAGTGGGTGGCACCCAGGAAGAAGGAAGCTTTAACCCGTTGCCTAGCAACCGGGGAATAGCCTAGGACGCCTGCACGCCGCTGGATAGCCGGACTGGGAAAAGTGTGTTTGTCCCATAGGCTAAGTCTTCAGGCTGAGTGGCAGCCTGCACTAGCACTGGGTGCCTTGCTCCGGTAATGCACGCACACAGGCTGCAGCGGATAGTCACTGGAAACCCTTTTAAATGCCACAGACCACAGCTTGCAACCACGCAGAGTATGGGAAGCTGCGAGGATCCTGGTTTGGTCTTGAATCCCCTTAGGAGTACCAGTACTGAAAGGCGGCACAGCTTGGACAAGGAGCATCAAGGGCCGAGAGTCCACTTACAGAGTTGTCATAGGCAATAATGCTGGTCATTTTATTGGGTGAAGTGGCCATCCTTGTGGGCTACATTCAGGCTGTCTAGTATTTTGGATGGAAATCTCCAATAAGCTAAAGCATCCTTTGTGTCGGTAGCCCCCAACTTGGGGTGCTGGAAACATTTGGATCTCAAGATTACAGTTTTAGCTGTTGAGTCACAGCTTGTGCTAGCCTTATGGTAGAGGGGTTCTCTGCCTTTAGCTTTACAGCTCCAGGATGCGTCCTCAGCTGCCAGAGGTAGCAACTCGGTGACTTTCTGGGACTCTTTAGAGCAGCTGGCGCTTGCATTCAGTAGTGTTTTATCTTTTGCAGTTTCTGTTCTCCTCTATGCTATACTTTCCCAACACTCCCGTAGTCCTTCACAGTCTTAGCACTCCATGGCCTCTACAACAGCCCTCTATTGGTTTCTGTTGGGTGCTGTACCTGTTCTTTATGCAACCGACGCAAGCTACCCTACCCGGGATCAAGACTACAAGGAGGCATCAGTACCACTTGGAGTAAATTTTATTGGCAGCACAGGGGCAACTTGCAGAAAAACAAAGCAAAGCAAACAACCACAACAAAAAACTTTCTCCTGTATACTGCCATTGGGCTGGGGTCACTGAGTAGGGTGATCTAAGAGCCATCTCAAGGTGTCATGGTCAGTTTCCCAAGGCCATGAAACTGCTGGGTGGTGGTTGATTGTAATGGTTCCCCTGACTGAAACAAAGTCTCTGTGGCATCTACAGTTGCCGTGAAGTCTTCTCTGGACATTGGTAGCTAGAATAGAGCAGTAATCATTACAGTTGCCCTGACAACAGGCTGAGGAACCTTCAGGGGCAGCTACTTGATTGACAAGTCTCAAGTCTCCACAAAAGGTGAGACTAAACCTGCAACTGCCACCACCCTTATAGTGCCTCAGGTCTTCAGGGGTGGCAGCAATATCATTCAGTCTTAGAAGGTTTGGGAATGGCGAAAACCATACAATGGCTCCCAATTCAGCCTTCATCCCTGCCTGTCTTGGGGTAGTGTCTCAGTATTTTAGTTACTTTTCTGTCCCTGTGTTATAACATCATGACTACAGAGTCAGCCACCTTCCCAGTGAGGAAATGTGACTGGAGCAGCTGAGAGTTCTCATCTCCACATGCAGGAAGCAGAGTGAGAAGTGGGAATAGTTTCAAGGTTTTAAAACACCAAAGCCTACCCCCTCCCCAGGGACAAACTTCCACCAACAAGCCATCAAATCTACCAGAACTGTCACCAACTGAGGACCAAGTATTCAAACATCTAAGCCTATTAGGGGCATAATCATCCAAACCACTAGACTCAGTTTCTCCCTCAGGCAACTGATGCTCTAGCCTGATGACAGTTGACAGTATAGAAACCAAACTATTCAATATGTCTTGGTTGAATTTAGTACACTTGACGCAAGCTAAAGTTATTTGGAAGGAGAAACTTCAACTCTGTAGGATATTTTCTTGATCAATGATTTCATGGTGAAGGTCCCAGCTTACTGGTGGCAGTGCCACCCCTGGGCAGAGGGTCCTGAGTTGTATAGGAAAGCAGGCTGAACAAACCACAGGAAGCAAGGCAGTAAGTAGCATCCCTCCATGGCTTCTGATTCAGTTCCTGCCTCCAGATTCCTTCATGGCTTCCCTCAATGGACTGTGACCCAGGGTATATAAGCCAAATGAACCCATCCCTCCCCAAGTTGCTTTTGATTTTGGTGTTTTATCATAATAGTAGAAACCCTGATGGGTTATTGACTCATGGGATATTGCTGTGACAGACCTGACTGCGTTTAGGGAATGATGATGGAAGGACTTTGGAACTTTGGACTGGAAAGCTATTGAATGCTCAGAGCTGGGCTATTGTGGGAACTTAGAAGATAATGCTGAGGTCAGAGCAGATGATGTAAGTCTGGCTTGTGAATTTTCAGAGGGAGGTTTGAATGTCTCTTTAGGATTCTGTCAGGGCCATTCCATATTTTTAATTAAGAACTAGGTGTAGAGAATTGGCTCAGTGATTAAGAGCACTTGTTGCTATTGAAGGAGACCTAAGTTTGATACCCAATACACACAGGAAAACTTACCACAATCTATAATTCCAGTCCCAAGGGATTTGATGCCCTCTTATGAATTTCTAGGGCATCAGACAGGCAGGCACGTGTGCACACACATCCAAATTCACTCATTTACATAAAGTAATAAAAGAATCTGTGGTCCTGTTCAGCAGAAACCGAATAGGCTATGTTTAACAAGAGACCAAAACCATTAAAGTGAAACTTGCTTTGCTGGGACATTAAATACTGGCCAGCTGGTGCTGAAGGATCCTCCATGATTAAGAATTGACCAGCATAATTGAAGCAAGACCTAGGATGTGTTATATACCAGTGTCATCATATAGAAGTGCTGTCTAGCTGGGGCCAAGTACCTTGTACTGGCAGCTGAATTTGGTGATATATAAGAGTCTTCCAGCCTTCCAATATGGCCCAGTGCCCTGAGCAGACCTTGGGCATGAACTCCACAGCCAGTCCTACAACACCCAGAAGAAGTTTCACTCTCAGGCTCTCTAACACTCCCAGAATCATAGGATCAGAGGTGTCCTGAGCAGGCCTTGGGCGCTACATCTGCAGCAGGTCCCACAATACCCAGAAGAAGCTCCACTCCCAGACACTCTAACATGCCCAGGATCCCAGGATCCCAGGAGCTTTGTCACACCAGGATCTCAGGGTCCCAGAAGCAGCTTAACTCCCAGGAGCCCTGACACACCCAAGATCTCAGGATCTCAGGATCCCAGAATCCCAGAGACAGCTAGCTGAATTCTGAGTTCTGACACAATCAGGATCACAGGAAGGACAGGCTCCAGTCAGATATAGTGAGGGAAGGTAGCTCTAGAGATAATCAGATGGTGGGAGGCAAGTGTAAGAACATAAGCAACAGAAACCAAGGTTACTTGGCATTATCATAACTAATTCTCCCACCATAGCAAGTCCTGGATACACGATCACACCGGGAAAGCAAGATTCGGATCTAAAATCACTTTTCATGATGATAGAGGACTTTAAGAAGGACATAAATAACTCCTTTTAAAGACATACAGGAGAACACGGGTAAACAGCTAGAAGCCCTTAAAGACAATACACAAAAATCCCTTAAAGAATCACAGGAAAACACAAACAGGTGAAGGAAATGAACAAAACCATTCAAGATCTAAAAATGGAAGTAGAAACAATAAAGAAATCACAAAGGGAGACACCCTGGAGTTAGAAAACATAGGAAAGAGATCAGGAATCATAGATGAAAGCCTCACCAACAGAACACAAGAGATAGAAGAGAGAATCTCAGGTGCAGAAGATACCATAGAAAACATTGACACAACAGTCAAAGAAAATGCAAAAAGCAAAAAACACTCCTAACCCAAAAGATCCAGGAAATCCAGGACACAATGAGAAAACCAAACCTAAGGATAATAGATATAGATGATGAAGATTATCAACTTAAAGGGCCAGTAAATATCTTCAAAAAATTATAGAAGAAAACTTCCCTAACCTAAAGAAAGAGATGCCCATGAACATACAAGAAGCCTACAGAATTCCAAATAGATTAGACCAGAAAATAAATTCCTCCCGTCACATAATAGTCAAAGCACCAAATGCACTAAACAAAGAACATTAAAACCAGTAAGGGAGAATGGTCAAGTAACATATAAGGGCAGGCCTATCAGAATTACACCAGACTTCTCACCAGAGACTATGAAAGCTAGAAGATCTGGGCTGGTGTCATACAGACCCTAAGAGAACACAAATGCCAACCCAGGCTACTATACCTAGCAAAACTCTCAATTGCCATAGATGGAGAAAACAAGTATTTCATGACAAAACCAAATTTACACAGTATCTTTCCATAAATCTAACCCTACAAAGGATAATAGATAAAAACATCAACACAAGGAAGGAAACTACACCCTAGAAAAAAAGCAAGAAAGTAATCTTTCAACAACCCAAAAGAAGATAGTCCTACAAACCTAATACCACCTCTAACAACAAAAATAACAGGAAGTAACAATCACTTTTCCTTAATATCTCTTAACATCAATGGATTCAGTTCCCCAATAAAAAGACATAGACTAACAGACTGGATACGTAAACAGGACCCAGCATTTTGCTGCTTACAGGAAAAGCACCCCAGTGACAAAGACAGACACTACCTCAGAGTGAAAAGATTGGAAAACAATTTTCCAAGCAAATGATCCCAAGACACAAGCTGGAGTAGCCATTCTAATATCAAATAAAATTGACTTTCAACTAAAAGTTGTCAAAAAGGATAAGGAAGGACACTTCATACTGGTCAAAGGAAAAATCTACCAAGATGAATTCTCAATTCTGAACATCTATGTTCCAAATGCAAAGGCACCCACATTCATAAAAGAAACTTTAGTAAAGCTCAAAGCACACATTGCACCTCACACAATGATATTGGGAGACTTCAACACCTCACTCTCAGCAATGGACAGATCATGGGAACAGAAACTAAACAGAGACACAGTGAAACTAACAGAAGTTATGAACCAAATAACAGATATTTATAGAACATTTCATCCTCTAGCAAAAGAATATAGCTTCTTCTCAGCACCTCAGGGTGCCTTCTCCAAAATTGACCATATAACTGGTCACAAAACAGCCCTCAACAGATACAAGAAGACTGAAATAATCCCATGCATCCTATCAGATCACCACAGACTAAGGCTGGTCTTAAATACCAACAAAAACAACAGAAAGCACACATACACATGGAAGCTGAGCAATGCTCTACTCAATGATAACTTGTTCAAGGAAGAAATAAAGAAAAAAATTAAAGGCTTTTGAGAATTTAATGAAAATGAAGACACATCATACCAAAACTTATGGGACACAATGAAAGCAGTGGTAAGAGGAAAACTCAGAGCTCTGAGTGCCACCAAAAAGAAACTGGAGAGAGCTTACACTAGCAGCTTGACAGCACACCTGAAAGCTCTACAACAAAAAGAAGCAAATAGACCCAAGAGGAGTAGATGGCAGGAAATAATCACACAGGGCTGAAATCAACCAAATAGAAACAAAAAGAACTATACAAAGAATCAACAAAACCAGGAGCTGGTTCTTTGAGAAAATCAACAAGATAGATAAATCCTTAGCCAGTCTAACCAGGGGGCACAGAGACAGTATCCAAATTAATAAAGTCAGAAATGAAAAGGGAGACATAACAATGAACTATATCTTAAAATCATTATTCTGTTTGTTGAATATTAACAGTTGAAAATATTAAAATCATTTCTACAAACATCATGGAAACATTGATAATTTTTCTCACTATGATTGAAACTAGCATTTTCTTAATGTTTAATTTCAAAGAGTTTTTGCTATTTTGAAATTTTTTATTTTGAAAATTTTAAAATATACTTACTGATAAAGTAATTTCTCTCCTAGAAATACTGATAATCTTTTTTAGGTAAACATAGACAATGTACACAGATCTAAAATGCACTTTAAATCCGCTCTTACTATGTCAGGTGATATCATATAAGGGCTTTGAATATATTTCTTAATGATTCATTTTTAATATTTTATGCTATTTTACTATGCTTAATTCCCAAAGAATATTTTATACGTTTTGGAACAATTTAGTATTTATCATTAGATATAGGATCCTGAGTTGTGGATAGTATTAAATGTCCATTAATGATATTTTTAGGGTATGGAAAGATATGAATATAAAAGTTGAACACATTTTTATATATTATTTGATTCTCAAAATAGTCAATATTATTAATATGTTTGATGTATAAAATGCATTTAAATAATAAAAAAATTAAGAAAAATATCAGCATTAAGATTCTCTCCCCCTCCTCCCCCCCCAAAAAAAAATAAAGTCTTCCACATGGTACTGGTTTGGAAGGTATGAAGGAGTTATGGGGAACAGCTAAGGCTTAGCACTGTGAGAAGCCAGGAGAAGTGCACAGGTAAAGTTGCAGCCCAGTTCCAGCAAGAACCCAAGCATTTTGGAGATGGCAGCACGGTAGATATGACCACCAAGGACAACAGCAGCTGTGTAAGGCAACCAGTCTGAGCATGAGAAGTGTACTATGTGTGCTGTGGCCGGCAGAGCTAGAGTCACACCCTTAGAGCCCAGGTGATCATGACTCCCACACGTCTATCACTGATCGCTACACCTTTGGACTCGATTTTGTGGTGATTTGAATGTAACTGCGCCCTGGTTTTTTTTTTTTTTTTTGCTCTTGGAGTAAGAAAATATTTAACTAGTTTCGATTTTACAGGAGCAGACAGTTGAGAGACTTTGGACTTTTAAAGAGTCGTGTTTTTAAAGGGAACTTTAACTTTTTAAAGTGTTGAAAAATATAAAGGTGTGGAACTTGTAACGTTATTTATGTTTTATATTGTGATATTGATATTAACAGGAGATCTTGGGGATAAACAAAAAAGGGTAGGTCTATGGTTTAAGAGTAATGCATTTGTATGTCAGATTGATAAGAGATCAATTACCCTGATTGGTTTTGTTTGTTTGCTAACTTAACACAAGCTAGAGTTATCCGGGAAGAGAAACCTCATTTATGAAAATATTTTCATAGACTGCCTGTAGGCAAGTCTACAGGGAAGTTTTTGCTTAATGATTCGTGTACAGGAGCATGGCCTGCAGCAGGGCCACCCCTGGGTAGGAATTCCTGACTTATATAAGAAAACCGATTAAGCATGGTATGGGAAAAAAAGCCAGTTCCTCCACGGCTCCAGGCTCTGACTTTTAGTTTCTGCCCAGGTTTTCTTCAGATAGAGGAATGATATGAGAGCTGTACCCAAGGTGTGCAAAGACACAGCTTGGGCTGAGCTCAGAATGACTCCTCTTTGCTAACTATCTCTAGGCCTAGGTCTGGAAGCTTGTAGCCTCTGTACAACCTCTGTACAGAATCTTCCATTCTGACTGATTAAATCTGGCTTCTCTCTGCTCCTTCCTGGATTGCTCTGCTTGGCCCTATACTAACTTTGGCAATATATTCTAATCTTCTAGCTCCTCATTTTCTGGCTCATTCTGTCTTCATCTGTGTTTAGCTTGTTCTCCCGGCCTGTTTTTGTAAAACTGTCCTGATAAAACTGTCATACACCCCCATTCTCCTCTCTCTGAGCTTAAGTAGCCTCTCCTTCCTATGCTATACTCTCATGTGAGTTGGGCATATTGTATCTCTGACTCATTCATCAAATCTTTCTCTGATTGGTCACTTTGTCACGTTTGAACATGGCTGCTTCCTTTTACAAACTAGCCTTACCTTGATTGTTAGAAGTTAAAGGTTTGCATTCCAGCCAGATCATATAGACCTGGAAGGTTTTTGGATGTGATCCCTTGTGAGAGCATCCATGTTGTAAGGTTAAAATTCCTCTACAATGGAGTATACCCTGAGAGTCATAAGATGAAATAAACCTTTTCCTCCCCAAGTTGTTTTTGGTCACAGTGTTTTATTACAGCAATAGAAACCCTAAATAAGACACAAACACTAAAGCATACTTTATAGAAAGATTTCACATGTGGTTAACATTTTTCTTCAGTGGACATTTCCTTAATTATTAGCTTCCATCATGCAATAAGTTTAAGAAAGACTGATTTCTGATCTATCTAAGTGGGGTCATGTACACTCAGGACATTCCCAGACATATCCATTTCACTTGCTCTGAGTTCTTGATAACACACAAGTTCACTCATTTCTGTAGTTGTTTGTTTGTTTGTTTGTTTGTTTGTTTGTTTGTTTTTTCAAGACAGGGTTTCTCGGTGTAGCCCTGGCTGTCCTGGAACTCACTCTGTAGACCAGGCTGGCCTCGAACTCAGAAATCCACTTGCCTCTGCCTCCCAAGTGCTGGGATTAAAGGCAAGGCTTGTGCCACCACCACCCGGCTCATCTCTGTAGTTTTGATCTCACCTTTCTTCTCGACAATCAGGAGAGTATTTGTTCAGCCTCTTGAAAGACCTAGTGGGCTTGAAATCAATGTGATTGTTTAATGTAGACTCCTGACAAAATTCAATGATTGTTATACCAAATTGATTAAGGTACACCCCAAACTCATGTGTTCCACCCAGTGGGAACCTTCTGGTCCCTTGTGAACTAATGAAGCCTCACTCAAGGAAGTAAAGTAGGGAAAACAGTCTATTATTTCCTTTAGAACCAATGGTAGGATGAAGCACTCAAAATACATAATTAAATACAAGTTATACAGTGGATGCATTAGAGGGTTTGGAAAGACAACTTTCTGATAATCAAGTGTCATTTCCTACTGAAAGTTTTCTTTCAAGTAAAATCAACAAACAGTGCTCAGAACTTGCTGGTAGGGGATGGTTGGGTTCCACTAAAAATATGTGAAGTGGACTCTAGTCTTAAGGAGTTTACCATGGTTGAGGACACAAGCAAACACACCAGATACCAGAACACAGTGAAACACACAGTAAGGCTTATGATGTTTGTGCCCCAAATAGTTCAGACTTTGAAATCTGTGATGTTATCTGAGGTGCTTTGGAAGTGGCATGCTTTGGAAGTGGATGGATCCTTATGGTAGATTTGATCCTGTGAGCCCTCTTGCCCTATTTCTACCATTCAGGGAACAAGGTGAAGGCAAACAACATAAAACAGAGATCTAACCAGAACACTGGCACTCTGATTTCAGACTCCAACGCAAGGTCTTCGAGAAAAGCTTATGTTCTGTCTGCAGTACTTAGACTAGCCCCGGACCCAGGGCATGCTGAGGAAGGAAAAGGGACACAGTGGAAGGGTGGATGGGTTGTGGGAGGGTTTGAGAGAATTAGAAAAGAAAGAACCAATAAGTAAAAGGTATAATTCTAAGGAAGAGCTGAGGGTAAAACCTTGGGTGTTATGAGACTGAAACCAAGGGGGCACAAATTCTCTAAGAAGGGGTGGTGCACAATGAGAGGCAAGAGGGAATTATGAGTAGACTGTGGAGGTAGGCAGACCAAAGTCCCATGCAACTGTCAATCTGAGAGTCCTCATGTACTACCCAGAGCTTCCTAAAGCATTTGTCTCCTAAAAATACACAACCAAGAAAGAGAAAAACGAACAAAAATAAAGTTATTAGGAAAAATAAAACAAGCAAGGAAGAGAAAGATGTTATTATGCAAAATTATATCTGCCATTGTAGAAATGTGACAGTTAAAATAAGGGGAATTTTTTTTTCGTTGTTATTTTTCTTTTTTGTTTTCTAGACAGGGTTTTTCTAAGACAGCCTGGGCTGTTCTGGAATTCAGAGCTATTAGGCTGGCCTCTAACTCAAGAGATCCACCTGCCTCTGCCTCTGCCTCTGCCTCTGCCTCTGCCTCTGCCTCTGCCTCTGCCTCTGCCTCTGCCTCTGCCTCTGCCTCTGCCTCTGCCTCTGCCTCTGCCTCTGCCTCTGCCTCTGCCTCTGCCTCCCGAGTGCTGGGATTAAAGGTGTAGGTTACTACCTCCTGGCAAAGGGGAATCTTGAAATTTAAAATGATAAATACACTTATTAATAAACTAATATGTAAATAAATTAATGATAAGTAGGATGCCATCTCTAAGATGATAGAAGACAAAGAGACTGAAAAAAAAAACAAGATTAAAATGTGTGGTCTGGTATCCAAAAATGGAAAAGAGAAAACTTTAAATGAAGGGAATAAAAACACTTTAGAAATCTCTCAGGAAAACCTTTCCTATCTGGAAGACTTGATTTCATGTTGAAAATGACAATCAGTGCTCAAAAGGCAACTTCAAAAGATCTATATAAGCTACATCCTTACAAGACTTCTAAACAGCAGAAATAAAGGATTTCGAGTTGTTGGGTATGTTGGCACGTGACTTTAATTCTAGAACATGGAGGCAGAGACTGGTGAATCTTTTCGACTTTAAGAATGTCTGATCTACATAGCGATAACTCTGTCTAAACAAACCAGCCAACCAAATAAAATCTCTAGAAGAAGAAACAGAAAGTTCCAATTTAAGAGACGGGAAGTCATGCGGACAAAGAAACTCTTCCTGAGCTCCTACGACGTTGGATACAGTGGAGCATTAGCCTTAAAATTCTAAAGAAAGCAAAGCCAATATATTGAACCCAGCTGAAAACAAAATGAACCAGACAAAGGAACATTTAATGGAGTCCTCAGAATGCACAATACATTAGAACACTAAAGGGGATCTTCAGATTTTGGTAGTAATAGCTACAAATGGCAATCAATAAGCAAATAAACCAGATATGCATTGAACAATAAAGACAAACAATAAAAACCCCTTATAACCATGCTTACACATACATTCTAATTACATGGTTTTTAAAAAGATTTATTTATTTATTTATTTTATGTATGTGAGTACACTGTAGCTGTACAGATGGTTGTGAGCCTTCATGTGGTTGTGGGAATTGAATCTTAGGACCTCTGCTCACTCTGGCCAGCCCCGTTTGCTCAGTCTCTGCTGGCTCTGGCCCAAAGATTTATTTATTATTATATAAAAGTACACTGTAGCTGTCTTCAGACGCATCAGAAGAGGGTGTCAGATCTCATTATGGGTGGTTGTGAGCCACCATGTGGTTGCTGCGATTTGAACTCAGGACCTTTGGAAGAGCAGTCAGTGCTCTTACCCATTAAGCCATCTCTCCAGCCCTAATTACATGGTTATAAGGTAAATACTAAATTGTAATTTAATAGGAAAGGATACACAACCACACAATCCTGTATATATAATATGACAGTAAATTCTAATGGTAGATGTGAGATTAGAGTAAGAGGAGCAGTTGGACAGCCAAACTTTGGATGGAGCTTGGGGACCCTTATGAAAGAGTTGGGGGGAAGGACTGTGGGACCCAAAGGGGATAGGAACTCCACAGGAAGACCAACAGATTTAACTAACCTGAGCCCTTGAGGCTCTCAGAGACTGAAGCACCAACCAAGAGCATACATGGGCTGGACCATGTATGTTCTTCTAGTTGGGCTGCTTCTCTGGCCTCAGGGGAAAAGGATGCACCTAGCCTTGCAGGGAGTGATATAACAGGGTCGGGAGGGGGATATCTAGGGGCCCCTCCAGTCTCTCAGAGAAGGGGAGAGAGGATGGAGGAATGGGATGGAGAAACTAGGATGGGAGCAGCAATTGGGATGAAAAGTGAATTAATAAATTTTTTAAAACAAAAGAAAGAAAAGAGAGGGGGTGTTGGGAGCAGAGCAGTATGGTGTGGACAAAGGGCTACTTTTGTTACCAATCAAGAACTACTTGAATGTTTAATCGATTAATGTGGTAAAAGAAAAGCATTTGATCATTTTAAAGTGATTGAATAAGCAGCAGTAATAGTAGTAGGTAGTACACTCTTACTCAAACTCCAACTTGTCTAAAGCTTACAAAAATTATTATACACAGTTGGGCCTGGTGATGAATGCCTTTAATCCTGGTACTCAGGTGGTGGGGACAGGTGGATCTCTGAGTTCAAGGCCAGTCTGATCTGCAGGGCAAGTTCCAGAACAGGCAGGGCTATATAGAGAAACATTGTTATTTGAATGTTTTATAGTTGGTAAAAGGTATCATCTAGGGAGACAACACCCTTCCTTTCTGATAGACCATGCTGTGTGAGAGATTCCCCAGGATGTAGGAGCTCATCAACACAGGGCAGATGGAAGCCTTGGTTGGGTAACAAGCTGAACCATTAATTTATCCACACTTAGACCTCCCCTCCCTCCTAGTAGAATAAAACAAAGTCTCTTCATACACTAAGTATGGAACCAGGGTTTTCTGTTACTTGCATCAAAAGTATCTGTTTCAGCTTCCGCCTATGAAGACATAATTCCAAGAGAACTTTTCCTCCCACTTTAAACTGCCACAAAGCTTGACAAAATTTGAAATTACCATATTCAGACATCAAAAAACGAATAAACTAAGACTAATGGCTGTCCCAATAGCTGCCTAGATCCACAGAGAAAAAATTAGTGACAAAAGATTGGTTCTCCGAGATAAAAAGAGAGACATAGATGAACCCTTCTAACAATGTCACAGTATTACCACAGACATTATCGTAGTAAAGAGAATAAAGAATATGTAACAACTTAAAAGATTTGTGCGTGTGTGCATGTGTGTGCGTGAATGTTTTGCTTGCATGTATGCGTATGCCTCATGTGTGTGACTGGTACCTGCAGAGGCCAGAAGAGGGAGTCAGGTTCCTTGAATCTGGACTTAAGGGCAATTGTGAGCTGCCAAGTGAATACTAGGAATCTTATGCCAGTCCACTGAAAGAGCAAGTGCTTTTAACAGTTCTCTCTCCAGCCCCAGCTCTTTGAACAATTTTAGACAAAATTTCTTGAGCCATATAACTGACCAAATTAAAAATAGAGCTGAGTATCCCTATGTGTATTAAAGAAACGGAGCAAAGCGTTTCTGAGGAAAACAATACTGAACATTGATGGCTTCACTGGCAAATTCTGCCATGCTTTTGAGGAAGCATGATAATTTTGCACAAACCCTTTCAGGAAATAGAAACACGCACACACGAGCACATACACACACACACACACACACACACACAGCCTTTTGGAACTCATTTTATAGCTATTAGAGAAGCAGACAGTATGTCTAGTTTCAGACGGACTCTAAGCCTTGAGACTCGGGAAATGAAGAGTCTTCCACTTCCTGCCATGCCTGGCCCCATCCCTGCCTCTGAGTCACTCTGATTTCCCATTGACCTGGTGAGCGGTCAAGGGACTCCGTCCATCGCTGAAGAATGAGGGATCACCAGCTAACAGGCGATGAGTGGCCATGAGGACCTTCATAACTGGAGAACAATGATGTTCCTAGTCTTAACGTATCACTGAGGACAGGAACAGTCCCAGTGCACACTGGCGCAGGTCACAGTTGGGATCATGAAGTCATCACCACGTTCTTCCTGGCTAGCATTTATTCTGAGAGCTCTGGGTGATGGGCATGCTCCCAGGCCCGGTTCTCATTTTCCTAAAAGAAAATATCACACTTGGAAAACAAATGTTGATGGTGGATCCATGGCTGTCCTTCTGTGCCTCGATGGATGCAGAAGAGCGAAAAGAGAAGACAGAAGAACTTAAATGTAACACGAGGAAGTATGTTTTACATTTTGTGATGGAGAAAATGTGCTGATGGAGGTGAAAAAGTGTGGCCTGTGCCCTTTCTTTCCTCTCTAGTCCCTGGGCTGCTTTTTTGGGTCTCTTTCTCCCCAGCAGATTTACTGGAGTGGAGCTTTGCAAATCTGGTCTCCTAGCAGCCGAATGCAGCCGAAGGCCCATTCATAAGACAATGGACAGAAAGGAAAGAAAGGGTTTGGCTTGTTTAAACTGCTTCTGTCTTCATTCACAGCCTGATGTCCCTGTGCATTGTGACATCTACAATGGCACTAAAAGATTCATTGTGGCCCAAAACAAATCAAAATGGAATAAGGGATGCTAAGATAAAAGAGTTCTGCAACAAAAATGTTTTTTTTTAAAGACATCTGAGATTTATGTTACCTTTGGGCTGTATAGCCTATTGAGTGGTACTTTTAATAACCACTAGAGTTTAATAAACACAGAGATAAATGGGAACTTGGTGTATATTTTTAAAGGTGCTTACACAGGCAGGGTGAGTGCACGGAGTTGCTCTGGAAGCCTGTTCAATAATTATTGTTCTTTGTTTGCACAACATTTGGGGAACCACACTCCACACTTAGTATTCAGTTTCCTTTCTGATAAACACACCAGAGCCATGCTCATGTGGCAAGCAGTTTTCAGCGCTGTGCCTTCCATTCACCCCCTGCCGGAACCAACATTAGAAGTTGCAGTTACCCGGCCCAATACAGCAGGCAACAGGTGGAAAGTTGAATAACTTCACACGTTTTTTTTCAGCGGAGGGGGTGGGCGGGAGGGAAGGCTTTTGGGAGCCGATTTAAGGATTAGATCAGATGTTATTGCTAGTGAAAAATTAAACAGCCCGGTGCTCTGGGGAGTACAGATTAATATATTTAGTGACTCTCTGCACACAAAAGCCTCTCATTGTGCCACGTCTGAATGCCTGTGAATAGGGCAGAGCATATGCGGCCTGTCACTGCAGGTGCCCACATCTGTTCTCCAGGGCAGATGCTCATAGAAAAGGGAGGTGGGGGAGGCCAGGGAAGCCTGGAGCACTAAAAGCTTCCTTGGTGCCTAGGCTTCTCTGGGGCATCTTGGGAGTGGCCTTTGGGTGCTGCTGTGTCCAACAGGGACTTCCTTGGGGAGGCCATGAACCACACGTGCTCACACAGCAAGCATAGCTCAGACCCTAGTTAAGCCTGAGAGCGCCAGGCTTTTGAGGTTATTGTTTAAGAAACTCTTGGGAGCCTAATCTTTAAACTCTCCCGCCCAAGGCCAGAGCCTGAGCAATTAGACACTGGGGAGGAGAGAGGACAGGGAGGGGAGCGAGTAGGGGTAGCGTGGAGGCGATGTCATTCTGACATCGTTCGCACAGCCAGCTGGTCCTCGTGATACCAGGTGAGGTGAGAGCACTGTGGCCCGGGCCCAGCTGCATGGAACCAGCACGACTTCGTCTCAAAGCTTTGTGACTCAAGTCGTACCCACATCCACAGGCCCAGCGATGGCCACCTCTCTAGCACCGCCACCGTCCAGAAGCCCCCAGGGGCGCTAACTCTAGTTGAGAGTCAGAAACGTATGAGCAAACTAAACGCAACCCCTCCCCTGTTAGAGCCTTCTTCCCACAAACCCCTCACCCCATTGCTACCCATTCCAGACCAAAGGCCGCGGAAAGTTCCGAGCGAGGTGCACGCGTGACTCTCTTCGGCTGGCCACGAGCAGCTGCTAGGATAATCTGATCCTGGGACAAAGGCCCGCCCGCCCGGGCTGCAGCCGCAGGTAAACACGCGCTTTGTTATGGAAATCAGCGCAGGACAGCCCGGAGCAGACAACCCACGATTCCGAGGAAGGAGAGGCATAGGGGGAGGGGCCTCGGGTGGGGCGATCTGTCATCTGCGCGGCAGCCGCCAGCTGAGCCACGCGCCTCCCCTTTTCTCATGTAAATCAGCACATGCCTTTGCAACTTTCTGCAGCCGGCTTCCCAAGACCCACGCACCCCAGGGTGAGGTGTCCTCGGAGCGCATACAATGGCTCTGAGTTCCTATCTAGCTACCCAAAGGAAAATCACCAACTAGGTGGGTAGAAGGAGGCGGCAGCCGGTTCCATCAAAGAAGAAAGGGCTGTGATCCTACGGCATGACGGAGTTCGGACCCCGATCCACTCTGAAGTTCACGGGGCGCCATGCCGGAGTCTTTTGGGTTCATTACTCCTTTTGAGTGTACTGCCCACAGAACGCAGAGGAGGCTAGGCCTACCGGTTCCACCTGGTGGGTGTGAATCTGAGGCTCGAAGTCTCTAGTCTAATTGGAAGCCAAATGCTGATTGCATTCAAGTGTGCACATGTCTGTACAAACATTAAAGTGTGTGCGCCAGGATTATGGTTGGCATGCTTGTAATCCTAAAATTCAGGAGGTTGAGGCAGGGGTATCTTGAGCTCCAGGCCAGCCCTGGCACCACAGAGAGAATTTAAAAGGGGAGTTGTGCTGCGGACTTGGTTGATCACACCAGACAGGTGGGCCACAGGTACAGGCTTCCTTTCCACGTCAACGCAAGGACTTTTTCCCCCTAATATTTTAACTGCTTTTGATTCTAAAACTGGCTGCGGAAAATGGACAGAAGGGCTGTTGGGCAAGATGTGATACTAGAACTAATTAATACACAGGCTCCTCCTCCTCCTCCTCCTCCTCCTCCTCCTCCTCCTCTTCCTCCTCCCCTCAAGCAAGCTGGCATGTTTGATCAACACCAGATTTGCTGCTTGGAAGTTTCAGTTTTGTTGTTCCGAACAAGGATCCTAATTCTTAGGACTGAGAGAACCCTCTGTTGTGTATACAGTGTTCAGTGGGTCTGAGAAAACACAAATCCCGCTCAAGTCTCCAGATTTGTTTACACAGAAAACTGAACCTGTGCTTGGCCTAGTCTGAAAACTGTTTGGGAGTTATGCATGGATACTGCCCTGTCTGCAGCCACGGTTAACTCTGTATCTTGAGAAGTGAGCCTTTTAGGTGTGTGCATGAAGGAATTGGGTCAGGACTAGGTGACCTGTGCTGAGGATGGGCACGACTAATTCAATAAAATTGTGCCTGGGAGTTTTTATTACCACATGGACCAGTAAAATACAGAAAACAATCAGGATCAATAACAGACAGAACTCCAGATGCACTTGTTGTGGCTTTAATTCTGATTATTATGCAACCTGAGTCTGCCCTATCCACCCATTGCAATTATTCAGATTGGGGCTGGGGGGGGGGGGCATGTGGAAAAAAATCAACACTACCACCAGACAACAAATACTTCCTTCTAGTCCTGTATCTGATGTATTCGGTGTCTCCTCAGCTCTAATGAGCCACACTTTGTACAGTAAATTTGCTGAAACATCAAAAAGCATTTAAAAGAAAGTTTCCTTCTTTCTTCTAATGGTGAAGGTGAGGATTTATGGTGTGTGGGGAGGGGAAATCTGTTGGCTAGGCCAACATTCAGGCAAATCTATTTAACATACTCTGGCTTAAGCTCCCTCCTGCATTTGGGGGGTTCTGAGTGCTTAGCTGTGGGAGTATAGAGACATGCAGTTAGGGAGTGAAAAAACGCCATTTGGTTCGGAGCAGATGGCTGGCTAGGGGGCTGATGGCGTCTAAAGGCGTGTCATCCCCCTCCCGGCTCGAATCCCTAAGGGCTCCCCTTGTCTTCCCAATCAATGAAAATTAAAGTGCAAAGAAAGGATGAATAGCTGGACCTCGAGTCTGTCCTTTGTTCCTCTCAGCTACTGGTACGCAGGAGTTAAACTACAACAGGCTCCTATAGAATCACTGAAGTTAAACAGTCTCCCCGTTAGCTCTGTGTTTGAAAGAGAAGGGAATAGGAACCAACTTAGGGGTGGACGATTGAGAATGGGGAAACAGGAGGATGAGGAGGAGGAAGAAGAAGAGCAGAAGGAGTAGGAGGGAGGAAAAAAAGAGCTTTCTGCTTGATTTCCCCAATACAGAATGGTGTGGCATAAATTAAGTTGGAAAAGAATGAATGCGTTGGGCAGGATTCTGATGGATTTTACGATGCCTTTCAGAACTGCTTTGCCACTGTAATCGAGAAATCTGTGCCATGTCAATTTAACAAATACTTAATACTAAGGGGGGTTTGTTCAAGATTTGGGACAAGTCCACCCCTCTCAGGGTCTAAGCCCTTGCGCGTGAAACTTTTCATTTCCAGTTTTCTAAACAGGCATTCAAACAAGCCTGGTTTCCACTTCCATCTTCTAATTAAAAGGTTCCTGATATTTCATTTCTTCTTGTAATCTCGAAGGCACAGAGGAGTCTGCATCTGACCTTGTTTCTTTTCTTCTTTGAATCCCCTCTGCTGTAGGAACCCCCTGTCACCTGAGTCCCACTCCCAAGTCCCAACAGAGAGCAGCTTCAGAGCTCTGAGAAACAGAGTTCTCAGAAAGTAACTTTCCCAGGAAACATTAGCTAGTGAAAAAGGAATCCTAACACTAGGTGGCAAGATTAAGTTAGGATTCAAGCTAGCCCAGCCTTGTGGTGATGTAGCAAATCCCTACACAGTTTACAAAGGACAGGGACTGTTTTTGCCACGGCCATGGGGGTGTGCCTTAGGGGTGTCAGTATCTTTTGAAGCCTCCATTTGTTCTATAATAAACAGGTTTTTTAAAAAGTGGGATCTAACCCTGCCTTTCTCACCTCAGCCTTGAGTATTATACACATGGCTTTTTGGTTAACTCTTTGATTGTCTGTGAGTTGGCGATGACGACGTGAAGTGCAGAAATTCCTGTTGATTCTGAAACTTTGAAAGTGTTTGGGAGACAGGGTAGCAGTAGGCAGGCTGGGTCATCAGAAAAGGAGCTGTAATTTCAGTTGCCAGATGGCCCAACACAGATGATTCTGCCCAGTAACTGCTAGATTCTTGTTAGCAGTGTTTCTCTGGGCATGCGAAGGTTTTCCTCTCTTTCTGTGCATTATATACATCTTGCTCCAGATACTGGCCTAAATGATCAAGCTACTCTGCCAGGACAGGGCTCATTCTCACCAACAGGACAGCAACACCTACAGTGAGGACACCTGTCAGGTACACCCTAGGGGCTGTGCTACAATCAAAGGAACACTAGCTCCAAGAATCACACCTCGGGATTCTAATGAAGCTGCCTAGGTGGTGGGGGTGGAGTAAAGAGGCCCCTCTAAAGATGGGAATATACAGCTCATGGCATGCTCAACACAAAGCTAGGTGCTAAGTCAGAGACTATATCTCCATTTACTTTTCTCTGGAGCTTGTAACCAGGGGAGCCGTTTAGGTAATTCATTGTGATACGTGTGTCCTGGGCCCTCCCAATAAACTCATTTCCCTTAAAAAAAAAAAAAGAAAAAAAAGAAAACAAAAGTTCTAGTGTCTGATGGATGTGTAAAAACCTAATAAGGTGACGGTTGTGTAAAGGTTATGTGTTGGGGGGTGAGGTGGGGGGAGTCTTTCAAACATGTGCCGGACATTGTCGCAGAGGCCGCGGCGTGCGCGGAGGGGAGCTCTTTCTCTCCGCATTGTGCAGAGAGCAGGTGCTGTCTGCATTACCATACAGCTGAGCGCACAAAGAGCCACTGATTCAGCCTCGCACAATAACAGACTGCCTTAATGACAGCCACGCGAACGACACACACCAAACTCACTTTTTACCAAGCAGAGGGAGGCCTGAGGGGAATACCCAGGAGAGTGGGACCGGACACCAGTGAAGGTGGTGTTGGTTGAAAATCTCCCGGGAGAGGGTGTGTACACCGGGAAAGGGGTAAGCTTAGCTTTTGGCTCTGCTGGCTCAGGGAATACACTATCCGGACCCCAATTCCCCATTTCCAGTGATCGTGGACAACACGGAGACAGCAGCGCTCCGGGACACTGCGGTGTCTGGGGGTGTCCGGCCCGGATCGCTAGCCCATCGGCACTCTCCGAGGCTCAATCGCCAGGCTTCACCAGAGGTATAAGCGTGCCTAACCTCCCCAAACTTCCCAAACTGCCGGGGTGCTCTTGCCACCCTTTGCCCACCTCTTCAAGGGTCCCTTTCCTACCGGGCACCCCGCCCCCGCCCCCTCCGGGAGACTCCTCCTTAGAAAGAGGCTGCCAGGGAGGAGGGGCAGCAGCAGGGACGCGGGCCTCTAACCTCTCCCCGGTTCCTCAGTCCCTAGGACTGAACAAACGAGGAGAGCCTAGGCGGCTAGTGTTGGAAACGCCAAGGTCCGGAGGCCGCGTCCTGCGAGCGAGTCTAGCGGTGACCGCGAGTGGGAGGCTCAGGCCGCCCAGCGTGCCTAGGGTCTTCGGGCCTGTGGCGGTGGGGCGGTGGGCGACGCGGCCTCAGCTCCAGCTCCGGGAGCAGAGCGGTTCGTCTCCGGGAACGTTTTGCAGGAATGTAAATGAGCGGGTTTTGCGCTGGGGGAGGGAGGCGAAGGGGCGAGGGCGGAGGCAGAGAGGACTAGGGGGCGGGGAGGTGGGGGGCGGGGAGGAGGGTTGCACATTTTACAGCTCACTGACCATTTGGCGATCCATTGAGAGGAGGGTTTGGAAAAGTGGCTCCTTTGTGACAGCTCTCGCCAGATTGGGGGGCTGCTCATTTGCATCTCATTAGTTATGCGAGCGGCCGGCAGGATTTAAGGGTGGCAGGCGCCAGCCCGGGCCAGATCCTCCGGCGTGCACCCGCGGTTACCCTGTCTGACCAGGGCAGGTCACGGGAGAGCACCGGTGCGGCACGGAGCCTCCCACGCTTCGGCCTCCGGTCCTCGGTGTGTGTTCTCGCATGGCATTGGCTGAATTCTTGAGGAAGACGCGAGGCTTGGCGATAGTGCAAGAGATACCGGTCTAGAACACTCTGGGAGCGGCAGCGGCTGCCGAGTGACGCCGGGCCGGGAAACCAGGGCGCGCGCCGCAGTCCTTGCCACCACCGTTCCCACCGCGCCCCTCGGGGCCCCGGATTATCGCCTCACCGGTGGGATTTCCAGACCGCCGCTTCCTAATAGGCCTGCGAAGGAAGCCACTGCAAGCTCTCTTGGGAATTAAGCTGAACATCTGGGCTCTCTTCCCTCTGTGTCTTATCTCCTTTCTCCTCTTTCCCTCCGCGAAGAAGCTTAAGACAAAACCAGAAAGCAGGAGACACTCACCTCTCCGTGGACTGAAAGCCAGACGAAGAGGAAACCGAAAGTTGTCCTTTCTCAGTGCCTCGTAGAGCTCTTGCCGGGGACCTAGCTGAAGGCACCGCACCCTCCTGAAGCGACCTGGCCCTGATAGCACACCTGGAGCCGAGAGACGCCTTTCCGCCAGTACTCCTCGGGTCATATAGACTTTCCTGGCATCCCTGGGTCTTTGAAGAAGAAAGAAAAGAGGATACTCTAGGAGAGCAAGGGCGTCCAGCGGTACCATGGGCCGTCGGAGCGCGCTAGCCCTTGCCGTGGTCTCTGCCCTGCTGTGCCAGGTAGGGGGCCGGGCGGGGCTGCTGCGCGGTGGAGGGAGGGGAGTCGGACCAGCCGATCAGCTGTCCATCCCCAAGTGACTCCGGCAGCGACGACCCCGAGAGCTGCCCGGCAGCGGGCAGCTCCGGATGGGCGCTGAGGTGCGCTCGGCCTCTGCGTCCTAGCAAGGGCCCGCGCGCCCCCGGGTCCCTCCGCCGCCGGCGCGACCTCACGCCCCTTCCCCGCGCAGGTCTGGAGCTCCGGCGTATTTGAGCTGAAGCTGCAGGAGTTCGTCAACAAGAAGGGGCTGCTGGGGAACCGCAACTGCTGCCGCGGGGGCTCTGGCCCGCCTTGCGCCTGCAGGACCTTCTTTCGCGTATGCCTCAAGCACTACCAGGCCAGCGTGTCACCGGAGCCACCCTGCACCTACGGCAGTGCTGTCACGCCAGTGCTGGGTGTCGACTCCTTCAGCCTGCCTGATGGCGCAGGCATCGACCCCGCCTTCAGCAACCCCATCCGATTCCCCTTCGGCTTCACCTGGCCAGTGAGTGGGCACCTGCGCGCACTCGGCTGGGTCTGGAGGGGTAGGGGTGGCTGGTTGGTGGTTGGCAGTGGGAAGAAGGCAAGGGCCACTGATAAGGGTTGGGGAATCCCACAAAGACACGCCTGAGGTCTTGACTTCTTACTGGGAACTGACTGGCAGTTGAGGAGGGGGTGTGGAACCCCAGAGGCTTTTGCAAGCCCTGGGCATTTCTCACACACCTCCTACTTACCTGAAAGGTCGAATGCTTCCCTCCCCTACCCCCAAAGTTGGGAGAGTTCTTGTCCCCTAGCTCTTAGGCCTTGGTTGGGTTGCTACCAGTGCTGGGGCTGCTCTCCATCCTCGAGGTTCCACCCCCAGAAAACAAATGACAGCTGCCCTCTCCTCTTCCTGCACCCCACCTTGCTCCATCAAGTACTCTCCCCCCTTTTTAAAATACAATTTCCTGTATTAACATGTTTTTAAAAAACCAAACCCACACACGGTGTGTGTGTGGGGGGGGACACTCTTTAAAATTCTTCTAATTAAGGAAAGTGATAGGAGTTGACCTTCATTGGCACAACACAGAGATCTGAGAGCCTCTGTACTTGGTTCTCTTTAATGCCTCTCCTCCTCCTCCAGCTCCTCCTCCTCCCACTCCTAGTCTCCCAACTCCTCCTCCTCCCCTTCCTCCTCCTCCACACTTCCGGTTATCAAGCATCTTCTCCCCTTTCCCTAGGGTACCTTCTCTCTGATCATTGAAGCCCTCCATACAGACTCTCCCGATGACCTCGCAACAGGTAAGACTCCAAGCCCCTAAACTATGCATTCTCCCCATTGATACACAGTTTACCCACTCAGCCCAGGCCTCTTACCTTCACTCTGCACCTGGAGTTCAGAGAAGAAGGGTCCTTGGCTTGACAGCATCCATACCACTCTCTCGGTTCCTAGCGTCTAGGTGTTATCATTACCAACCTGAGCATCTTCTCTCTCAGAAAACCCAGAAAGACTCATCAGCCGCCTGACCACACAGAGGCACCTCACTGTGGGAGAAGAATGGTCTCAGGACCTTCACAGTAGCGGCCGCACAGACCTCCGGTACTCTTACCGGTTTGTGTGTGACGAGCACTACTACGGAGAAGGTTGCTCTGTGTTCTGCCGACCTCGGGATGACGCCTTTGGCCACTTCACCTGCGGGGACAGAGGGGAGAAGATGTGCGACCCTGGCTGGAAAGGCCAGTACTGCACTGACCGTGAGTCCTCTGGAGAATGACCCCTAAGGGTCCATTTATGGGGAAAGACACGAGGCTTTGCAACAGGAGATGGTAGAGATGGCTCAGTGGGGAAACTGAGGCCTAAAGAGCAGTGTTTTGCTAAGGCCGTTGGCAGTTAGGCTGGATTCTGGCATTTTAACAAGGGAGACCTTGTGTCCACTGTAGGAAGCTGCTTTTCTTCACAGGGAGGAGTTCAGAGACAAGGCCAGGGGTCAGGAAGTAAGGCTGTGCTCTCCCTAGGGCCTTTGTATTAGAAAGGGAAGAGAGGAAGGAAGGGAGGGACAGAGCGGGGATGTGGAGGGCTCATTTTCCAACAGTTCTCCTTGCTGCAACAATGTCCCATTGGAAAGCCCTCCCTTTCCTCCACAGAGTTAGGGTGCCTGACCTGCCTACAGAAATCTGTTTCCAAAGATTCCCTGGGGTGTACTCTGTGTGCCCTGTCCTTCAGGGAATCCTTCAATCCTTGGGATTGTGGAATGCTAGCAGGTGTGCTGAGGCAGAGTGCAGGGCTACATGGCTGAAGGGCACCTTGTCTTGTCTAAATGAAGAAAGGCAGTAGCTGATGTCCTATAATCTTCTTGCAAACCAGGGTACCAGGGCCACAGGGAGGACTTCTGCTCTGGTTCTGGTCTGTTTGTACCTCAGGGGGCCTCTCTCCAGCAATCTGAGGCCTCATCTGCCCAATCTGTAGGAATGGCATTTCCTTCCAACGTCAGGGCCTGGTGAACTTTTGTTCTTCTGCCCTGCAGCAGTTGAACATTGGACTCTGTGAGGCCCAGAACCTCTGTTCGTGCCTGGGGGAGGATATCGAGTCACTTTCTAGCTTTAGTTTTTGCCTGAGGATGATGGGTCCACACTTCAGTGAGAGCCTGGACATATTGTTGCCTAGTTTCCCATATCCTTTGAGCGCCCCCCCTCCCGTCTTGGCCAAGAATTTGGCTGTTTTCTTAAGAACTGGAGTTGCTGATCATTAATGAGTTTCATAACTGGGGAAGTGAGCCAGCTCAAAGCCTCAGCCTGTGGCCACCCCTGCCCCCCTACCCCTTTGGGCGCCTCTGACCTCCCACAGTAGCTTTCCTCTCTCAGGGCCAATAGTTCTGGGGTGGCTAGAAATCTAAACTTTTCTTATTCAAACACTGGGGTCTCTCCCCGCCCCTACTTACACGTGCCATAGATTAGATCTCTCTGAGGATAGGCGGTGGGGACACTGCCTGCTCCCATTGGTAGAAGGCTACGTGCGCACACGCGCTTGTGTGAGCGCATACACACATGGCTAGGGCCGGGGTGGGGTGGGGGTGGGGGGGCAGCATTGTTGTGCTGGGGCAGCTGCGGGAGGGAAGACACAATGGAGCAGCTGTCCTGCCCTGCACGCTGCACACCAGCTGTCCACTCTTATCTGCACACACACTTTCTGGGATATGAAGAGGTGGGGCTTTGTGCATAGAATTGGGAAGTGGGGGAGGAGGAGGGAGAAGACTTCTGACCCTCTTTTAGAAGAAAAAGGGACAGGGGTAGGAGTAGGGGCTTCTGAGAGCCCTTTTGTCCTAGACGCACTATGTTAAGAAGAATTCTCATTCCTTGCCTGAATGAAGTCCAAAGCCACCAGCCAGGGTGGGCTAGGCTCTGTGACCTGAGATCCACTCAGCCTGGACCTACAGAGTAGGTCCTGCTAATTTTCCTCAGTTCCACCTGGTGATACTGGGGAGTCTCTGGGCTGGAGCTCCAACCTATGTTTTTATTTGTTTGCAGCAATCTGTCTGCCAGGGTGTGATGACCAACATGGATACTGTGACAAACCAGGGGAGTGCAAGTAAGTTTGCAAAGTTATTTTTTGTCTCTTCTTCTTCTTCTTCTTCTTCTTCTTCTTCTTCTTCTTCTTCTTCTTCTTCTTCTTCTTCTTCTTCTTCTTCTTCTTCTTTTTTTCCTGTGAGACTTTCTACGTTGCTCAGGAGCTTTTCTATGTAATATGGCCTGGTCTTGAACTCATAATAGTTCTCAGGCTCCCTAAAGTCACCATGCCTGGCTCACCTTTTCTTCTTCATATATATATATATATATATATATATTTCACATATAGGCTGTAAAACACTCCAGGGAGTTAGTTGAGTAGGAGCTATTACTCTACTGAAGGCCTGAAAATGTACGAGCATAGGTTTTCATTAACTCAAGCTTGTACATAATGGAAATATACAGGCTTCAGTTAAAAAGCTTGTATGGAAAATGAGATTCCACATCCATAATCCTTGTGCATGTGAAAGGCAAGCAGGGTACCCTGTGCCCTTCATCTGAGACTCTGGGAGGGAATGGCTCGGGGCAGGGGTAGGGGAGTTAAAGCTTTTAAATGGCCTGATGTCCTGCTACTTAAGGACAGGTAGCTTATGGGTGCTGCAGGATAATTTTGGTGTGCTAGAATACCATTATGAATCTAGAAGGTGACATGGTTGTGTTTTGCTTCTTCCAAGGTGCAGAGTTGGCTGGCAGGGCCGCTACTGCGATGAGTGCATCCGATACCCAGGTTGTCTCCATGGCACCTGCCAGCAACCCTGGCAGTGTAACTGCCAGGAAGGCTGGGGGGGCCTTTTCTGCAACCAAGGTAAGGCCCTCCTCTAAGATTGCCAGGTCTCCTCAAAGCAGCCCAATGCCCACTGGAAACATAGATCCTTCCTGTATTTGACCTTGGGCTTCCTGTCCCCTTTCCTGTCTCCACCCGGGCAGACCTGAACTACTGTACTCACCATAAGCCGTGCAGGAATGGAGCCACCTGCACCAACACGGGCCAGGGGAGCTACACATGTTCCTGCCGACCTGGGTATACAGGTGCCAACTGTGAGCTGGAAGTAGATGAGTGTGCTCCTAGCCCCTGCAAGAACGGAGCGAGCTGCACGGTGAGTCGGGGGCACTGCGCTGTGCTGACTGAAGATCCTCGGTTTTAAATAAAATGTGTGGGTTCATGGAACAGCGTAAGAAAGCCGCGTGTGGTCTCCTTGCGCAGGACCTTGAGGACAGCTTCTCTTGCACCTGCCCTCCCGGCTTCTATGGCAAGGTCTGTGAGCTGAGCGCCATGACCTGTGCAGATGGCCCTTGCTTCAATGGAGGACGATGTTCAGATAACCCTGACGGAGGCTACACCTGCCATTGCCCCTTGGGCTTCTCTGGCTTCAACTGTGAGAAGAAGATGGATCTCTGCGGCTCTTCCCCTTGTTCTAACGGTGAGGGGCAATGGGGAAATGTCTGGAGGACTGGCTCCAAAAGCAGGTGCACTTATTAGGGAACACATTGCTCTGTGAGTCACCTTGAGTTTGTGGATCCCCAAGTCAATTCCGTGAGGATTCAGGAGGAAGGAAGACAAAAAGGGGGGGGGTGTTGGTGTCATACTCATAATGCAAGGAATGACCTGGTCAGCAGCCCACAGCTTGCTCGGGGCCAGTAGTGTTTTGGCGCATGTCACTCCTATCCATGGCTCTGCAAGCTCTGCTTAAACACAGGAAGCACAGCCACGGTGTTTTGGGAAGGAAGTCTAGCTCCAGGTGATAATTTGGGTACCACGTATGAAGAGGCACGCTTTGTATACCAGGAGCTTCTTGCTAGTGAGAGAGAGGTACCTAAAACAGACTTAGAAGGGAGGCTGAGCCAATAGATGCTTTCCCGTCTTTCCCTCCTTTCCCCCCTCCTTCTTCTCTCGCCTTCTGTATTCTGGTCGGTCTTCCCTCTTTTCCGGTGGTTTTCAGTTCTGACTTTTCACCAACAGCCAGTGAGCATGACATTCTCTTGAATTCTTAATTTCTCCACCTGTAACCTAGATCTAACAGTGTATTATGCCCTGTCTGGTGGTTGGGAGGTGAATGTAGTGAACAAGGAAAATGCTTTATATAGTGCTGTCAACACACTGATCTAGAGCCTGTAATCTGTAAACTCCAGGGACTGGGACAGGACCGTCAAGTTCCAGGCCACCCTGGCAAATCTAGCAAGACCTTGTTTGAGGCAGAAATGGGGGGACCATTGGTGATGCAGAGAGTTTGCCTAATGTATGGGGGGAGCTCTTACTGTTTCTATTGTGTAGGTCTCTACCTGGAGTTCTCTCCCCATAACCTTGGATTTGAGATTTTAGGCTATGTAGTACAAGACTAAACTGTCACTGTACCTGTGGTGTGTGTGTAAATTATGGACTTACATGTGCTATGTTTGCTCTGTCTGTTTGGTGAACAAACTTCTGTGTGCCCAAATATGACTGTGCTTGCTCTGGGTTCTAGGTGCCAAGTGTGTGGACCTCGGCAACTCTTACCTGTGCCGGTGCCAGGCTGGCTTCTCCGGGAGGTACTGCGAGGACAATGTGGATGACTGTGCCTCCTCCCCGTGTGCAAATGGGGGCACCTGCCGGGACAGTGTGAACGACTTCTCCTGTACCTGCCCACCTGGCTACACGGGCAAGAACTGCAGCGCCCCTGTCAGCAGGTGTGAGCATGCACCCTGCCATAATGGGGCCACCTGCCACCAGAGGGGCCAGCGCTACATGTGTGAGTGCGCCCAGGGCTATGGCGGCCCCAACTGCCAGTTTCTGCTCCCTGAGCCACCACCAGGGCCCATGGTGGTGGACCTCAGTGAGAGGCATATGGAGAGCCAGGGCGGGCCCTTCCCCTGGGTGGCCGTGTGTGCCGGGGTGGTGCTTGTCCTCCTGCTGCTGCTGGGCTGTGCTGCTGTGGTGGTCTGCGTCCGGCTGAAGCTACAGAAACACCAGCCTCCACCTGAACCCTGTGGGGGAGAGACAGAAACCATGAACAACCTAGCCAATTGCCAGCGCGAGAAGGACGTTTCTGTTAGCATCATTGGGGCTACCCAGATCAAGAACACCAACAAGAAGGCGGACTTTCACGGGGACCATGGAGCCGAGAAGAGCAGCTTTAAGGTCCGATACCCCACTGTGGACTATAACCTCGTTCGAGACCTCAAGGGAGATGAAGCCACGGTCAGGGATACACACAGCAAACGTGACACCAAGTGCCAGTCACAGAGCTCTGCAGGAGAAGAGAAGATCGCCCCAACACTTAGGGGGTATGTGCCCTGAGCTGGGCAAGGAGGGCAGGGAGACCGGTCCATGTTCTGGGTATATCCGCGTTCAACCACTTTCCTGTGTGTTTACTGTGGTTCTCTCTAATTTTCCTTTCAGTGGGGAGATTCCTGACAGAAAAAGGCCAGAGTCTGTCTACTCTACTTCAAAGGACACCAAGTACCAGTCGGTGTATGTTCTGTCTGCAGAAAAGGATGAGTGTGTTATAGCGACTGAGGTCAGTGTGCGGCCCTCTTGTCGTGGACGGGAGTGATGTGGAGAGGGTCCATTTCTGCCTGCAGTTAACTTCCTGTCCTGTCTCCTGGGCCCTTCTAGGTGTAAGATGGAAGCGATGTGGCAAAATTCCCATTTCTCTTAAATAAAATTCCAAGGATATAGCCCCGATGAATGCTGCTGAGAGAGGAAGGGAGAGGAAACCCAGGGACTGCTGCTGAGAACCAGGTTCAGGCGAAGCTGGTTCTCTCAGAGTTAGCAGAGGCGCCCGACACTGCCAGCCTAGGCTTTGGCTGCCGCTGGACTGCCTGCTGGTTGTTCCCATTGCACTATGGACAGTTGCTTTGAAGAGTATATATTTAAATGGACGAGTGACTTGATTCATATAGGAAGCACGCACTGCCCACACGTCTATCTTGGATTACTATGAGCCAGTCTTTCCTTGAACTAGAAACACAACTGCCTTTATTGTCCTTTTTGATACTGAGATGTGTTTTTTTTTTTCCTAGACGGGAAAAAGAAAACGTGTGTTATTTTTTTGGGATTTGTAAAAATATTTTTCATGATATCTGTAAAGCTTGAGTATTTTGTGACGTTCATTTTTTTATAATTTAAATTTTGGTAAATATGTACAAAGGCACTTCGGGTCTATGTGACTATATTTTTTTGTATATAAATGTATTTATGGAATATTGTGCAAATGTTATTTGAGTTTTTTACTGTTTTGTTAATGAAGAAATTCATTTTAAAAATATTTTTCCAAAATAAATATAATGAACTACAACCTCAGGTGTGACTTTTTAGTCATCGCTCCTCCACGCATCCATTTCATAAGACTACGAGAAGAGAGGCCACATCGATGTCTTCATGAAGGCCTTTCCTGGTTTCCGTGGAGCATGGACAGCATTTCTTCTGCCTCCTCTGGAATTCCTGATTGGCCATAGCAGGTTGTCTCCATTAGAGTGACACTTGCTCTTTCAATGCTGCAATTTGTATGGTAATGAGATATTTCGGAGACCTTGTGACTTCTCCTAAACTTTATATATATATTTTTAAGACTTTACCAGGTTCAAATGTAAGTCACTTTTCTGCAAAGGTGGTCCATCTTAGAACAATGCTCATTCAATTCCTTGTGTGTTTACTTCTGGTTCATTCAAAAAGCTAGTTGCCTGCGAATTCAAGCACAGTCATGCACAGAAATAGTGGTGAGTGCATTCTTTATTGAGCACCTGTTATATGCCAGGTCCCCCTTATCTCCACCTAGAAGGCTCTTTATTATTCCGACCTGACAGGAGAGAAAAATGGAGTTAGTGGGTGAAGTCACTGCCACTGGATTCATAAGTAGCTGTATCAACATTAAGATCTGGGAATATGATCTGGGAATATAAGACTCCTTTGTGTGACTGGGGGCTTCCAAGGAATCAGTACAGACTTGGTTCTTAGATGGCAAGTCCACATTGGAGAAAGAGAGGCCTTATTGCTGTGTACAAAGAGGGCAAGGAGTGGGAGAAAGCTTCATATGGCTATCTGGATGGAGCAGACAGCAGATCTCATATCAGTCTTTGTATCAAGGGCCATTGGGGTGGATACTGAGGGACTGAAAGCTGCTAAGAAGGCCCAGGCTACAGATTCTTCTGTCTCGAGCATGACGAGGCACTGTCTTCATTGAGAACCACCTTGGCTATTGGTTTAGAATAATGCCTACATTCTATAATGGGGAAGGTCTATAATGAATTAGTGCTGAGCTCAGTTCCTCCCACCCCACCATATAATTAGCCTCTCTCTTGCTTACTCTGAGGCTCTTGGCATCTGGGGACCTGGGGGAGGGTAATGGGACAACTCTACTTTTCCTTCTATAAGTGGTTAGGGATGTGTGGCACCTGGTACGTTGATCACACCAGTCTCAGGGCTATGTAACATGCCAGGATTCTTGTGAAGCCCAGCCTACAAAAGTGAAGCATCGCTTTCATCTTCTCGGCCTTCTTGTAAAACCAAAGGAGAATTCATCTTTTATCTAGGGAAAACAAATGATCTGCTTAAGAAGAAAGTAGACAGCTTAAAACTTCCAGCTGTGAATCCAGGACTCTACTAGAAGCTAACACATCTGTGTTCAGGTGGTTTTCTCTGAGTCTGAGTTCATGCCACTTGCAGTGTGGAAATTCAAGTATATCAGTTAAAAACAGCCATATAAAAACATAGACATGAGAGGGCCAGTGGTGACTCACCACACCAAACAGCGCCCAGCCATGTTTAGCCTCTGGTCATGCCTGCCAAGGCCTGCACTGTGTTTCTCTCCAAGTATGCCATAAGGAACGAGGAAGGAAGGAACAATGGATGCGCTGAAGATGATGGTGTAAAAATAGAAGTTCCTTCTAAATGGGAATCGTCTTGCGCTGGATCTCAGTATTTTTTAAGTTCTGAGGAGTGCTGGAGTATGGCTAGCTGCCAGCATAGTAGGAAAGATGTGTGCCAACACAGATCTAGTGGTCAGAACAGGAGGCTCTAACCCCTGCCCCTCCCTCCTATCAAACACCATAGCCAGTATCTCTGTATTTCAGTAAGACCACAGGTCGGGAGAGAGGGGAGAGACATAATCTCGTTTATAGATTTTTCTTCCTTTCCCTTTTTTTTTGTTTGAGCTTAATTTCATGCTTCCAGAAATGTATGAATACTGGGAAAATTTTATTTTTAAAATCATGGTCTCTGAGGGCTTTTCAGCTCATCATTCACCACACGGGTCAGGTACTTTACAGTGAAGTGAGTGCTTGTCTGTTTGCTTATTCACAGCCACATGGACTCCTGGGAAGTGGTCACCCAGTGGAGGCAGTTGTAGCCATCTATCTTGCTATCACAAAGGAGGCAATGGTGCTGAGCCAGGTTGAGTGAGCTGCCCTCTTAGCCAGGGCTGTCTCACCAGGTCTTGAGTCTACTTCCTTCTTTGCAGGCTCTTTCTATGCTTCTTGCAATTGACCTTTCTTCCGCATCCCTGGTTCCTTTCAGTGCTGGAAGAACAGCAGTTACTTTGTTAATTTGTTAGTTACTTTGTGTGTATGAAGCTCAAAGTAGTGGCAACTACCAAAATATAAGTGTGCTGACATTGCAAATGCTTGTTCAAGGGCACCGTGCATAACCTTACTCATCAGATGAGCAGGACTCCACAGGTGTACTTCCGGCTGTGAGCTGATGAGAGTATATTCAACACTGGTCAACAATGCCAGGGACAAAGTAATTTTTCCCCCATCAAATTGAACCCGGGTCTCCTGATCATGCAGGGGACCACAGGTGACTAAGTTCCTCCTGAAGGCAGCTAGCGTCTATAGTTAGCAAACCTGGGAACTATGTAGGTCAGACAAGCTGTTGGGAGGACAGAGAAATTGATAGAGAACTGACAAATTAAAGGGGGCTGATATGTATCAATTGACTGCAGTGTCTAGACCTGGTTCCTGTTTCAAACAGTTTAAAAATGTATGAACAAGCTGGAGAAATGTAAGTGCTGCCCATGGAGGTCAGCGGCTGAAAAAGTATACTTGTTCTGTGTTTAGTTGTGATATGTATGCTCTTACTGTTGGATTGAGCAAACAGACGAATCCTTATCACTTAGAGAAAAAAAAAACCTCTGAAGCCTTCATGAGTGAAACAATAAGTTAGAGAATTTGTTTCAATCCCCCATGGGATGTTCCAGCAAGTGCGGGTACAGACAAAACAGGGGCCACACCAAATGACTAAAGCTGGATTAAGGTAGTTAGAGTCAACTCCACTTCTTTCTTGCATGCTTGAAACTTCCCACAAGCAGAAGTTCTAAGGTGAACTTTTCAATGAACATGTGTCTCCATGTGGGTCCTGACAGACTAACAGGTGGTTTGTGGGTGATGGGCTTAACTGAGGTTTCCATCTCGGCCTATGCATCTTTCAGATGAAAAACTTAACAAAACTCAAAGTACGCAGTCTATGTTGGGTGGAGAGAGCTGTTTGTTCAAGGACTTTGGTGCCAGAATCCTGGGTCTAAGCTCTGTTACGTGCAGGCTCTGCACACAAATGACAGTCCATCTGCTAGAGTGAGCCTAGGATGGGTTGGCGAGGTAGTGTTGAGGCTGTGTGTCTGATTGTGAACGTTCTATTCCTGCTGCTACCCCTGTGTTTTTCAAATCACCAATCTGAGCATGTGCTAAGATGAATGATAGTGTCTGACTCCTTTCAGCACGGGGATCCAAATTCTTAACTTGGCCTCTTGGGCCTTTGTGTAAGCTGGCTCCTGACTGTCCCTGGAGTTTCACTCCATGCTCTTCTCCCTTTGACCCTTTAGCCCTTGGCTGTAGCCAAGCAGGCTGTGGGAAGCTCTCTAGACCTGGAACTTTGCAAATAACTCTCCAGCTGCTTGCCTCCTGTGTTCTGCTGTCAGTCCAGTCAAGTTCCTACAGAACTTCCTGTTGTCAGAGAGCCTTGCCTGAGCTCTGGGTCATGATCGGGGGTCCCAAGAACTTGTAACCATAACATGAATCCAAACATAGACATTATCTGAGTGAGTTACTGCTGTGTTCATTTGTGTTTATTCTCAGAGCTGGTTACAGAGAATCAACCCAAGTACACAGTGAGTGGCTGTATTTTTCACCTGGTGTCAGGTGAGCAAAGTTGGCTATTTTTCGGTCTACGGACTTTATGAAAAACATCAGGGGTGATGATGGTTTCCAAAATAGCACCCAGATACTTAGAACTCTGCAGAGAGACGGTACTATTCTTTCTATAACATGGCTCACACACAGGAGGTGTGCTATGAAGCAGGACTGACAGCCATTCCCCTGCAAGTGCAAGATGTTTGCGGATTCCCTGACATTTCTGGTGGTTGTCATTTGAAAGCAAGTCAGAGATGACATTTAAAAAGAGGATATGTGTCCCTGAAAAATATTAAGTATGTATTAAAAAATGCAACAGCTTGTATTTATGTTCTGTTATACAAATAAACAAATGTTTCCATCTTATATCACGGTCGATGGGGGAGTGAGTACCATCATCAGGTCTCCCTTTGAAAAGCAAAACACTCATTTTCCTGGCTTCCTAGAAAACATTCATGTCTCTTCAGCCAGCGTTTTCTGGATACTCATTCTTAACATTCCAACTTTAATAGAAATGAGATTGAGTGTTGGAAGCAACCCGAATGAAACTGTGTTGTAGGGTGTATCATATCTTGCCAAAGCACAGATGGGAAAAATGACAAGACCAGAGTCACTCATTAAATTCTTAACAGAGAAACTGAAGCTGCTGGAGAGGTAACTGCTCAGGATGTCAGGCTGGGCCTCCTGCTGCAAAGGAGGGAAGATGGTACATTGTCCATGACTGGCCAGGAGATGGGTGACTCTCAGCAGAACATTCAATCTGAACCAATGTTCATGCAGAAAAATGGCAGCCACAACCTTTCTTAGGCGGTAAAGCTTCTCCATGTCAGAAATTCTTGGTAATTTTTTAATTATTAGATATTTCCTTTATTACATTTCAAATGTTATCCCCCTCTCCTTTTAAAAAAGACTTATTTATTTTATATATGAGTACACTGTAGCTGTCTCAGACACTCCAGAAGAGGGCATCAGATCCTATTACAGATGGTTGTGAGCCACCACATGGTTGCTGGGAATTGAAGTCAGGACCTCTGGAAGAGGAGTCAGTGCTTTTAAGCACTGAGCCATCTCTTCCGCCCCGGTAATTTTTTTAAAAAAGTTAACTTAACTTGAACTTCAAAGTTATCAAAAGAAAAGGATAGGTATATGCTGGATGTTCTATGGGTAAAATCTCTCTGGAGACAGAGTCAGTAGCAGTGGTGGTTCTGCTTTGGTCTGAATGTTCAGGGTCATTGTGCTTTTTATTTAGTTATTTATTTATTTATTTTATTTTTTATTTTTTTATTTTTGGTTTTTCAAGACAGGGTTTCTCTGTGTAGCCCTGGCTGTCCTGGAACTCACTTTGTAGACCAGGCTGCCCTCGAACTCAGAAATCCACCTCCCTCTGCCTCCTGAGTGCTAATTGTGCTTTTTAAAAAAGTAACCTGAGATAGATCTTTGATAGGATTAGTATGGCTTCTGAGTTCCTCTAGCTGCACACCAGCCTAAGGAGTAGGGGAGGGAATAGGTGGAAGGAGGGAAGAAAAGAGGAAAAAAAGAGGGACTAGGGAAGGAGGGAGAAAGGGAAAGCAGACGGGCTTCTGGATTCTCAGGGACTTTTCTCACTTTTGGAACAACAGCATTTCTTTATGAATTAGAATTGTTCTGGGTGTGGTGACACACAACCTTAGTCCAAAAACTAGGGAGGAAGAAGCAGGCAGATCTCTATGAGTTAGAGGCCAGTCTGGTCTAGCAAGTTCTAGAAAAGCCACATAGAGACTGTCTCATAAAAAAAAAAAAAGAAAAAGAAAAAAGAAAAAGAAAGAAAAAGAAAAGGAAGGAGGAGGAGGAGGAAGAGGAGGAGGAGGAAGAGGAAGAGGAGGAGGTGGAGGAGGAAGAGGAGGAGGAGGAGGAGGATGATAATTAGACTGGTGCTAACCCAGCATAATCCCAGGCTGCATTATAAATACTTACAACCAAAGATAAATGTAGCTCTCCCCCTTCACAAAAACAGTTTCTCTTTGCTTAAGATGGAGGCCATCACAAAAATCCCCAGCTGGTCAAAATGCAGAGACCAAGTGGACATGGACTACCCCGTCTCAGTGGGTACAGCTACACCACAGATCCTGCTTCTAAGGCTCAGGGCCACCACAGAAGAAGGGATAGAAAGAGTGTAAGAGCCAGAGCAGGGATTCTGCCATACAATTGCATCTCCCAGAAATGTCAGGGAAGCTTCACCCAAGAAATCTCAAAAGTTTGGCTGGTGAAATAAGATCTCAACAAGGACAACATTAATAGATACGCTAACATGAAAACCATATGAGGGTCTCACTCCTAGACAAAAACCCTATAGTCAAGGATTAGATAGAATTCTGCTTCCATCAAAGTTGGGGTTGCATGTAACCATGTGATTATCCTGGCCAAGGATCCACAGTGGAAGAGATGCAGGCACCTGGACTCAGCAGTCCATGCCGAGCTGAGGTTCTATTCGCTCATCCCCAAAGCCCTGGCATCTTTTGCTGCACTAGTACTATATCCAGTCTTACAAAAATAATATGACTTTAATGCTTCTCAGCTAACTAGCCAACAAACCAGTAAAATAGACCTGACTAACATTTTGCAACCGGTAAAAATCTCAAGTGGAAAGATTACTTCAGGGTACCCTGCGTGTGCTAAGATACCATTGTATTTATATTGATTCAAAATATTGACAGTCTAATAATATTTTACTGGATAATCATACATTTGCCATGCCGATTATCTCATTGTTAATTACGATAAATTGCTAGCAGTACATTGTTTCCTCGAGAGGAGTAAACACTCTAAGGAGTGCTGTTACATTGTTCTGAACTCCCACCAGATTTATACCAGTTTGGATGCGGCCAGCTGTTCTTTTACCAAAGAGATACTATGATTTTAAAAAGTTCATTCTGTCAATGTGAGAAATGAAAATTAGCACAGTTCTTTCAAATCAGTTTAATATATTCTGATATTGACAACCCCTTCTAGCTGAAATAAGGGATGTTCCTCTACAGACCACTGGGGACCCTATCTGAAAAAAACAGATACTTAGAGAATACTTTCATGTGCTTTGGACTTAATTTATTTATTGATTGATTAATTGATATTATTTTGTTGGTATGGTTTTATCTTCTTCCTGCTTTTCTCATTTCCTTCTTCTCTCTTCTTTTTCTTTCTTTTCTTTTTTCTTCCTTCCCCCCCCTCTCTCTCTCTCTCTTTCTTTCTTTCTTTCAGTCTTGTTATATAGTCCAGACGACCTTGAGCTCTTATTAGTTCTCATGCCTGACTTCTGGAATTACAGATACTTAGCTAGTCCTTCTTATTAAAACAAGCATTATTTTAAGCATGATTCACATATGGAGATCTATATACACACATACATATATATACATATATATACATATATGCACACATATATAATTGATTTGCATTGAGATTTCAAACTATCCACAATTTACATGCGCATGAATGCATATATGTTTATGATTGTTATATGGTGAAGTGGATGTGTATCTGTGCTTTACACATAGTAGAGTGGCTGTGTGCCAATGATTTACATACAGTGATGTGAGTGTATGCCAATAGTTTATATACAGTAATGTGTTTATCAATACTGGGATGTAGATATGTGTTTATGGTTTATATACAGTGAAGGGAGATATTCTTCTATGACTTACATATAGCTAAATGCATGTGTCATGTGCACAAAAGAGCATATACTGAGACCCAATCTGTGATCTAGGCAAAACATATCCATTGCACTTAGAGAATAGCCTTGAGCCCTCTGGGTAGTCATCTCCATCAAGACCACAGATCTGACCTCTATAACCAGCTAAAAATGAAACAACATGTGGGAATTTTCTCTTGTGTATCTATCTGAGTTACATCTCAGCATCTTAGGAATTGGTGCTGTTTTAATACATTGTTTAAATTCCATAGAAATGTAGAACTGTCGTGGGCAGGACAGATGGTTAGGACTCTAACCTCATTCCTCACTCACATGAGAAGATGTGATTTGGTTTCTCAGCTCAATCTGTCTAATAACTGTCTTGTGGCTCCCTTAGATGAATGCTAATAGCTCCATGTCCCATTTCTTGAATCCTTGAATCTGCTGATTTTGCACTTAATGGGCCATTCTGCTTATTAAGGGCTACTGCTCCTTGGTCAAAGGTCTTGGGTTCACGTGTCAGTTCTTCTAGGAGGTTTGGAGGATGAGGCTAGAATAGCAAGGAATGGCTCTCCCAGTGACTTCAGGAAGGAGCAAGCATTGCCACTCCCTCCCTCTTCATCCACCTGTTTGTCAGAATAAACCATTAGTTCTGGCTGATATCTAGGACAACGACTTGAGGACCGGCATGGGAGAGGGGGTCAGGCATCTGGGCTGTTGACATGCATTAGCATCTGAAGCATTATTAAGTATGAGAGTGAGGAACACGCATGACCTGGATTGCCTCCCTACCTCTGATACCAATACCTAACAGGTTCTACCATCAGAACTGTGGCCTCCCAGGTTATCTTCAGAGCCTGAGTCAGAACTTGACCATTGGAGTTCATTAAATACAACTCAATGCCTATTGTCATGTCAAGCAAGAGAGAGTTTAGTCAATTATCCATTCAACTTGACAAAGCATAGCTATATAGAGAAACTCTGTCTCAAACAAACAAACAATCCACAAAGATTGCAAGCCAAGTCAAGGACTGGGTAAAGAGATCTGTGGCATGGGATGACAGGAACTGGTCACTAAGCATTTATGGGGAATAATAATGTCGACAGAGCAATAGTTCCCTAGGATGCCATTGTCTTAATCTTGGAATCTCATATGGAAGTGGGTTGTTACAGATGTGACTTAATTTTCCTTTAAATTTCTCTGTATGAGTGTTTCGGTTGCATGCATATAGGTCCAACACATACATTCTGTGCTTGACACCCTCAGAGGTCAAAAAAGGACATCAGATCCTCTTAGCTGGTGCTATAGATGGTTGTGACTTACCATGTGGGTGCCAGAAACTAAATGAGGATCCTCTGCAAGAACAAGAGTGACGAGTGCTCTTAACCACTGAGCCATCTCTCTGGCATTGCGATGCGATTAAATCAGGGATTTTCCCTGAAAGGACCCGAGTTGACACAGGACATACCAAGACTAAGTTCTCAGCCAGAACAAAGGAGATTTATTTGCCCCAGAGAGACATGGGGCAGGGGATGCGAGACAAAGTCAGGAAAGAGAGGAAGAAGGGAAAAGGAACAAGGGAGAGGGGGAAGAGATACTTGCCCCAAGAGACAAAAGGAATGCCTCTGCACTGACTCCTTGCTCCCCATCTTGTGAAGCCCTCTAAGATACAGGATTTTATTTCTTGTTCTTTGAAGGCTTTTGATTGCTGGACTTCCATACTTTGATGGCTGGATGTTGGTGATCAGTCTCAATAGAAGTAGTCAAAGAAAAGACATAGGCCTTGGTGCTAGCTTTAGGGATGTAATCTGTGGTTTAGCTAGGGAGAGAGAAGGGGGAACAGCAAGGCCTGACAGTGCTATGTTTGCTATGCTTGTGTCTACTGCATCTCCTTTATTCCCCAAATAATGGGGACCCTCAGAAGAGGCAGGCATGAGGACTGGAGTTGGAGAAGGAGGCAGCCACTGAGGCCAGTGACTCAGTGTCTGGAGGAAGAAGTCGTGAGTTTTGAAGGTGCAGAGAAGCCATGATGGGAGCCGAGAGAGGTTCTCTGAAGTCACTAAGAGGAAGGATATCTAGGGACCCCTGGACTTTACAATAAGGCTCCAGTGCAACTCCTGACCTTCAGACTCTAGTGATAACTTGTGGTGCTAAAGTCACTGCTGTGATATGATCTTGCAGCAGCCGGGGAACTAACGTACAGGTCAACTCCTTGGGTAGGACTATAGGTAGCCAGATGGAAATTTCCAGAGCAGGTTCCTTACACACCATCTTGTGAAGCCTGCTAAGATATTGGAATTTCATTTCTTGTTCCTTGAAGGCTTCTGTTACTCCAAACACTCATGATAGTAGAGGCCAGTCTGGCCTACCGGACACCTGTGCCCTTGCAGCATGGGCACAAAGAGGGAGGGAGGAAACAAGGAAGAGCTAGCTACCTCTCAGCCCCTTTGTCTGCACCACCAGTTAGAATGCAGCCAATTGAGTATCCAGAGCCCAGGGTACTCCTCCAGCAAAAATGCACAGTTCTTTCCAAAAATGACATTAGAACTTCAACAATGGGGATAAATAACAGGTGCCAGGCGCAGCTGTTGGTGATTAGTAGTAGCTCTCCTTTCAGATACATTTTGTGTGGAGAAACCAAGAACTGCAGAGGTGCTTTGGTCTGGAATGTTCGGGGCTATTTCCTGTCTTTGGCTACTGTAGTAGTTTTGGTATTTGTGAGCTGAGTCAGGAGACAGGGCACTGGGAAGCCACGGATCAGAGGGGAAACCTCCATTACTAACTCCTTGCAGTTGCTTTGAAACAACATTTGGTTCGTCACTGGTATCTTTTTGAGACAAGTTGTTGACTCCATTGCAAGCCTAGGTAGGCTAGTACATGCTCTCAGAGACAGTGTAAATTGTGCTAATGTTTCAAAGACACAAGGGAGGGGCAAGGAGGGCTATGACCAAGCTAGAGCTGGTCTGGTCTCTGGCAGACCCCTCCTGCACTACTGTCACAGCACTTCTAGCACTGTTGGCTGTTGTGTGTACAAGCCAGGACACAGGGAAGATCCCAGGCTGTAATCGCACTTGATCACTCACTCCACAAATATTTATTGAGTTACCTGGCACTGGGCCTGTGCTTGCTCACAGCAGAGCATTTATGGCCCCCGGGACAGATGTGCAATGTGTCTACTGTACAGGGGAGATAAAGTAAGGCCCAGTGCCTGCAAGCTGGAACCTGGTTCCATGGCCTCACAGCACTTAGACTACACAGGCAAATCAACAATTTCCACTCTTGATTTTCATTCAACGACACCGTTTCTCTATGTTGATGATTCAACGCCCTTGTTTTCAGCTGCATCCTTGAGGCTAGAGGACTGTGAGGAAAGTGGGCTTGCTCAAGGCCGTTAAAAACAGGTGCTGCATGTTTAACTCTCTCAGGGGTGGAGGGTCAGTGCAGGGCCTTGAGAATAAATAGTTCCATAGATATTTTCAGAATTGACAAAGGATATTGCCTTCAAGAACCCAGACCCCGCTGAGCCTGGTGCATGAAGGCATATTATGCCATTCTGCAGCGTACTGCCCCAGCTGAGACTTAGAGCTTGACCCCTCCCTGGGCCTGCTACAAGCGAATACCATCAGCTTTTACCTATAACCAACTAACTAGTGAGCTTTAGGTACAATCTCCTGGTTTCTGGGTAGAAAGACTAGGATCTGGACTTTTACTTTCTTGGCTGTTATAATCCCAGAGTAAAATGTAGAACTGCCTAGTTAGATCTAAGCAACCACCTCAGAAATTACTCTGGAAGGCTTAGTGCTTTGAGCTGACAACAGGGGCTCTTCATTCCCATGCCATCACTAGCTCAGTGCTAGTGTCAACTTCTTAGGGCCCAGATTTAAATAAGAATGCCCCTCCCCCTCTCCCCCAGAGGCTCATATATCTGAATACTTACTCACCAGGAGTGGTACTATTTGGAAGGATTAAAAGGATTATTAGGTGTGGCCTGTTGGGAAAAGCGCGTCACTGAGGGGTGGGCTTTGAGTATTCAAAAGCCCATGCCAAGCCCAGTGTCTCTCTCTGACTACTCAGCAGGATGTAGTTCAGAGTTACCGCTCAGCCTCTGCCTGCATGCTACCTGGCTTCCTGCTATGATGATAACGGACTAGACCTTTGAACCAGTAAGCAAGCCCTCAATTAAATGTTTTCTTTCATAAGAATTACCTTGGTTATGGTGTCTCTTCACAGCAATAGGACAGTGACTGAGGTACCAGGACTCTGGAAGCTCCTCTGGGGTGAGACCTTCTCCCTGTGGTGCTGAGGTCATGGCTGAGATTCATCTTATATAATTGGTCTTCTGTGATAGATTCCTTAGGCCCCTTATGACATCAATTAATTTAGGGGTTCTATTCCATTGTAGGCTAACCTCCATCAAAGGGAAGCCAGGCTGTGTGGGGAACGAATAGTCATTTTACCCAGAATGCTTCACTCTCATACTTGCCACTCTGTCTTTGCCATTTCCTAAATCATCTCTATAATTAATACCACAGTTTTGGTAGGCTAGTGTCACAATGCTCTCTTTCACAATGGAAGAGAACAGATGTCTGAGGTCTGATAGGCAGGATATGATTTCCGTGAGAGTGTCTGTTCTGTTCTCCTTGGGCCTCTGCAGATACGCAAGTCTTTTGTTCTCCTCAGTGTGTAGACACATCCCATCTCTCTGTCTTTCTTCTGCTTAATTACCTCAGTCTGTATTTAGAGCCCAGTCTAGTCCAACCTGATCTCCCCTCTACTCATGACTACAGCAAAAACTCTTCTCTGCTGAGGGTCATATGATAAGGCCTGAATGGACTCAAGTTTGAGAGGCCTTATCATCTACAGATGCTTCATAACCATCATCAACCGAGGCCTCACAAGTTCCTCTGTCCTAGGCTTTCCCTCAGGCACTGACTTCTGAGACCTCCATGTTTAAATACCCAGGCAAGTGGACGAAGGTATAGCAATGTTCTCCAGATAGACCCGTGCTAGCTGATGGTGTTCCTGTGACTTTCTACAGGCCAGACTGTATGAAAGAATGTTCTAGACTGGATGCCACGTGTGATAGGTACTGCAAAAAGTACAGGAAACTCCCCACATGTAGCAGATTGGTTCCATCAGCTCTGTAGACAGGTGCCATGGTCTGCTGAGCCTGCTTAGTCCAGGGAACTGTCCTAGAACCACAGGAGCTGCAGCCATGGCTGAAGATGGCCCTGGGCAATGGAGAAGCAACCATATGCCATCAGTCTAGAAAAGTCCATCTCGTAGCTTTCTCCACCCATAACTGACGAACAAATATTTAAATCCCTTTATCTGGAGACAAATAAAAAGAGTACGCCCCTGTAGTGAATGATTTAAGGTGATATTCTTGCCAGCTGTTGAGGGGACATGGGAAGGGAAAAAATGAAAGCTAGTGACATCTGGTTGGCGTTGACTTTTTTGAGAGAAGTGATTCTCCTGGTAAGGAGGCTGGTAAGCCGCATTGGGTCTCTGGCCTCTTCATCTTAGGCCTCCAATCTTTGACTTCTTTGAAAAGCAAAAAGGAAAGTTAATGCTTATCTCACACAACTAGGCCTAAACTACAGTCATCATGAGTGAGTGGGGGCCAACTCAGATCATATGGTGAGCAATCTGTTGCATTCTGACTCTCTTCTACTTTCTCAGGCTCCAGGAATCAGAGCTCCACCTCTGCATCCCCTTCTCAGCCCACTCAATGCTTCTCCTCTCAGCCTATATTCTAGAGCAGTGACACTCACCCTTCCTGGCTCTGAGACCTGTAGCTACTTGTATTCTACTGCTAACTTGTGTCCCCTCCCCACCCCGTTCCCCCCCTCCCCCAAAAAAATCTGTTTGCACAAGAGGATCTGTATGTAGCTCCTGGAAACCTGCTGCCCACTTGATTCTGATTGGTAAATAAAGATGCCAACAGCCAGTAGCTGGGGAGGACAGACACAGACAGGATTTTAGGTTTTCCCGGGAGCGGGCGGGGGTGGGGGGTGGGAGTCGGGGAGAGTAGGTAGGAGGATAAGGAGGAGATCTTCCGTGCTGTGAAAGTGTGGAGGAAAAGAGCATTCTTAGATGGAAATAAATTTGTAAGAAAGTTTACGTCCTAGGCCAGCAGTTCTCAAACTTCCTGATTCTGTGACCCTTTAACACAGTTTCTCATGTTGTGTTGACCCTCACCCATAAAATTATTTCACTGCTACTTCATAACTATAATTTTGCTACTGTTATGAATCATATTATAAATACCTGACATGCAGGATATCTGATATGCAAACCCTGTGAAAGGAATAGAGACCCACATGTTGAAAACCACTATCCTAGGCATGTGTATCCTTTTTGCTTCACTTCCACTCTGAGTGGTTTCATCTGTGCCCGAGTGAGTAGGCGTGTCTGTGGCAGAGAGGGCTATGAGCTGTTTGAAGGCAGGAGCCATGCATCAATGACCTGCAGTAGCTACGTTGCTTTGCTCTTGTGAGAGGGCTGTGGTGTTGCAAGAGGCAGCATTATCACAGGCTGGAAACAGAGCATAGACTCTCCCTGTGTTCGTCCACCTTCTCAGTTTTGCAGGCGTCAGATGAGGGTGGAGCCATGTGCTCGGAGTGTCTCAGCTCATCCCCAAGATAGGTCTATGTGTGGCAGCAGTAAACCAAAAAAAGAACTTCTATTTTCATGTGCTCATTTATTGGCATGAAGGTTTATTTTTTCCCCATGTCTTTTGTGCTGATGACAGCCCTGGGGAGGCCCCAAAGTGTCATGTGCCCTGGGCCGACAGGAACAGCTGGCTGTATGGAGACAGAACCTCAGTTTCCAGGGAGTTTAGTCACTCCAGAAACCCACAGCTGCTATCTGAAGCTAGCACTGCTGCACTTTGAGGCTAACCCGAGGAAAACTCACCGTCACCAGTGAGCTCCTGACTAGGTGCTGGTCATATCCTGCGTGTGATTTTTATATGAAGTGGAATGGAGAGGAAGGACTAAACGGACAAGAAGCAGAATGAACGTGAACATCTGTAATCCCACCACTTTGGAGACGGAGGAGGGAAGATCAGTAACTTTTCACTTTCCACTACATAGTGAGTTTGAAGACAACTTGGGCTATGCGAGAATCTGCTCTAAAGAGATGAGACAGAAATTAAGGCTGAAAGGTGGGGGCTGGAGAGATGGCTCAGCAGTTAAATGCACTTGGTATTACAGCAGAGGTTCTAGGTTCAATTATAGTAACTATATGGTTGACAATAACCTATAACTCCAGTTCCAGGGGATCTGACCCCATCTTAGTAACCTCCTTGAGAATCAGGCATACATTTGGAGTGCATACATATAGGCAAGCAAAACACTCATACACATACAATAAAGTGATTTTAAAAATGTCAAGAAGTGAGCCTGTTTCTTCTTTCTCGTCTTGTGTCCTTGAGCACAGAGCTTTGGTAAATAGAGTCAGCGGTTTGAAAATGTCTATATGTCACAATTATAGCTTCCCAGTATGCTTATGACCCCACAGCCCAAGATGTTCATGTGACAGTCAAGTCTCAGGTGTCATCAGGTATACTAGAGAATGATTGCCTACCTGCCACCACAGGTTATCACTGAGGCCTCGTCCCCGTTAAGCTGGGGCCTGCATTTTGCCTGGCCTTAGTGTCTGGTGTATACTATCTGAGAAGCTTATCTGGACCAGCTAAGATGTTACTCAATGGAGTCTGAGCAGTTGTGGGTTAGCTGTTATTTAGCATGGAGGGAGAATGTACCTCCTCTCTGGAGGCTTAGCCAATCACAAGCTGCCTGCTCTCTGTTAGTCTCTTCTCTTACTCACCATGACCTAATGCTCATGGTGCACCATTGTCTCAGTCCCACAAACGAAAGTGTGGAGTGGCACAGAAAGAGTTCTAACCAAATAATATCGTTGGACAGGTGAAGGCAGGGAAACAGGAAGGGATGCGCTAAGTAGTGACTGCTCTCTGTCTAAATTGTCTTCTCCTAGTCATTTCACAGAAGTACTCTTGAGGATAGCTGCAGTCAAGAGTCTGCCCACAGCAAACAGGAGATGGACAACAGCTTTAATAGCCTCTGGTACTGACGAAAGGGTTCCCTGCCGACAATGGTGTTGAGGAGTCTGTTCCTGGCTTATTCTTCTAGGTAAGTGCCCAGAACTCACAGACCTTAATGTCCTGTTAGAAACAGAAACGTTTGTCAGCACTAAGGTCCAGCACATGCCATCTGCTTGACAGAAGGAGGATCATTAAGATAAAATGAGAATGCACATTTTTGTTTGTGGTAGAATTTAAGAGGACCATGCTCCTATCGGGCCAGTTGCTCATTTAGCTGCACAAAGCACTTTTCATCTCTACTGTATGAATGGGTAGCTCCAAGAGAGATGTCAGCCTACATCGAATGGTTCATTATAGAAAAATGAGATGCAGAGGTGTCATCGCAGAGATGCAGAGGTGTTGACACCTCTTTGAGGAAGGGGGAGGGGGGAGAGAGAAGAGAATGAAAATGAGAAATGAGATGGCAAACCAGATAGTAAAAGTGCTAATGACTCTTGCCCCAGGCCAGTGTCCTCCACTGCTGCTGCTGGCTGATCTGATGTACTAATTCATCTCCTATCCTGAAATTATGGATAACTCCCTGCTTCTGACCTGTGTGTGTGTCGCATGAGTTTGGGCTCTGGGCCTCCACCCTCCACAGCTGGGTCTCCTCTCAAGATCTCAGTCTTCTTTGTGAGTGCCATGTTTCTTCAGGCTCTCTCTTGAGTCTGTTTTAGAACATTCACATCCTTTGAGTGGTTTCTTTGGGAGAAGCACAAGAAGATGTCCCCCGGGGCTCAGGGTTTTCACAAACTCTAGTTCAAAACCTACCAGAACACTGGCCTTGCTAGTCTGTGGTGTTCTCGGAAGGAGGTTAAGTCAGTGAATGAAGAAGAGTCCTTGGTGGCCCATATGACCTCAGCAGACGGATCCTGAGTCCTGCACGGCTCTCCTGAGTTGCTCACCTTGGCTTGCCTGCTTCCTTGGCTGACCTCTACACACTGGCTGGGTGGGTCCAGATAATACCAACAGTTTTGTTCCACAAACTGTATTTCTCAAGATGTAGCCCTAAGGAACTGTGATTTATCCTCCATGTCTGCTTCTTCAGGAAGCCTCTACCCATTAGCAGTGTGGGGTTAATTTTCCTCCAGCCAGGCTGTAGTGCGCATGTCTGCATCTTTCCCATAAATGAGTGACTTTCTATCTCTTTCCTGCATTTAGAACAGTTCTTGACCATACAGGGAACTCATTCAGCCTGTGTTCAGTCAATCCAAAAGATAAAAAAAAAATTTTACTGTGTCAGTGTATGTACTAGTAATTTTCATTGTAATCAGATCTGTGACCTCTATCCTACGGGAACCAGTTCCTAAGACAGTAAGGGCACTTTCCCATGCTGTTCTAGCTTCCACAAACTGAGCAACCACACTGCTGTGAGTCTATCCTTCCCAGCTGCTCAGCTAACAGTGGTTCCACCTGTCTCTCAGTGGTATCTGTAGTGCCACAGACAAATGAGTGGCTTTATTACCGTGACTTTTCAAGGATAATTACAGGGCTCTTGGCTTGCCATTGCTAGCTGGCAAAACTCTTAGCTGGAGACCAAAGGAAGGTGGGAGTTGAAAGCTCATAGGAAACACACAGCTCTGTGACCATATAGTTTCTTACACAATCTTTTGGATGCAGCAGACAAATAGATATCATTATAGTTTGGTTCCCTTGTGAATATCAGTGAAGAACATGCAGAAGCTTACAGAGTTAAAATTATAAATCCTTGCTTTGGGTTATGATAATGGTCAAGCCTCACCTGACATGACCTCACCTGCATAGTACCTGAGCTCTGTGTGTCCAGGCTATACTACCTTCTCTGTCTGGGATCAAGATGTCTAGTGAGTTCACAAGCTTAGTGAATAATGAACAGCCATGAGTTGTGATGTTCCCCATCTGCGGCTCAGTAAAGGTGCCCCACTTCTGGCTTTGGAATAACTTACATTTCTCCAGGGTCCAAAGTCAGGGCAAGGGTTGCACTGTAGAGTTCCATCTTATATATATATGCTGGAGTCAGCTCTATACAAGAGGTGAGGGAGCTCCCAAGGTCTGGACTGTGCCTGTAGGGTTCCTGGTCTTCTGGTCACTGCCAGCCATGTTGCGACATTGCTCAGGACCATCCCCGGAGTCACATGCCAGATTCTTCAGGAAAGGGCCCCTCACCAGACCCAAGGCAGTAAGATCTGTCAAGAGTCAAGCTATGGGTTTGAGAGAGGTAGTATCTTGTAGACCACTCTCATCTTAACAAAAGTCAACACTGTGCCTTGGGTTGGTAAATATCCAGCTTTGTAGGACTCTCTGTCAAAAAGAAAGTGGAGTGAGGGCAGCCCTTGTGGATCCTGCCTGAGGTTCAGGATGGTCTCTGGAAGTCTCTTTGAGTCTTAAGGGCCATGATTTGCTTTTTGCTGAAAGTCTACACTGGGAGCTAGGAGCCAGGCAGAAAGCACCCATGTCTTTTGCTGCTTTTCTTTTTACCTTAGACTTTTCAGCCCATCAAATCAATCACCGAAACACAATGGCCCTATTGAGTAGGACTTGTCACCTCTTGTTCTAGCTTGCTAGAATAGGACCTCATTGTTGAGTGGGGGCATAAGGAGACTTCTTAATTAAAGCATAGCATGCTTAAAATTACAAGTACATGATTTTGCATACTCCAAGAGTTTTTCTCCTGTCACATGACTTTCTCCCTGGTCTTTAAAAGTATCTTCTCCTTGTAACTTTGTTTCTTCTCTTGAACACTACCTTTAAAATCGTTTCCACCTTCTCGAAAGCAGTAGGATGAATAGGCCATCTCTGCCATCTCTATGTGTAGTGATAAGTTAGTGAACCTACTCTGAGCTCTTGGTGGGCCATGCATGTGTGAGTGCACACCGCCCATGTGTGTGCACTGTATCCACCCACAGAGCTCTCTGGGTTCTCAAATGAAAGACACATACATACAATCTTGATAAGTCTTGGCTAGCTCAGTGGCTGGGCACTTCTAATCCACCCCACAGCTAGCATATATTTCCCTCTGGTACTCTTGGCTTAACACTTTTTAATTTTATGTTTTATTTTTGCTGTGCTGTTACCTTCTGGGCAGCTTCCCCATAGGGCTGCTTTCCTCTTCCATGTACATTTTGGATGACTTTTTCTTCTGTAGCTCTTAAACCCAATCCCTCTGCCTTCAAGCCATGGCAAATCTGCCTCGTTCTCTCTCTCCTATCTGTCCCAAGCCTGAGAATCCTAAAAGTCCTGCCTCTGTCTGTCCTACCAACCATTGGTTGTTCATATCTTTATTTATCAATCGGAACCAAATGGGGGGAGGGTCCTTCAGTATCTTATGTGTAGACACTTGTTTAAGTAATTTTAAGGATCAATATTAACATTATAACACCAGCATTAGGCCAAACCCACTTCTCCCTTTTTGTCCAATTAAAAAGACTCTTTTCTCTTAGACATAAATTGAGCACAATCATAACAATTATGTAAATTATGAAGTATGATATATACATTTGTCAATTAGATAACGTACCATCTACCCTAACTTAAAGAGTTTATAATTCTATATCTGGATTATATTCTGATTTTAGCCTGTATCACCATTGGAAAACTATCCTTTGAAATCTATATCATCTCTGTCAATGCTAAACAACTTGAGTTTGACTATGAGACTATAGCTGGTCTTTAACCCTGACAGAAATCTGAGAGTGAATTATTACCTGAATATATAAGAAGCACAAAAACATAGCTTTCAAAATTTAAATTATAGAAACAGCTGACTATATGGACAGCCCCTAATCTCTTATAACATTGGAGCATCTGTCTTCAGTCTTCCAGCCCAGAACCATTTGACAGATTTGAAGGAGGAATTATGAAGGACCAGTTTGCTTTGTCTTGGCAGAGCCAAGCTGTTAACTATCCTGCATTGGGTACCCTTTCTTGGACAGTATTCTTTGTCTGTAGATGAATAGGGTAATTTTTGTCCAGTGGCCACCTTGTCATAACTGGCACAACTCTATACAGAGAATTTGATGCTCAAATTCTTCTTTGAGATTGGGAAGCTGTCAGAAGCAGATGTCTCATCGTCAAATGATCCTTTAATAATGAAAAAACATTAAATGTCATATTCTGTGGATTTCTGATGTTTGTGAAGCCTATCTATCTATGCAAAGTATATCTGAACTGTTAAACCTGCTACCTATATCTGACTTGGGAACTACTCCTAGCCATTTCTATTTGAATAAATTAAAAAAGCTTTATTATAATTAAATCAGAATCTAATATAACTATGAGTTTACTATCTGGCCTTTAACTTGTGTTACTTAATCATCTTAAACAGTTTGTAATAGCAGCTATAGAAGGACTGGGTCAAAACCTTGTATTCATAAATGAGTTGTATAAGCACAATGCCTATCTAAGTGCAGCAATATTAATTTCAAATTTTGTATCAGTATGTAGATTTATACCAATGAAAACCTTAATTTTATATCAATATGTAAATTTTGTACCAGTGTAAGAATATTGTAACTTTGATTTTATATCAATTATAAAGATTTATATCAATGTAAGATAATGTCTATACAATGTTTTGTTCAAGAATAAAATTTGCAGTCCATCCCATCTATTTCTTTCCTTTTCGAACTTATGACCATTTCTAAATTATTCCTTAAAATGACGACCTATCTATAATTTATAAAATAAGCGCAACCAGACACCCAAAGCCATGAGACTTGGATGATGACCCTCCACAACCTTTTCCTGCTGAGTAGGGGTGACAAAAATTCTTTAAAGGGGTGGGGAGGGGTAGGAAAATTAGAAAATTTGGTTAGACTTAAGAAAGCTAGCTTTAGCATCTGTTATCCAGTCTCTGTACATTTAGAAGGCTCAGGGCTTGACTGAAGCTTTCACTGTTTTCCTCTGAAAGATTTGGTGAAGTGAGGTCATCTGGAATCATCAGCTATTCTTGAAGCTATTTTGGAAGTAATTTTCAGGAGGTAGGGGGCTGGGACAGCAGGTCATTTTAGCGTCCCAGCAGATGAATCTTGTCAGAGCTGTACATGCTGTGCATTGTGTAATATACATGAGTAGCATAAGTAGAGCCCAGAAGGCTAACTACTGATAAAGGTATCCAACATCATCACCTCCACCATGAGGGTCACCCCAGCTGGCCAACCTGCCCCAAGCCAAACAGACTCTAAACCTGTAGCTAGGTCCAGAGCTTTGAACTCACAATTTCCCTGACAGTCTCGTCATAGAAAACAATTACTAATAACCTTTAAGGAAAGTTAATAGACTTCCTGCAGAGTCCGTATTCTGGGGCTGGCATGTGGGTATCTAAGGGGTTGCTACACTTATAGTGCTCTTCTGGGTGTTGCTATGTCTTCCTGCAAGTTTTCCTGGAGGTTTCCAGCAGTGGTTTTTGGTCACTTCCTCCTGACACCTCAAGGTTCTTTTACTGGGGCCACCAGGCCAACAGTGCAGCTCTTGGTTCTGAGGGGCTAGGATGGAGTTTGTTGTTCATGAATTTCTGTGGTAAAGTTGAAGCTGCAGAACGCCTTATTGGTGGGACTTGGAAGACTAGAGAACATTCCTAAGAGATCCAGTTTAGGTGATGTCTCAAACTAAGGGAAGCTGAAGCAAAGGAAGAGACACCGTCAACCCTCTGAGGACCCTAGAATGCCCACTGGGAGCATTTGACATGAAACTCACCATCTACATTCTTGCCTGCCCTTCTCTGTCTTTCTGTATGTGAATGGGACACCTGAAATAACTCCAATACCATGAAACTACTAACTGAAACTACAGATTGTGATTTCATGGTTTCTGCCTCAGTTTCCCCACCAATCATCTCTTAAATCCATTGAGAAGAGTCACCTGACTATACTTGGTATTCAATTACTCCTAACCATAATGTTCAGGTCTGGTTTGGGTCTGAGCTGGCACTCAGGGCAGCAAGCATCCTCTAGACTAGGGACAGTAGACTTCTTAGATCTCTTGGTCCTCAGTGCTGACAGTAACACCTAACACAGAGTAAGATGAGAAGACAGGTTCTGCAGGAAGACAATGTTCTGTAGGCACAGTCCACCCTGTGTCCACTTTATGTCCAACTATCTTGTCCCTTATAGGGAGGCTCACTCCTTAGCCCTACTATTGCTTCTTTCCATAGCCCAAGAGATATCTGAGTGGCCCTTGTTATCAGGTCGCTGCCCCTAAAGTGACACCACCTGTACTTGTTTCAGGGATTTTGATGGCTAATATAGTATGTGTATGTGCCTGGAGTCCCGCTGATCCTTCCTTGGCCTCTCTCTGAGGGTGAGGGTTATCGATGAGGGAGATTTGTGCAACCTATGATGAAAGGAGTCCTGGTGCTAGCAAGGCTAGATTGTACCCATCCTGTTTCCAGCAGGTAAATGTGGAGGGATCAGCTAACAGCCTCAGAAGTGTGGCCTTCCAGGCTTACCCTATACTTTCTTAATGACATAGTTTTACAGTGTCCCACATGAGAACTCTAGGACAAACCTGCTGACCAACACGGGTTCCTTTGTATCTCTGCTCCTGTGGAGTGTGCACATGCTTCTTGAATCCATCCATTACTCATCCATCCATTACTCATGCCAACCCTTTTCCAGGTACCCACATGCCTGGATGCTTCCTAGTACTTACCAAGAGATTGTTGAAGGCTTTGGGTTTAAGGAATTTTTATTGGTGGGTTTTTATAGTATTCCTGGCAGTTATGAAGAGCAAGATTTCTGCTTCCAGGGATCTACCGAGAACTGGGTGACACTCAGAGGGGAACAGGAAGAGGAAGGTCCCTTCTGTAAAAGGTCACATTGCACATGCCTCCTGCTTCGTGATGTAGCATGCTTGTGCCTTGACTGCTATGAACAGCTTTCCTCTGAGTGACATCTCAGCTCTACTTCATTGTATGATACCATGAATTGAGTTCAGTAGGGATACTGTTGAAGTAGGTATCAGTATACGTCCTGGGTGTAGAGGGTTGGGCATGCTAACTGTCTTAGATATGGTTTTACTGCTGTGAAGAGACACCATGGCCAAGGCAACTCATATAAAGGACAACATTTATTTGTGCCTGGCTTACAGTCCATTATCATCATGGCAGGAAGCATGGAAGCATGCAGGCAGACATGGTGCTGGAGGAGCCAAGAGTTCTGTATCTTGATTCGAAGACAGCCAGGAGGAGACTGAGTCCACACTAGGAGGAGCTTGAGCATAATAGGCCTTGAAGCTCACCCACACAGAAACAAGGGCACACTTCCTACAATAAGGCCACACTTCCTAATAGTGCCATTCTCTATGGCCAAGTATCTAAACACATGAATCAATGGGGACCAAACCTTTCCAAACCACCACATTAACTGTAAACCTAAATCTAACCCTAATTCTGCAGAGAAGTAAAGGCCTGAAGCATCAGCAGACTCCTAATCTGTATCTGCCCCACAGACCTGTAAGAATCTTTTGCTCACAAGGCAGCAGAAACAGGGACACCCAGTTAAATGACCCAGGCTACTATGAGGTGCGAGCCGGCATTTGTTTTGAATGTGTGGGTAGTTTTAGAGCCTTGAAGCATGGCATGCATGTGTAAAACACAGAATATCTGGGCAACGACAGCTTCTTCTTTATGTTCTCTGAGGCTTTTAGGGGTTCAAAACCTCCCCACCCCACAGGGAGGGTGGCACCCAGGTGTGAGGCTTCCCTGAACTCAGAGGCCAGAACAGGAGAACCCAATGCCCTTAATCCTTCCTTCTCAGTTCACTATGTGACTAAAGATAGCATTAGAATTAGAAATAGCTTTGGGAGGAAGGACAGACGCCAGCCCTGAAAGTCCCCAGAAGCAGTGGATGTGCCTGGAGTAGACAGGAAGGTGACAGCTTGGGATGCTGAGTGCATCATCAGTCAAGCTGCATCCTGTCAACAGAAGGTGTTTGAAAAATAGATACATGAATAATGGTATTCATACGCACTTTTTACAATGTTCAATACCCGCAACAAAATCCGGAGAAGACCAATGCATCCTGTGTGTAACATTTTAAGAGAAAATCCAAGAAGGGACAGCAGGCCTGCCAAAGCCATTTCTGTCTGGACATGTTTGTGCCAGCACCCTGTGGACTGTCCCAAGCCCTCAAGCTTCCTGGGATAGAAACCTGCTCAATCAGAACCGCCTGCTTGTGAGCCTAATTGAATGTCCCCGTGCATAGGGAAGGGCTAATGGCATGGATCAATCACATAATATCTTGGATTACAGACAGACAAACAGCAAAGCTCAGCAGCATGGCGGCGAGGACAGCACCGTGGGAACAGGCAGGGCAGACAATGGCGGGGATTGACAATGTGCAGGGGAAGGCCACCTTTGGGAGAAACCGTATCTCACAGCATGGTGGGGAAAGTGAGAAATAGTGGCAGATGCTGCCAGACCATGAGCAACAGATGCCTTCTGCTGGGGCCAGCCAGCCAACCAGCGAGCTGGTGCTGAGCCGGGAGCATTTCCTCCCCACCCCCACCCTTTGTCAGAGGAGGCAGCAGATACAGGCATTGCAGAGGAATTAAGCCAGCAGATGGTGGCAGCAGGGTTTGATGAGGTCAGGGTTAGGTGTAGGCATTAATCACTGCTCCTCAGGGAGCTGGGTGTCCTGTGCTGCGTTAAGCTGACCACCTCCTCTGCCTTTTACTGTGACCCCTTCCAGCGGATGCCTGCACTCTCTTTCAACGACTGACCCTTAAATCAGCTTTTGGAGGCCTCATCCGATTTAGCAGAATCTAAAAAGAACATATGTTGAATATTTTGTTAGTTCAGTTTGCGTTTAAATAATTGATGCTGCTCAATGCCAAATGTGAAGTTTTAAAAGCCTTGCTTGCTGGTTTTGATATGTTATCTATCATCTTATTGTACGGAGTCGGCTGTTTTCGACACAGGCTGGGCGCTCAGAAGCCCTGGCAATTTTTATCTCCAGGGTTTTACGGCGGGCATCAGCTCAATGTCCCTGTTTATGTCACCGTGTGCACCTGGAGGAAGTTCTTCTAAAATGCGGATTCCTACCCGAAAGGCTATTGAACAAATGGCAGGCTCTAATTCTTGATGGCCTTCTGGGGATAGAGATTCTCTGCTAGGGACTTTCTTATGGGGACGCTTTATTTCAGTAGCAGCAGGTGCAGAGTTTGTAGGGAGGACCACAAACATGGTAGGATGCCATAGGTCTTCATGTGTGCATATGTCTGGGTGCGGCTGAACTAGTGTCTAGTGTGTATGTATGTGAGCAGTTGAGGTCTTCCTGGATGTGTGTTGGGTGAGAACACATGGACACGTCCAGTGATGGATGTTATTAAAAAAAAAATAAAGCTGTTTTTTAGTTAAATATTTTTTACATTTATTTATTTGGGGTAAGGAGGAGAGAGAAGCACTTGTGCCACGCTTCACACTTAGAGGCCAGGGAACAATTTGTGTGACTCAGTTCTCTCCTTTTATATGTGGTTCCGGGGTCTGAATTCAGGTTTTTAACAAGGCAGTAAGCGCCTTTGTTTGTTGAGCCATCCCACTGGCCCTAAACTGTTTTAAATGGTTTCCAACATGAGCTCAGAGATTCTCTGAAGTTTGTTTTGCTTCTAGGACTTGAACTATAAAGTGTGAAACAGGAACAATGTATCTTTCCTGTTTCAAGGCTCCTTCTGAGAAGTGCGGTAGTTGACAGAAAACACTGCTGGCTCCGCGGTAGGCACCTCTGCAGGCACCTCTGGGTTGAGAGGCGGCTTCTGCATGGCTGGCTGTGCTCTGAGCATGAAGCCGTAGGCTTATTGCAGAAGGGTACATGCGAAAGGATCTAGGTTCCAGAGGGCAAGTGTGAAGGGCCTTCAAGTTTTGGTTTCTTCTTAAGGTGAGAAGAAAGCTGTCCCTAGTTTTATACTTAACTACGAAACTTATTGATTATTCTAACTCGGAAACAATAGCTGCTCAGGACAATTTAGAAGCAGAGACAAGTATAAAAGTGAAGGTTTCCATCTGTGGGTATGTTCCTGTGCTGGCCTGTACACATGGCTATTCTTTTTAGAGAGTTTGAATTATGCATTGTGTGTCACTTTATATCTTGCTGTTATTTACATAGCCGTGGGCACCTTTCTCTGTTTTGTAAACATTGGCTTGTAATAGTCTATTGATTTAATAGATTTTGTTTCATAACTTTTATCCTCTTTAATATTAACTAAATATTTGAAATGCTAAAATGCTCTCACAGATAATGCTAGGGTGAACTTGTTTTGAAGAAAATATTCTGACATCACATTTATTTCCTTAAGCTAATTTTTTAGAGGTAGAACAATAGATGACATGTAGAGAAGGGAATATAGTTTCTACTTCTGTTCAGAGAAGGGCCGCACACCCGGGGCAGACAAACTGGAAAGAAGTCACATGGGCTGAAGGAGGACAACCAGCAAGCATATTGCCAATTAAGGACCCTTAAAGTCTGTTACGCATATTTATATCATGTAAGTACTTGAAAAATCAGGTCTTCCCATTTTGTTTGTTTTTGTTTTGAGACAGGATCTCACAGAGCTCTGTCTCTACCTCTTATGTGATGGGATTAAATGTGTGTGACATCATGGCCAGCTTATTCTGTTTTTTAAGGAATTTTAAAACCGACAAATAGAAAATTCCTGCCCCGAAAATTTCCATATGTATAGAAATACATTCCAACCAGGGGTAGACTATTTTGCAATGAAACTAGCATTTAATTTATTAAGTGGTGCTCCCAGTCATTGGATACTCTTTAAATATGGTTTTTATAATGTCCACTAAATGTTCAATTGCATCAATATTCTAAAATATACTTAACGAGCTGTCTTAGTTAGGGTTTTAGTGCTGTGAACAGACACCATGACCAAGGCGACTCTTATAAGGACAAGATTTAATTGGGGCTGGCTTACAGGTTCAGAGGGTCAGTCCTTTATGATCATAGCAGGAGTGTGGCAGCATCCAGGCAGGCATGGTGCAGGAGGAGCTGAGAGTTCTACATCTTCATCTGCAGGCTGCTAGTGGAAGACTGACTTCTAGGTAGCTAGGGTGAGGGTCTTAAGCCCACATCACAGTGACACACCTACTCCAACAAGGCCACACCTTCTAATAGTGCCACTCTCCCGGCCAAGCATATACAAATCCTGACACTAGCTGTGTTAGTTTCCAATGTTATGACAAAATACTTGAGCAAATTGACTTAACGAAGGAAAGATTTGCTTTGGCTCATAGGTTCAGAGTTTCCGTGCCTGGTTGCTTGCTCCCTTGTATGGGAGTAGACTGTAGAGTAAAGCTGCTCACCCAGTGCTGGCCAGGAAGGAGAAGGAGAGAAGGGAAAGGGAGGGGGAAGAGAGGGAGACAGGCATAGTGGGAGATCTTTCAAAGGCATTGAGAGAAACTGGCATCACTGAGAAGCTCTTTTTCTCTGCATGCCCAGTGTGTATGTGTGCTTCCTCCTCAACCTCAATAAAATAGCTTTCTTCACCTGCTGGCTCTGTCTCTGTGGTGCTACTGTTACCCTTCGGATTTTTCTGCCTTTTAATTCTTTTTTTTTTTAATTTATTTATTTATTTACTTATTTATTTATTGTATAAGAGCACACTGTAGCTGTCTTCAGACACACCAGAAGAGGGCAACAGGTCCTATTACAGATGATTGTGAGCCACCATGTGGTTTCTGGGAATAGAACTCAGGACCTTTGGAAGAACAGTCAGCGCCCTTAACCACTGAGCCATCTCTCTATTCTTTAACTGGCTGAGAAAATGAACCTGATCCAGACTCCTAGACTGTATCGCCTTGGAGGCTCGTCCAGAGTTCCCTTTGAGGGCTCCAGACTCATCAAGGTGAGAAATCAGGCCAAACCTAAAACAACAGGAAGACATGGCTACTTCTGCAGGCATCCTTCTCCCATCCTAGAACTGGGCTGGTAAACTGATTTTCTTCTAACAAGGAAGGTACACTCAGACCTGCTAACTCTGTCTCTGAATCCTAGGAAGCCAGTTAAAATGTTTGGAGGCCAGCATTGTCTTAGTTACAGTTTTACTGCTGTGAACAGACACCAGGACCAAGGCAACTCTTAGAAGGACAACATTTAATTGGGGTTGGCTTACAGGTTCAGAGGTTCAGTCCATTATCATCAAGGTGGGAGCATGGCAGTGTCCAGGCAGACATGGTGCAGGAGGAGCTGAGAGTTCTACATCTTCATCTGAAGGCTCTTAGCAGAATACTGGCTTCCAGTCAGCTAGGATGAGGATATTAAAGCCCACATCACAGTGGCACACCCACTCCAACAAGGCCACACCTTCTAATAGTGCCACTCCCTGGGCCAAGCATATACAAACCAGCACAAGAGCTCTGTAAACAGCTAACCCCATACTATTAACCTAAGCTTGACAGCATCACCTCACTCTGGGTGCAACTTGATCAGGTGCCTGAAGGAGAGACATCTTTAAGGAAATTTTAAAAGTTACCTCTCTACCTGGAGACAGACAGACCTGTTTCCTGTGTCTTCTACAACACAGGAAGTAAGAAAGGCCAACTATTGCTTAAAACTAAAATCGATTACATTTCCTCTCTCCCTCCCTCTCCCTCTCCATCCCCACCCCCTCCCGCTTGCCCTCTGTTTTCCAAGAGACTTCAACCTGATTATATAGTTCCTCTGAGCTGAGACTGAAATTCCTTCAGCTGGTTTCTTTATTTTGCTAACTGGGGCCTGCTATAGATGCTTTTTTCTCCTTTATCCACGGATAACTAACTAACGTGTCTGTTTAAAGAAAAGAATATAGCCCATATTTCATCGGTGGAATAGGTGAACCCCACAGGGACTCATGTCTGATCTGAGCTGGGGCATAAAAGCAGCCGTGTTGCTTGCTGCCATCTTGGCTGGTGACTTTGTTAAGATGGAGGCAGCCATGTTACTTTGCCACCATCTTGGTTAATGTGAATCACATGACACAAAGCAAAATGGCAGCACCCATAATTCTACTAGGCTCTCTGGTTATAGCTACATCTTTTCTTTTCTTTATTAGATTGAGACATCACTAGATCTCCCAGATTTTTTATTATTATTATTTTCCTTAATGCTCTGTTTTGTTTTAATTTGAGCCTTTCAGTTAGGGTAGCAAGGATTAACAACAACAGTAACAACAACAATAACAATATAGCCTAATATTCTCTTCTGAGTTCTTCAAATGTCCTTTTGTTCTACTTTGTTTCTTGTGGTTATTATCCTAGATTAAAAGGACTAAAACCCAATTTACGTATTTTAATTTGTTAAAAAAATACCCTCCTAATTTATATAATATTATTTAAATTTTAAAAAGTTTGGAGTGGTTAAAATATTTAATTCCTATCTGAAATAATTATATATTTATAATTTACAAAATGGACAAGGGATCACAGAGACCCTAAGGCAGAGTGGCTGATACTCTTTTGCTCAGGTTACTATTTGAGATACTGAGGTCCTACTGTCCTGCTGCAGACTGTAAGGGCTGCTCAAGTTTACCACAAGAAAGCAGTTCATTATTTAGATCTGGGGATAGGGGGGTGGGCTCTATCTCTCAGAATCTACAGCCTCTTGACCTTGACCCCTCTGTCCTAGAGAGGGGGTTAGGAATCAACTAGCAAGCTCTCCACCCCAGTCTGACCTGAGGAGAAGATTTGGAGGGAGCTCAGGTTTGCCTTTCAATGACACACCAGGGATGCAAGTGAAAACTGGTGGGGACTGGAATTACAGGCACAGGGAAGAGCAAACCAGTCCTGGGGTGTTTGGGTTTTGCCAACCACCCCTTGGGGCTTGGAGTCACTCCCTCCAGATGCTGGGTTGAGAGCCTAGAGGAGGATTAGATGAACCCGTCAGTCACTCCCAATCTTGTTTTCGCTTTACAGATTCTTTCAAGTTCCTCCCTGGCTCATCTCCTGGACAACTGGAGCAAGTTAGACCCTCCAGTGCTTAGGAAGAGAGGGTTAATCTCTGTCTCAACCCCATCATAAATATCTTCTAGGAGAAAAGGTGACCCCTCGGAGAAACTCTTAATTATAAATACCACCCTCCAATTAGAGTTATTCTGTAAATGAGAGTAAGGCCCCATGCCTAATTTTTCTTTTTACTGTGGGATCATCCAAATCCTACTAACTGCTTACCAGCTGTAGTAGCTTTTGGTGTGTTGATCCAAATTTATTTTAAAGGTGTTTGATTTCTGCTCAGGCATCACTTAACCATTATAGATTAAGTAAAAAGCAATAAGGTGGTGCAGCTGACCCTCTGGGTGACCAATAACCATATTTGGAGGCTTTTGCTGATATGGTCAGAGGAATTAAAGGGGAGACTATTTCCCCCTTGTCCCAGAGAACTGTGGGGCATCTCTGAATGTCCTGTAAACTGTGGGAAGTCACCTGTTCTCTTGTTCAGGGAGGCCATGGTGACAACACTGAGTGTGCTCTAATCAGTCTTCAATGTGTATTCCTCAATAAAAAGGAATTTCTCCACACTTCCAAATACAGTAGTAATCGAGCAAAACTTTGATTTGTCTTCAAATCAAGATGGGTTAAGTGGAAAAAGAAGCTGCAGGAGTCAGAGAAGTTCCTCCCAAGTCCACATTACCTCCAAGGCCCAGATCACCAACTATCCTTGACAGCAAAAAAATAAAATTAAATTAAAAAGTTATTAATTTTGACACCTACATGGTCTTCAATGCCCCAAAGGAAAGTGTAACCTTGATTAATATAGGTAACATCATTGTTTCTTTAACAGTCCTCAGAGGTTGTGATGAACCAGATGATATGTGACTTGAACAACTATTTGCCACTAATCTCTTTTCCAGATAACACTGTTTCTAGAAGAGCTTTGCTTACAACTGGGCCGTAACACGATGACCTATGTACTAACCAATCATGTTCCCCAATTAAAGGAGACTGCCAGATACCCTGTTGTCTGACTTATATAATGTCAGTGTATAGGTGTGACTTCAACAAATGAAACATTGTTTTTATTTGGTTTTGCCTCATGTTGTCTACCTCCATGGACATTACAGCTGGTACAGGGCAGAGGCATCTTCTAATGGGAAGATATTGCCAATAGGCCTTCTAGGAGGTCCTGATAAAATGTTTCTGGTTACAAAATGGTGCTTTACTTTATTAAACAAAATGCCATGATATCAAAACATTTTCCTCATTAACTTTGTCTCTTAATGTTCCCCTCGAGGTTATAAGAGAAGAAACCCAATGGCTAGCTTCTAAACTTAAATTGGCAGAAAAAAAGGCCCCTTAAACTCTTAAATCAGACTAATGGCCTATTCCATGATGTAGACCTTATGGTAGACAACAGCAACAAAGAGACTGTCGGGCTCATAGATAACTATGACAAAGTCTTATGCGGTATAGAGGACACTCCACTTATATGACAAGCTTCAGAGATACTCAGCCATCGGATGTTAGACCTAATGGATGTCTACTGATCTGACTGATCACCATTTCTTAAGTTTTATCATGGACCCATAGATAGATCTTCCTCTGAGGCATGTAAACTGCTGCCCCGTCCACCATTGTCCACCCTTTGTCAGTTCAAAGCAGCTCAAAGCAGTAATTCCTGTCCCGCACCCCATACCCCCTTACATGGCATGGCGAGTGGAGAGTTTCCAAGATGACCGGATTCTTTCTCATCCTCCTGACTTGAGAAAGCCTGGAATCTTAAAACAAAGACCTTATAGGCTTTGGTTTCTGAGCCCCCCCAGACCTCCTGATTCAACAAGTTTAAGGCCTACTTAGACATGCTGTACAACAGTTCTGGGCCATTCAACTATCCTATATTTCTTCAAATTGACCCACCCGAAAGGGAGGGAAACTCTTTAGTGGCTTTTAAAAGCAATTTTTAGCTTTACAAGTCCCTCCTCTGCTTGGCAGAGGGTCTTTTTCTTGCTGTGACTGTTTTATATATGTTTTCTCATCTCCAATTAATGTCTTTCTTCAACTGTTAAAACAAACAAACAAACAAACAAACAAACAAACAAACGCCAGGCCTAACTGAGAACGTTTCCCCTCGTCAGTAAATGCTGGTGCAGACTCTGTAGAGATGAGTATGGCCGTTCTCAAGTGTTCATGCCCTCGATTCCTCTCTATAAGGTACATCCAGTATGTTTTCACTGACAGGCCTGTGTGAGGGGACAGGCCCCTAAGTGTTTCCTGCCATTTGCATTCTGATACCTATTATTAGCTGGTAAGCCAAGCCCATGTCAGTTCTAGGGACATAGAACATCTAGGAGATCCCTTACGGAAGGAGCAGATCCTTCTGTGTGCAAGGAGAGCCAGGTAGAGGGTCACACAAAGCTGTAGGTAAGCCCTGGCTGAGTGCTGGTTACAACCCTGAAGGAGAGACACTCAGGTTAGGCATTGGAGAATCAGGACAGGCCCAGGAGTGAGACCTTCAAAGCCAAGAGCAAAGGCACGAGGCCAGGGGCAGCCGCTCTTGTGGTAATTCTTAACAGGTGATATAAGTACTCAACAACTTCCATTGGGTAAGAGATGGCTCTCCCCTCTACTGCCTCTCTCAGGGTCTGGCTGTGAAGCCCAGCCTCCTCCCTGCCCCACCCGACCCCCCTGTCTCTTTAGATGAAGTTTACATAGTATTTATTAGGGGACTGACAGAGTTGTGTTTGTCTTCCAAGTTACCTTGCCTGAAAGAATGTCACAGATACAAGGGAGTTTGTCTTGTTTGATTTCAAGAACGTAGAGCAACAACGTGTCACAAGAGGCCCTTGATTCTACTGATGGGCTCATTTGAGTGGGCACAGCTTGCAATGGCCACTTAGGTTTTGGGCTTAACTTCCATGTGAGCTATATTCCTAGCCGTATGGACTCTTCTCTATAAACCCGGGGGGGGGGGCTCCCTTTACTATCCCAATACAGAGCTTCTTGCTGTCATGTCCCATTCAACGGATCTGTTCCACCTACCTACATAGACCATATACATAGAGGAGAGGGCAGAAATTAGGCGGGCTAGTGATGAGAATCTCTTCGTTTAGCAGGACTGAGGAACCATTAAGGAAATTCCTGCTCTTTGTTAGTGACTCAGGTTTTACAGGTGTAGTTGCCCTGGCAGAGCTTTGGCTAAATCTCCCCTCCTCTCTTTGCTCATCCTGATCTTTGACCGTTATAGCTGTTTATGAACACAGTCGGTGACCACAGTGCTGTTGCATGGGTGCCTGTCACCCGTCACCTGTGACTTCACCTTCCTGAGTGTGAAGCCCTCAGACTCTGTGGAGTCTTTGGATACGCTGTGCTTCTGTGCTTGTCCTTCATCTCCAGCCATCTTGGTAGCCTAGCTAATGTCTAAACATCATGGCAATTGGTCCCTTGTCCTCGTGAATGGCACTTTGGGCTAAGTTGAAAGGAATGCAAGTGTTTTCACTCACGGGCGATCTGGTCACTGGCTGCCTTGGCCAGGGATAAGAATGCTAAGTGGGAGGGAGAAAGGAAAGAACAGAGAGACTCACGCCATGTCCCTTCTTGTTTTTGAGGGAGATGGTGGGGAAAACGTGGGTGACCTGTACAACATGTAGCACTACCTGATGCCCACACCTTCACCTCTGCCTGTTGGGGCCAGGGCGCTGTCTTCTAGCCAGAGGCTTTCTCCAGTGTGTGCCTCAGGAAGGAAATAGCAGTGCTCCTAAGTGATGGTGCTCCTAAGTGACGGTCATGGAGAAAAACAGCTATGATGCAGGAGAGTCACACCTGGGATATCTCCTAAACCCAGTACTCTTTATTTCTCTATATCCAATAGGAAGTCTCTTTGTTTTAATTTTCCCCGTCCAGGAGACAATTAATTCAGGCTCCTCTATGCAAGAGGTTCAGATGTCAAGGGCCTGCTCTACCAAGCCATCCTTGTGAATAGGAATTAATCAACACCATTAGAGAGAATTCTCCCACTTAAACTTCAGGGCCCTTTCTTTACAGCCCGATGGAGATTTCATACCTTTTATGTTGAGCAGACTTCAGAGCCTTCACCTATGTAAGGAATTTTTCAATTAACATTTCTTTCCCTCTGGAGAGACCAGGGCCTTTGGTTCTCCACAAAAGACTGGCTTTGCCTCTCCTATAGCAAATGTGCTCAGGCCCAGCCCTCTGAGCTGAAGGCCCTATTATTTGGCAATGATGATTCAGTTTGGCAACCCCCCCCCCTAATCAATAGCTGATCAGTGCCCAGCAGGGAGTCTCCGTATTCAGACCCTCACACAAGCTAAAATGGTTTCCTTTGAATAAAATCACGCCTAGGTTGAATTTTAAATCCATCTAATTGGCAGTTGTTGTTTTTTTTTTTTAAACAGAATAGAAAAGATGTGTAAGTGAAAGGAAAAAAAAACTGATGGCTTTGATGGCTGTTGCTTCTGCTTTTTGTAACCTCATATTTGCTTCAAAATACACATTATCCTCAGCACATGTTTCCTTAAATATCTTGCTAATTGGAGTTAACTTTGGATAAAATTCTTATTAAATCCTTTATAGATTTCAAAATCCTCTATCAGAATGTATATCTAATCTTTTTGAGATCATTTTAAACAGGGGTGTCTTTACCAACAAGCAACATTTAGCAAAGAACTCAAACGATTTTGCTAACAAATTTGTTCAGTTACATTAAAGGGATTTTGAAAGTTCAATGCTGAGGGCCTTTGGCCGGGAGCACGATGTATAAAACCACCACAGAGTGAGGGACAGCCCAGGAGCGAGTGTTGCAGCCCAGGGTGAGCAGTTGGGTTGTCTCAGGAGGCTGCATGTTAGCAAGGGTGTTGCTTATACCCAAAGCTAGCTATTCCCCTCTCAGCTCAGAGCAAAGGGGACACAAGGATGAGCCAAGCTTCCTTGAGTGGGAGAAGAAGAATCAAACATGAAAAGAGAGACATTTCTTACACTCTCGTTTTGAATCCCAAACAATAAAATATTTTTTAAAAAATTGAACTGGATTTATGAAAATCTACCACGCAATGAACTTTCTGAATTAGGAGGTTTGGTGAGTTGATTGCCTGATTTGCTTTCTGCCTATGACTAAAATGCATGTGTGTCCGGGTGGGTGAAAGCCGTGGGTTATAGCTCTTGCTGTGTAAACCTGAAAACTAAGCTCAGCTCACAGAACCCATGTAAAGTTGGAAGGCAAGGACCTATTCTGACGTTATCCTCTGACCTTTGACCTCTACATACCTGCCACTTCATGGGTGCTCCCCCCACTCAACATGTTTGTGCACGCGCACACGCGCGCGCGCACACACACACAAACACACACACAGAGAGAACACACCATACTACTAATAAAGAAATCTATGCTTGCAAGTGATCTTGTCAGGTGGCCTTTGACCACCTAATGAAGGTGGGTAGGTCTGCAGGCTTTCTGATTCACTCTCTGCTCCCACTAACCACATGACATTTGGAGACTGTTGTAAGCTGATGTTTTGCTCAAATGCAGCAAAACATTGCTCCTGAATGAAGGGTCTCCTGGGTCATGTGGTGGAGTCTGCAGTCTTGTCTCTGTCTTGAGTTTACTACTTTGACTGTGTCTTACCCCATGGTCTTTTCTGTGTCTCACAATGTTGGGTTCATCATGTTTAACCTTGTGGTCCTCCCTGTTTCTGAATCCATGGCCCTCCTCTGTCTGATCCTATGGTCTTCCCTCTGTCTGACTCCATGATCCTTCCAGCGTCTCGATATTCGGTCCCTTCTGTATCTGACAGTGTGGCCTCTCCTCAATCTGCAGCCATCCCTGTTATTGTCTCTGTTCTTCCTCATGTCTGATCCTGACATCCTCTCTTGTCTGACCCAGTGATCCTTTCCATGTCTGACACAGTGTTCCTCTTCACACTCAGTCCTCTTCCAATCTGAATTTGTAGTCATTCCATGTCTAACACTACAGTTCCTTCATGTCTGGTTACACGATCTTCCTTGTGTCTGACCCTTTGTTCTTTTCCAAGTCTATGTCTGTGACCTGGAAGCAGACAGAAAGTGAAAGCCCAAGGTTAAAACAAAACAAAACCTACAATAGCTCTCTGTCAGTGTTTATACTGTAAAAACTCTAGAGAACCGCAGAATACAAGAACTATGTCTGACAATGTGGTTCCCATGTCTGACTCTGACACCAGCCATTCAGTGTTGCTAGGCACTCCACAGTCCATCTAGGTGCTCTGCCTGCTGCAAGCCCACTGTCCTTCTCAGTCACAAGGCCTGAAGGGAGGGGATGCAGGCCAAGTTCTGTAGTATGCTTGTCAGGCCTGGACTTTTCTGAGCTTGAGTTCATGACCAGATGGTGTCTCTTTAGGACAGACTCATAGTTAGTACCAGTGAAGCCTGTCATCCTTCTCTTTGTCTTTCTGAAACTCCCGCCATTCTCTCACACACAAATTAATCTTACTGGAGACTTGGAAATGACTCTGGACCCATAGATGGTGTTCCGGAGGAACGTGAGGATATGATCTAGAATCTGTACCATGCACCTTCCCTGCCAAGGTTTGCACACCCCTAAGAAAGCTCTCTCATCTCAGGAAATAGAAGAGGTGTGGGTTTAGGCTTGGACTTATGCATTGAGATCAGAAAAACTTTAAACAATGACAGAGTACAGGGTCTGACATAAATTAGGAATATCAGTCATGTAATGAATAAATCAGCTGCTTAGATAACATTTATTATTTTAGGACAGACATTTTAAGTAAGAATTTGTCAAAACTGCCCAGCCTGTGTGGAGCATCCCATTGGACTACCCTTGGTCCTTGGCCTTACCTTGAACCCAAGCATCCATAGAAAATGAACTTTCTTAAGATGATAGGGGTAGAAGTCTTTTTAAATTAAATAAATTAAAAAAAATGATTTATTTATTTATTTTTATGTATATGAGTACACTGTAGCTGTATAGATGATTGTGAGTCTTCATGTCCCAATCTGTTGGTGGTAGCATTGGGAGCGGGGGAGTGGATGAGGGATGGTGAGTACGAGGCCAAATGGGATTGAGAAAGACCCAAGAAGTATTTGTGCTGGAATTCAGAAAGCTTAGGGGGTGGAGGGGACTGAGGAGGAGAGCGTGCTCTGCGACTGGCAGAGAAGAAAGACTTGCTGATGACCCATGCATCTGAATGTAGCATGTGCTATTATTTAGGAGATGTTGGGTGGGATACTCTACCATGGCCACCAGAGATGTTTGCTGCTCTTTGGTGGGTGCTATCTTTCACTTCAGCTGAGAACTCTTAGGCATATCGTGAAGTTTGGTGTGCCTTAGGTACCAGGACACAGGCATGTTATTCAGGAATAAGGACTTCCTGCTGGTAAGATGTCTACTTTCTCAGCGGGATTTTTTTTTTTTTTTCAGATGATAGAACTTTGAGATCCCCAAGCAGGCTCTGGGCTCTTCCTAAGCCCCATAATTTCCCTTGGAGGGAGCCAAGTGTGTGATCTCTAAATAGCTCTGATGAAGCTGGGATCTAGTAAGTTGCTTTTTAACATGTGCTTTATCTGTGTGCAAAGCTGCCGCCTAGGTCCCCGCAGCCCCTCAAGACCCATATGGCTCCACACAGCAGGTGCAGGACTCTGTCTGGAGTCGAGATATGGATCTTGGCACCGGGGTGCCTTGCTTTCCAGGACTGGGATGTAGTACGTGTGCACACACTCACGCGTCGGTCATCACAAAGCTAGGGTCTCAATACAGTCCCAAGTCATTGTTCTTGTGGCCACCAGGGACCACCAGCTGCAGAGCTCAAGTTACAGCCTCGGCAAACCCATGGTGGTGACTTCCATCATCTGTCATCCTCTCTGGTGTCAGTGTCATGTGATCTATTGCTTTTGGGCAAGGTCCTCCCCAAGACCATTCACTCGCTCTATCCCTGAGCTTGTGGCCAGGCTGACTGGGAGGGTGACTGGCCCTGAAGTCCCACCCATTCTAATGCTGGCTCAGCTCATATTACTTCCTACCAGGACCTAGTTGCTGCTCACAGTCAAGTTCTCCAAGACCAGGATTGCTGGCTCTCAGGTTCCAGGATCTTCTAGAACAACCAATGGAAGATGCTGGTTCCTATACTTGTAAGTCTTTATCGTATGGATTATTTGGTTGCCAAATAGAAGGAAATAATTTGGAAATCAGCATAAAAAAATCTAAAATTTTCCTCCTTTCTCCAGGGATTCCCATGTTTCCTCTGAGCATATTTAAGTTTTAGCATCAAAAGTTCATTTGTATTGCATTGAAGCTGAGAAATCAAGTCTTGTTTAAGAATATGGTGCAGCCTTGGGCCTAGAAAAAGACCCAACAACCTAGGAAACCACCCCAAGTGATTACCTGGCCTTCTATCATTTCTGTTTCCTACCATGCCAACATAGAAGCTAGGAAGAGCTCAACGTCCCTCCGCCCTGGGATTCTTAACTTTATCCCCAACTATGATAAGTTTCCAGACTGGTGGCAACTTCTAGTGTGGCAACCCACACCAGTGAGTACTGGGTGAGCCCGTATCTAGTATTTAGCAGGACGAGGGGAAGAGAGACGCGGCAAAGAGGCTGGCTCAGAGCAAATGAGAATGCTTCTAGCTGGGAAAGGTAATGTTGGAGGGTTGGGACCTGTCTCTGCTATGCTCAGCCCCGGCATCCTATACTCTATACTCCTGGGAGGCTTCTGAAGGCAAGAAACAACTTGGAAGTCTGCCTTGCCTGGGTTATGTGGAGCAGTGTGTGAGAGGCAGTGTCTGAGCTTGCTGGGAGGTCGGATCCTCCTCTTGTTGTTGCCAGGAGCTTTTATGACCATTCCGTGGGCTACTTCTTCTTTTTCTTTTCTTCTTTACATAATAATTTCTTGTTTTTAACCCTTTGCAGACAGCCTGCCTTTTCTCTCTTTTTCATGATTCATTTTTTCTATTTTCACATAATTCCTCTGATCATTCCCCACTTCTCTGAATGCCTGCATCTTCACTTCTTTACCTGTGTGCACATGTGTGCTCACGTGTGCACTCATATGCACATGCCTGTATTTTCTCAGAGTCCTACTCATTGCCTCTCTCTCTGAGATCATAGTAGGTGTCAGAATGAATGAACTTTAGCCACACCCACTTCAGGTCCATTTCTCAGGCATCAGAAATCCTGAGATTAAATGGAAAATGGCATTGAAAGCTAGCAGTGGCTCACCCCTTAATGACCAGATGGACACATTCCCTGTGACAAGCACAGGGCATTCCTGTGTCCTGCCCTGGAAACTGGCTGAGCAGGTGTCTCCTCTCCACTCCATGACAATGTGCCAGCTAGCACCCTCTGGGGGCACAAAGCAACAATGGGAACTGAGGGTGCCCATCCTGTATGGGAGGCTCATATTCTGTGTGCTCAGGGCAAAGCCCTAGCATCCATCTTCCAGACTGACACTGGTCCACTGGCCCTGGGTTTCCATGGGAGTTCTTGGAACTAAGCAGAGGCCAAGCCCTTGTATTTGTAGGGTTTCACATCAAGGAAGTAGGCCCAGTGCACGGTCTGCCCTAGGGGTGATCTGTGGACCACAGAGGGCCAATTAGTAAGAGATATTTATGGTTGAATTATCTGTTTCTGTGATCTGATCCTTCTTGACCACCCCCTTGCTGGTTACATCTGAGAAATAAAGAAGGAAGATCTGTTGGTAAATCCTGTCTGCCTCCACAACCTGAAACTATACCGTACGTGAATGAGAGCGAGGCCCCTTGACGAGGAGGGGTGCATTGCTGAGGGAGCCTCTTTTCTCAGGAAATGAGGTTGGTTCATTTCTCACTTCTTCCTAGCATGTTTCTCCATCCTTCCCTAAATAAATTATCTTAAGGCTTTTAAAGGCTTTGTGTAAAAGTATCCTCACTGTAATACAAACTAAACACACTTAATTTTGGACAGTCAGAGGGTGAGTAATCACACAGCGTATTGCTCCAGGGCAAGGGACATTTAGACTTAATCTAGGGAAAGTCCTGGACAAGCCAGAGCATATGGGGACCCCAAATTAGGGCATAGATTGACAGGAAACAGTGGGAAGGACCTCCTGTAAAATAGGGGACTACAGGAAATCAGAGGTCAGCCGACCACTTCTGGTCACATGGAGAAGTGCTCTTGTAAGCTGAGAGAAAATCATAGGTTTCTTTAGACAAGCATAAACAACAGTTAGGGGGAAACTAGGAGGACACAGAGAATCTGATGGCAGTGAGCATATTATGGGATAGGCAGGGGAAGATGGCTGAAGAGCATCTCATTTCATTCTTGGGCTCTGCTTACTGAGCCTTTCTGTATTTCATTTCATGTCCTGGTCAAAGATAATCTAAGACTGTGTATGTTTTTGTCTGCACCGACCATGGGCTCCAGGAGTCATTTTGGGATGAGTTCTTCCTCTAAGCTCTTGGCTTGGCGTGTCAACAGAGAGTATGGGGTTGCCGGCAACTGCAAACAGCAGGTTCTTGCCAGGTCATGATAATATTGCAGAAGTTGTGTGGGTGCCAGGAACCGGGGCCATGGTAGGAAGATTCCACCCGGCAAGTGTGAGCTTGCTCAAGGTTTAGAAAGAGGACTTATGAAATATAGCAGGCTCTGATTTCCAAGTTCACCCTCTGATGTGGGCCAGCCTCTCTTCTGCAGCACCTAGGGGCAGAGTGGACCCCACAGCCAAAGGTGGGTAATAGGATGAAGGGGAAAAGTCAGCAATGAGGCAGACACTCTAACAGAGCTGGACTATGTCTCTTCCACCCTGAATGTCACTGACTGATAGTTTACACCAATCCACTGGTAATGGGCTTTTGTTGTGGCTTTGGACAGGCTGACAATTGCTAGTAAACAATTGTTAATTAAGAGAAATATCATCTAAATGGGATGCTATTTATTAAGAAAAAAAAATGTGACAAACGTCAAAAGAACAGCGATGATCAAAATCTATGTGCGTGTGGAGAGTAACCTGAGAAGGTGACTCCAGGGTGGTGGGTAGAGATAGACAACAAGGGCTGGGCTTGTGGTGGTAGCACCCTGGATTCCTAGGCAGGGCCAGCCTGGGCCCTCTGGTAGCCAACCTTGTGCATCTGGCAGGAAGAGATGCTCACCAAAAGATTAGCATGTAAGCCAGGGCCTGCTCCGCACCGAGCAAACACTGGGAGTGCCGGGTGTGACCCGTGTCTCAGGATTGCTCCAGGTAACTCTTCTGTCTTTTGCTGCTGTTCTCTCTGAGCTGTTGACTTTGGAAGCTGTGCTTCTGCTCGACTGGATTGCTTCACATAATCTCAAGCCCTTCCCAGAAGATAACATTCTTGTGGGATGACAGCAATCCTCAGGTCCTATTGGTAGCTCCAGTGTCAGCTCTGCCTATGCACACCTGGGGACACCCGAGTGCTACTGACACCAGACACAGGCTTGGAGAGACAGCCATGTGCCACCCAACACCTGTGAGCCAACTTGTCTTAGAAGCCTGGTATGCAGTGAATTCATTTCACCTTATTTGATGTTTAGAATGGGTGTCACCTGGCTTTCTGGGTCTAAAAATTAATGGTCTATAGCTCAGGGACTTCCCTCCCTGAGTCAGAGCCTGTTGAGCTGCTTCCTGAGAGCAGTTGGCATCTATTCTAAACCCTCAGGCCCTTGGGCTCAGGCTGCTACAGGCCAGGTGAGAAAGTGAATTCCTGAGTCAAGCAGTCCTGCCTCCAGCATGGTAGGAATTTGAAGCTTCAGGCCAGACCAGGAATGCAGGGCAGAGGGAGGGAGAAAACTCTAGAGGGAAGCGGGCACGGGCTTGTCTCTCACCTGTCACACCACGGGCCAGGGGTCTGGGTTGTCAGCATCAGCGAGGGGCAGAGGCTGAGAGTGACCAGGCAGGCAGGTGGCAGCCTGTCTGAATGTGTGGCTGTGGTAGTTCCCTCCTGTTTCTGGGATTGCTCCTTCAGAGCACAGGCCTGGAAGTTTACTAGAACCCACTATGGGCAGAGACTCTTTCAGGAGGGCCATTCTGAGAGAAGTCCAGTCCATGGAGCTAGTCCAATGGAGAACTGTCCTTCCTGAAGGCTGTTGTGATCTCTGCTGACTGTCACAAAAGCTAAATGACCACAGATATTCCTACAGATCTATAAGCTATTGCTGCTGGCTAGACTAGAAATTCCTGCCTGTTGTCACATTGGCAGCTTCAAAGACCTTACTTACCATGACAGCATGGGCCCTTTCTCTGCAAAACACAGAAATGTCTCTAGGCTGCTGCACTGGGAAAGTGTTGTAGAGTAAAACTCTTCTCACTGAAACTAAATCTCTTCTTTTCTTATTAAAATAATGTCAAAACATCTCATGTGTCTCTGGAAGTACGGTGGACTCTGAGACTATAGGCATTATGGGGAGGCATAACTATTCTCCAAGATATGGGGGTTTTGGAGAGTACCATAGAGCCCCACTTCTGTTCCATACATTGTTTCTGACCATGGGGAGACCATAGCTTCCTGAGCATCTCTGACCCTTATAGAAAGCCCTTGGGTTTCCTTATGCACTTTCCTCTTTCCAAGGAACTGAGTTTGTAAAAGCTGCATCACATGGACATGAAATGCTGCAGATATCTTTGGCTAGAGAGTGGAGGGCCCAGGTGTGAAAGGTCTAGGTTTGGAGGATATAGGTGTGGTGGCCTAGGCGTGAAGACTGAGCTGTAGAGAACCTAGGAGTGGAAGGTCTGGGAGTACGGAACACTCACGTGTGTACAGGGCCTAGGTGTGGAGGGCAGATGCTTGCCAGAAGAGCCACCGCATTGTGCAGAGCGGCCATTACTGAGTAGGCCCACTGGAGATGTCACTGAGGTAAGATGACCCTTGGCTTCTCCTGCTTCTTCCGTGACGTGTGTCTCCCTTTCTTCTCCTGTCACGGTTGTTGCCTTGTCTTTTAAATTCTTTCCCCCTTCTTTTTCATTTTTTTCATTTTATCTAGAAATTTTTTTTTATTTTTAAATTTGTATATATTTTTATGTTAAAGGCAAAAGAGTAAAATTTTAGTTTTTAACTTATGTACGAAATGGTTTCATTCCAAGTATCTCAATGTTTTGCATTTTATTAAAAAGTAATGTTTATTAAAAGGCTCCCAGAATACACTCCGAAGTTAACGACATAAGACCATCTTTGTCTAACCGTATTATGGACATTTATTAAGGGTATGTGAAAATGACACTCATGTTTTTAAATGGCTTTTCTCTGCTAGGAAAAACTTCCTCGCATGGCCCCTCATACCGCCGAGACAGTGCTTTTGTTATTTTAATTATTTACCTTTACTTTTTGAGATTATAATATAATGACATGATTTTCCCCTTCTCTAACTTTCCTCTAAACTCTCTCTCTCTTATATGTATATATATATATGTATATATATATATATATACACACACACACACACACACACACACACACACACACATATACATATACACACACACACATATATATAATGACTATATATGTCATATAACACATACATATATTCCTACATACACAAGTATAGCCTACTCAGTATGTATAATGTTTCTTGTGTATATTTTTTCAGGGCAGATCATTTAGTTTTGGATAAACAATTGCGTGTCTTCCCTGGGAAAGGCTATTTCTCCTGCTCTCAGAAGACCTCAGTTTCCTGTAGCTCTTTGTGTAGGGTACAGGCTCCTGGGCTTCTCCCCTGCAAACCATCTCCCACCCCATCCATGTGAGCGTGTCTATTGTGACTTTATGGGTGTAGCTTCTGACATTCCTGGGAGACAAAACAGAGATTTGTTTTTAAAACAAGATTGTTCTTTGCCATAATAGTGATGTAATATAATTAACAATAATACTAAGTCTTAAATGAAGGTTGGAGCAATTATTTGGGATGGACCCCCAGGTGGATCTATCTTTGGTTTAGAAAAAAAACCAGTAACAACAACAAGAACAAGAACAACAAAACCCTTTTGTTTTTACTGTTAGCTTTGTGGACTGTTGGTTCTACCCACTAAAAACCCTCTCGTGCTGGTGCTGGTTAACCTGGTGACAGCCAGAGCCCAAGCTAACTGAAACTTGGAAAAGGGAAGCTCTGAGGGCCCCAGCTGAGTAGAGAAGATGGAAGGGCAGTGGGGAGACACGCCAGGCCCGTGGAGGGTTGTGCGCATCGAAGGTGAGGACGCTCTGGGAAGCCCGCCTGCATCCTTAGCTTAGGGAGCAGGTGGTCAGGGCTGTGCCCCATGGAGGGCTCTGCCTGTTTGTAGACAAACAGCCCTGGCACCTGTGCAGCCCAAGCAAGGCTTCATTAAACACAGTTTCTGCCTCAGATCATTAATTTGTTTTAATTAGGTGGCCATGGGTCCAAGGGGTTGAGAGGCTCTCGGTGTATGGTATGCAGCAGCCTGTGGTCCCCAGCTGGGCCTGGCTGGAAAGTGAGGAGTTGTTGCAGACAGGAAAGGGAGCGGGTGGCCTCCAGGAGGTGGGGTGATCCTTGCCCTTCTGGGTTGGATCCTTCTCTGCTGACAACAGTATGGACTGCCTTGGGGTGGGACCTGGCAGGGGTCCCAGGCTGTCAGCTGTGTATTCTCAGCCACCAGCCCCTCATTAACCCTCAGCAACATTTTCTGTCTTGATCATTGCTTAATGAGCTTGGGTGCCTGTGGGCCCATCATCGACTGAGCCCAGACAGGGTGTTCTGTTTGGCCATCAGAAAGGAGGCTGTTGCTGGAGGTCAGTGGGTCCTAGCCTCATAAACATTGTGGGGACATGATGGAAAGATGTTGGTTTCATCCTCTCTTCCACAGAGATGCAGGGTGAGACAATCTGGTTTAGAGCCAACTCATGATTTAGGGAGTTATTGACTTTAAATTGAGGAGGGGGGACGGTCATACAAATTCCACTTACCAGAGTTTTGAATAAACTAAATTTCCCTCCACTTCTATTGCAGTAATGTACACATAACCCAGTTTGACATTTAAACCATCTCTCAAGCGAGCAACAAGACCTACACTTGGCTCTGTTTGTTCCTGACATTACAGATGGTTTGGAAGGGCAGGTAAATGACATCTGAGCACTGCTGAACATGGTGGGCAGTTCATAGTTGCACTTTCTGAATTCCCTTTCATGGCTTCTGTTATTGGACAAGCTTGTTCCTCTTGGTATGGAACGTTCCTTATTTCTGAAACTCACTAACTGGAATCCTTTTCCTTCTTTATTCTGTTGTACACTCTACCTGCTCCCATCTTCATAAGCACCCTCTGGATCTGAGCTCTGGATAGGAGTACTTTTGTGGTCCCTGGTGTGCAAAGCTTACCTCACAGGCTTTTCCTGCATGTGACACTCTGAACTGTCCAGCTGCCCCTCTGCCCCAGTTCACTTTGTACCTTCAGTCTTTGGTTTCCATTTGTGGATCTTCAGCATATGTTGGGCTACCATTTCACAGTGACCTTCCATGGCCAAGTCCACATTGGGAGTGTGAAAGCACACTGCGGCTGGCCCAGCTGTTGTGAGTCTAGCTTTGCTCATAAGAGAATGGCGAGTTTTCAACATTTGCCTGTGGCCCCTGCTGGTCTTCCCTCTACAGGACTGTACCTCTGGAATCAGTCTCTGGGTCCCCAGTGCTGTGTCATCCTAGGCTTGATGATTGCATCTCCTCATCCCATATCTCTGGTATTTCATCTACAAACTTTGGCACAAACTCTGTGTGGAGGATCCCTAGTCTGTATCTCTGCAGGGTTGTATGACACTCTTACCTTGGCTCAGATGGCTTAGAATCAGGACACTCTACATATGTAGAGGCCTGGGAAGGAGAAGACATCTGAGCATATACCCTCTATTTTCACACATGTGTTCTCCTCTACCACTCCCCAACACCTATAAGGTAAGAGAAAGCCTAAAGTAGGGCTGGCTTGATGCCATGGGACTAGTCTGGGAAGGTTTCTGATAAGATGTGAAGGTGGAGATCCAAGATGGTGGCCAGCAGGAGGCTGCTGAAGGAGCTTGAAGAGATCCGCAAATGTGGAATGAAAAACATCCAGGTTGATGAAGCTAATTTATCGACTTGGCAAGGGCTTATTGTTCCTGACAACTCTTCATATGATAAGGGAGCCTTCAGAATTGACATCAACTTTCCAGCAGATTATCCATTAAACCACCCAAGATCACATTTGAAACAAAGATCTACCACTCTAACATCGATGAGAAGGGGCGGGTCTGTCTGCCAGTCATTAGTGCTGAAAGCTGGAAGCCAGCCACCAAGACTGACCAAGTAATCCAGTCCCTCACAGCACTGGTGAATGACCCCCAGCCTGAGCACCCACTCCGGCTGACCTAGCTGAAGAATACTCTAAGGACTGTAAAAAATTCTGTAAGAATGCTGAAGACTTTACAAAGAAATATGGGGGAAAGCGACCTGTGGACTAAAATCTGCCATGAGTGATTTCAGCAAGTTTGAGCAGAGACCCTGAGCAGTGCATTCAGACACCCCACAAAGCAGGACTCTGTGGAAATTGACACGTGCCACCAACTGGTGTCTGCTTGTGACAGTTTTCTTAATCAAAGGTGGTCTAGGTAACCTGTAAAGAAGGATTAAAAAATTCAGATGGTCTAAAAAAAGAAAAAAAAAGATGTGAAGGTGAACAGGGTAAAATATTTTTGGATCTTTATAGCCCCTACTACAAGGGGCCAAGAAGGCAAGCTGGAGATAGGCTAGCCACAGCTGAAGGTTCTGTGTCTGTGTTAGAGGCTCCTGCTCTTTTCCTATGGCACTCGCTACCCTTAAACCTGTCATCATTCAGTTTTGAGGCACTCCCTCATTCAGTATGGAGCACAGGCAAGGGGACAGGACTGGTCTTTGGTCAGCTGGCTCCAGTAGGGTTCAGCCTCAAGACTCTGGACAGGTGAGAGTCAGCTTTAGGGTGTGGTCTTATGAGACCTGATGCTGAGACAGAAGATTGGCCATGACACGGGTGGCCAATATTGACCACTCCTATAAATTGCAAATTCTAATTTGGCAGGGGCCAGTTTTGGTTTGGCAACTCACCATGTGTCACTATTTGTGTAGTCAAGGATCTACTAATGTAGAATGAGCACGTGGAGATGGAGAGGAAGCAGTTACTTTAGACACAGTCTATGTAAAGGACAAGAAAGAGATTGGATGAGTGTATTATCTTGGCTTGTAAAGTGAATTATACATTAAAAGTTAGCCTCAAAAGCGGGGAATGATGGTACCTTTCTATTATTCTAGGGGTTAGGTGGATAAGATATGAGTTTGAAGCTAGCCTGAGCTATATGAGCTATAAAAAGAGATCTTGTCTTAAGAGGCTGCTGAGGGGGAAGATGGATTTTTTCCTGCACACAGAGGCTGCCTTTGAAGCAGTCCTCGGTACCTTGCTCTAAGTTGGGAATCATTCCAGTCCTAGTAAAGGACAGTTGGGTGGCATGTACTTGATCTGAGGCACTTGAGGTGAATAGACGAGTCCCCACTCCTGGGTTCCGTTGCTTTAGCATGGGGCTGACACTCCATGTCTGCTATTTGAGACCCATCCTGGGCAGATACCCTCCATTTTCACACACCCCATGACTTCTCATGGCCACCCCCAACACCTACATTGTACCCATTCAGTTGGTGAATTAGAACAAACAAATTCCATTTTCTATAAGATATTTGTGAATGGACCGACCTCTCTGGGGACCCTTTCTTTCTTGTGTGGCACCCTGCTTGGCTGGCTACAAGCCTGCTCTGTGCCATTTATGCTATGGGGCATTTGGGTGGCACCTCTCCAGCTTGGTTCCAAGTGGAATTCTCTGTGCATCTCCGTCTCTTTCTGGGTAGTCTCTCTTGCTTGTCTGTGTCAACCTCATATACCAGGGACAGGATGAGCAGCTTAAACTTTTGCCCATGTAGCTAGTGCTCTACCAACTTTCCAAATTTCTGTCAACCCAAGGACAGACATTGAGTTCTTCTCCTACTCTGGAGTTCTCTGTACTGAGCACACAGGCAGAACGTTGCTGACGCCCGTCTTGCATTGTGAATGTAAAATAAACCACTGTGGTAAGGCTCCGTCAGGAAGGATGTCTCTGACCTGGCTGGAGGCAGGTGGACATTCCTGATGTTCCAATTTTACAGGTAGAGGCAACGCCTGCTGAGGGCTTGAAACGGGGGTCTTCTGACCTCTTCCAGGGGCAGGCACAGTTCATGGAGATAGAAAAGAGAGACTGCACTTGTAACGTCTGACTTGTCCTCGGGTCAGCCCAGGGCTGGATGACGACGCTGTTCAGCTACTGCAATCACTAAATTAGGCAGGGTTTTGTATTAGTGGAGTTCTCTAAAGGATCAAGAATCTGTTAAAAATAAAAACCTATTAAAAGGAAATTTATTATAATGGCTTACAGACTGTAGTCTGGTTAGTCTACCAATAGCTGTCTCTCAAAGGAAAGGACAAGAATTTGAGAGTTGTTTAGGCCAAAAGGCCAGATGTCTCAGTGGTCCTAATCTAGATCTGTAGTTCTGGAGGATTCCTACGGCTGCTGATCTGTCTTTAGTAGCATCCCCAAAGAAGTAGGTTCTAGTACCAGTGAAAGAATGCTCTAGTTGCAGAATAGATGAGCTTGCCTTTGGGAGTGAGACCAAGCAGACAAAAAAACACATGGTTTTTTTGTTTTGTTTTGTTTTGTTTTTTTACATGGACTGTCATCAGAACTTATGGCCCAGATTTAGAGTGGATCTTTTCCCCTACAGGATCTGATAGAGAGAAAATTCCTCACTGGTTGTCTGTCCAACTGTTTGCATTTTAGTTGCTTCCAGATGTAGCCAAATTGACAACCAAAGTTAGCCAGCTAGGCTCGTGTCTCTCTAAGGTTGGTGTTGAATGCATTCCCACGGAGCGGGGTATTGTACTTAAGGAGTTGTAGAGTCGTGATCATAGTTCTGAAATCTCAGTAGGCCTGAGGACTTGAGAGCCTTTGTGCGATCATTTCCTGTTTCCCATAGTCCATCACCAGTATGCACTCTCTGAAGTTTTTGCATCATGGAAGAGTCCTCCACAACTGCTTGCTATCACTGGGTGTGTCATGAGCTGGCTCCCGATGCTTCTCTCCACACAATTTGGTCTAGCTCCTTGGAGACTGCCCCGCCACAATGTTTATGTGTATGCATTTCACAGCCTGCATATTTGTGTGCAGCCGGCAATCAAATCTTCCCCTGGTCGAATCCTTAGTTCTTTCCCTAGCTAGCTTTCATTACTTGTAGCCCATGGTTCTCCTTCCTTCCACTCTTCTGGAAGACCCTTGCTTTAGTCAACAGCTACCCACTTCCTAGACTGGGATTTGTCTTTTACTCCCCCATGTGTCTCATGTTTCTCTTTCTCTCCAGGACAAAGGTCCATAGAAGCAGAGTGATACTATCTACTATGGCCATTGGTTCAGGACTATTCAGGGTGTGAGCTTTGCTTCTTAAACACTAGGCATTCCATACTTTTTAACTGAATTGATTAAGATGAGTAGATACTCTGTTTTCCACAGAGGCACTTGTGTCATTCCACATTCAACTTGTGTCCACCAATCAGATGAGAGGTTGCCAATGGAGTAGTAATGAGCTACAGGCAGCGCAGACTTTATGGCCCTACGAAGGGACAGACAAGCTCCACACTAAGCCTTTGGACGGTGTTGCTGTTCTCTGGAAAGATAGGGCACCAGGAAGGCCTATTTGCTCCCAGCTGTGCCAGAAGCACACTTTAGACTCAACCTCCCCATAGAAGCGTATTTTCTACCCATGTTAAAGAACAAGTGCCAGCAAAAATCTTGTAAACCTATCAAGTCTACAACTACATGGTAGACCAGATCTCACGCACCTGACCTGTTGCCAGCCCGACTATGGTAGGCTTTCTGTGTTTTCTAAGTGTGAGAGTAGCAGAGGAATCTATCCCCAGGTTTCCTGTGGGCCTTAATTCTCTAGCAGGGACTACTGTATTCTCAGGAATCTCCCTGCATCTGCTTGCCATTCAGGATCTTAGGATGGAAACTTCTGGAGAGCATGCACAAATCCCATGTCTTCAGCACCATGGTAGAGCCATCTTCTACTAAGCTTGGCTGCTGGTTTTGGATCAGAAACAGCTCACATAGAAGGCTGTCTGTTGTCCATCAGCTTCCCAACCTTCAGGCAGGCACTCCAGGATGGCACCATCCTTGGCTGGGGTTTCATTTTGGGAATGTTCTTGTCATTTAATTGCAAACTAGCAGATGGATGGCCCCCAGTGTTTGGAAAATGGGCCATGGCCCAGGGTGGACCAGTATATCCAGAAAGTGTGGCACTTGCTTAGAGACCTGACATATCTGTGTCACATCTAGTCTCTCTGGAGTCTTAGATATCTCATTGCAAACCCACGGGTGTCTATGTTAGGGGAGTTTTTCCTGCTGACTAGCAGGGACACTGTGCCCTCAGAGCCTGCCAGAGTACATGTGGCTTACCCAGTGGCCATGTGCATGTGGAAGGCCCCCTTTCTACAGCCTACACTCCTCAGTAGTAGAAGAAACCTTTGGACATTCTTCATATGGAGAATGTCTTCTTATTACCAATCTGGGGTAAGTACTTGGAGGAGCCCATTATCACATCCTGCCATGCCAATGGGTTACCATGTACTTGAGGCACAGTACAGAACCCATCAAGCTTCACAAAAACTCTATGAACAACATGGAGAGTTATTCTCAGAGAGCAATTTAAGGTATAAGGGAATAGACATATGTCTCAAGTCCACAAAGTTCACCTCTTTCTCTACATCTTGGACCTAAAGTTCATGGACTAGACCTCTCCAACCCCTGTCTTTTCTTTAATGCTTCCAAGGACCTCTGAGAGACAGGAGATTTTAGTTAAAATCATAGTCAACAGCTTCAAGCCATGCACTCTCCAGTAGAATTAGGACAATGACAAACTATCTTCTTGGTCCTGGAGGCTGACCACTGGTTTGCTCTCTGTAGTGGTCAGCGTTGCTCTTCAGTTTCCAGAAAGTACATTGGAGTTGTAGAACCTGGTCAGAGGATCTCCTGAAAAACTCTGCTGCCCTCAGCCGTGAGCACAAGTCACAGTAAGGAGTCCAGCAGTACAGAGAAACACCAAGATGAGGACAGAGATCCAGGGCTGTTCTGTGGGTGGTGAGAAGCAGGTTTTCTTCACTAAGTCCTGTGAAGGTAGGAAGGCAGGCTCTGTTGTCATTTGGGTTCTGGACTGACTTATCAGTCAATCATAGTTAGAAAAAAGCCCAAGACCCATATCAACACAGCCTTCCAGGTCTTTCTGGAACTGGCCAGACTGAAGGGACAATAGCTGAGGGTCACAGCTATGAGCCCCAGACCAGGGAGCTGTTGCTACCTTCCTAATAGAGATGATAGTCAGGTGACTGCTGAAGCCAATCAGCATATAGTATCTGTAACGTGTTTGTTTTGGTATTACTGTCCTCTTTGGGGGCATTTATTAGGTCTTCATGGTGTTAGTTACTCCTTTCTCCTCCCCCAGGCATGAAAGATCTGGTATCATACAAGGAAGAAAGCTTGGTGCTGCTCCTCATGTTTAGTCACCAGTACAGAGGGTCTGTGGCAGTGGCCTAGCCTGACATTGGAGTCTGGATAAAGAGAGTAGTCATATCACTCTTTCCCCAACAGAATCCTGTCTCCAGGGAGAGCCTTGGTTTCAGTATTTCCATGCTCTTGCTGTGAACAAAAAAACCACAGGAAACCCAAAGGGAGGGTGATGTGTCCTGTGGAAGACTTCTGGGGGGTGGATCTATTTGGCATGTTTTTGTGGTAGCTCAAAATCCTTTTGGAAAAAGTAGTCTGTTTGATCCCAATAACAGTAACCTTGAGGTCCTGTTACAGGACTGGCAACTGAATCCCACCCTGGGGATATGAGCAGTCAGACATCCACCTGCAAGCGGGTGCTTCAAGATAGCTAACCTGATCCCTGCTCCTCCCGGAACACAGAGGGGGAGAGACAGGGAAATGGGAAATAACATCCTCGTCTTTGCAGAGCCTGGAGTCTGAAGACTGCCTGAAATCTACTGATTCGGGACTCAGTCTTGATGGCTCCTCTGCCAAGCAAAGGTTTCAAATAAATGCTATACCTGTGACCTACCTCAAGCTGTCTTCCAATTTAAAAAATCCTGCTAGGTTAGCTCTTCATCCAATCAGGGCAACTTTCCCCATTCGTAAGTCTAAGCTACATACAGAATAGACAAGTAGATTGGCTTGCTCTTGGCTAGCTAAGATATCATTAGCCTAGCTGAGCTGGTAGCATGGGGCTGACTCTGAGTAGGTGTGGTGGTCTGAATAGGTTTTGCCCCCATAGACTCATGTGTTTAAATGCTTGGCCCACAAGGAATGACACTATTAGGAGGTGTGGCCTTGTTGGAGGAGGTGTGGCCTTGTTGGAGGAGGTGTGTTACTGTGGAGGCGGGGCTTTGAGGTTTTAAATGTTCAAGCTCCACCCAGTGTGGAGTACTTAGTCTCCTCCTGGCTGCCTCTGAATCAAGATATAGAACTTTCTGCTCCTCCAGCATCATGTTTGCCTGGGTGCTGCTATGCTTCCCGAGATGATGATAATGGACTGAACCTCTGAAACTGTAAGGTAGCGCCAAATAAATGCTGTCCTTTATAAGAGCTGCCTTGGTTGTACTGTCTCTTCACAGCAATAAAACCCTAACTAAAAGTGTGTCACAGGGTTTCTTACTACTGCTTCGCTGTAATGCTGAGGATGCTAGCGGCGGGTGCTAGTGTGCTTCAATGCTAGCTTCCAGGGCTGTACTGGAGGAAATACAAGCCCCTGGCCTTGCTCCTTATCCTGGAGCTCCCAGAGACCGGCCTGACCCCTTTCATACCTTTGTAAACCTGCAGACGTTCTTCTAGTTGTGAGCCTTTTGATGGAGTTGACTCTGCCACAGTGAAAGCAGCTCTAAGGAGAAGCGTCGGGATCAACGGCAGGCAGGCATGTTGTCCTTACTAAGTGTAAGTAGACAGGCAGGACAGGTGGCTCTGTTATCACTAGGCTCTGGGCTGGCTTATCAACTAATCTCATTTGGAGACCCTGCAAGTGCCATTCACCAGTGGGGCAGGGCTATATGACACATATCAATGCAACTCCTCACGGTCTTCCTAGAATCAGCCTGGGCCATGGCTGAGGGACAGATAGGAGCTGTAGATCAGGGAAAGGTTTATTATGTCTTGTACCTGTTTTAAAAAATATCATTTTAAAGTTTCTGACTGCCTATTTAGGTTTGCGTTGTTCAGTCGTCTCTTCTTTATGGTGTTGGTGATTTAGAGACCTCACTGTTCATGGCTGAACACAGGAGAAAGTAAACACCGATGAGTTATATTTCTTCTTTCTTTCTTTCTTTCTTTCTTTCTTTCTTTCTTTCTTCCTTCCTTCCTTCCTTCCTTCCTTCCTTTCTTTCTTATTGTTGTTGTTTTGTTTTTTCCAGACAAACCCTGTGTAGCCCTGGCTCTTCTGGAACTCACTGTGTAGACCAGGCTGGCCTCGAACTCAGAAATCTGCCTGCCTCTGCCTCCCAAGTGCCTGAATTAAAGGCGTGTGCCACCACTGCCCAGCTGAGTTATGTTTCAGATATTGAGTTCCTGTGTTTCCAGGAAGTAGCTACTAGGTAGCTCTGATGTGCTCTGTGCTTCTGTTTCCAGACCATCTCTGACCAACACTGCTCTACCTGCCGCCGCCCCCCCCCCCGTCCCCCGTCCCCAGACCCTCTGTTGGTTCTGATCTGCCAAGGGCAGATCCTTCTAGACAGGGATCTGGGCTCTTGGAAGGCTAGACACAATCTCCTCTGGAGTCAGCATCGCTGAGATCGGAGAATCAGCCTGCTCCTTACCCTTGGACCATCTTTTCCTTATATCAGAGTTTGATGAGAGAGAACCTAGCATGTGATATTTTCTGTAGTCTCAGAATTGGATGCATTTCTATGGCTCAAAAGTATAGCTAATATGTTGTGATCGGTAAGGAAGATCACATCTCAGTTTTTAAAAAGTTTTTCTAAGGAGAAAGTTCTAATTTGAAGACATTGATAAAAGGCAATTGTGTGCTAATTTGTATAAATTTGAATTGTGACAACAGATTGAGTATAAAACTCTCCTCTTGAGAGATGGCCTTTTAGAGAAAGATTCAAATCTAGCGAAGTGATTCAGAGCCTCTGAATGTTTATGCTACATCCTCCTAGGTCTCACACATCTTGACATTTTGTTGCAATTGTGAGATAAACACTGTAATATAGTAACTTTGGCCATTTTGTGTGTATATCTAATAAATTTATTCAGAATAATTAAAAACTGAGAATGCAAAATTGGATGTAACAATACCTCCTTTTTAACAAGCGCCAAGAACAAATATTTGTCTGGTGAGTGAACAAGACACACCTGGGGAAGCTGGCTGAGTCACACAGCGTGGTCCTGATGCCTTTCAGTCACTGATACTTGGAGGTAGAGATCAGGTTTTAAGTAACAAAGCTGGGGGCATGGTGGTGCTTGCCTGTAACCCCAGCATTTGGGAGGTAGATGCTGGAAGATCAGAAGTTCAAGGTCAACCTTGGCTGCATAGAAAGACCTACTAATTGAAGCTACAAGTGACCATGCTTCAAAGAGAGTGAGAGAAGTGGGAGGAAGAAAGGAGGAGGAGAGAAAAATGGAGAAGAGGACAAAGAAGGTGCTGAAGATGAGAGGTGCTTTTGCCTGACACGTGTGCCTCACAGGGGGTCTGCCTGCTGTTGCACCCCAGCCTGTGGTGTAGGAATCTAATTGTGCAGGTCACTCTTCTTAGGAAACCAGCCCTTAAGTGGCTCAAAGCAGGCCTAGAAGAGTTATCCTGTATACTTACTCCCAGAACCCAGATGTACATAGCTATCTCCAGGGTGTTTCCTTCAAATACTAAAAGGAGAAAACCAGAGACCACACAATTCTATGACAAGAAAGGACACTACGGCAATATACTCTGAGTAATCTTCTCACCCACAGAAGAGAATAAATGGGACAAGTCACAGGTCCAGAGAGGCCCAGCTTGTGGCCACTTACACACACCCAAGGCTACTAGCATTCCCTCCATTGTAACATCAAAGAAAAACCATACCAGGAGCTTGTGTCTATTGCATGAGGGAAGGAGGATTTTAAACCTAAGAGACACCTGTCAGCAAGATGTGTCCAGAAGAGTACCGGTGGGTGGACTCAGGCCCTGGGACAGTCGGAAGACCTGGTGTTGCCACTACTGGGCTCTGAGATGTAACAGTTCTGGCTCTGCACTGGTGTTGAACATGCACACAGCACGCAAGAGTGTCATCTAGGAAGTAATGACAGTTTACTGATTAGGCTAATAGAAAACAAGTAGGTGAGACATCTGTCTAGTGCTAAAGTTTCTTCTTCCTGTGGTCCCTGGTTGTTCTTAACAGGGAGGCATCTGAGTGTGGTCCGAATTTTCTTTCTTTTCCCCTATTTTATCTATTTGCTGTGTTTCTCTCTGAGCCCTCGTCTTCCTATCTCATTCATCCTAGATTTGGTTCTTGTCCACTTGGGTTGTGGAGTCTCACTTCTGATTATCTGAGTGGGCATTGTGTGGGCATTGAATAGTTCTGCCTCTGGATCATGGCGAGGGGTGGGGGGTGTTAAGAGAAGAATCAGGACCCTGCTAGACATGAAGAATCAGCCAGAGTGAAATTACTGCACATTTGTTTCCTATCAGGCAAACCCTCTCCATTCCTTCATTTTAAAGCTCTGTAATTAAGTCCTTGTAACTCTTTGATCAGCAATAATAGCTGTTTACAACAGGCGAGGCGTGGCTGTACTGAGTGGCTGAGTGGGTGGCTCCCGCCACATGCTAGTGCCAGCTGCAACTCAGTACGATGTGAACAGTCCTATCCTTGCCATTTCTCCATGGCTTCCCTTGAGCAGTATTTCTCCATTGACCTCAGGTTCTTGGACAGAGCAAGTGTGAGCTAGGCAGAAGATGACCTGTGACCTCCTTGCTGGAGACAATGTCACACTGCCTACAGAAAAGAGGAGGGAAAGAGTCTGAGGAACTTCCACCTGCCTGGCCCTGGGTTTCTTTAAATGGACATAAGAGCCATTATTCATAGGTAACAGCGTGTTGCTGCTAAGACCCTTCTATCGGGGGTACCTCTAGAACGGTGGTTCTCAACCTTCATAACGCTACGACCCTTTAATACAGCCCCTCACGTGGTGGTGACCCCCAACCATAAAATTATTTCATTGCTGGACCTTTACTAGTTATAAAGCATAATGCACATACCAGATATGCAGGTTATCTGATTTGCAACCCTCAAAGGGGTCACAACCCATGGGCTATGCTGCTCTAGAGTCTGATGCCCACTGAAACAGATTGGCCTAAGGTGTCTAGCCCGGGTCCTGGGACAGTCGTTTCCCTGACCCTGACTTTGCTGCAGCCTTTGTCTTCATGTCTCTCACCATTCCAGAGTCCTTGGGGACTCAGTGGCTATTTCCCTTCTGGCTGATGGTCTCAGGGAATAGGTCACCTTCAGCAGGGATCATGCTGGTACTGCAATGCCTTTGGAAATTGAAAGTTGTCCCACCCACCTTCCAGTCACTTCTGGGGGTTATTTATGTCTTCAGAAAACATGATGGCACATACTTGTAATGCAAATGCTCTGGAGGCTGAGACAAAGTTGTAGTTTAGCTTGGGCGTCTTGTCTAAAAGACCAATAAAACAAAAACAATAAAAAAAAAACAACAACAACAACAAAGACGCAGGAAAACACCAGTCCAAAAAAATTAGGGCAATGGAAGCTATGGAGAATTCAGGTGAGGTACATGGGGCAGGTAGTAGCCTTTCCTGCCCCTAGTTTTAACACTGGTTTCAGGAAAGGGTAGTTAGGATCCCAGTGTATTTGCCTCCAGGTCTGATGGCAGCCCCCTTTAGAAAACAGTGTTCACGGAGACCTGGGTTTCAAGGGCTACAGAACTGGGTCTGCTTTTCCTCAGTGCTGCTCGCTGCCAAGTTCCCTGTCCACCTTTCTACAATCTTAGGCCAATTTGCTTGAGCAGCTGTTGGTCTGTCTGGAGACCCCTGACCATGGCCCTTGTATAGCCTCTTCTCTGTTGCTATGCTAAAACACCATGACCAAGGCAGCTTAGGGAAGGGGGAGTTTACTTTGGCTCATGGTTCAGAAGGATAAGAAGGGTCCACAATGACACTGTTGGCATGGCAACAAGTGGCAGGCATGACAACAGAGACAGGACTTGGGGACTAAAGGGCAGCCTCCAAGGCTAGCATTCTGCTTAGGGATTGGCTATACTAGTAGGTCAGTATACTTTGCCCTGGTCAGCTCTGACCCAAGACTGAGGTCGGCTGCTCCCACATAACTCTTGCATATGCTACCAGATTCCCTTTAAGAGCAGCTAGTTTGGCCTGGCTGTCAGTGACATGGCCTTTGAAGGCATCCTTCAACCCCAGCCCCTGTTTAAATTATGTTCATGTGTCTTAGCACAGAAACATCAGAGTGGAGTATTTCCATCTAGTGAGAAAAGCAGTTCACAGGGTGGGAGAGAGAAATGGAAGGGCACCTTCAGTGAGGCCTGATCAGCAATGCCTTCTTTCCTTTTTCCTCCTTGGCAATTACTATGCTCTCAGGAGAGAAAGACATTTTTGAGAAAGTGAGGCAGTACAAAGAAGAAAACAACGCATAGAAATAATTTTTGTTAGCATTTCACTGTATATAGCACAGGATGCTAAAGCTCTCCCTTGCTCCTGATGCCTATTTGTCAGTCACAGATATCCAAATATGTCTTATTTCTTGCTTCTAGATGTAGTCAGGCCTGTGAATATCAGAGACTGATGTCCACTGCTGCTGATTTAGCCATTAGGCCCCTCCCTGGGCTGTGATTTCCCTGTGTTCTTCTCTGGGTTCTATCCCAAAGGTCTCACTCTGCCCTCTGCCCTGATTGTCTTCAGTACAATTGTCTCTCAAAACGTCCATCTCTAGACACTACATTTGTCTATGTCTCACAGACTGCCTGTTCTTCCACTTGTATAACTCACACTTGTTCAATTCACACTCCCAGTCACCATTTCTCCAAATGTGCTTCTCCTGTCTGTGAATTGTTAGCACAATTCACAGGCACAATAGTCCATAAACACCCTCTGGTTAATTACGGGTAACCCTTCTGAAACACTCAAGAATGTGGGGCACTTTGCTTTTTGATGAAGGGTTTTTGATTAGAGTTTCCTAATATGGTCTGAGAGGGACATCAATCCCTGACCTTCATTTCAGGGTCAAAGTGAGAAATGAGCACAGTAATTAGCTGGAGATGAACTAGCAGGTGTGTCCTAGGCTACAGTCTTTGACAGACAGACAGACAGACAGACAGACAGACAGGGCTATTTGAAGCTGTCCAGGATAAATAAGGGCGAAGATCTCTAGGAGCCTATCAAACAGCTGTTGGTTCCCATAAACAGGACAATGAAGACCCAGACATGTTTTCATGGATACTTCCAGGGGGCTCAGAGCTGATAACGTCCAGTCCCCTTTCAAGGGTTCAGCATGGGACACTCTGTCCTATTTAAAGGAAGGGTCTGAAATCTACATGTGAGGTAGGAAGACACTGACCTTGGCACATCTGCTAAAAAAATCTCCTTGGCATTACAGTGTCTAGGGATGCACTGTAAGGCTGATGGAAAAAAAACAATGACTCAGCATCTAGTGAAAGGACAGCACCCATGAAGTCCTGTATGACCATCTAGGCTTCAAAACCTCAGGGTGTGGCTCTGTTCAAAGATGGGGTCATTGTGAGCCACTGGGGTGATCTTAATCCAACGTGCTGGCATCTGTAATGATGGTAAATTTGGGACAGACACTCAGGAAGAGGCTGTGAAAGGTGATGCTGTGTGCTGGCTGTGGAGAGCAGCTTGGCAGAGCCTGACTTGTAGTGAGACAAGGGTCAAGCACGGGGAGACTGGGTCTCAGATTCCATTTTAGAGCTAGAATGGTGGGATGGGCTTTATCTTGTGGGACACCTGGTCTGTGGTGTTTTATAGCATCGCAGAAACCAACATAGCACCTCACAGAACCCCATCTGACAGCTGTCTACTTACAAAGCTTCCAATATCTAATTATTATCGTTCAAAGGTGTCACAGTTCTCCAGGAGTAAAGATTTTATGACTACATAAACAATATGCCTGCAGCCCTTTGTCTGGCCTCTTTGCAGGTGGGCACCCACAACTTTAGTACAGGCTTCTCTTATGCTCAACTATTTAGAATGGGATCATTGCTGGCTAATAACTTAAGATAAGGTATTGCGGTAAGACTGGCCCAGCGTCTTAGTGTTTCTATTGCTGCAATGAAACACCATGACCAAAAAGCAAGATGGGGAAGAAAGTGTTTATTTGCTTAGGCTTCCAAATCTGTTCATCATGAGGAAGTCAGGGCAGGAACTCAAACGGCAGGAACCTGGAGACAAGAGCTGATGCAGAAGCCATGGAGGGGTGCTTCTTACTGGCTTGTTCCTTATGGCTTGCTCAGCCTGTTTTCTCATAGATCTAGGACCACCAGCCCAGGGATGGCACCACTCACAATGTGCTGGGCTCTCTCCCATTGTTCACTAATTAAGAAAATGCCCTGCAGACTTGCCTGCAGTCTGATCTTACGAAGGCATTTTCTCAATTGAGACTTCTTCCTCTTAATGACTTAGCTTGGGTCAAGTTGACTTAAAACTACCCAGCACATTCAAGAAGTCTGGCATCCTTAAAAAGGGGGAACTTGGGACAGACACATAAGAAGGTAATGTTTTTGCTTCCAACATCAGAGGTGAGTGAACTCGGGGAGCCCAGTCAAGACAGTTTGGTTAGTAAGGGCTGCCCAGGGCTGGCAGCAGAAAGTTAGTTGTTGACTAAATCCAGAGGGCAGCAGGTCAGAGGGACAGGCTTCATTCCTGCCATCTGAGGTAGCGCAGCATCTTCTTTCCTAGGTAGAATACTGAAAAGCCAAGATAGACAGGTGGACAGGTGGGTAGGAATGGATTGCACTAAAGATTCTAAACTACATGCAGAATTCTTAACATTGACTCCCCATTCCCCGCTCATCTCGTCCCTCTCTCTGAGGCATTTATTTCTATAGATTGATGTGGGTCATGACCACTCCAATGATGTCCTGTGGGGACAGGAGATGACTCTTCCTAGTGAACACTTCTTTCCCTCCAGACCCATCTCGGACCATTTCTCTCTAGTTTCCAGGAAGTAATTTTGATGGTGTGGATTGTAGTACAGTGGCTATCCATCTGTGAACTTGCAAAGGCCTCTTTAAACTTCACGATAACTATGACCTCCTCTGGATCCTTGGGTCAGGAATGTAAACAAGCCAGTGGAGGGGCTCTGAGCTGAGGTCTGGCTGCTCTCCAAGACCCTTCTTCTTTCTTTTCTGGAGCAGTCCCTGTTTCTCACCTCTTGCAGTGAAGTAAAGGGGGTATGTACCCGATCAAGGGACAGGGTGACTACTGTCAGAGAACAGGCCAGCCAGTGAGACAGCCAGTACCTCTGTGTCTCCCATGGGAAGAAAGGACAACTTGTCCTAGGTGGCTTCTGTCTTATGAATGAGCTTGGGATATTGAGGTTCGGGTGAGGTACTTGGGATATTAAAAACTAGCCTCAGCATGTTATGTGGGAAAGAAATCATTTCTGGAAGAGGAAAACAGAAACTATGGGGATATATGACTCCCCACGTGATACCAGGGTGGAAAAAGGACATCCTGTCCTCACAGCTTCTTATAGTTGAGATGGGTTTCATGGCCTCTCTCTTCTGAGCTGGGCTGGCTCCCTGTAGCGTCTCTCCTATGAGCTTTAACGGCTGTTTATAATCTCTCTCCTCATCTGTGGTGGGCTGTCATGGCTTCTGTCCTCCCAGCTGTGCCTTCTCATTCAGACCCCCATTTGTGGGGAGCGGGTGTGGCGGCAGTCCCAAAGGCGCCAGGGACTGCAGCTAAGTCATATGACTTGCACCTGACTTCCTCATATAAGACACAAACATCTTGAGTGCTGCGCAGGTGTACCAGGATACAGGTGAATCCAATTTGGTGGAGATTTGCCCCTGCTGCCCTGATTAGCTGAAGCTGCGTGCCTGGTGAGGTGGCGTGGCCTGCGGTTCGTGGATGAGAGAGAGTATAAAAGGAGTGAGAGGCCCAGGGTTCGAGAGAGATATAAAAACAAGGGAGATATAAAAACAAGGGAGATATAAAAACAAGGCGATATATAAACAAGGGAGATATATAAACAAGGGAGATATAAAAACAAGGGAGATATAAACAAGGGAGAGATATAGAGAAAGAAGAAACAGGACTGAATAAACGTGTGCAGAAGGATCCTGCTGTGGCGTCGTTCTTGCTGGCGAGTTGGGGGCGCGCTCGAGAGTTGGTGCCGAAACCCGGGACAAGAAACATCTTCAGGCATGAGCGAAGACCCCCTGCTACAGGGAGGATTCAGAACTGCATAACGGGGAAGAAGGGGTTAATAAAGGTTCCCGTGAAACAGACTGCTGAGAAGGATCCGGCGTGGATTCAGAACTCTTCAGCTGGGGAACGGTACTGATGAAGAGAAAGAAGAAAGATGAAGACGGAATAAACTGCTGTTAGAAGGACTGGTGGTCGCGTCGTTCTTGCTGGTCGAGAGCGGACGCGACAATTGGTGGCCCGTACAGGGAACCGACTCCCCCACCAAGTTCAGAACTTTCAGCAGTCAGTGGTTGCCGGCAGGGTAAGTTCACGGTGAGTGAAACTTGAGACCCCAGGAGTTTGGGAAGGACCTCAATAAAATAGAGGTGAGCATAAAGTTGCCAGGAAGTAGGCACAAAGTAACCCAGGAGTTTGGGAAGGACCTCGGATAAAATAGAGGCAAGTATAAAGTTGCCAGGAAGCAGGCACAAAGTAAAGATAAGGTTCACGGCTTTGGGACAAGTTAAGGTTCCTGGTTTGGGGACAAGTTAAGGAACTATGATAACCTCAGTGTAGTGATCAATAGATCCTCGCTGTGTAGTTATGCTTTTTTCTCCCATTGACCCTTTGTGGGTAGGTCTGATAGTTTTGGTCTTGTTTGTTCTGATATATGGACTCTGTTACTGTTTGTGTGTAGAGGCAGTCAAGACAGGTCAGAAAATCCTTACAGAGCAACAAGAAAGTATGTCGGAAGAGGAAAAGGGCTTAAAAAGAAAAAGGAAAAAGAAAGGAGACACAGTGTTATCAGGTGGTCAGGAAGGACGAAACAAAAGAGCCGAGGCGGAAGAGGAAGGCGAATTAGCTTCTGCGCCTCCTCCCTATGCCTCCTCAGCAGCCGCATATAGACGGACCTTCTGTTCGGAGGTTTGGAGAAAGGTTAGATTCTCCTTGCTGGGATGTTCTATTTTCACCGACCAAGCAGGGCAGAGATATCATGAGCCTCTAGATTTCAAAGTAGTCGGAAATTTGGCTGAGTCCCTGCGGACATACGGCCTAAGTGCTTCCTATAGTGTGGCTCAAGTAGAGGCCTTGAATAGACACTGCATGACGCTGTCCGATTGGGCAGGCTTGGTGAAGGCATGCCTTTCACCTGGGCAGTATTTAGATTGGAAAGCCTTTCTTATCGAATTTACAAACGAACAGGCAGCTGCTAACGCTGTTGCAGGAAATCCAGCGTGGGATAGGGATATGCTGCTTGGTCAAGGTCGGTTTGCACAACAACAAACAGGATATCCACTGCCTGTGTTTGAGCAGGTGAATCAGATTGCCATAAGGGCGTGGAAATCATTGCCCAACAGAGGGGAAGCTAGTGAAAACTTGACTCTCATATTGACTCCCCAGATGGACACACAGGTGATTGAGGTTACGGTCTCATCACCACGAGGTATTGTATCCATCCTCACTGGGGATCAAGTAGATCAGGTGTTGACGTGGGCGAGAGGGTCTGTTTGTGTGTTTCCACAGGACCAGACGGAACCTCTTTGGGTGCCGGAGAGATTGGTGAGACGCTGCAAGAATGAGGATCCTGATCCAGTTGCCCCTGTGGATGTGGTGGATGATCCCACAAGCACAAAGGATGGAGCCGAGATGAGAGATCCTTTCGGTGTTCCAGAAGTGCCAATACCAGCTCGACATGACATTCAAATTTTTCCACGCTTTTTGATCCCTGAATTCCCCTTAAAGAGATAGCCTCTCTGGCCATCTATCCCTTGCTTCAGGGAAGATGAGCGGGGATGAGAGCCCTGGGATGTATGCTTGTTATAGTGTGTGTGTGTTTTGTGTTTGGCACATGTGTTAGTTGCAGAGTGTGCAGGCCCGCACTTTCGCCATGGTAGCATAGGCTTTTGCTGCAGTGGAGGCGGGACAATCTCAGATTTGGTTTGCCACTCTAAAAGAAATTATGCTGCGTTATGCCGTGGGGTGCGAGGCTAAGCACTGCACAGAGGATAGCTTGCTGTTGGCATCCTGTGGAAGGCATGTCTGATTGCATGAAGGTTCAGTGTCCTAGTTCCCTTCCCCCAGGAAAAACGACACGGGAGCTGGCCAAGACCTCTCTGGGTGATGAGCCTAAGGGATGGTTTTGTGTAGGGCCCCTATGCTTGCACACTGGGGATCAGACCTCTACCTTCACCCATGAGGCTTGCTTGCAGCAATTAAGATCTGGCCATAGGTTAATTAATATCCTGGCCTTTTGATGCACCTGCCACAAGCAAAACACAATCTCCCCAGGTGTGGCTTGGCATAATAGAGAGGTAGTCAGTGATAAGACTCCCTGGGCATGTCACCAACCTAAGACAGGGATCAAACCAATGCTGTTTGTCACCCAAGGACGGGTAAGGGGCATGGCTGCGGGGGGCTTTCTACAGACATTCTCTCTGCCAAAAAAGAAAAAAGGGGGAATTGTGGGGAGCGGGTGTGGCGGCAGTCCCAAAGGCGCCAGGGACTGCAGCTAAGTCATATGACTTGCACCTGACTTCCTCATATAAGACACAAACATCTTGAGTGCTGCGCAGGTGTACCAGGATACAGGTGAATCCAATTTGGTGGAGATTTGCCCCTGCTGCCCTGATTAGCTGAAGCTGCGTGCCTGGTGAGGTGGCGTGGCCTGCGGTTCGTGGATGAGAGAGAGTATAAAAGGAGTGAGAGGCCCAGGGTTCGAGAGAGATATAAAAACAAGGGAGATATAAAAACAAGGGAGATATAAAAACAAGGCGATATATAAACAAGGGAGATATATAAACAAGGGAGATATAAAAACAAGGGAGATATAAACAAGGGAGAGATATAGAGAAAGAAGAAACAGGACTGAATAAACGTGTGCAGAAGGATCCTGCTGTGGCGTCGTTCTTGCTGGCGAGTTGGGGGCGCGCTCGAGACCCATTGGTGAAGACAACCCTGTTCACATAGTGGGACTCCAGGGTAGAGCCACTGGTGAAGGGTGGATCAGCCTTGTCTCCCTGGGAACCACTCACAGACACTGTGAGAGGCTGGCCTGGGAATAGCCGAGGCAGACAAACGACTGTCTATCCTGTGTTATTTCTAGAAGAAGCAAGAACAAATTTTCAAGCACTTGACCTTTTATTAAAACACCATTTCCTTACAAAAGCAGTAATGTCTAAGAGGGGTATCAGAAGATGAACCAGGGTCATTTAGGGCCTTGCTGTGAAACACTGTTAACAAGGCAACAAGAGAATGACTTATACCTGATGTTCCCCCATCTATGTACATATTTCCAACCCTTTCACACATGATAGCAACTCATGGTTTTATTTTCCTGAGACATGGTTTCATATATGCCAAGCTAGCCTTAAACTGGCTATATATCCAAGCATGACCTTGAACTCATATCCCCCTTCTTCTCTCTCCTTCTGGAGTGCTGGGGTTACAGGTATGTGCCCCCTCCTCCAGTTTACGTGGTGTTGGGGTTCAAACCAGTTGTCTGTTCGCACACGTCAATCAAATATTCTTCCAGTCGGCCTGTAATTTGCTGTCAGTGCCATTCTGTGATGTTCGCTCATTCTCACACACCCTTCTGAGGATAGCTTGATCTTGTTGTGACCCCGAACTGCCAAAAAAAGTTTAAAATTTAAGACACATTGAGAATAAAGGGCAAACGTCTCTGAGTGGTACCTCAGATTTCCCCACATTTTATCCTTGGTGACTGCTTTCTTCCAGTTTCCTCCAAAGTTTCAACTGCCCATCCTAGCTCAGGTTTGCAATCTCTGTAATGAAGGATTTGGTTTTCCATCTTCACACAATTGTGTTCATTCGAAGGTGCTTTCCTTACAAACTCTCTTTCTCTTCCTGCTGACTGAGGAGTTTTACAGATGACACACACAACTCGGAAGCAGGAGAGGGGCTTTCATGGGTCCTGTCTGGGGGTAAGGCAGATCAGAGTCAGGTAGTATAGGCCTCCCACTGGGCCTTAACTGTGTAAGATGGGAGGAACACACATCCTAGAAATGCCCATATTTTCCTGGCTCTCTGGTTCACACAGCCTTTTTGGAAATGTTGCTTAGAGATTAGTCTTTTTCTTGGAATAGGAAAGACTGTGGGAGTAAACTTGGAGGCTTGGGTGTTTGCCTGAGTTGGAAACAACGTGTGTGAAACCCAGGGGTACAGTTAAGTACTTCAGTTTGTTCCCTGGAGATGCCTGTGGTCAGTCACTGTGTTAGAAAATTTTCTCATTGACTGGAGGAGACTAGGATGAAGCTCTGGGCAGTTTGCCTCCTAAGACTGTCCTAAGGGCTCTAGAGCAGACTGAAGCTTGCCAAGGTTCTCCTCTCTCAGTGAGAAGCAAAAGTCTGAGGCTGGGAGCCCTTCTCCTGCCTGCTGGAGTAGTGAGGGTGGGTTCCAACTTGTGACCAGTTTCTGAGGCACCATCTTCCCTGACCACCTGACTCTCAGTATGTACTGTCTTAGCCCCAGCCTCAGGGCCAAGACAAAGAAGGGCAGTTGGAGCCACAAGGAATCAAACTATGTCAGGAACAAACTGTGAAGTAGGCTGGTAGAGAATAGTAAGATACATAAAATCCAGCTTTGATACAGGTACACAGGGAGTCCCGGAGTCACAGAAATGGTGGCAGAAAGGATTAGATATGGTACCACTTTGCCGCATATTATCCAGAGCCTGTTAAGTTGTGGACCACATCCCACAGTCTTTACATATTCTTAAAATTTCAATCTCTTTAAAATATCCATCTCTTTTAAAATCCAAAGTCTTTTTTACAATTAAAAGTCTCTTAACTGTGGGCTCCACTAAAATAGTTTCTTCCTTCAAGAGGGAAAATATCAGGGTACAGTCACAATCAAAAGCAAAAATCAGTGTCCAGCCTTCCAATGTCTGGGATCCAACTCACAGTCTTCTGGGCTCCTCCAAGGGCTTGGGTCACTTCTCCAGCCATGCCCTTTGTAGCACACGCATCGTCCTCTAGGCTCCAGATGCCTGTACTCCACTGCTGCTGCTGCTCTTGGTGGTCATCTCATGGTACTGGCATCTCCAAAACACTGCATGACCCCTTCAGTCCTGGGCCTTCTATTGCAACTGTGGCTGCACCTTCACTGATGGCCTTCCATGGCCTCTCACAGTGCCGAGCCTCAGCTGCTCTTTGTGACCCCTTCATGCCTTCAAAACCAGTACCACCTGGGTGACCCTTACATATTACCAAGTCCCGCTGCAGCAGGAGTACAACCTTGGCTATCTCTGGAACACAGCCTTTTTGTGCTTTCAGAAAACACTTCCCAGAAGATGTCACCTCAATGATGTTGGTCTCTTCTTAATCACCGCTAATTTCTTAGCTCCAGCTAACCAGCATCAATAGTCCCAGTAATACAAAGGTTTTGCTTTAGTAGTTCTGGTATCTTGTTAATCACGGCTGATTCTTCAGCCCCAGCTAACCAGAACGACAGAATCTTCACAATCAAAACAGCAATGGCCCTGAAAATAGTCTTTAATTTTCCCTCTGAAATTTCACAAACCAGACCTCCATCTTCTGCACTGTTCTCAACATTATCTTCCAAGCTCCTACACAACATCTGACAGAGCTCTTAACAACGAATGGATCTTCAAGCCCAAAGTTCCAAAGTCCTTCCACAGTCAGTTAGGCTCTGTTCTGAATACAGTCCTGTGTGACTCCAATGAGTAGCCCTGAGCTCATGTCAAGGCTCCAGCGCTCTGGGTCTGGAGGATTTCTGGAGGACACTCCTGCCCTCACCGTGGGGCCTTCCAGGTCTCTAAGACCCAAAGCCTAGAGGCTGTGCTCTTGAAGCCTAGGACTAAGTAAGCGGGGGCCACCCTTATCTATTGCTCTGACCTTTGTCTTAACATTCTTGACCTCCCAGTTTAGTTTCTTCTGCATTACTGGAGAAGTAGATGCCCCTATGTGGTTGTTAGAATAAACCTGGTGACCATTGCTGCTGAATCTGTGCTCTAGCCTGAGAGAAGTCTGTTACACTTCCTACCTGTTAAGTCAGCAGATTACACCTATTAAGACAGGCAGGGTCATGACTTTATGGCTTCTAAAGGATTCTCACACACCCAGCCTTTCATTTCACGTTTCCTTTCTAGTGTCATACTGTGCAGGTGGGAGCCACACTCTGCGCCACTCTAGGACTGGCTGAAACATCTCAGTGAGATGTGCTCCCTTCCTAAGACCTTGATGGGCTGACACTGTGTCCTTGGTAGGAGCTCCTGTGTTGACAGCCCTGGGAGGGAAATGGCCACGTGCCTGGGTTTGGTAGGAGCTCTCCAGGGCCATCGGTTTGGTGCTCTGACAGTATTTCTGCTCTGCCACCTTTCATCTGGTGGCTGACCACGAGCTTGGGAGGCTTATCCTCCTATCTGGTGACACATCAGGAACCGACTTAGAGTTTACAGCAAGTGGGATTACTAAGCACTGAGGCATAAACACAGGATGTGGACGGATTTCCCAGCCCCTAGTTAGTCCTCACGGGGAGCACCTGGAGCCCAGCCAGGGTGCTCGGCAGGAAGGGTGTAGTTTGTACACGTAAACACGTGAAGGAGCATGCATGTGACCACTGTGGGTGTGCATAATCATATATGCATACATGCATCTGTGCATATGCATGCAGTGAGTGTGTCGCTGTGCATACGTTTTTGTCAGTAGGCACGTAGGGAGCGAGCCAGGCTTTGACCGGAATACAATCCTGTGAAACTCCAATGAGTAGCTTTGAGCTTATTCCTGAGGCTCCGGGGTTCTGAGTCTGGGGGTGATTTGTGGGGTTCCTTCCTGTCTTCACTATGGGGCCCTCCAGGTGTCTAAGACCCAAAGCTCTCCCGAGAATCTGTGCTCTTGAAGTCCAGGGCTAAGCTAGACCACCGTTATATATGTGTAAGGTCCTAGTCAGAGTTTGGGTCTGAATGGAGATGCTGGCCCTAGCCTATGGAAGGGCTTCTTGTCATCCTGGGTCTGGGGTGCTGATGGGAGAACATGGTAAGAAGAAAAGAGGCTAAGGAAGTAAGTCGGAATGTCAGATCTTGCTTGTGTCTCTCAGCATGATGTTTCCCCGTGGCTTTCCTTGAAAAGCTAACTTAAAGAGGCCCCTCAGAGTCTGAGCAGGAAGGTGACCCATGGCTTCCTGCCTAGGAAAGCTCATGAGTTAGCCACACTTTAGGCACTGCCATGGTGAGATTTGCAGCGTGGGCATGAGTAGAGGCCTATGAGCCTGAGAAAGGAATGCTTTTAGCTGGGTCTTATTTAGCCTCAGTTTCTGGAACATGCCTCCATTGGCTGGTGCTTACACCTAAGCACAAAGAGCAAAGCATTTCTTTAACTCACTCTGAACCTTACCCAGTGTCATTTCAGTGAGATGACCCAGGAAAAAGACACCTAGAAGATCACTCCGGCAAATTCCCTATCTTCTCCTACAATACTCTTTCTAATCCATGTAACTCAGAACGTCTTCTGCTATGGTTGTCTCCACATACTTAGTACATAAATCAGCATCGATTCATCACCCACTCATGTAGGTCACATGTCTGACCTGAGCCTTACTGGGATAGTATCATAGTGTGCAGAGCTGGCTCCTTTTGCAGACTCTCAAAGAATACTTCTCCATTTCTTTTTCCCCTTCACATTTGGAGGACCACATTCCATGGCTTATGGCCCCTTTCTTCTTCAGAGCAGCAGCCGAATCCTTCTTGCATAAGGTCTCTGGAGCCCTTTTTCCCACTCCCCTTTTCCACTGAGGAGTCTATGGGTATATTCTCCCCAGGCTAGCTGATTGCCAACACTAGTTTCATATGGAACCTAGCAATTCTCTTGTGATAGTGTATTCACTTGCTCTAGAGATGAACACTAGACATCCTTCGGGGTGCCTTTCTTCTCCATTAAGTGATGGTTTTTGTATTAGAGTGATGGAATAGATACAGAACAAGCACATATGGCCATGAGACCCAAAGTGCACTGTGTTGTAGATGTGGAAGGCCCTGTATGCACCCTGCCTATGTGGGGTGCTTTGATAAGGTCTCAGCATGCTTTTGGGAGACTGCAGACAGTTTTTTGCTGAGCTTGGATCTATCTCAGGGGAATATATCTTTTTCTTAATTAATTTTAATTTTTTCAAATGTTATCCCTTTGCTCGGTTACCCTTCCTCCTGGAAACCCCCTATCCTATTCCCCCTCCCCCTGCTTCTATGAGGGTGTTTCTCCACCCACTCACCTACTCCTACCTTCCCACCCTCAATTCCCCTACATTGGGACATCTATCAAGTCTTCATAGGACCAAGGACCTCTCCTCCCATTGATACCTGACAAGGCCATCCTCTGCTACATATGCAGCTGGAGCCATGTGTACTCCTTGGTTGGTGGCATAGTCAGGGAAACATATCTTTGGTGTGTACATGTGAGTCTATATCTGTTTCTTGTACTTGCATATGTATGTATACACGTATACTATGAATTTACACATGTGTGTTCACATGCACATGTGAACATGTACGCATGTGTGCAATATAGATGTATGAATGCATACATGTGTATGTGATGGTATGGATGTGTATTACACATGTATGTGCACATATTTATATGTGAGCACATGTGTGCATGCATTTACATGTAAACATGTATTTATGTATGTTTGTTAGATGTGTGAATGCACTTATCCAGAATGCATAGAATATCTAGTCAAACTTGGATTCCTGGCTCATTGGGTGCCAGTGGCTAAAGAACCATGTGGGACTATGACAAGGTAGTCCTTGGTCCCTTTCCTGGGGTGGACTGGAATTCCAGGTCAGGTTTTACAGCCTCTTCAGCTTCAGTTCTCATCTGCACCTTTCCTCGCTGTCAGTCCCTCACACGGTTCCTGTTAAGCTCCCACAGTAGCTCCAAACCAAAGCAGTCTGGTTGCAAGAAGGAGCGCTAATGTGCAAAGTGGGGCACAACCAGGGACACTCTTTTTGTGGGAGCAGACTCAGCAGATTTAGGCTGAGGACAGCTGGTGCCAGGTCATTTGTGTGCTCTGGGGCTTAGCTATGCTTTGCAGGTGACTCCAAGTGGCCTTGTGGGCAGCCAAGGGCATTTTTTTTGCACAGACTCGAACTGTGTGTTGCCCAGAGAGGTACATTTTATGAGTTGCCATTCTTGAAATTGGTACATATGAAACTCGGATAGACAGTGATCATGGATGTTAGAACTATGAGAAACACAAGGTGAGACTAAAATTGGAAAATGTTCATTTTAGTTGCTGGGTCAGAATTAGTACAAAAGGAAGAGGTTGGAGAGAAGTGTTTGATGCCTGGAGGATCAATTGTCACACAATCTGAGGAAGGCACATAACCCTGGCTCAGACCTTGGGTAAACCATTGACTACTGCCTGACCTTGAGCAGTCTCTAAAGCATTTGGGTCTCAGTAAAGTCACCTGTAACTGGGGACACCAGCTGCTTCAAAGAGTTTCCAGGAAGACCACATTAAGTCACTTAACTGTATAAAGTACGTAACATAAGTTCCCTAGAGTCTAAAGCTACCACCACCAGTTGATGTCTTGTTGGAGCCCAGGGTACCACATGCTGGATAACCCCTCTCAGAGCTGCTGCTCTGGCCAAGTTAAGGTTCTGTTGCATCTGTGACTGTGCCCGAACTCACAAGCTTAGAAAGGGGGAGTAAAATCAGCTCCCATGTGTTATCATGCCACAGGTGCCAACTTTGGGCAAAGATGGTTGCAGAGGGACACAGGCACAGATGTGTCCTCTCCCTGTCTATAGAGTATGGATAGGAGCTGCTGGCTATTGCATGTGTGAAGAAGAAGAAGAAACAGCATTCAGCACCATGGATACAACACAGGATCCAAATCCATTTCTGAGCTCTCATCTGTAGGCCAGTTGAATTTCTCTTTGGGTGCCCCATTTCCATGACACCTTTACAGTCTCCTTAAGTGAGATGTGTGTTCTGCACAACTTGTTCTTATACCCTGACATGATGATAGTACAACTGTCTGCACATGGAAGGCCACCCCCCTCCCCAAAAGATTTTTAGTTGATGTTCTTACTATTCTTGCAAGACAGGCACACACCATTAGTCACAGATTGAGTGTTCTCAGAGGTAGATGAGGCCAAGTCATAGTGGGATTAGTGGTGAATTTTGTCTTTCTCATAGCTACTGTGGTCTGACTTCCTTCTTCACTCAACTTGGTCAGTTGAGAGGAAAGTTATAAAAAAACAGACTCTCTGCTTGGGTTGTTCCTGTCTGCCCTGTCCACTGCTTTACTTCAAAGAGGAGCATGCTGGATATCTGTGAGTAAAATAAGAGAGACACATCAAGTAGCCACCAGTTATGCATCCTCAAACCTCCTACTTCAGAGGATGGTGGAGAAGGACTGGTAGTACCCAGAAAGGGTACTTGCCCTATGTTTTGTCATGTGCTAACCTTAGGAAAAAATGTTACCCTAGCTGCCTTGGCCAAGATCATTCTTAGGTTTCCATCGACATTCATCCTTATACCCCCTCAGGAACCTGTGGTGTCCAGCTCTAATGCCTGTATGGAAATGCCATTCTAATTGGGATTGTCTGAAAAAAGATTGTTGATGCCCAGGCTCCAAATACAAAGACTGAAGATGAGTATTTAAGTGCTCATAGACCCACAGTCAGAGCACGAGGCTCATGGGCTCAGATGCTACATTATAGCCTTGACTGTGTGGAACAGGTGGTACTGAGAAAAATCAGGAACCCAGGTGGATGTGGACTGTGTCAAAGTGTTACTAAGACCCAGGTGGGAGAAGATGAAGTAGACTGACAGGTGGTACTGAGCTCCAGGTGGTTGTGGACAGAGAACAAAGAGGACTGAGATGCAGGTGGTTGCGGACAGCACACAAGTAGCACTGTATACTGAAATCCAGGTGGAGTTAGATGGAATGTAATGGTATTGAAAAACAGATGTGTTTGGACTGTGTGCAGGTGGTACCAAGAGTAAGGCTGCTGTATACAGAATCTGGGTAGTTTTGAGACCCATGGGAGTGCAGACAGTGTGCAGGTGTATGTGTGGGGGTGGTGGTGAATGGAGTACAGGTGGTACAGAATCCCAGGCAGGTAGGCAGGTGTCGCTTGGCATCTGGGTGCTCAAGATCAGAGATTTACCATTCAACATGCCACATCTGTACTGGTGTTAAGAGAAATATGGCCAGGTAGATCCATCAACCTATAAAAATATGCTCTTTGAGCTTGTGAAAATTCTACCTTTGGAGATTTTTTTTCAGGGGATATAATCCCCCAAATAATATCAGGGAAAACATAATTTCCAAATAGGAATTTGGTATTCGGATGTTTGTAGGTCCTTGGGTTAGGATGTCAACTTATCTTTTGGGGAAGTATCTTTACCAAGTAGCATCCCTCCTTAGGCTTCCAGGAAGCACCCCACCCCCGCCATACCTTGGATTTAGCTCATAAAGACCCATCTGATGTCCTGTGGCCCTAGCTCCTTACTGTGGCTTATCCCTAAAATGATCCATGGGATTTTTCTCTTTTATATGGAAAATCAGGAAAGATATAATTCCCCAAATAATATCAGGGAGGTTTCCCCAATCAGATTGGGGGGAAAAACATATTTCCCTGAGAAAGCTGAGAGAGATACTGAGCTCTGTGGGTGCTGGTGGCTTCCCGATTGCTTTGTTCAGGACATGCCCTACTCCATGGCCCCTTTTATCCCTTTTGTTGATCCACCCCCAAGCAAGTGGACCTCTCCCTAAGGTCCACTTAGGGGTGGTGGAGGGCAGCTCAGATGGGGCTATTTAGAGGCATAGTTGGTTTCCAGGGTGTATGGATTAAAGGTACAGAGGCTATGCTGCTCTCAGGACCGCATGGCAGGGTGTCCATGCCAAAGGCATGTGCATTTATTTGTGTTTGGGGCTGAGGCCTGGCTGGCCCCAAGGGATGCTCATAACACTCCTAATGAGGTCTGCACATCATTTACCACCCTCCGTCAGTGGGGATCTGGGAGTCCATGGTGATCAATCATTTATTTAATCAATCTGAGTTAATAAAGCAGGCAAGGGTGGGCAGGGCCAGGCTTGGCCTGGGGCTTGGTAATTAACGACAGGTGAAGATGCCTGGTGGGTGCATGGGCGCATTACCCATCACTGAGGGGAGCTTTTGTACTCAAGAGAGAGAATGTCCAGGCTGTAAGCACTGCTTTAATGAGCTGGGCTAGTGGGATGTGGCAGAAACGGCTCTCCACTCAGACTTCCAGACAAAGCCCTCACATTCTGAAGAGGTTTTCGTGTGTATTAAAGCTTTTCAAGTTCACATGTAGGTTGAGCACCATGAGAACTTGTTTCAGGGGGCCTGACCATATTCCCCTTCCCTCGTAGGCTTAGACATTGAATGGAATTTAGCTTAGGAAACATTCTCATAACCAAGCCTGATTTTGGTAACGTTTGCCTGTAAGATTCAGAAAATGGGTACACCAAGACCTCAGTGGCTTAGCTCCCTCTGAATAGCATAACTAACCCGGGCTGAGATTGGAGCCAGCTGAGTTGTAGGCACAGTGGTGGGAGTGCAGAGTTAAGAGATCAGTGAGAAGTGGAAGAGGGGAAAGTAGGAAAGCATTGAACTCTCAAAGCCTGCTGCTCCCTGAGATGTGCGCCCTCCAGCAAAGCTGCACCTTGCATGACCTCTCCACACAGCACCAAGTGTTCAAATACCTGAACCTGTGGCAGATTTTTTTTTATAAAAGCCACATCTGCACTCCTTTATTTTCTGTCTCCCCCCAAATTTCCAACAGCCTTTGTCATCTTGTACTGTCTCCAAGTGTTCCACCTTGTTGTGAACACATGCCTATCTAATGCGGCCTCTCTTGCTGCCTCAGAATCTCCTGGATATTGTAGCCTTCAGACAGCAGATAGTCTGTCCATCCCTGAAGACACGACTAAGAACCCAAACTCCCATCTGCTACTGGAGTTGCAACTGCCTTGGCTTTAGGGGCCATTTCTTATTCTTGTAAATTTTTTTTTTTGAGGAAAAGGTGCAAATATTTTTCTTCTTTTTAAAAGAGCTTCAGGCTTCTGCTCATTTCTTAACTTATAATGCACCAGCAGAGGCAAAAAATTAGAATGGTAAACTTGAAGTTCCGTTTGCTTTGAGTGATCAATTTCTGACCTCTGGCATGGAGGAACTGTCAGCATGAAAAGAGGTATCCTTCAATCAGAGCAGCGGCCTTTTCGGGACTAAGTGGACACAACTGTATATTTTCTTACCCCCCCCCCCCCAACTACACACTCTCCACGGTTTCCAAACAGCACCAATCAAATTTAAAGATAAAAGCAATTCTACAATAATACAATTTTCGTTTGTGTAAATCACGTCATGTAGGAGACAAGCTGACGTCTCCACTTCCGGAGCTACCCAGTGCTCAATCCACACCATTTTCATTGGTGGTTCAGGTGGTTTGGGATAGGAAGGCCTGAACAGGTGGTGAATTCCTGGGGCTGTTGCCGCCACAGTGCCCCACCCTGCACTTTGCCTCGTCCCCATCCCCACCCTGCCTACTACGGCTCTGGCTTCAAGGCATGCTGCAGATTACGGAGATGACATCATGGAACATTCTGGAGGTCTCCAAGGCCTTTCCAGGGTAGGTACAGATGCTCTGCTGTATTTATTACAGACTGGACGTTGTATCCCCACAGCTGCTGCCCTGCTGCCCTCGCCACATTCTGGCTTTCCTATACTGGGAGAGGATTCCTCCTGGCTCGCAGCCATGAGTCTGTGCTGAGTGAGTCTCACACTAGCTTGTGGAGAGTGAGCTCATCTACATACAATGGCTTCCAATGAATGAGGCCAGCTACATTGGCTCCTGGTGAGCTTCCATCTACACTGGCTTATGACAGTTCACCTGCATTAGTCCAAAAAGTGTGAACTTTTGCCTGTAGTGGCTGAAGATGGCTTTCTGTTTACCCTGGGAAGAGAACATCACAGCTGTCCAGTTGGTTGCAAAGTGGTTGCCCAGATCCTATCCCTAAACCCTGTATCTCTTCCGGGGTTAATCTGACCCTGCAGCTTGGAGGTCAGCCCAAGGTGACTGTTCTGTGGGTTGATCACTGGTTCTTTGATTCTCATGCTACTGTGCAGGGGATCCTTTCAATCACTCTAGTAAATAGGCTTTTGGTCCCTGGTACTGGCTCTGAATTTATAGGGCAAAATTCAGCGTGAGTGTAACTGGGCCTTGGGTTTTAGGAAAAGCTGTGGGATGCAGGTATAGGTGCCATTGTGTGCCATAGGGAAAGGGGCCAAGACAGAAGAGTGGGTCTCTAGAGGGATTGGTAGAAGGTCAAGTAGGTAGAGGACACAAAGTGCTAAGAGATCAAAAGGAAAAGGTTCAGATGGAAGTGAGGCTGTGAGGAGGTTGATGGCTTGCAGAGGGGAAACACATGGGCTTTTACTGCCCTGGGCTTTGCGTCCACTGACAACAGATACAGCGATACAGCAAGAGGGATTCAGGAAGGTCAGCCCTGAGGGCAGGATTTCTAAGCTAGCAACTCCGGAGAGATAGAGGCTTGCTGAGCTATTTGAGCCAGACTAAGGTCAAGGGTGAATACAAGGCCTCAATGAAGGGGAGCCTGGAGGCCTGGAACCTCAGCAAGGTCAGGGAATAGACAGAGCAGACAATTGGTCCAGTGCCTAGACAATCCAGGATGACATACTTGCCCTGGGCTCGATATCCTTCTAGATGCCTGAGCTCTGGAGAACATGGAGCAGGCATTGTGGGTTTAGGGGGGAGAGGTGTGTGTGGGGGGAGGGGCAGGTGAGTCAGACCCAGGCAAAGTACCCTTCGACTGCTTTTCTCCTTTAAATCAAGAGAGCAAGCTTATGCTCTCCTGAGTCCCTACATTAAATTGAAGATGTTGCTGGTAACACCAGGGCCACAACCAGAGGCTTCAGCTGGGATCTGGGATTTACTCTGGGGTTTGACTGACCCAAGAAGAAAGCAGCTTACATACGTATAGTAGAGAGGGAGAGGCTGCAGCTCTCTCAAAATTCTAGGCCATTCAGTTGGTCTGACAGAATTCTCTATGAGCCCAACAAGGTCTCCCTCGCAGGAGATGCAGATGTGAGGCCTGGTTCTGTGACTTGGAGAAACATTTTTTTTCATCTCTGCTGTAGGGTGCTTGGAGACTCCATCCAAGTTCTAGAAAAATTTGTTTGTTTGTTTGTTTATAGAGGCAGGGTCTCTGGTTGACCTGGAACTCACATGGAGACCAGATTTGCCTTGAACTCCCAGAGATTCACCTGCATTTGTATTTAACTATTGGGATTAAATGTGTGTACCACTATACATGACCTGGGGATGTATTTTTTTATATCTAGGCTTCCTAGCTTAGACAGGGTGCAGGCAATGAAGTTTGGAGCCTGGCCTGGGAGAATGACTCCCGGACCACTGGTGACATACAGTTCTCGGTCCTTCAGGATTTTCCTTTCTCGTCCTTGAACTGTTTTGTTTTGTTTTGTTTTATTTTGTTTTGTTTTGAGACAGGGTCTGTCTATGTAGTTAGGGAACTCTCTATGTGGAATTCAAAGAGATCCCCTCCCTCTGTATCCTGAGTGCTGGGATTAAAGTTGTGAACCTGGGTTAGCCTGAATGTTTTTTCATGTCCAACTTTTCCAAGTCACTTTCGAATCTTAAAACAAAATTTAAATACAACAAAACATAGATTCCCTAAAAGTCAGGGAGAGGCTGCAGTGTCAGCATTGTGAACCTGTGGCTTGGTGTCAGCTGAGCTGGCTGGGCATGTGGGCTTGGCCTCCATTCCCAAGAGGGTCCAGGGCTGAATTCTGTTTATGGAGTCTCAGCTCTTTTCATCTTGAGGAAGCACTTTGTTGCCTCACTCCAAAATAGCTTCTGCAGGAACAGGCTGTATTTTTAGGACACAGGAAAGGCTTGGGACAGACCCTGTAAGTCTCTTAGGGCCAGCTGGTTTCCTATTGCTTCTCAGAAGCAGGCCTCGCATCCTCATAGAAGAGAGAAGACCACTGCCTATAATGAGAGGTGGTACAAGGCTCTGGGACACTCCTGGAGCCTGGTCATTTGCTCGACGGTAATTACGCTGGGTCACATTGTTGTTCCTAGCTTGTGGTCTTGGGTACAACAATCTTATCTGACAAAACTGGAAAAGAGTTGAGTGATGCTCAGGAGAACTTTAAAAGGAGCTTGTTCTAGAAACAAAGGTGGCATGAAAGCATGCCAGAGTCAGAGATCTAGATCTAGGCAGAGTAAGATGTGGACCAGCTATCAGGTAGGGCCATTTTTGACCTAGTCCAAGTCTGGGGTCCTTATGACAGGTGCCAACTGAGAGACAAAAGGATGGCAGGAGGGCCATAGGTCATCCTAAATTTCTAGCAATACAGATCTAATTTTCAACAATGGCCCATCTTTTACTACATTTAGGAGTGACATGTTTTGTTTTGTTTGTTTTTGACCAGCAAGGGGGACGTTTACTGAGACCTCAGGAGAAAGTTTTCTTTATAGACAGGAAGGGAAAGAGCCTAACGCACCATGTCAGGCTCCAGCAAACAAAAGCCTCTCGGCCAAAAGACTTCCTGTCACCAACCTCAGAGGCTCCTGTCGCCTATGATCTTTCCAACCAGCAAAGGCTGAGAGGAGGGCTTGTGACAGAAGCATCCTTCTGCCCTGCTGATTTCTACAGAAGAGGCTTTCAGGGACCTGGACCTAGATCTAAAGGGAAGCAAGACTACCATGCTTACAAAAGCACTCGGCTGGAACTCAGGCATCTGCGTTGTTGTGACAATGAGTGGCCGTGAGGCTGTGGTTGTGAATGCTTCCTGTCTACAGACAGAAAGCCAGGTTCTCCAGTGCGTGAGGCTCTCTGACCTATGCCATATCCAGCTCTTCCTGGTGTTCTTGGGCCCGGGCAGCCGAGGATGAAGACTCCTGCCTGTAGTTCTGATACACCCCCAAGTGATTTGGACGAAGCAATCTTGTATACAGTAGACTGGAATCACTGAACTCAATAATGTATCTCTTTGCAATGATGACCTAGGGCAGGGGCCAGGAAGTGTTTGTGAACATATCCGCATCCACTTAACTATGAGACTTTACACCCTGTCCAAGGCCAGTGAGATGAGGCCCGCCTGCACGCACAGCTGTGTCCCACATGGTGGCATGTGTTCCTGACTTACTAGGCATGATTTTGGGGTAAGGCATTGTGTGGAAGAGGACAGTTGTGGCTCCCTTGACGGGAGCTCTGCATGGGTCTACCTGGCATCAGAATTGCTGAACCTGGAACTTCTCAAGGGACCCTGTTGGGAACAGAGGTGATCTGTCTCCCAGTCAGCATAGATATTGGTAGCTGGGGAGATCTTACTTCGTACAGAATCCAGGGACAGGTCAATTTCCTGCTGGTTGCTTCTTTCCTCTAGTGCTTCCTGAGTGGCCAGTTTCTAGGCTCATCTTCGTAGCCCCCAGAGAGGCTAGTCCAGTCTGAGTACAATGGACCAATGGTGTCAGTCCTGTGTCTCCTGATCTTGGCCCCTTCACCTACTTTCCACACCCTCAACTTCCTTGTCTTCCCAAGAGGCCTGATATCAGATCCCCATGGTATCGGTGGGAGTAATATGAAAACAGAAACTAGCTCTGGCCAACGCTGGAGTGTAGTACCCCTGGGCAGGGCCCCTTAAAGCTGACGAAAAGCACGTCAACCATTCCTCCACGTAGCTTCTGCGATCTGTGGTTGCTACCAGAGGAAAGATATTATTGCGTATTGTAGCTGAATTTGCTCCGGGTACCCTGATGCACTATACCACACAATCGCATACTCTGGTACTTTATTTCCCATGGATTCGCTTGCTTATCTGTTATGCATCTTAACTATTTTCTCAGACAATGGACAAGTGCACCGGCCATCCATCCCGTGAGGCTGCTGTGTATTATGTTGCACCAAGGCTGGGGTCCCAGGTAACTTGGAGACATTAATTATCACTCCACAAAATGTGGGCATTAAGGAGGATTTGGCCTCATCTTTGTCAAGAACGAACAGCTGTGCAGGTGGTCTGATTGCCTCCAGGTCCTGCCCCTAGCTCCCTCGGTGTCTCATTTTTAATTTTTTAAAAAGTGAAATCTCTGTTTTCTTCCGTAAGACTGACTTTGTATTTGGCCTTCTCCATCTTCTTTATGGAGAGGAAATTTTACAAAGGTTCAAAGCCAGGATGGGATTAGGGTCTTGGCTCAGAGGAAGAGAAATTGGATAGGTCCACACATCTTTGCTTGCCTTTCCCACTCCTAATATTGGCAGGACATTGGCCTACACACGCACACGCACACGCACACACACCCCTAGAGGTAGATAACTGGTTTTCAGACCCTACTGAGTTTTGACATACCACTCAGTGCAAATGGCTGCATGACACACTTGGGGTCCCCTAGGTGAGATCAAATTTAAAGGGTGGCTATGTCCATTGGAGGTAAAAATATTCTGAGTGTCATGTCCATCTGATGTCAAGGTGTTTTGAGGCCCCTGTCTAGCTGAGATGAGGGTGTTCTAAGCATCATAGCCAGTGTTTCATAGTTGTGTCTAGTTGACATGGAGGCATTCTGAGGGTCATGACCCTCTAAGACAAGGGCATTGTGGGGGCTCCGTGCTATTGAGACAAGAGTGCTTTGTAGTTGTGTCCTCTGGAGATGAGGGTCTTATATTGTGTTCATATCTAGTGGAGCCACCCTGCTTGTGGGGAAGCTGCTCTGTATAAACTAAGTTCTGTTTCTCCGTCATGATCAGAGCCCCACGGTTCCCATCTCAGGCAACCCCAAGAGGACCTGGCACTTGAACTGGTACTGCAACGTCACAGTCTCAGTATAAACTCACAGAGCCTCTGTATAGTCTGCTTTTCTACCAGCCTTGGGTGCTTTCTCTCTTTGAGAAGTTCCGTTCTGACTTATAACATCCACACCTGGAAGCCTCACTTTTGCACAGACTGGCCCAAGCATCATGGCTTCTGAGCCACATAGCTGACCAAGACTGCAGCTCATTCTACAGCTTCAATCCCAGAACATCATTCTGCAGACCCAAAGCCATTTTCTTTATCTAGAGTAGGTTTTGAAGCCCATGCCTAGGGGGTAGGCCTCACTGGGAGAGTTATCATCGTGCCCTGGGAGCTGGCCTGACCCAGCCTCCCCAAAGCCTAGGCCTCTTCCTTTCTGAGGCTTAGCTTATATCTATGACCTGCTTAACATCTCAAAGGTAGAGGTTTTCAGTGTTTCTAATTTTTTTTTCTGTCACAGCAAATAGTTTCACTGAACATAAGGTCTGAAGAGATGGACCCATGGTTAGGAGTGCACACTAGTCTTGCAAGGGAAGAGTTTGGTTTCCAGCACTCATGCCAGGCAGATCACAACGACATATAACTCCAGACCCAGAGATGCTGCCACCTCCACTAACATCCTTGGAGCACCTGAGCAGAGAGCAGGCCACTGTCTTTGTTTTGGGGGCCTAGGGAAGGGGTTCAACTTCGTGAGCTATGTGGGAGAACAAGGGCAAAGAATGTCTCATGTTGTGTTCATATTCATGTCTCATGCTTCCAGCCACACCAATCTAAGCTCTGATGGGTGGTCAGTGAGGGTGCTCAGCCCTCTGGAGACACACCTGCAAGGGTCATGCAGATGGTAGCAGCAGAGGCTGAGGCTCTGGAAGCTGCAGGAAGCCAAGGGTTTCTAAGGGAAGCAGAGCATCTCAGAGACAGCCCTGGGTCCACAGAAAAGGCCCCTGTGACCAGGTTTTTGATGACTGTTCCGATGCATCATGGGATAAAAAAGCAAAGTCTACTACAGAGCCTGAGGTGTTGGCGCTGCACTGGAGGCTCTGGCAGTGGGTGGGTGGGACTCAGAGGTTATCCTGGGGATTCGAGGACCAAGTCTGAGATGGGTTCACCTTTCTGGGTTTGAAGCACACATGGTCCCCAAGCAGAATGCCAGGTTGATGCTTCAAAAGCTGTAGACTTGGTGGGAAGGTGGTGTGTGTCTGGGAGGCCCAGAGGTGGCTGGAAGTTTTTAGGAGAGATATATAGATATTTGAGCACCTATGGCTGTGTCCCAGACACCTTATTGATGAAACAGCATAACCTCCAGCCAAGACTTTCACTGGGAAAACTTGCAAGCATTGTTGAGCAGTACCTTTGGAAGGTATGGTCAGAGGCTCAGGTTTGCCTCTGGGCTTGGATTTGTAAAAAGGATTCCCTCTCCACCCATTCCTGGGGCAACATCTGCCTCATTTCAGTACCAGAACGCCAGGGTGCAGCTTCATGGGATATCTCGGGCATTAAGACTGCATGCCCAGCAGGGCAAGATACCCTCCCCATAAACTCCTTGGAGGCACTACTTTTACAGCCGTAAGCAATTGCTGGGATTTGATCCACAGGCAATGGTCTTACCCACTGAGCCACCACTCCAGCGCGAGGTACTACATTTGTTTATTACAGTGGGTGTGTTTGTCATAGAGGCCCAGGGGTATCAATACCATGTCAGAGCAGCTTGTATTCTCTCAGAGGGCCTGTCACCAACACCTGACACCATGACCTGGCATGTTACATGACAAAAATGTGGAAACACTGGGCTGGGAACAAACAAGGGTATGTGCACGTGGAGTGCAGGGGTTTATGTCTCTTAGTCTTTGAATGACGTAAGAATTGAGCCCCCAGTAGCTTTTCTTAGCAGCCAGGATGAGACAAGAGGGTGGGGGAGGGGAAGAGACATGGTTCAGCTAAGCTGGTAGAGTTTCTGACTGCCTGTAGCTCCTGGGACTGTTGCCAGTTCTACTCACAGACCAGGCTGGCTTCAAGCCAGGCTGGCCGATCCAGGCTAAGACCAGAGCATGCTCCCAGCTCCCACATGCCTTACACAGCTGGCTGCTCACTGGCTCACCATAAATAGAAAATAGTGTTTGGGTCCTCCTGTCAGGGTAAGGCAGGCAAAGTCCTGGCCAGGAGAGCCGCAGCACCCAGCCACCCCTGGCCTTCCATGTCCTTCCTCAGTGCAGGAGGATTCCCGAGGTGTTCTTTCAAAGGCAGGACCATGGAGCAGTACAGGAAGTATTCTGCTATGGAGTCAGAATTTAGCTTAAGGTACAGAACCAATTGGACGTTGGGTATTTCTGCAGCTTGGTGTGTGAGGATAAGGAAGAGGTGGACAAGGGTACTGTGGCTGTGTCCTGTTCCTGCTCTGGGTGCTGGGGATTGATGCCTGCCTTTTCTTCTGTGTTGTATTGTTCTGTTTCTCAAATATGGTAGCCCACTCTTACTAAGGAAGCAGAGCTGGGAACATGGGGTCATACCTCAGGAACAGGAGCCTCTGTGGTGGTTATTCATCTGCCTCAGCTCCACAGGGGGTTTCATCTTTCTGAGCAAGATCATTGTGGTCCCTTGATGAGCACCTTGCTGGCTGCCAGGTGTGCATGACCACATGACCTCATCTCTTAACTTCTCTGCCATCAAATGAAACAGCCCAGACATTTGTCACATTGCTGTGCCAGGACTTGGGCAGGCAGGAGGGGGGGTTCTTTAGACTCTGACATAGGCACATTTTTGTTGTGACTCATCCAGTGTCTTCACACTTGTGCCTCAAGGTGGAGACCCTGGTGAAGCCTGCCCTATGCTCAGCTCACTGGGCATGAGACTTACATTTGGCAGTCACCTTCCCTGATATCAAAGCCTGGAGGTGTAATTTGTGGAAGAGTAGAGTCTTAGCGTTGTAAATAAAAGGCACCTTAGGTCCGGGTGTCACTGATGAGGAAGTAGAGCTGAGAGGGGAGAAGTCAGACCCCTGCAGCTGTCAAGATGTTAGAGGCAGAGTGTCTGGCAGCCCTGTGAGATCTGCCCCCGGGGCAAGAGGTGAGGCCACAGAGGGGCCGTTTTGGAGGACAAATGAGTTGGAACTCCTACTAATCTGTCCAGGACTGTGGCTCTTTCCAGCCACCATACATTTATTCCCTGAAGGAGCCTCTCTCTTTCACATACCACTCTCATGGTTCCCACCACCTTGGATGCTGTCTGCCTGTTAAGTTTGGTCCAAGACCAGAACTCCATCCATATGCAGTTTTTTTCCCTCACCAGAAATAGATACCTGTATATATTTCTTATGAGTGTGTTTGCTCGCAGTGTAAGGTTTTGCTTCCTACATATATGCATACAGTGTATGCTCAGGCAAGCCTGCCTTGTGAATAGTACATACAACTTCCCTTGCCCTACCTATGGTCTTGGGAGCTAGATTTCAGTGGGGTATGCAGTCAGGAAACATGGCACTCCTTGTGTTCATTCAAAATGAAATACCTCTCTTACAGAGTTCACAGGAAAAATGCACAGTGTACAACTTTAAGTTACTTGCTTGTGGAACAGAAGAACAAAAAAGAATTGCCACAGAATTCAGACTTGTGGAGTGTAATCACCCAGGTATTACATTTCCAATAACACAGGATTATTGCAAACTAATTTTTACCCTTCTCCTAGGGGTGAGAGTGATTCTGGAATGTTGCATGTTGTCTCAGGTCACTACTGCTGTGATAGAACACAGCAGCTTGGGGGAGAAAAGACGTTGTGGTCCCTCATCCACACCTGTCAACGCAGGAACAAAGGCAGGCACTTAAGCAGAAGTCATGGAGGAATGATGCTTGCTGGTTTGCCCTCATGGTTTAGTCAGCCTGCTTTCTTATACCTTCTAGGACTGCTTGTTCAGGGGTAGCACCACCCACTGTATACATATATCTAGGAAGCAAATACTTACACTGTGAGCTAACACCCACCTTCTCACATCAATCATTAATTTAAAAAATGCACTACAAGCCAATCTGGTGGGGGACATTTTCTCAGTTGAGGTTCCCCTCTTCTACAATGATGCTAGTTTGTGTCATGTTGATATAAAACTAGCTAGCCTACATGTCCTTCTGGAATTTTTAATATGTATACAAAATACAAGCAACATTAATTATGGATTACAAGTAAAATGTTTACTGTAAATAGCCTCACTTATGCAATGTATTCTATACCATGCTTATGTTGTATTTTTTTCCTGCCTGTAGTTAACAATGTGTGCTCTTTATAAAAATCCTTAAGTTACTTTGACTACAGAATGCCTGTAGTCACACCTCCCCCAAGTTGTCATAAATAGCAGGTACGAGCGGTACCCAGGCATAAAATACACAGTATTTATTTTACATGAATAATGTACACTAAGCAATGTAATCAAATTGCTTTTGTCAGCAAGAGCCCTTGGAACAATTTAACACTTAAATAAGTTCCTAAGGTGGCATTAGCCTTCATGTGCATTGTTTACTTGTTTCCACTTTTTCAAACACTAGCACACAAATATACTCCTCATATACCTCTGTTCAGTTTGGACACACCATCAAGTTCTAGAAGTGAAATGGTTAGATTAAAAAAAGATAAAGACAGTGAGCATTTGATATTTTGACGGTTACAATTAAACAGATTGCCAGGGAAAGTATGTATGCTAAACTCTTGCCAGCAGGCAATTCTGATTAGTCTCTTAGTCTCTCCACATGGGAATGTATTGGTCTTTTTTCTTTTTTTACTGGTGTGTAACTTTTCTGATTTACTCACAGAGTAAGGCCAGCCTGGAATCCAAATCAGCTGCCTCCTGTATGCTGTGTGGAACATGCCGGCTGAATCCCAGGCTGTTGCAAGATCTCCTCTTCCCATAATGGGGTACAAAGGTAGCCCCTTTCAGGTACCTTCTCACCATCTTCTCAGCCTTGAGGACTGAATTCCTGTTCCAGCAGAGATGATTCCAATCTTCTGTGACCCCTGGCCATCATGTGGTCCCTGGTTAGCAGGAGTTCATGTCTGGGAATGCGCTCAGTTCAGGATGTTGTCTTCTGGTTTGCCTGGAAACATCCCTTCTTCCCTTTGGCTGGAAACCTGAACTGAAGCCATTTCTGGTACTATAGTCGAAGAGGAACCTTGTGTGGTGCGTGGCTGCTCTAGTTCCACATGAGCAGCTGTTTTCCCCAGAACTGTGTCAAGATGGCGAAGAATTGTTTGAAGTATTACCAAGTCTAAGGCCATATTCTACACATGCTGAAGGCTTGGGTCACCCATCCTTCTAGAGGCAGAATTCCGGTGAAGCCAGTATCTCAAGTATCCAGGTTCCCTTCATGGGTCCTTTCTCAGATTTTAGAAGGATGTCATGCTCATAGCTTGGAGTTGGTTTTTTTTTTTTTTCTTTTTTTTTTTTTTTTTAATAAGGGAGCTTGAACATTTAAGTTTTGGGTCTTCCAAAAATCTAAATCAACCCCACTTTCAGACAGAGAATTTTCTTTTTGTCATTTGGCTTCTTCCAACCACAGAAAAAACAGGGAGACAAACAGTTATTATGTTTAATGTTAGGTCACTTGGTTAGAGGAGGTATAGCTCTGGGATTATAGAGTTCTAAAGGGCTGTTGGTCTTCAGTAAGTGGAGATTGATTGATTAATAATGTCTGTCTTGGGTGTAGGCAGGGATGAACTGTCCTGGTCGTCAAGTATTTATGTGCTGGTCAGTCATCGATGATGTTCTAGTTTGCTTTCTATTGCTGAGTTGAACACCATGACCAAAAGCAACTTGGGAGTGTTATTTGGCTTACAGGTCTGAATCACATTTGGCCACTAAGGGAAGTCAGAGTAGGAAGTCAAGGCAGGTCTTGGAGATAGGAACTGAGTCAAAGCCTTAGGGGAGTGATGCTTACTGCCTTGTTCCCCGTGGTTTGCTTAAGCTGCTTTCTTATAGAACCCAGGACCATCTAACCAGGGAAGGTACCACCCACAGTGGGGGTGGGCTTTCCTATGCCATTCATGAATCAAGAAAATGGCCTACCAATTTGCTTAGAGGCAATCTGATGGAGGCATTTTTTTAAGCTGAGGCTCTCTATTCCTGGGTGTCTCTAGCTTACAAGTTGACAAAAACCAACCAGCACAGCAATATGTAGAAATATTTGTATTCTGGTCACATTTTTTTTTCCAGACAGACTGTTTCACCCCTATGTTTGGCCCAGCACAGTCACTGACCTCTTGCCTTGACTAATGAGATGACCCTGACCCAGAAAGGTCAAACAAAACACTTGCAGGACATTGTCCTTATCTAGGCATATGCTCTAGGGGAGCTGTTGTGGGCTCAGTCTTGTACACACAAATACGACAAACTGAGCTGCCATGCTTTTTGTTTTTTTGTTTTTTCACTAGGGGAGTCTTTCTTTCCAGAGGACTTACTGGGTTCTTGTTAACAAAGATGTGTTCTCTTGACACACTAGCTATCTATCTTCTCACAGGTAGCCCAAGAGGCCATTTGAAGGCTTTACATCAACAGGGCAACCACAGCTAAAACTAAAGGACGTTTCAACAATTGCTTTCCACTCCAAATTCAGTTATCAAACCTGCATTAGTGTTTGTTTGCTTTGTTTTGTTTTCTGTATAACTCCATCCTGATGTTCCCCTGGGTGTTGCTGGTGACTACAGTTGAGGTGTTGAACCACTCCTAGTGGGATTGGAGATGCCAGTACCCACCACACCACACCACCTGGTTGGCATGAAGGTGGCTTTTCCTCCCTGGAATTACTGGTTTCACTGTTCACAGGGTCAGACCCAGCATGGACAAGGGAGGATGGAAGGTCCAAAGAGGGCACTTGGTGCTGGCATCCCCAGCAGAATGAAAACCCCTAATGGCTCCTTTCCCTTTCCTATGCTTCGTGCTTTGGGACCCTGTCCTTTGGTAGCCACTGTGGGGTTAGGGGAAGTCATGGTCTATAAGGACAGGTCTTCTCTATTGACTCAGGATTGAGGTCCAAGATGATGTGAACCTACTTCCTTGTCACCTTTTGTACTGTCACCCAACCTCAGATGTTGAGGATGGAGGCGGAGAGTAGGAGACAGTATGGCAGAGACGGATGACCTAGCTTCCTGTTCTAAGGAACAGTAAGCGACCTGGTTCTCCAACATAACAAGGTGAGTCACGGAGAGGAGAGATAGGACATATCCCCGAGGGTGTTCCTGAGCTCCCTGCATGTCCCCAGACAGTGCAGGTATGGGCCCACGGGGGACAGGTCTGTACACAAGTGGAAACTGAGCTGATGTTGGCACCATGGCCCACAGAGGCAGGTTAGAACCTGATGCTTGGATGTAGCTGGGTTAACATCCTGCTAAATAAGAAAATCACCTCTCTAGAGGAGCTAAACAGGATTCAGAGTCTCATGACTTAAAAAGTAAAAATATCTAAGTTGTAATAGAAATGACTCGGTGCATGAATGAGCAGGGAAATCAGACTCTTCACGGGGGAAAGACAAGCAGTAGACCACAGAGCTAAAGGCACAATGGTGCTAGGCTTTGCAAGGAAAGACCTCCCGACAATCATTTAAAGACATCCTAACAAGTGAGAGCAGACACTTGTGAGTAAAACAGACTTTTCGTCTTAGCAAAGAGATTTATGCTTAAGGGAAAACCACATGGAAATGTAGGAACTGAAAAAAAAAATCTAAATAAAAACATGGAGACAAAGTGAGGGATAAATAGCCTAGATGCATCTAAGTAAGAAACACAGAGGCAAACCAAGAGACAAACAGCTTAAGGCAGAGGAACAGCCTATAAACCTGACAATAAACTCATATGACCCAATACAGAGAAATAAATTATTTTATGAGCAAATTCTGGTGGTGTACTGGGACATCTGGAAAGGTATGAGATATGAGAATCTAAGCAGAGAAGAGGAGATGGAAGACAAAGGGAATTTTTCTATCCTTGTATAACAAAGCCCCACAAATTCTCACTTAGAATGATCCCCACTTGTTTATCTTGTTTACTATGGATTAGAAGTTTGGGTCTGCCTCCATGGGATTCTCAGTGCCATATCTTGGTAGTTGAAGTTTGGCGCCACATTGTCTAAGTGCATTTGTAGCTCATAACCTTTTTAAACTCACTGTGCAGCGCAGTGTTCTCTGAAACTTACCAGCATAGAGTACCAGTGGAGTGTGAGCCAGAGTAGGGTGCCAACAAGGCAGAGTCTAGTGCCATCAAGAGACTCAAGGCTTCACACTGGGCGGATGTATTTGCAGCTACAGAGCATAACAGGAATCACACCACTTTTTGGCCATGAGTTGTGACCGGGGCTGGTGGCAGTCAAACTGTCTTGTAAGAAAGAACTCAGGTGTAGTTTCAGACCCAGAGTATTGTTGGACAGAGAGGTATGTATGGAGATCAACAATGTTTCCAATGGTTTGGTCCAGTCTACATGTCTACAGTGTACAGGGCTAGCTGTAGACAGATAAGTCTGAAACCAGATATAACTGTGTTGGCTTCCAGAAGCCATTGTAAATGCCCAGACGTTGTCTAATGTCATTCTGATTTTCTTCCCAGCTTCATGAGAGAAAGATTAGTCCTCTCAAAGTGTTCTCGGTTTCTCTCTTTCTTCATCATCTTGGAAGTCCGCAGTGAGATGCAGACAGAATGTTGCTCCACTATAATCCTGGTCACTCTTCCCAGTGCAGCCAGAAGAGCCTCATTCATTTCTGAGGGGTTGCTTGATTATGCCGGGCTCATTAAAGACTCTGCCTCTTTCTGAAAGTCATTTCTCAAAACCCCTTACATTACGATTAGTGATTGATGTTTTTGGAGTTTAACTTCTTGAATTCTTTGTATATTTTGGATATTAGCCCTCCATTGGATGTAGGGCTAGTGAAGATCTTTGCCTAATCTGTACGTTGCTGTTTTGCCCCATGACAGTGTCCTTTGCCTTACAGAAGCTTTTCAGTTTCATGAGGTCCCATTTGTCAATTGTTGCTCTCAGTGCCTAAACCCATTGGTGTTTTGATCAGGAAATTCTCCCCTGTGCCAATGTGTTCAAAGCTTGTTTTCACTTTCTCTCTTACTAGATTCAGTGCATCTGTTTTTATGTGGAGGTCCTTGATCCACTTGGACTTGAGCTTTGTACAAGGAGATAAGAATGAATCAATTTGCATTCTTTTAAGGTAGACTTCCGGTTAGACCAGCACCATTTCTTGAAGATGCTTTCTTTTTTCAACTGTATGGTTTGGGCTTCTTTGTCAAAGATCAAGTGTCCCTAGGTGTGTGGGTTTATTTCTGTTTCTTCAAGTCTATTCCATTGATTGACCTGTCTGTCTCTATACCAATACCATGTGGGGTTTTATCACTACTGCCCTGTAGCAGAGCGTGAGGAGAGGGATAGTATTCCCCCAGAAGTTCTGATATTGTTGAGAATGGTTTGTGATATCCTGGGGTTTTTTTTTTTTTTCCACATAAAGTTGAGAGTTGCTCTTTCCAAGTCTGTGAAGAATTGTGTTGAAATTTTGATGGGGATTGTGTTGAATCTGTTGATTGCTTTTGGTAGGATGACCGATTTTACTATGTTAATCCTTCCAATCCAAGAGCATGGGAGATCTTTTCATCTTCTGAGGTCTTTTTCGATTGCTTTCTTCAGAGACCTGTCATATAGATCTTTCACTTGTTTGGTTAGAGTTACACCAAGATATGTTATTTGTGACTATTGTGAAAGTGTTGTTTCCCTATTTTCTTTCTCAGCCCATTTTATCATTTGTATAAAGGAAGTCTACTATTTTGAATTAATTTTATATCCAGACACTTTGCTGAAGTTGTTTATCAGTAGGTGTTCTCTGGTAGATTTTTTGGGGTCGCTTATGTATACTATCATATCATCCACAAATAGTGATACCTTGACTTCTTCCTTTCCGATTTGTATTCCCTTAATCTCCTTTTGTTGTCTAATTGCTCTGGCTAGAATGTTGAATACTACATTGAATAGATACAGAAAGAGTGGGCAGTCTTGTCTTGTCCCTGATTTTAGTGGGATTGTTTCAAGTGTCTCTCCACTTAGAGCTTGCAGGACTATGGGCTGCCCTGGGTGATCCAGTGAATGTCATTATTATACATTACTGTAGACTTGAAAGCATTGGGAACTTATGCTGCATCAAATGTATTTTCAAATTACTTAATAATAAAGTGACATTTTCTTAATGTAAAAAAAAAAAGAGAGATTAGTGTTTGATTGAATGATTATATAGTGGGAATAGAATCTAAACAGGATTTACTCTAAATTGGGATTTTGGCAAAAGACACATTTTTATACAGAAGTGAATTTTCTCTTTTAAAAATTTTTTTATTACGTATTTTCCCCAATTACATTTCCAATGCTATCCCAAAAGTCCCCTATACCCCCCCCCCACTCCCCTACCCACCCATTCCCACTTTTTGGCCCTGACGTTCCCCTGTACTGGGGCATATAAAGTTTGCAAGTCCAATGGGCCTCTCTTTCCAGTGATGGCCGACTAGGCCATCTTTTGATACATATGCAGCTAGAGTCAAGAGCTCCGGGGTACTGGTTAGTTCATAATGTTGTTGCACCTACAGGGTTGCAGATCTCTTTAGCTCCTTGGATACTTTCTCTAGCTCCTCCATTAGGAGCCCTGTGATCCATCCAGTAGCTGACTGTGAGCATCCACTTATGTGTTTGCTAGGCCCCGGCCTAGTCTCACAAGAGACAGCTATATCAGGGTCCTTTCAGCAAACGCTTGCTAGTATATGCAATGGTGTCATCATTTGGAGGCTAATTATGGGATGGCTCCCTGGATATGGCAGTCTCTAGATGGTCCATCCTTTTGTCTCAGCTCCAAACTTTGTCTCTGTAACTCCTTCCATGGGTGATTGTTTCCAATTCTAAGAAGGGGTAAAGTGTCCACACTTTGGTCTTTGTTCTTCTTCACAGAAGTGGATTTTCAAGCAGGATTAAAAAAAAATATCCACGCCAAGGTACATCCTAATTAAATTCTGAAGACCTAAGTCTTGAAGATAGCTAGAGAAAAACAACTACTTACCTAGAGCAGGAAAACCAGCACCAGTGAGCCTCTCACCAGGAACTATGAAAGTCAGAGGAAGCATAGTAAGTTCCAGAAGATAATAAGTTGATTCTCTGGCATTCATTTACTGGCCCCAGCCCCTTATACATTCAGAGGCTGCTGTAGCCACGGACCAAGAGGGCTTGGCTGCTGCTGCAACTGTTGGCAGATTTCTGAGTCCTTTGTATGAGGCTGATTTTTGTAGGCACGCAGAATGCAAGTAATACAGGACACAGGGGCTTTCACCCAGACTCCAAAGGAGGCCAGGCAGTGTGAGGCATGGTTAGAATCCCTGCAGCAAGTCCCAGAGACTGCAGAAATGAAGCTGTAAAATTGAAGCTAAAGATGCCAGGGTAGTCACCAGAAGTTAAGAGTGTGTGATGAGGAAAAACACAGGCAGCAGCCGCAGCCAGTTCAACAGTGAATCCATGGGCATTGCAAACAGCAAATTATTATAGAGGGCAGCATTACTGGAGCCTGTTGGAGCTCATACATATATTTGGACACCTAACATGGAACTATAAGTTTTAAAGTCTGCCCTGCTGTGCTCTGCCCTTGCTCTGGTCGGCCCTTGTTTCTATGTTGCTATGCCTATCTTCCAGAATTTTCCCATCATATCTTGAGAGTAACTTGATTTTCATTTTTATTTATTTGATATTTTTACTTGTCCCCCCCCCATTTTTCTTGTATTGAAAATAGATTCATTTCGCATACAATATGTCTTGATTACAGTTTCCCCTCCATACACTTCTCTCAGATCCTTCCCATCTCCCCTCCTCTCCAGATCTGCTTCCTTTCTGTCTCTCATTAGACAAGAACAGGTTTCTAAGAGATAGCAAATAAAATAAAGTAAGACGAAAACCATCACACAGAAGTTGGACAAGGTGACCCAACAGAAGGAAAGGAGCACCACGAACAGGCACAAGAATCAGAGAGCCACTCGTTCACACACGGAGGAGACTCATGAAGATACTAAGCTGGAAGCCATAGCACATTTGCAGAGGACCTGATGCAGACCCATGTAGGCCTTATGTACTTGTTGCTGAAACCTCTGTACATTCTTATGAGCCTTGTTTAGTTGATGCAGAGGGTTTTTTCCTGATGTTCTCCATCCTTCTGGCTTTTACACTCTTTATGCCTCCTCTTCTATGGAGTTCCCTGAGCTCTGAGGTGAGAGAGTTGATGAAGACATCCCATTTAGATCTGTGTGTTCCAAGGATTCTCTCTCTATGTCTGTCTTCTCTGGAGGTGACTGGATTAGGCATTGATCTATGAGTATATCAGAATATTATTAGGAACCATTGTATTGATCCCTTCTCCTTTTTTTAACCAGTAGTGTTTGGTTTAACCCTAAGCCTCTGACCTACCTGGTCTCTGGTTCTTGGTCACCTAAGCAGTGCTGTGGATGGCTTCTGTCTCATGGAATGGGCTTAAAGTCAAATCAGACATTAGTTGGCTACTCCCACAAGTTCTGTGCCACCCTTGCCCTAGCATGTCTTGTAGGCAGGGCAGATTGTAGGTCAAAGTTTTTGTGGCTGGGTTGGTGCCTTTGTTTCTCTTTTGTAGCCTGCAAAGTACCTTCCTATATCAAAACCACTATAACTTAAGAGTGACTTCTACATGTTCAATAAGTTTGTGTGGATGCTGTCCTTGGCAATGGATCCCTGCTGTCAGTTTGTAGAGAGCAACCTATTGTCTTAGTAACAGCCTTAGTTGTTTGGGTTTTTTATTTTTACATGGGCTTGTAGATAAGTGTTTCCTTGAGCCTCAGAGGCAACTTGCATCTGTATTTTTGAGTCATTCTGGAACTGTTGAGTTTTTGCAAATTCTTGCAGCTGGACGGAGTGCATTTTGCCTTGTGAAATGGACATGAGGATTTCTGAGATGGGATGTTCTTGTTTGGTTATGAAATGTCTCTCACATGTTCACAAATTGGTCCCCAAATGGAGGTATTGTTAAGTGATGATTATATCAGAATCTAATTTGTCAACAAGTTAGACCATTGACGAGTTCATAGCTGGATGGGCTATGTTGGAAAGCTGGTTTCAGTTAGAGAAACTGAAAGATGTGTCATGGGCACATCTTTGAAGGCCATATGTTATCTCTGTTCTCTTCTTGTCTCCTCTCTGCCTCTTGACCATCAGGAGACAAGCCTCTTTGTTCCCTGCCATCATGCTTTGCCTCGCCACAGAGTGGTCCAAGAGTAACAGGGCCAAGTGACTCTGCATAGCAATGTCTTGTATTAGTCACTTTCTTGTTCCTGTGACCAAATACTTAATTTTTTTTTTAAAAAAAAGCAATTTAAGGGAGGAAGAAGTTATTCTGACTCAAGTTTGACATCAATTGTTCATCACGGTGTGGAAGACATGGCAGCAGAGAGCTCTGAACTGGAGAGTGATGGAGATAGCCCCTCACATCTGGTCATACCAGAAAACAGACAGAAGAACAGAAATGGTGTTTGTTATATCCTTCAAGTATCTCCTCCAGTAGTTCAGTTTCTACATCTAGGTCCCCACATCCCAGAATTCTACTATTTCCCAAAGCTGGGGATCAAGTGTTCAAACACATACTCTGTAGAGAACATTTAACATCCAAACCACATAACCTTTGAATTAGTGAGCCAAAATAAATCTTGCTTAAACTGTCTCTTGCAAGTATTTGTCATGGTGTCAAAAAGCAACTGTGTATATCTATAAATCTTACACACATACACAGACATACACATGCACACATACATGCACATGCAAGCATAATCTGTAGGCTAAAGGTCATAAAATGCTGTTTAAAACAATTTAGGGAGGAAATAAGTGGGGAGGACTATTTATTATACTATGAATGAGGACACTATTTCTCTGACTGAGACATTTGAGATGGTAAACACATCAGCTCACTCCACTTCATATTTGACACTGTTCCAGTTGAAATTCTTGTTAGACATTTGGTTATGTAGCCGACTCAAAAATGGTCAAAACTAGTTCGAGAAGACTAAATTTTTTTTAAATCACCACTCAGTTTTAAAAGCTATGCTAATTAAAGAATTCTTATATTGACACAGACAGATACATAAATCAGTGGGACAAAACAGATAACCCAGAACTGACCCAGCAGTTCAAAGAGAGTTTGGTAAATAGGAGATACAGTTTTTAGAAATGCTTTTGGAACAGTGAGATTAGTCATTTAAAAAATAAAAAAGAACATTGATATAAACCCTGAACTCCGTAAAATACAATATTAAATGTAAACTATTAAATGTTTACAAGAAAACAGGAAGAAAATATTTCAAAATTTGGTTAGCCACAGATCCAAAATACATCCCACAGGAAAAAAATCAATAAATGTCATAAGGTGAAGTCTTTTATTCTTTCACAAATACTGCTATGAAAAGGAAAATTCAAGTACACTATAGGCTGGAAGAAAATATGTGCAAATTGCATACATCAAAGGGTTTGTATTTAATCTATGAATAAGACTCAACATCCAAATGAAGGAAAGGAGAAACTCAATGAAAAATGGGCAAAGTACTTGGGTAGACAAATGAGCACTAGGTGTGATCTGATTCCTTTGGTGGCTAGAATGAGGCTGAGAGCATGGTTAAGTAGTAGAGAGCTTGCCAGTTACATGCACAGCCCTAGGTACAATCACCAAGACCGGAGTGTCCAACAGAGCAAGCATTCAGGGCATCAGGTTCTGCTGGGGATCAAGTGGGGTAGCATGGATTTCTGATGGGAGAGTAAAATACTGTGGAAAACCACCCGGCGATTGATTGATTGATTGATTGATTTCTTTCTTTCTTTCTTTCTTCCTTTCTTCCTTCCTTCCTTCCTCTCTCTCTTTCTCTTTCTCTCTCTCTTTCTTTCTTTTATGATACCTTATTTTTCTAGTTTTTATCTTTCTACTTTTTTTAAAAAACATTTTTTATTAGATATTTTCTTCATTTACATTTCAAATGTTATCCCGGAAGTCCCCTATACCCTCCCCCTGCCCTGCTCTACAACCCACCCACTCCCGCTTCCTGGCCCTGGCGTTCCCCTGTACTGGGGCATATAATCTTCCCAAGACCAAGGGCCTCTCCTCCCATTGATGGCTGACTAGGCCATCCTCTGCTACATATGCAACTATAGACACAGCTCTGGGGGGGGGGGTACTAGTTAGTTCATATTGTTCTTCCTCCTATAGGGTTGCAGATCCCTTTAGCTCCTTGGGTACTTTCTCTAGCTCCTTCATTGGGGGCCCTGTGTTCCATCCAATAGATGACTGTGAGCATCCACTTCTGTATTTGCCAGGCACCAGCATAGCCTCACAAGAGACAGCTATATCAGGGTCCTGTCAGCAAAATCTTGCTGGCATATGCAATAGTGTCTGGGTTTGGTGGTTGTTTATGGAATGGATCCCCGGGTGGGGCAGTCTCTGGATGGTCCTTCCTTCCATCTCAGCTCCAAACTTTGTCTCTGTAACTCCTTCCATGGGTATTTTGTTCCCTATTCTAAGAAGGAATGAAGTATCCACACTTTGGTCTTCCTTCTTCTTGAGTTTCATGTGTTTTGCAAATTGTATCTTAGGTATTCTAAGTTTCTGGGCTCATATCCACTTATCAGTGTGTGCATATCATGTGTGTTCTTTTGTGATTGGGTTACCTTACTCAGGATGATACCCTCCAGATCCATCCATTTGCCTAAGAATTTCATAAATTCATTGTTTTTAATAGCTGAGTAGTACTCCATTGTGTAAATGTACCACGTTTTCTGTATCCATTCCTCTGTTGAGGGACATCTGGGTTCTTTCCAGCTTCTGGCTATTATAAATAAGGCTGCTATGAACATAGTGGAGCATGTGTCGTTATTACCAGTTGGAACATCTTCTGGGTATATGCCCAGGAGAGGTATCACTGGATCTTCCAGTAGTACTATGTCCAAATTTCTGAGAAACTGCCAGACTGATTTCCAGAGTGGTTGTACAAGCTTGCAATCCCACCAGCAATGGAGAAGTGTTCCTCTTTCTCCACATTCTTGCCAGCATCTGCTGTCACCTGAATTTTTTATTTTAGCCATTCTGACTGGTGTGAGGTGGAATCTCAGGGTTGTTTTGATTTGCATTTTCCTGATGATTTAAGGATGTTGAACATTTTTTCAGGTGCTTCTCAGCCATTGAGTATTCCTCAGTTGAGAATTCTTTGTTTAGCTCTGTACCCCATTTTTTTAGTGAGGTTGGAGTCCAGCTTCTTGAGTTCTTTTTATATATTGGATATTAGTCCCCTATCTGATTTAGGATTGGTAAAGATCCTTTCCCAATCTGTTGATGGCCTTTTTGTCTTATTGACGGTGTCTTTTGCACCTGGCGATCTCCCCAGGCTTACTGTAGGATATGAAGTCATATGCTCACACAGAGATCTCCTATAAATACACACAGCAGATGTGTCCGTGATTGGTGGAAACTAAGATGAATTCAAATGTTTATCCTCCCAGGTAGCTAGGTGAACACCCTGGGCACACCCATGCCACAGAATGCCATTCGTCAATGAGAAGAAGTAAGAGGGGTGAAACTGAAGATACCTTCCCAGTTCAAAGAAGCCAGACCGTAGATTAGCTCCATATCACCCCATTTGTAAGATACCAGGAGACAGTAGTACAGTGTCGTCATTAGCAACAAGGCTCTGCAGGTGGGGCTTCAGGGAGATGATGGGGCTATGGGTGTCTGGATACTGTGTCCTGACCGCTAATTTTGTGGTAGACAGCTATTAAGAATCACAGATGGGCACATCTAGAGAAGCCATTGTCCATCAACATTGTGTCTGCAGTTGTTTCTAACCTGCTGTCAAAGCAGGAGGCAATGTGGGTTTGAAGAAGAGCTCAGCAGAGGCAGGAATTAAACAGTTGTGTGGAGGATCATGGGATGTGGCGCAACTGTGCTGGATGAAGGTGACATGGGCTGCCATCCTTGTCCGGGGCTCATTCCCAAGGCTCTCAGGGCACAGGAGTGCTGACCTCGATCTCCCAGATCTCCATCTGGTCCTGAATCTGATAGGACAGAATGCCACTGACTGCTGATTAGAAACAGACTGAACTTTGGCTTGTCGGCACGGTCATTCCAGTGTGGGTCTGGACCCTGGAAAGCCCCAAGCTGGGGAGTGAGGACTCCCAGCAGGGAGAAAGCAGCTCTCTGAGATAGTTAGATGGAGGAAATAGTAAGTTAATTTTTGACGCAAATATCCTCTGAAGGGAGTGAGTGTGAAAAACACTTCAAATTTTTCAGTCAGATGCAGGCTATGGCGAATAAGAGAAGCCTCTTTCCCTAACCCCCAGATCCAGTCTGGCAGGGCCCCTAGCGAAGACAACAGCCCTTTCCAGCAGAGCCCACGTAAAGCTGCCATTCAGCAGAAAAGGCACCTGAGTGTGCTGAACCGCATGTTCCTTCACTGACACTTGTCAAAAGGCTGACTGGAAATCCCCCTTCTGCCCTGGTCAATTTGTCTTCCTGTTCTCTCCCCTGTAGCTCTGCCCTTGCTGCCTGGGTCCTATGAACTGAGCTCAGGCCAGGAAACCCTTCCTTAAAACTGTCCTTACTTCTAAGACACAGGCATGGTCACATCACCACGATTCCCGATGTGCATCCTAGAAGAAAGCAGCACAGCAGAGCGCAGGAAAGAAACGGGCTACTTCCGGCCAGCCGTCTTCTCCGCACACCCTCCGTTTGCTGAGGTCTGTAGAAAATCAAATCGGAAAGCAACGTAAAGCCTCCATGGGTTGTTTGGGAGTAACTTTCAGAAAGGTGCCTAGATTTGTTCGAGGCTGCTGAAATCACAAGTTCATGAACATCTTCAACCAGCCAGGTGGATGCTAAAAGGAACTCTGTGCTGTGTGACAGGGCATCTTGTGTGTCAGTCTATTCAGTCACTCTGACTGCTGTTACCCTGCGCGATCTTCCTGGATAGCCCTGAAGGTCCCAGGTGGGATCCTGTGAAGAGGGCTTTAATAAAGAGCCTCAGTTCTGTGGCTCGAACTCAGTTACGTATGCCTTGCCTCAGAAATGCAGGCCCAGTTCTCCTTCCTGTAGGTGGGCAGAGATGGCAGGCCCGCTGTGGTCCTCGGAGGAAAGACTGTGGTCTGGCATAGGTTCTTTGGTTTGAATTCATTCTGCTTAAAACCAAGTACCGTGTTTACAAAACAGAAGATTTTCTCCTCCATTTCCTGTTCCTACAGTTCATGGCCTCTGAAACTTCAGAGCAGGCTGGCACAGAGCCAGCGCTTAATAGCATGTGGATGTTCTGATGCCCTGCTGGCTGGAGACCAGGGACACTGCCAGGTGGACATCCAGGATGCCAACAACTCCCTGAGCAAGGACCTTACCAGTCCTCCTCTCCCTTCTCCCTACCCCCTTCCTCCTCACTAGCACCCAAGGTCCTAAGGCCTTTCACAACAAGGAGCACCTTGAGGTAGAGCTGTCAGTCAGTTGTGGCCTTTCCTAGGCCTAGGAATGTCTGTTCTTCCCACCAGGGTGGACTGTATCCCTTTCAACAGTGAGTCGAAGTAAACTTCATTCCTTATCTTGGTATCTGTAGGTATTTTTCATTGCAAAGAGAAAAGTAATTGTGCTGGACCAGAAAGGACCCTCAAATTTGAACATATAGGTGCTATGTGTCACTTGTTTTGTTCCAAGAAGTCTGGAGGTGAGATGAGGGAAATGAGCCCAACTAAATATGGCTTTGTGTTTGCTATGGGGGCAGGGCATTTTCAAAGTTATATTTCATACATGAAATCATTTTAAAAAGTGTTAATTTCTGGTAACATTTAAACTGACCATTAGGCAGATGTGTTGTACCAGCAGCAACCCCCATGGCACATGTTTGGAATGAGACTACTATCCTACAGTGTCACTTCTTCCAATTCTCTCCATACACACGGTTGTTGCCCTGGCTCCCTGTAGACTAGGTGTCGGCTTGTGGCGCAGACCGTTGTGCACGCAGCAGAGCAGGGTGTGGGTCACTGACCACTGGAAAGTGTTGGTGTTCCCAAATACCAGGGAGAGCAGAAATTTGCCTTTGTGATAGCCTGACCCACAGTGCCTTTATAATGTATGTAATAAAGCCAGTTTTCCCTTCTAATACGTCTGAAGACGTTTAAAGTAGGGAAGATCCTATCTCCAACCCCACCATCTCCAGAGCCAACACAATAGTGCTATTCTCTCCTCCTTGTGGCTCAGAAATGTGGTTCCTGTAGAAGTTGGCTTGAAATTCTAGCCCCAGGTGATAAGAAACTGTCATTACAACTGCCCTTTGCTGGGGAAGGGGGTGGGAGGTGTTTGCATAAAACAGTTGAAGAATTAAAGCCAAGTCCCCCACATACTCTCTAATTAGGAGTGACCTGGGAGCCACAGAGGCTTCTTAGCACCAACAGTTTGCATTGGCAAGGCAGTAAGAAGTCTGTTGTTGAAGAAAATAGTGCATGAAGCCTGTGGTAGCTGATCTGTGAATGTCTTCCGCCAAAATTCAGTTTAGATTACGGTTTTCACAGCCGCGTGCTCATTGTTTGATGAACCAGGGGCGGCTGTTGGAATGCTTTGCCATGGCCTCCTCCTCTTACTTCTTTAGAGCTTCCTAGTGTTCCAGCCCCGTCTGGAGACTCCACCATGCTTGCACTCTGGCAGACCCTTCTCACTTCCCCTGGGAAGCTGTCTTTTGTTAGTAATTGGTAGTGTCATAAGAATGCTGCCCCAGATTGTCCTGCATGTGCCACAAAGGGCTGTTGCTGTGCAGGGACCGTTCAGGTGATTTCTGCATGCCTGCTTTTCAGCATCCAGGTGGATTTGGGCCGATGTGGCTCCTTGTGAACAAAATATCTCAATCATGTGTTATTGAAATAAATCCATGTTGTCATTTTTAATGAAGCTGAAAAAAACTCTGTTAGGCAGTTTGAATGCTGTTTCTAATGAATGAGTGAGAAATAAGGTATAAAGCAGAACCCTAATTCTTAGAGAGACACTGAAGGCTTCTGATTTTTTTAAAATGTATTTTCAATACCTGTTTTTGTGAGTTCTAGTTGGGCTTGAAACTTGCTGTAAGTGACCATGGGCAAGTTTTAAACTCATGGTTTATAACTGGTAGGAGGATACAGAGAGAAAACTCAGGAGATTCTGATGTTGGTTCTCCTGGGACTGTTAGGTAAAAAAAAAAAAGAGAAGAAGAAGAAGAAGAAGAAGAAGAAGAAGAAGAAGAAGAAGAAGAAGAAGAAGAAGAAGAAGAAGAAGAAGAAGAAGAGGAAGAAGGAGTTGAAGTTGTTCTATCTTTCATGTGGGCTAGGACATTTAAAATTGGCTAGACAAATGCTTAGCGCATTACTGAGCTTAAAGTGCACGTACTTTAGTGTGATCAACAGTAACCAGACGTCCAGTTCAACCCATTTGAGTTTATGACCTCAGAGTTCTCTATGTCTTAGAACACAGAAAATGGCATTGCAGAACTGTGTTGGAAGCAAAGGGATAGGTGCTGTGCAGCTCTCATGGGACTTTAGAAAGGTCATTCCAGGAATCCGTTTTCTGCCATTGGGATCTACATTGCTGAACACTTGAGGTGAGTAGATTCCAAATCCTCACAGCTATGGGGAATATTGCTATGAACCCCGTCTGCACTAAAGAAACACACTTTAAATCTGGTAAGGAAATGCCCCAGATTTTATGGTATTGAAGTGCAGGTTGTAGTCCCAGATGTGTAGCCACAGCTGGCCCCTGCTTTTCAGATCAAAAAGGATGTTAATTTGCTCTAGAATACCCAGAGGTGTGTTTTGCAAAAGTAGGCAATCTGTTAAATTGGTCAAATTGGTAGTCATAGCCAATCACGAGAGGCAAACATTCCGACAGAGAGATAGCAGCTCCAGCATTGGCCGCAAATTCTAACTAGTCTTCCATAGACAACCCTATGTTAACTTCCTGCCCTGCTTTCAGGGTTCAGGGGTGAGAGGGCCATCTTGAAAAGGACATCTATGGATGTCCAGACCTTGAAACCTGAGAGGCAGCTGGAGAGCCTTCTCCTGTGGATAGATGACTGTTGTGTACAGAGAGCACTGTGGAGGATTGTTATGGAGAGAGCTTTATGGTTTTTGCATTTTCTTCACTGACCCTTTCATTTGGACAGTGGCCACCTGATATAGTATAGTTTTTGGTTAATGGCTGCATTTCTGAAAATGCTAGTTATGTTTCTTTAAAAAAGAATTTTGAAGAAGTTAAAAATTGAAATTGTTATTAAAGAGTTAAAGAGCCTAAATTCATGAAAAACAGGAACCATGATTAAGGCATGGAGTGGAGAAGTGTAAAGTCCTTGGCATTTTCAATTTTCTTTGCTTAGTTTAACATTATCACTCACTTCTTATTTACTCCTATTTATCACTATTTACTCCTGTTTCTCCCAGAGATCAGGTTAAGTCCTTGACGTGCTTCTGGGTCCGTGTCTACCAAGCACCTTTGTCCTTCTCTGGAGTTTGGGAAGCTCATTAATAACATACCCTTAATGTAAATATTTGGGCTCTTGGACTTTTTGTCGTGTGTGTGTGTGTGTGTGTGTGTGTGTGTGTGTGTGTGTGTGTGTGAAAGAGAGAGAGAGCCTGAGACAGAGACAGAGAGACACACACAGAGAGATGAAGACATAGAGATAGAGATGCATACAGTAAAATATACAGAAAGATGGTGATGATAGAGATAGAGACTCGCACAGAGAGAGACAGAGAGGCAGAGACAGCTATAGATCTAGAGAGACAGAGATATAGAGACAGATAGAGAGACACACAGAGAGGAGAGACAGATACACCACACACACACACACACACACACACACACACACACAGAGACAGAGAGACAGAGAGACAGAAACAGACAGACAGGGACACAGACACACTCACACACAAAATTGTCCCTTCATATTGAAAGCGGAAGGGAACATAACCAATGTCTGGATTATCATCTGAACATAGAATTCCTGATGAAGTGGTGATAAGGGCAAGAACTGCTGTCGGCTTACAAATCATGGTTCTCTATGTTTTTCCTGATAGCTAGTCTGTTTCTGTCCCTACGACAAATACCTCAGGGGGGAAAAACCGAAAGGAGGACAATTTTAAGGATTTCGTTTGGGCCAGTAAAATGAGTTTCTGTCAACAAGCCCGATGATCTGAGGTCAATGTCTGTGACCATATGGTAGAATGAAGTACCAACTTCCGCAAGTTGTTTTCTGATCATCACATGGGAAGTTTCTCTCTCTCTCTCTCTCTCTCTCTCTCTCTCTCTCTCTCTCTCTCACACACACACACACACACACACACACACCAAGTAGAAAAAGACCAAGAGCCCAAACCTTAATCTTTCTTTACCTTAAGAGCATGATAATAAATAAATAAATAAATAAATAAATAAATAAATAAATAAATAAATAAATAAGCAAACAAACTTTTAAAAAGATTTATTTTGGCTTCTGAAGGCTCCGTCCTTGGCCACCTAGCTTTATTGCCACAGGCTTGAGGTAAGGGTGGAGAACTGCTTACTTCACGACAGACAGAAAGCAGAAAGAAAAAGCCCGGAAGAGCAGGAGACAAGATACATCCTTCAAAGATGTGCCCCAGTGACCCAGTAACCCACCTCCTCTGCTTAGGTCCTGCCTCCTTTCCATTGCCTCCCAGTACTGCCATTGGTTGGATTATGAACCTATTAGGAAGAGCTTTCCTAACTCAATTCCCATCTCTGACCAGTGGTGTTTTGGGAACCAAACTTTACACATGAAACTTTTAAGAGGCATGTTACATGAAAGCCATAATAAGAATTGTCTCCTTAAGTAGTCAAAACAATACATATACTGTATGTTCGTAGGAGCCAACCATTTATCTTCTCTTTACCAAGTTCAGACTGAGTCAAGTTCAGACTGATGCCACAGCTAGGTACATGGGACCCCCAGAAACGATGCCTCGGAAGCTGCAGAGCTCCCCTCTGCTGTACAAGCTTTGCGGTGTGCATAGCATGTTTTTAAGGGCACCAAGCAAGGAACACCATCACCACCAGCTATACAGCATGTAAGAAAAACATTAGAGAATTAAGCATATTAATATGTGTGCTTGACATGATGGTTAAGAAGATGTGGCTGAAGCTTAGGACCAGGACTCCAGCCTCAAGTGAGCAGCTTGACCCTGCCATTCTTTCAACTCCTCCCTTGGAATTTGGTGTGAGCCTGGACACAGTTCTCCAACAGACAAGATTGCCCCACAGGTTACAGATGATGCCTTCACCATGATGCAGAAACATGAGCTTGGAGGCCAGTGAGAACCCAGATAAGCACAACCACCATAAAATTCATCAAAACAGTGAAGAAGCTATGTGGGAGCTTCTGAGACATGCAAGCTCCTGACTTACATGACAGTGTTTAAGGTAGAGGGAAGTGTTTAAGCGTCTCCGTGAGGGAAGGTAGCAACAGAATGAGGTCCTGCTTCACCTTCAGTAAAGAGAAGAGTTTTTTCTCTTCTCTTAGGAAGGTGATGGTAATATATGTAAGAAGTAGCAAGAAAAATACCCGTGAAGGTTGAAGAGGGACTGCTTGCCACCACAGCACAAAGAGATAAAACAAAAGTGTGTGTGTATGTGTACATGTGGTGTGGGTGTGTGTGCGTGCATTTACTTTTAGTGAGATATAGCTAAACCATGCTTGGAAATATTTCATTTTAAACATATTTGTCTGAAAAGAAGAATGGCATAAAACATAAATTAAGCTCTCAGGTCAAGAACTTAAAAAAAAAAAATCAATGGAGCAAATCCAAGGAACATGAAGGAAGTTAGACAGAGAGATACAAGAGAGATCAATGAAAGAGAGAACACAGGAGAAAAAAAAAAGCCTACAAAACAATAGAAACAATCCACAATCCACAAAATCAAGGCGTGCTGTTCTGTAAGGCGTCTGGCGAGACTGACAAGGAACAAGCACTAGTAAACAATATAGAGTCTAAACATAAAAAGGAGAAGGCAGAGTACTTTAGTTACAGTTATAATGGTGATTTAGCTTCAGTTACAATAGAAATAAGGAATTAATAAAAGAATATTATGAACAACTACACTAATGAACTTGCAAATGTAGACAAAATGGATGCACTTAAAAAAAACAAAACAAAACAAAATGAAGAAACCAAGCACAATACTGAGGCGGACAAAGTACTCAAGAAGTTGTAACGGGAATTAAACCTTATTGTTCTCACAAAACCCAGCTCAGACTTAATTCTAAGTTGTTTTGGAAAATAGAAAATGGTAAAATAGTATAACAACAACAACCACCACAACAACCAAAAGTCCACCTTAGTTACCAATGCTGTAATTTTTGTTCCCAAACCAATTAAGATGAAAATATGGAAGAAGGATTGTAGGCTAATTTCAATTGCGAATATAGATGCAAAAGTTGCTAAATAAAGTATGGTCCTACTGAACCCAGAACCACATAATATGAGGACTTTGCGGGGGGAGGGCAAGCAAGGCTGGTTCAACGTCAGAGATGCTTTTAATACATTGTTAGTGGACTTAGAAAAAAGTCACAATTCTCCTGGCAGATGTAAAAGGGCAGTTTATGAAGACTTAAACTTCTTTACCTTTCCAACCATTAATGCCTAACCATCTGCCAACCATAGTTCAGAGAAAAACCTCCTAAGATTGGAAGGGTTAGATCATCCTCTATGGCAGTTTAAATCAGTGAGTGTAAAAGTGTCATGCAATGTATCAAAAGATGGCCTAGTCGGCCATCACTGGAAAGAGAGGCCCATTGGACACGCAAACTTTGTATGCCCCAGTACAGGGGAACGCCAGGGCCAAAAAGGGGGAGTGGGTGGGTAGGGGAGTGGGGGTGGGCGGGTATGGGGGACTTTTGGTATAGCATTGGAAATGTAAATGAGCTAAATACCTAATAAAAAATGGAAAAAAAATAAAAAAAAATAAAAAAAGAATGTTGAACACTTTAGAAAAAAAAAGTGTCATGCAGACAGAGCAAAACAATTAAGAAGTGAAAGTAAAGTGGCATGTAATTTCATGAAACATGAAAAAATAGGAAAACATTAGATTGAACAAACAAATTAGAATTATCAGACATTCAATGAATTTCATACATTTTTCCAGATTTATGATCGATGGGCAAACTCTGAAGCCGCTAGAAGATCTAATGAAAATAAGATGCATTCGTTATAGCAGCAAAGATTCTGAAACTGTAGAGTCTCACAGTTATAATAGAAAATCTGCATTCTAAAATGTCATAAAAGATTATTAGAAAAATTCTGATGAAAAGTATCCCATGGAAAGATCTTGCTCAGGAAGACTCGGTGGTCCATGAGCTTACAGCCACACTAGAATATCTGCTAATTCATTGAAGTACCAAATGAAAAGTCAGAACCATGCTCTGTACATGACTATCATTCCAGTTACTCCAAAGACTAAACAAATGTGTGCAGAGAATACAGTATACAGTAAGTGTGTTTCCATGGATATGTTCAAGTTAAAGGTTTAGGAAGGAAGAAAATAAATGAAACAAATAAATTACTAAGTTAAGTGTTTTAAAAGTACTAAGTGTTTATGGCCACTGTCTACTGTGTCTGAGGCCCAAACACCTCTATCTTTGTGAAGCCCAAGCTGGTTCCTTTCCTGAATGCTGGATTATAGGTGTGTGCTACCACACCTGGTCTAACATTTTCCTAAATGACATTTTTCATACAAAAATGTTCATTAAGTACAAGACAATAACCTCAGCTGGAGTTCAAACAACCCCTAGCAATGAATGCAGAGGAATGCCAGAAATTCTTCCCGAACAGTATGTTGGTTACATTTTTATGTAATGTCTGGCATTTTTACTGGGTGTTTTTTATTTATTTATTTTTATTTTTTATTTTTTTTCCTGGTGATTTTAAAAAGGAAAATTGTACTTTATCTGCTTTTTACCTTGTTTGAATGCATCATATTTTAAATGAATTTATAGACAGGAGAACTTGATGAGAAAGGAAAAAATAATGTAGCAAACACGCTTGTTGAAAGATAGGCAAGCTAAGACTCAGAACTAGGAGCGATCTCGGTTTCTGAAGGAGCAGAGTCAAGAATCCACATCATTAAGAAATTCCCTAGGAGCCAGGTGGTGGTGGTGGTGGTGGCAGCACACACCTTTAATCCCAGCACTCTGGGCAGGTGGATCTCTGAGTTTGAGGCCAGCTTGGTCTACAAGCTGGGGCTACATAGAAAAACCCTATCTCAAAAATCAAAAGACAAAACAAACAAAAAAAGCAAGCAGAGGAGGAGATGGAGGAGGAGGAAGAGGAAGGGAAGGGAAGGAGAGGGAAGAAGAAGAGAAACAGGAAGGAAAGAAGAAGCAGCAGGAAAAGAAGAGGAAGAAGGAAAAAGGAGGGGGGGGAGAAGGAGGAGGAGGAGGAGGAGGAAGAGGAGGAGGAGGAGGAGGAGGAGGAGGAGGAGGAGGAGGAGGAGGAGGAGGAGGCACAACAAGAGGAAACTCCCTAGAGGCCTGTCCTGCCCCAAAGTGGAGCTTCAATAACTAGAGTGTGACTCAGCATTGGGTACAAACACTGAAGATGTGGACAGCATTCTTTCTCTTCTCTTCTCCTGCCTGTCCTTCCTTTCTGTCCTCAGATATCCAGAATAACGTGGTGGCGGACAGCACTTACGTTGTTATGCACACTCCCTGGTCTTTCCTGAATACCATTCCCAGCACTTTATTTGTAAAGTTCTTGTTTTCATACTTTTAATTTCAAAGCAATTTCTTATGAATTCTAGTAGGATTCTGAGATCAACTGAAAATCTTATTGGTTAAAGCACAGTGGGGAGGGTGCCTTTTGTCTTTCTGAACTCTGGGGAGTAGTTCTAACTGCTGAGCCTCCCCTCACTTCTTGTTTCATGGAGGGTGTGTGGACAGATGTTTGCCTCTTCCATCACACCCTGATCCCAGCATGGCAAGGGTCCTACCGAGGACAGGGAATCAAGCCCAGCAGAGACATGGAACCTCTTCTGGCATGTGAAGAAATTAAGGCCACGAAGATGCAATGACCCTGGAAGCCAGTCTTTCTGGTGTTAACCCACAAGGGCTTACTGACATGAGCACAGGGTAGCCTTTATGCTGTAGATCCCTCCTTTCTGGGTCTCCACGCCTAGGACATGTGAGCAAACAGGCATAGAGCAGAAGGGGTGAGAGGAGTCGTTTTGCAGGGCGGCCCCTCTAGGGCGGCAGAGGCTCTGGAGAGGCCAGTATTTTCTGTTCTAAATATGGACTAAAGGAGACAGTTATTTTTAGGAAGTAAATGGTAATGATTAGACTTTTAAGATTTAAGTATTCATTTAGTCAAAAAAGCTGAAGTCATATGGTACAAAAAAAAAATAGTCTTTTCCTCCCAGTGATGACAGGGTCCTTTCAAGAGCAGTGATTGTCCTTATGAATGTGATCAGACCTCCACCCCAGGGTCCCAGAAAGAAAGAGAGGCAGCTGACGTCACTGTCCTGCTTGAAGGAGGCTACTGATCTGTGACTAAGGGCAGGCTGCCACTCCCAAGGTTCTCCTCACTGTGACCCTGTGCCTCCCCGGGTCCTCCTTATGTTGCTCTCCCTAACTGTGATAAAAAGATGAAGAAGCTGTGCACTGTCTTTGCAGAGGGGGGTGTTATGTGCTGTTATGCCGTGAAAACAGCTGGGTGTTTATGAGTCTCGAAAATCTGAAGCTCTGCCTGGGTAATGAAGTCATCCCCAGAGCACCACCAGTTCCAGTTGGCTGAAATAATTAGTCCGAAAGGGAGCCATGATGTGGGGGATAAAAAAAGAAAACAAACAGTTTAATTTGAGGAATCTGCCTTGGGGTGTGCAGAAACCCCATAATTACACGCCGTCAGTCCTGTTTGGAAGCGGTTCCAGGCGTGGGTGTAAGGACACGGGCTGTTGGGGGCTCCGAGAGAAGGGTGTTTCTGCAGAGGAATACAGGCAGCAGGGACTTCCTGAAGAGAGTGGACTGAGAGGCTATCAGGTCTGGCTTCTCATCCCACCTCTCAACTGAATAAGATTTACTTTACACTCAGGCATCACTGGCCAGGTAGGCTGGTTTGGAACTGTGTTCCTCCTCAGTACAGGCAAGATTGCTATAATAACTTGCCAAGAGTCATAAATAATTCACAGGGAGCCTCAGAAGGCTTGTCTCTAGTGTAAATAGCCAAGTAAGAAGCTAGCCTCCAGAGAAAAAGTTTATGAGGATCTTAGGCTCAGCAAATAGGTTGAGCCCTGAAGGCAAGTAAGCTGTGGCAGGACCTATGTGGGCAAGAGATGTTAGGTGGTGTGGGAGAGAGGGAGACATGTTGAGGCCCTACTTGTCTGTGCTTTAGTTAGGGAAGACGCTAAGGAGAAATATGGGACTTCGGGGGGGAATATATCCACAGAAGGAAGTGCTAGCTAGCCATACGTGACAAGCTCCTTAGTTTTTATTATCAACTTGACACAAACTAGAATCACATGAGATGAGCGAATGGTAATTTAAGAATTTGTCTCTCAATCAACTGGTAGCCATGTCTGAGAGAAATCTGTTTTTTTTTTCTTTTAATTATTTTAATGTAATGTTTTTATTAATTCTTTGAGAATTGTCTTGATTGAGAATTGATATGGGAGGGGCCAGCCCATTGTTGGCAGCACTGTTCCTAGGCAGGTGGGCGTTGGTTGTCTAAGAAAGTCTACTGCGCACGAATCAGTGAACTTGGCAGTAGACAGCTTTCCTCCATGGACCCTACCTCTGACTCTGCTTGAGTTCCTGCCTTAACTTCTTCAGTGATGAACATGGAAATGCAAGCTGAAATAAGCCCTTTCCTCCCAAGCTCCTTCTGGTCATGGTATTTATTATAGCAACAGAAAGCAAATTAGAATATATGAGTTAACAGAGTTATTTAGTAAGATTTGTGGAGACACAGGAGCAAATGAAGGATGACCAGGGCAGGATGAAGTCACCTGAAGGGAACTGGACACGGGACCAGAGAATGGCACATATCCTTCTCCCACTAGGCAGAGCCGCCATCTTGGATATCTGGATGACCCTCTGCAGTCAAATCCACAGTGAAAAATGTCTGAAAATCCCCACTTAGATCCACAGTGAGGAGCACCTAGGAGTCTTTCCTCTGGTAGGAAAAATAAAGGACATCCGAGAATGTCTAGTCCAAGTCACAGTGAAGGGTACCTGGGAGTCCATCCCGAGTTACAGCCGCTCTAAGATACATCTAGGGGTGACTCATCAGGCACCTCAGTGAGGGACATTTAGAGATTCCTCTCCAGTCACAGCCATCATGAGGGATGGCCAGGATATGTTGTCTGACCTCTGGACTCAGCCATCAGGTAAGCTACCTGACATAACTTTCTTCATGTTTCCTGATGATGGATTGGTAATTCAGTACATGTTGTGTATGGCTACTAGGCAGTGTCCAGCTCCTAAAATGTCTTCAGTGGTCACTCTGCATCAAATCCTCTGAGGTCTATAGGCATCTTGAAGAAAACTGAGTACCTCATCTGGGGAGTTATTGTATCCATTTGCCCCTCACCCCTTGGGTTTTTCTGATATCAATATTTTCTGTTCATCTGGTGATGAGCTTAGGTACACTTTTCAGTTCTGTGCCTGGAATTTTCTAGAATTATGTGGACCAGACAGCAGATGGTGTACTAGTGAGCCTCCAGGAAGCCACACACTTTCCAGAGTAAGGGCAAGTAGTACGTACAGGTGGTAAGTGAAAGAAGACAGCTTTCCCCTACAAATAGGCCTCCCCCCACCCAAGTCAATCTCCTTGAGGCTAAGGAAAAATTCAGTCAGTGCTAAGGGGAGTGGTCCGGTCTCCCCAGATACCCATTGACAAGGTGGAGTTAGGATTCCTAAGACAAGTTGCTAATACTTCCTAGATTCTGCATTCCAGACCTGAAAGTGCAGGGTGAGTTCCAGCGCACTGTATAGAGCTGAGACATGGCTACTCATCTTCAGTGATGTAGCAGGAGGATGGCAGGAGGGTGAGGAATGTGTTCTCATTCTTCCCTTCATCCTAGGTATATAAATAGATATTTAAGATACAAAGTCAAGCAGTCATCAGAGGGATGTGGGCCAGTTCCTGTGTGCTGATCCTGATGCTGTGGGTCAGTTCTTGTGTGCTGATATCCCTTCCTTCCCAAACCCAGTAGAAAAATGAAGTATGTGTGCGTGTTTGTGTGTGTGTGTGTGTGTGTGTGTGTGCGTGCGTGCGCGTGTGCGTGTGTGCGCGTGTGTGCGTGCGTGCGCGCACGCAACCATGTATAGGGATGGGAATGGGGATGCGGGTGAGGCTGGGGATGGGAAGGAAATTCTAGCCCATGGTGAGTCCCTTTCTCTCCAAATACTCTGGGATCCCACCAACTGCAGGAGTGACCAAATATGGAACCCCTCTTAGTTGTACTCTTTCTCTGTGCTGGCACTTTGTGCAACAGTGAACAGAAGAGAACACAAGAGAAAGGTAAGCTCTTGCTCCAATCTGGGCTACAGTAACATTAGAGAGGAGTCTTGGCTTTGGGGTCTCGGCATTACTGGACTTTGATTCACATGGGAAGATGAAAATTCCGGCTACAGGAGGGTCTCTAGGAGCCATAGCCTTGGGAGATTCTGGAACTCTTCAGAGAGAGTTGGCCCTACTAAGAAATAGCTATTTTGGTAGAAGTAATGACAGGGGTAGGGGGTACCTCAGCCTGACTGGGACATAGGAATCAGGAGATCCACCCTGGGGCCTTCTAGACACAACTGGGTCTGGGAGAGAGTTGTGTTCTACAGTATCAGCACCAGTCATAACTAGGCAAGGTGAAACATATGGCCAGATAAATGGTTCTTTTTTCCTGCTCTGGTACGTGTGAGAGGCGGGAACTGAAAGATTGGGCCAACCTTAGTACTATAGACTCAATAAATTGGGTAGACAGGTGGAAGTGGTTTCCCAGGAGGCTGGAGAACATGGCAGACACATGGCTGTGCCAGAGCTTCAGCCCCAGACCCTCCAGATGCCATCCCCCAAACTGGAATTTTTCAAAATGGTAAGAAAATTTAAGAGCCCCGGAGCCCTAATTTATATCATTTGCAGAACTAAATTCTGGAGAAAGAGCAAAAGACCTAGGGATGGTGGTGGTGAAACAAGAATTCATAAGTGATAAAAAAAAAAAAAAAAGAGTTCCTTTAGAATCCTGAGAGCAGAGAATACCTTAGTCAGGACAGAAAGACTGGTGAAAGGGTGAAGAGTAAGTGTGCCATGTCAGTATTGCAGGGTATGTAGATGTCATGTAATCTGATTGGCAATGTGTGGAACTGAGTTATTATTGAGGACAAATAACGTACTCTTCTTAGGATCGGTGAAAAGGCCTTTTTACACAACAAGAGGGGAAGGAAGTGGTCATAAACATGAAGAATGTGCAAAAGCAGAAATGTTAGTGAGCACTATGTGATCTCACAGAGGCAGTGTGTGCAGTGGGAAACTCTTCACCTATCTGACCAGAAGAGATGGAAAGGCTTGGCAAACCACCACTTGTGCATGAACTCTTTCAATTACTTTTGGAGAAGTGTGAATTGGACCTGTAGCTTGAAGGGAAATGTATCAGTATTAGCTGAATTTAAACTGTATTGATTCTACAGTCCATCCACCCACTTCTTTCTCCAGCCTTACCCTGTGGACATTTAGACAATAAATGGGGTAAGTGAAGAATGGGGCAAGTCACCCAGCAGAGCAGAAACACAGGACTGAGATGTTGACTTGGGGAAGATGGACCTACAGGTATGCCCCCAGAGTAGTGACAATGTATCCAGGAGGTATACACAGTATTTGTGCTGGGTGCTACAGAACTGGTTGGCTAGAAATCTTGGAAGAGGATCCTCTGTCCTCTGCCAAGTTGCAATTGCCACTTTTGTGACAACTTAACTCAAGCTAGAGTCATTTTGGAAGAGAAAATCTCAAGAAAAGGCCACCATAAGATTTGCCTGTAAACAAGTTTGTTAGGCATTTTCCTGATTAATGATAAATGTGGGAGAGCCCAATCACTGTGGGAGTCCACTCCTGAGCAGGTGGACCTGGGTATTATAAGAGAGCAAGCTGAGCAAGCCATAAGGAATAAGCCGGTTGTGGTGGTTGACCCAGAGAATGCCACCTAGCCACCCGGAAGAGTCTGCTTCTTGTCTTCCTCTGGATGAAGATGTAGAACTCTCAGCTCCTCCTGTGCCATGCCTGCCTGGATGCTGCTAGTCTCCCACCTTGATGCTACTGGACTGTAAGCCAGCCCCAATTACATGTTGTGCTTTATAAGAGTTGCCTTGGTCATGGTGTCTGTTCACAGCAAACAAACAAACAAACAAACAAACAAAAACAAAAAAAACAACAACAAAAACAAACAAAACCCCAAAAAACAAAAACCCAAAACAACCCAATTAAAACACCAGAAAACTGCATATCGCTGCAGTCTCTGCTTCAGTTCCTGCCTCCAGATTCCTGCCTTGAGTTTGTGCCTTGACTTTGCTCAGTGATAAACCATCATCTGTGAGGTGAAACCGAACCCCCTCCGCCCCTAGTTGCTTTTGGTCATGAACAGCAACAGAAACCAAACTGAGACACCAGTGCTGTTGAAATTTATATCAAAGAACAAAAGACTATGAAACAGACCGGATGAAAGAGGCCAGCAATGAGATACCGGTGAGTGAGGCCTCGGATCACGCAGCTTGTCGGCTCCAAGGCGCACTGTAAAGAGTGTTCTCTGTGGAGCTCTAAGTGATTGTTATGTGTAATTAAGCGACAGAGGCTTGTTTGTTTAATTGTTATTGCTTTTAAATATCAATTTGAAAAAGGCATACAAACCTTCATTATCAGGGGAAGATGATGTATACTAATGGATTTTTTTTTTTTATGAAGAGGAGGGAAAAGTCTGGTTTTTTTTGTTTTGTTTTGTTTTGTTTACAGCTGCTTCTCGGTTTTGAAATGCTCCCGAAGACAGAGCCTGAAAATGGAAATGTTTGGAAACGAAGGAAGCCAGGCCATGGATATTTCTGGTATCAAGATACAAGCACGTTTCAACCATGGCTGAGTGTTGAGACATGTTGCTTGGTGATCTTCAAGAAAGACCAGTGCAGGGGCTTGTCCAAAGGTGACTCCAGTGGAGATAATCAAGGCTCCTCTGTGGCAGCTTTTATCTTGGGGGAAGAAGAAACACACATCGAGGCAGTGGGCTTCAGCTGCCCAGAGTTGCTCAGGAAAAGTCCTACCCTGCCTGCAGCCCCTGAGACAGCCACTGGTAAATATCTGTAAAGAGTGTAAACCTGTGCTCCCATCCCTGAGGGTGTAAGGATTCCAGACCAGACAATGCGTAGGATTGAGATGTTTCCTATAGGAGCTCGAGCAGGGGTGACTTTCGTCCTGGTGTAATTTCCCTTATGTGATAGGTGTGTGCTCACAGCAAAAACCAAAGTTCCTGCCACCTGCCAAAGGTCCACACGAGGACTTGGACACAAGATGGAATGAAGCTTGTGAGTCATGTGGCTTAGGCTCTTGGACCTTGTACCTCTTATGGTTCTCCCAGGCTTTTGAATAAGCATAGAATGTGGCTTGTCTCTATCTTGTCTACATAGTTCCTGCCATGGGGTGAGGTTCCTGCTAATAAGGCCACATACAGATAGCATCTCTGGATCTGACACAAGCCATTGGGCAGGGACTTTGGATAACTGGTTCTCAGTAGTAGCCTGAGTATAGGATCAGGGAAGCCCTCATATCCTCTTTGCAATCTCTCCTTCTACAGATGTTTTCTATAGTGAGGTCTGGGCCAAAGTTTCTCTTCTTCATCCCTGGTCTCCTTGGCTCAGACATTCAGCCTAGAGTCCCCCACTGTTGTCCACACAACCTGTTTATCTCCTCTACTGCTGTTCCCCTGGGGCCTGTGATCTACACCTACATCCATCATCTGCTCTCTACCACTGAGCCCTTCACCTCTGGAAGCTAACCTGTGACATTCACATCTCCTTCTGGCCCCAGTACCATCACCCCATGCCCTGCCAACCTGCCATTCTATGAAACCCCATGGAGATCCTATCCAAGTCTCACAGAGCAGCTTCTTGCCTGTCTTCCTTGACTGCTTCACACTCACGACTTTCCTCAAAAACTTCTAATCTGGTCTCTACTTCCCATGGCTCCCTTCATCCAGTGGCTTCTGTCATGTTCTTGTCTCATGAACCCTCTTTCTGTCCACTTACTTGGCGCATCTAGTGAAGTTCATGGTCTTGAGCCATATTGCTCTCAAGGCTGGCTTCAGCTCACCCATCCATCCCCATAGCTCTTTTCAGGTCCCAGGACTGGAGATTCCTGCTCAGAGGGCAGGTAACTTTGGTCTCACTTGTTCTATCTTTCTGTTTCTTGGATTTCTATCCTATCTTGCTATGAAGTGGGAGAATGCTGTGGTTTTTCTAGAGACATCTTATGGATTTCTGACTGGAGCAGGGTTCTGTATGACCTTGAAGGTAGAGAGATGGAGGCAGGATGAAGGTTGGGTGTTGTGGGGTTATAAAGTAACTTTTCCCTAAGAAGTTTAAATTCTGTTGGTGGTGATGCAGATCCCACTTCTCAACTATATAGATATGTTTTTCTTGCACTGGTTCTGCAGAACGACTCAGTGATGGCTGCATGCTCCAAGTACCTTCATCCTTACCACGTGCTCACTTGCCCCTAGAACCCCTCAAAAGTCCTCTGTTGGGTTTCACCTTCCCTCCTCCAGTCTCTTTTAACTGGCTGGTTGGTCTCTTGCCTCCAGAAGTAACCACCTTGGTGTGATCTCCGATGGAAGAGAGGCCATACATTGGGGGATTTGGGTTTTGGGGTGTGTGTGTGTGTGTGTGTGCGCGTGTGTGTGTGTGTGAAGCAGAAGCATTCTAGTCTTTCATAAGCCATCAGCATAAAGACAATTGGAAATAATTGATTGAAAGATGCAAATGAGATTAATGACACTGTCCCAGTCACCAGCAATTTCTCAAACGTTTTGTTGAGGCACTGTTCTATTTTCAGAAATGGGAAGATGCCTCCCTGGCTGCACACCACAGCAGTCTCTTGAAGCCTCAGGCCTGAGCAGGAAAGTAGGTCATTTAGCCTTACACAATGATCTCGCTAGAGACCAGGAATGGAAAATTCAAGAAACATGTTCATCCAAATGCCTTTTATTCTTGTATTTTTTTAAAATGGTTTCATTAAAAAAGGCAAGGAGAACTGTTGGCCAGTACTTAATTATGTTGTTCAGCACATAATTATTGGATGCATTGAATGTGGCTTACACCAAGTCCTGGGAAAGTTGCACTGTAGTTGGGGAAAGACAGAAAGACAAAAAGCAAGCATACTAAAAGCAAACAGCCAAAAAAAAAAAGATGGGAATATAGACTCCAGAGAAGCAGATATATACATGATGTGTACATATGTGTACATATGTGGATATATGTGTGTATATATATATATATACATATATATATATATATAGAGAGAGAGAGAGAGAGAGAGAGAGATGAGAACCAGGATCCTACTATATCCTAGAGGGTAGAACCTGCTGGATAGAACAGCCTTGAGGAGGGAAATGGTGACACAGAAATCAAGCATGCAGCTGAGCAGTGCCAAATTCCCAGGAGTCTCATTTGGGCTCCTGTCTGCCCTCCAAGAGGTCTGTATGTTGGAGTCACAACAACAGCAGAGTTCTGTCCCATGTTCCAGCAGCAGCTGAACATGGCAGCCTGTGATTTGAGCTGCAGACAGTACAGGGGAGTACACACAGACATGCATTACTTCCTTAAGTCCAGCTAGGATACAGGAAAGTCGAGTTATACCACACCCTGCCTTTAGAACAGAATTCTGTAGAACATCCCCAAGTACAGGTAGTCAGCCCTCCACTGACCACTGAGTCCATGAAATGGGCATGTCTGGTAGTTTCAGCCCCTGAAATATTTGCTACCAACTGTGGCAGCGCTATTGATTGGTACAAGAGCCTTTCCCAGGATTTCAGGGACTATCAGAAAGAACTCTTACTACACAGTTATTTTCAGACATATAATTAGCCGAAAGTATGGCACAGTGTACACATAAACATTTAGATCTTGGGACTTCCTAGGATCGCTGAGAATTCTGAGTTAATCACTCCCCAGTTATAGCCCCAGAGAGAAGTTATGTCCATTTTTTGAGAAGACATGAGGGACCTTGGGGGATGTTCTTCTTAATCAAGGTTCCTCTACATGAAAAATTTGAGAAGATGTTAAGGGACCCAAGGATGATCATCCATGAGTGGAATCTTTTTTCACACTACAATACCACATAAATCTTCCTTCCTACTTAGTCGTGCCTAAGGCTGAGCCACCTCCCTCTGAGACCACCGTGACCCCTCCTATATATAATCTCTCTACTTCTCCATCTATCTCTATATCTAGAGATATATGTGTATATCTAGATCTAGATATTTTGTTTGTTTAGGTTTAGGACTTATGTGGCATCACTAAATCTTTTATTTTCTATTATTTCCCAAAGGGAGTTGGAACTCTTCTAAACTCCCCATCCCCCACCTTAATAGACACAGTATTGACTACTATAAACTGCTGAAGGGCCTGCAGCCAAAAGACAGGATAGCCTTCCTCCCTGTGGTCCGATATGTGGCTTGCCCTCTGCTTTACTTGGGCCTGCCTCAATTTCCCATCTGTCAAATGGGGAGATGCTGGGGCCCATCTCTTTGAGCTTTGTATGATTAGATAGGTTAACCTGATTATCTGCAGTTAGTTCTTTCAATTTCTAGCTTAGTGAAATGTGATCTCTTCTCCCTTGTGCTAGATGGAGACCTGAAAACCAGAGGCTGCTCCTTCCTTCTGCCTACATATGAGGCTGTAGATAGAATGCAGGTGTGAAAGACAGGTCAGGACTGGAGGTTCGGAGGTGAAGAGTCTGTGTTGTTCTTGCAGAGGACCCAGGTTTGGTTCCCAACACCCACATGGTAGCTCACACTTCCCTGTGACTCCAGTTACAGGGATCCAATGCCTTCTTATGATCTCCAGGGCCCTGCATACAAAGTACACAACAGATACAGAATATAAAAATAATTCAAAAAAAGACAGAGGTCAGAATAGGACTGAGTGAACAAAGACCTTGTCCCTTGACTATTGGTCGCCACCCTAGGGAGTCTTTCCTGTGGAGATCATTGCAGCATGGAGACCTCCATCACCTGCCCCTGCACACCCAGGGTGCTGTCTTTCTAAACTGGACTCTCTAATAACCCATGCTTTTAGCATCCCATTTCAACTTTAATCTGTTCCCTGGGAGGAGTCTTCCCTTTGAATCAGCATTTAAATTAGTTCCAACTGTCATCATGCCTGAACATATAGGTAGACAACCTCTTCCTTGGCGATAGGGTCTCTAATGTCCCCTACTTTCTTGAAACTCAAAGCAAGAACACTTATAAAATCAATTAGCTCTGCAAAGTGTCCCATCCCAAAGTCTCCACCAAGAACTCAGATGCCTCCTGGTTATTTGATATCTGAGCCAAACCTCCTGACTTCATGTGAAGTTCTTGTGCCTGTATAGAAGGCCAGTGTGGTGGTGGTGGTGGTGGTGGGGTGGACCCCCAGTAAGGAGGGAACCAATAGCTTGCTGTTCACAGGTGGCTTGATGGCTGAACATGTAGTACAGTTCTATAAAAGTGACAGGAAGCATGGCGTTTGACTACAAACTATTAGTCTAGTGACTGTATGCAAGAAGAGAGGAACATTTCCCGGATGGTGCTAGGGGAGAGACTGTTCACATCTCTGAGGGCTGGCTCCAGGATGGAACTACAAGCCCTAGCTGGGGATGTGGGCTGTCCTGTGTTCGGTGCAGCTATTTTCTCACATGACAAACCCAGGGAGGTGACAGCCTTAACCCCACAGGGTCATCAGTAGGCAGACATACCATCACCCTGTCAACAGTCTTCCAAGTATAAGATATGACAGTGAAGAGCAGTGAATAGCAGCACCCTCACTGCAAGTCTGAGCATGGAGATGGTGTTCCAGTGGAACACCACGCAGAGTTCCTTCTCCTTAGAGGCACTGGGAGCCCCCCACATCAGCAAGTCCCAGATTTTAGCCTCTGTTCAGAGGAAGACAGAGCCCAGGCGCTCAGAAGAGGGTGGCTTTGGGGTGGAGGCAGTGCCCTTTCGCTGACACGTTTATTGGGTTACTATGTCAAGCACCTGTTTTGTCTTTGGGAGAACTGAGCTGGAGGCCTCCAAAGGCCATCTCTTAAGCCAGGCCTTCGAGTCCCACCTAAAGTCAACAGAGGAGACAAGGAAGCACCAATAGAGTGTTTTCTTTTCAGTGGTCGAAATGCCCAGAGCCCACTGTTTTCCACCAAGCTCTGGCAGAGCATAACCTTTCTGAGACTATCAGTAACCGTTCAATTAGCCTCAGGAAACTAGAGCTTTGCAGACAGACCTCAAGAAGTTCACGTGGCTACGCTTTCCGCACGGGCTGATCCTTGCTCGGGAGTTGGTAATAATGCCAGGCCACACCACTGCCCCTTTTAAAGATCAACCATAATATCTCAGAAGCTCAGGGCAAGCTGCCTGTTTGGCATCATCACAACACTCTCAGAAATGTTCTAATTGATATATATATATATATATATATATATATATATATATATATATATATTCTTCTGTCTTCTGCAGTCATCCCTACAACTTGAAAAGTAAACTTTTCTCTTTGTACTTAACTGACTTGAGGCAAGAAGAGCTAGGAGCATTGCGGGGCTGCTGTTGTCTGGTCCAGAGGCGGGTCATCCTGTCCTGCCTCTCTTTTATGTGACATTCTCTTTGTGAACAGGTGTGAGGGCCCAGCTTTGAAACTCGAGCCTGCAGCCTGGCCTGGAGCAGGGGAACCAGGGGCCTGGGGCAGCTGCTGTGCCTCCCCTTCAATCCCTGCGTTCCCTCAACCTCCTTCTCCCCTTCTTTGGCTTCCTCTCATCCTCCCACCCTCCCCCTTTGTCTTCTGTTCCTCCTTGTCTTTGTCCTTCACTACTCTCCTTCTTGATCCTCCTCCCTCCCCCTCCCCTTTCTCTGCTCTCTCACCTCCCCCTGCTCCTCCCCCTGACCCCCCTTCCCCTGTTCCTGCCACTGGAGCATCAGCCTGGCAGAGGCTGGGAGCAGGAGCAGGCCAGGCTCACTGCACCGCGTGAGAGCAACTCTGAGGACCTGTCTGGCCCAGGGTCAGGAGGTCATAGAGGTGGGCGGGGCCCGGGCAGCAGATTGGGAGCCCCCTGCCCCAGCAGCGTCATTTAGACAAACAAGCAGATGGCAGGTGTCAATGGGGACAAAGAGCCATCTGCGCAGCGAGGCTGCCCCACTGTCTCTCACAGGGACTTCATTAAGCCCGACGTCAGATAGCTGTGCTTCAGTCAGAACCAGCAGGGCCCTCGCTGGCTAGAAGAGGGGCTGTAGCTCTGAGCTCTACCCAGCGCTATGCCTGCCAGGCCAGACACAGGCCACAGGGGCGGGGCCTGTGTGTTCACAGTAGGGCTCCTGTCTGCTTTCAAAGGGCCAGCCTTGCCGACTGTGGTAACCTAATGGCTGCCAGAGGCAGGTCTGGTGATGGAATTTAGCATCTCAATGGCTCCCCCTCTAGCATCCATGGCTGCTTTCCGGATACCGGTCCTTGCACCGATGCTCTCAGGTAGCAGCACAGCAAAGCCCTAGATATACAAAGCTGGTACTGGGCTAAGGATCAGTAGAGTTGTACAGCTCCCCAGGAGAATGGGATCCGAGGCCATGGTCCAGGCAGCTCTTGCGGGGTGGGGGGTGGGGGGGGCGGGCAAGAATGATGTAGCCATCCTGAATCTTCCTAGCTAGTCACGTGGGGGAGGTTCTGGATTTGGGCATTGGTGAGAAAGGGCCCCAATCCAAGTGTCACCTTGGCCAATGTCTCTTCATTCAGGATGGAAAGGTTAAGTACCGATGCTGGTTGGTTTTTATAAACTTGACAAAAACCTGGACTTAACAGGGAAGAGAGAATCTTATTTTTTTTTCTATTTTTTACACTCCATATTTTATTCCCCCTCCCCATCCACCCTCCAACTGTTCCACATCCCATACCTCCTCCCCACCTCCTTGTCTTCATGTGGATGTCTCCACCTCCCTACCCCACCTGACCTCTAAATTCCCTGGGGCCTCCAGTCTCTTAAGGGTTAGGATGAGAGAATCATAACTGAGAAAATGGCCTCACAGATTGGCCTGTAGTCAAGTGTCTGACGTTATTGACTTGATTCGTGATTGACATGGGAGGGCCCAGCTCACTGTGGGCAGTACCAGTCCTGGGCAAGTGGTTACGGGTGGTATAAGAAAGCAAGCTGAGCAAGCTTCCTGCACAATTACAATCAGAAATCTGGGCAAGAGCAGCCAGTGAGCAAGACAGGGATGTGTGTAAGTTCAACCGCTCCTCTCCTACTAGACACCCACACATTTCAGTGTGAGATTATAGCCTCTGCCAACCTCTCTCTCTCTGTGTGTGAGGAAGATAGCAAGACAACCTCACATAGGTTGCACCTGAGGAGGTGACGTGGACCCAAGGATAGCAATACAACCTGTTGCCATTGAGGAAGGAAACACGTGGCCATACCTTCTAAAGTATTCTGGGAAGAGTGTAGGATGATCAGGGTGAGACATGCTCCTGGCAAGGGTCTGGGTAAATACTGGGAAACTGTGGACAGAACACAGAACGGTGTGGAGCCCCTGGAGGGGGGTGGCTTATGGATGATCCCTGGGCTCTGGTGCTAGAAACTGGAGGGACTCATGAAGAAGAGATAAGGGAGGTGGCAGAAGAGACAGAGGGTGCCATTGTGCAGAGCTGTAAGCCATGGGAAAGGTTGCATTTCATTTTAAATGTACAGATCAGTGAACAGGCCTTTTAGATAAACTTCATGAGAATATAGCTTGACTTGTCATGTAAAGGGCTCTTAGGACCATAACACAGGCACTACACTAATCCAATCAGGATACCATTGCCCCACAGAAAACCTCCATCTATTACCTACCCATCTCCAGTCTTCTCAAACCATACCCTCCGAAATGAGCACTGTACATTTTATGTAAATGAGGTCCCAAGACCTGGGCTTTTATGTTCGCTTTCTTCCAGTCAGCTATGTGTGGGAGACTAATGTTGTGTCACATGCTAACACATCATTGGCTTTTCCCGATACACAGTGTTTCATTGCTCTCTTGGTGATGAATAATGAAGCAATTGGAGCCCTTTGATTATAAATAGTGATACTGTCTGTATTTATGTGGATATGCTTTTCCACTTTTTTTTTCTTCTGAGACAAGGTCTCATTCTATATCCTAGGCTAGCCTCAAATTCATAGAGAATCTTCCTGCTTCAGTCTCACAGGTGCTGAAGTGACAGACAAAAGCTTCCAGGTCTGGTTGTGTTTTTATTTGTCCTTCATAGATACCTAGGAATTCAATTTTTGGCTCATGGGATAACTTCACATTTGTCCTTTGAGGAGCTGTCAAACTATGACAGGTTTTAAGCAGGAATGTCTTAGTTAGGGTTTTACTGCTGTGAACAGACACCATGACCAAGGCAACTCTTATAAGGACAACATATATTTGGCGTTGGCTTACAGGTTCAGAGGTTCAGTCCAGTATCATCAAGGTGGGAACATGGCAGCATCCAGGCTGACATGGGGCAGGAGGAGCTGAGAGTTCTACATCTTCTGAAGGGCTGCTAGAAAACTGGATGAATGAGGGTATTAAAGCTCACGCCCACAGTGACACACTTCCTCCAACAAGTCCACACCTACTCCAACAAGGCTACACCTCCTAGTAGTTCCACTCCCTTGGCCAAGCATTTACAAACTACCTCAAGGACTATAGGGATGTACTGTAATTCTTAGTATAGATATGGCTTTTTATTTCACATACCCAGCACCCAATTTTGAAAGTTGGATGGGGTATAGCAAGGAATAGCTTGCTCCTTCTTGCTTGAAATGTTTGTTTAATCAAGGAGACATGGGAAGCTAAGTACGGTGGAACATGTCTGGAGTTTTAAGTCTTTTAAGTCATGTACCGGTGCTATGTGAACTCCTCATGGCTGTGGCTTCTTCTGATAAGGTGTCCATGGGCTGGGGTCTGATATGGTAGTTCTGGGATTCAAGCAATAATATCCACTGACTTCTGTCTGGAAATTCTTTCTGAAAGCTGGGGTGACAGTTTTCTGACCAGCACCTACCCAGCAGATACAAACTGTAAGCAGAGCAATAACTATATAATAAATATGTAAATACACAAATGAGCAAGCCATGCATGGGAGTAGAGTATGTGAGGACCAGGAGGAAGTTTACTCAAAGGGCTACTGTAAAGCCTGGGCAATTGGAGGACTGAGTGAAGCGGGGGACCTATCTTGTGTTCCACAATGGAAGGAAAGAAGGCTCTCTGGCCACTCTCTGGGTTTGCCACCAGTATATAATTGAACAGAGATGAGGATATATTGAATTGTAAAGAAACCAGACGAGGAGCTAAACCCACAATGAGCAGAGCAAAGGAAAAAATAGACTCTGTCTGGAAATTAGTAAGATTTAAAAGATGGTGGGGGAAGGGCAAGGAAGGTAGGAGAGAGAAAGAGAGTAGACAGGTCAGTAAAACTCAAAACTGATTATTTGAAAAGATTAATTACCCTTGTGTTATCTCTTGTCAAACTGTGCACAAAGGGACGGAGACGGGCTGCAGGTGCTGCGTGGGAACACGGACACAGGGTCTGAATGTACCAAAGGAAGGTTAATATGAGAGAAAGGAGATTCTGGAATTTAAAAGAAAAACTTACACTGTGGCTAAAGACACTAGTTAATTTCTTGTTGCCATAAATTCAACAATTTGGTTGAAAAGGACAATATCACGAAAGCTACTAGAACCAAAACTCACTAAAAAAGAACTTAAGATGAAGAGCTCAGTATATATTAAAGGAACTAACTTTATTCTTATTTCAGTTTTGTGTGTGTGTATGTAGTGTATGTGTGTGTGTGGTATAAGCATGTATATGGTATATGCATGTGTGTATGTGGTGTATGTGTGTGGTGTATGCATATGTATGTATGTGTGTGTATGTGTGTGTGCATGTGTGTGTGAGACAATGCCATTTGATGTCCTCCTCTTTTACTCCCTTGAGATAGGATCTTTCAGTGAGCTTGGAGCTTGTCAGTTTCTAGTTAACCCTGTGGATCACTAAGCTCTAGTTCTGTCTCCCCTACATCCCCTAGGTGAGTACAACCGTGCCTGGATTTATGCAGCTGTTGGGATCTGAACCCAAACCCTCATATTTGTGCTACAAACCATTATCTACGCCAAGAAAAAAATATATATATATAACACACAGACACACAGACACACACACACACACACACACACACACACAAACCTTGATCTGCAGGCAGCAGGGAGAGACTACCATGTTGGCCAGACTTGAGCATCTGGGACCTCAAAGCCCACTCTCAGTGACACACTTCCTCCAATAAGGCCACACCTCCTAATAGTGCCACTATTAGCCTATGGGAGGGGGCATCCATTTTCATTTAGACCATTTCAAAGGCACAGCTGGAAAGAGGTAGCAACCTGGCTCTATCCAGCAGACACGACTGTGTATGCAGAAGATCTGATGGGCTCTTCAGAGAGCTTGCTTTCCAGACTTTCAGGATAAAAGTCAGTGTCTAAAAGTTAGTCATATTTGTGTACACTTACAATGAATGACCAAAAATTTAAATTTAAAACACAATACCATTTTAATAGTATAAAGCACAAATTTCATAAGGACCAATCTGATAAAACATTTGAAAGACTGAAAATTATAAAACATTCCCGAGAGAAATGATAAGATATGCTAAATAAATGCATACTTAGATCAATGTTCATAGAGCCAATTGTCCCCCAGCTAACTCAGAAGGTTCAGTCCACACCTGCCAAGGTCCTAGCTAGGTGTGTATGTGGTATGTTAGAAGGCAGAGAGAGGGAGAGGGAGAGGAAAGAGAGTGGAAAACGGACGATAGAATTCATGTGGAAATGAGAAGACCTGGATCGCACAAAATAACTTTCCAAAAAGGCACAAAGCTGGAGGTCTCACATAGCCAACTTAAAAACTCACCATGATGTTCTAAGATGAACACCTAGTGGCCTGACATCTGGAGTCAGACACATAAGTCAATAGAACTGAATCCAGAAATAAACAGCTAAGATAAAGACCCCAGCCAAGGCAAGCATTTGTGAGTGTGCAGAGGGATCTGGAAGTCTGCCTGTGGGTGAGGTGAGAAATGGCACAATCACCTTGGAAAATATTGTTTCAGAGCCTTAAACAAATAAAACATGTGGCAGCCACAGGATTCAGAACTTCCACTCCGAGGTATTTACCCAAGAGAAAGTGGTGAGGTCAGTAAAAACATGTGCACAGTGACATTTGTGTCACCTTATCTGAAAAAGCTTGCAACTGGTCAGATGTTTGTGAACATGCGGATAAACAAATAGGGGGCATTGCCATACAACGGGACGTGGCTCCGTACAAGAGGGCACCAGCTTTTGATGTATCTAACACCGATGAGCCGTATTCATTCCACTTTCTGAAAGCACCTAGATTTTTTAAAAGAGTAATAAACGGCATCACCCAGTTATGCAAACATCTCAGAACTTCAGACTGATTTACCATCAAAAGAGCACATGGGTTCATAAGTGCATATGGAATTAATATTCTCACTGAAATTCATATTTCAAATATATATTGTTTGTTGCATACCAATTAATAAAATTCAGCCCAATAAAGCTACTTTAAAAAAATAAATACCACAGTTTCACCAGAGTTTCAACAGCCTTCTAGCGGTCACCGGGCAAGCCGGGGAAGCTTAGTCATAGATGTGAAGGCTGAGCCCTGATGCTTCCCCTGTCCCACGCTGTTCTGCCGCAGCCAGGCTGGCTGAGTTTCTAGATACGCCAAACCTCAGGTACTAACTGAGCTCCAGAATATACTCCAGGTTCTTTAGATCTCACGTGACAGCTCATCTCTGGCTTATAGTTGCAATGGTTCAGAGGAAGATTTCAGCAGGGAGTCATGCTGGCAGGGGAGAACATGACCATAGAAGCCGCTGTATTGGCATGTTAGATCCCTGGGGTTGGAGGCTTGATTTGCTGCTCCTCTTGGATTCCCTAGTGTCTTGGTGCATGGCTGTCCTGCTCTGCCGCACACTCCATATGTCTTCTGCCCAGTTCTGCCGCTTCTTGTTAGGACTGCACTCCATTCTCCTCAGAACGCTACCACCTATTATTAATAAGAGCGCAGCTTTATTAATGCCGCTTTGACGCCTACACCTATAAGGCTTGACTCTCCTCAAGTGGTTACAAAACTATACTCTAGAAAAGCAATCCATTCCACCTGAAGAAGGCATCTCTCTGCCAGCAAGGAGATGGGGGAATGCCCTTTAGGTGTAATTTCTGTAAAGGACATTAGAGATGGTCACGAATACACGTGGCCTCAGAGGCAATCTAGTCACTTGCATGGTAGGAAAGTCTTTGCTAGCAAGGACACATTTATTTCCCTGAAGTACAAATCTCTGCAGCTGGTCCCTCTTAACCATGGCAGAACAGACTATCTTCCAGCCTGAGAGAAGTTCTCTGCAGCTCCAGACACCATCTGAAGCAATGAGAACAGAGTATGGTCTGGCATGTGCCTCCCAAAGCTCCATCTCCCCAGATCTTTCATGGTGGTCTAGTCAGCTGTTGCAATCACCCTGAAGGCAGAGGGCTGTGTTCCTTGATGACTGTGTTTTCTGCACCACCTAAAGTTGCCATTGTCCCAGCCAAACCCTCTTATATCCTCTGCCTACACAGCTGCAAGTGTCCAACATCACATGTATGAGCTGCTGGGGACACCTCTCAGTGTGGGGACATCCTGATGTCACTGCCCTCAGACACGTGAGTCAGGTAACAGAACATGGAGATTCTGAGAAAGTCAGACCTGCCTGTGCCACTGATCACAAGTATTGGCCAGATAGGATGAGTGTCCCTTAAAACTCTATCCTTTTTAAAACATCAACGCAGACCTGTTTGGAAACAGCTGTAGCAAATGTGATTACATAATAGGGTCACCTGCCTCTCTGAGGAGGAAAGTCAGAGACCACTGTGCAGGGTGAGACATTAGAGTCTAATGTCAATCATGACGTCATATGTCCACAATGCCTTGATTGTGCTGTGTGAGGAAGCAGATCTAAGACTGAGGAGAGCAAAGACTCACTGGACCAGGGTATCGTTTGGTCCTCTGGGCCAGCGGCGACACAAACGACACAGACACCAAGTCGGGTTCACGCAGCACTTTACCTTCGGGCTTTTTCTTTTACATCTCTCTTCCCCAGCAGCTTCTTCTTGGGGCAAGGGCTACTCCTATTACAACAGCTTCTCTTTACTTCTACTCACGGCAAGGGCTAAAACTACTCTTATTCTACTTCTGGCTTCTACCTAGGGCAAGGGCTAAAAACAACTCACTACTCGCTCCGACTTACCTCCTTCTAGCTCCACCCTACCTCATCCAATCAGAATTCACACACGCTCCAGGCACGTGCTCAGGTCGTTCACAGATAGGCTGACAGGTCTGGATCACGAGGAACTGTCCAGCCTGACAGGCAGCCCACACATGCAGCCTCACTGCGCATGCTCGGGCAAGGCAGTAAACAAGTGGGTTTCACGGGGCCTGCAGCCACACCCGTTTCCCGAACCAGGGGGTGGAGGAGCTTGTGTGTGGGGGCAAGGTATGGGGCTAGAGGGGCTTTGTGTTGGCCAGAAAGCAAAATGGAGAAGCAAACTGTAGGGACAGGGTTTGATGGTGGAGTGAGGGTGATACAGGAATGGGTGAAGGGAGGGAAGGGGACGATGGAAAGACATGGAGGAAAAGAAGCATTGGGATTGATGGGTATGGAAGAAGGATGGAGAGGGATAGGAATGGAAGGAGATACGAGGTTGGCTGTAGACCCTAAGGAAAAGGAGGCTGTTCAGACCTCTACAGCCCCACTGTAGACTTACTTGCAAGAGTTGAGTGAGTCAGTCTTTGGTGTACTGTGATGACGTAACTTCTGTGCCGTGGTCCACAGGTCCTTCCATTCCTGTTAGTTGATCTTTTCCTGAGCACTGGCATAAAGGATGGCTGGCCACTTGGATGCTTCTCACAAACCTGGACCATAAGGTACTCACGGCATGATGACCATGGGGTCACCCGTAACCATGGTCTTCTTTGGAGGGTTTGAGATGTACCCGCTCATGGCTGTACTCTGCCAGACCAGGGTTTCTGGTGTTTCTCCTCACACTGGCTCTGGCTGGCGCCCTCCAGTGTGCCTTTCCAAGGCACCGTGAGGGATTGTCTTGTATGTCCCAGCTCAGTCTTGACCTTCAGTGTGAACCTGGCTCATCATTGTTGCTTCAACACACACACCATGAGAAACATGGTCACTCCAATCTAACTCTCCACCAGGTCACCTGTGAAATGGAGTGAGCTGCTGAGGCGTCAAAGGTACAGGCCTGCAGCCTTCCCTCCAACACTGCACTGCACCAAGGGCAGACACTGCTCTGCAGAAGCATGGCCTGGCCAACAATGGGTCCTCAGACTGAGACCTGGTCCTGTCCAGTATCGTGTGCCTCCGACCCCAAGTGGGTAACTGGGAGGAACAGAATCCTGGGGACTCTGCCACAGCTGAACTATCTGATGTCCACATACCGGTTTCTTATTGTTTGTGGCTATAGCCTATCCATTTATTCCTGCAAACTGCAGCTTTCCTGCCGTGAGTGCTCCATTTAGACAGTGGGTGTGAGATAGAAACAGTGTAGCAGTCCACGCTCATCACCCTGGTGTTACTTTCCACCCCTTGGTCAGAGGTATGTCGGTTAAAGGGTGACCAGCACTGGTCTAAATTAGACTGGAAAAGTCCCTGCTTCCTGACCTACGTAGCTCCATGGTTCCCCCAGGGGAATTCACCCTGTGAGAGGCGCAGGGCTTCAAGGGTTAACAGTCCATGACATGGGAAAACACAGATGACCCGAAAGTTAGTCTGGGGGCAGGGCTGAGCCAACATTAGCAGCTGCTGAAGTGGGACGTTTTTCCCATTACAAGTGATAATGGTCTTAGGTACAGTTACTGCTTCGAGCCAATCCAGCCACTCCAGCCATCCCTGCATGGAACTGCTGCCTCTCTCCATCAGGCTGAGCAACAGAAGGATGTTTTGCTGTTGGTGGCCAGTGGATGCTTTGGTGAGGTGTAAGAGGTAGGGGATTTGTGAATACCAATCAATGAGTTCCATGTCCAGCACAGTGCTCTGTGCCCTCCTCCCCACCCCCGACACCTAAGTTTGTCCCTTACTACGGATGTAGGGTGAGCTTGGGACACAGCATGAGGGCAAAAGAAGGGCCCTGAGCAATTCTGGTAGCTATTCTGACTCAAGGACCTGTAGGGAGTTAGGGGCTGACAATTCCCTACTCCCTGCCTTCCACTGGCTAATTAAGGATACCTTGGAAGCTGCCAGACAGCCTCCCCCAGTTCTCATCACTAGCATCCTAGGGCTTGGCCATAGAGTGCCTGGTGGAGGACAGTGGCTTGATTGGGGTTCTGAACTCTGTAGCTCCTTGAGTTTACAAAGAAATGTTTCCTGTTGGCTGTGGGTGGGAGAATGGCAGAACCCTGAAAACGTGGTCTGTTCTGCATGATGGTATAATATTCTCGAGAAAACAGGACCATCCATGACATCTCGGGCATGCTCTCAGCCTGGGCACCTCTCACCTCTGCACTGAGCATCTGTGACGTCACAGGCATTTCTCTCTCCAGCTGTGCTACCTACTCACATGCCCATGCTTCCATCACCTGCTCCAGGCTTTGCCGAGAACTCACCTTCCCGTTCCTTTCCAAAGGCAGGTTTTTCAATTTCACCATAGTCAGAATCCAAGTAGGGCTCATGTGAAGGAGGAATGGCATGCCTGCAGACTGCTACTCAGGGGTGATGATGGCGCTTTCCTTGGCAGCACCCAGCAAACAGATGTATACACATTGATGTTCTAGAGGATGATGGTGGAGCGTTCCTGGGCAGTGCCTGGCAGGGCATGTCTGCACACTGGTGCTCAGGGTAGATGATAGTAGCACTTTCCCCACAGGGGAGCTCAATCCCACCCTTCAGTGAGCCAGACCTACTATTCCAGCCTTTAGGCTGAGACAGAGGTGGGTTTAGACAATGGCAGGCAATAGAGATGGGAAAGTCATGCTTGTTGTCAAGATTCAGACATGGGCTGCCTTAGTCAATTGATAGGTGAATCTCCTGGCTGTCCTTTTCTCTCTAGTTAAGAGTGAGTGTCCTATTACAGGAAAGGAGGAATAGAAAACAGAGTATATGGAAGACAAAATGTCTTTGGACAGGCAAGAAGACAGCGGGATGCTGGGAAATACCCACTCAGCCTCAGGTGTACCTTGGTTTACGGCTGCACCTGCTTGCAGTTGCCTTATTTGGCTGATAGGCTGGCTGGCTCTGCTTGCAAGTGTGTGGGTAGTGGACAAGCCTTTGGAAGAGCCTAACCTAGCTCCCCTTGTCCCCACCAAAACGCAGGGCTCCATAGGAACTCCCGTAATATATGGGGTCTGAGAGCCAAAGATCATACACGGTGAGATGTGATATCATGGCCACTGAGCAAGGAGAGGTACCATAAGAGGAGAGAGACTTCCCAAGGACAGTCGCGGTGGGTCAAAGTTAGTCTGAGGACTCTGGGCTTCTGGGAGGTACCATGACTGAAGGAAGAGGACGGAACCGTGTCTTACTTTCCATATCTACTATGTGGCATCATTGGGACTCTGGTTTGGGAAGAAGGATATGGCATGGGGAGAGGGGCTTGGGGAGATTTGTGGTGCAACCAGCATAAGAGATAGGAAGGTCGTCATGGGGGTGGGGAGCCTCTTTTGGTAGAGGTGGGCACTTGGACTAATGTGATGGTTGATTTTGATTGTCAACCTTGGTTGGATTTTAAGGGAATTAGGAGATGGTATACTAAGGGATAAGAATCACTCTGAATGTAATTCACAATCCCCAAAGCTTGACTCAATAACATAGGGAAATGTTTTTCCTGATTTCTTAGGGCAGGTGTTCTGAGGCCATCTGTAGCTGAAATAAAAGGGGGCCCAGAAACATCCACACTATGCTGGTTTTGCAGGCATGCAAGTGTAAGAAATATGAGGTCATGGGAGCCTATATAAGGTTCCAGAAGAAGCTAACAAGGCCAAGGAATGTGTAGCAGGACTGGAGTGCCTGCAGGGAGGCCCTAAGGACACAGTGAATGAAGCTGTGATGGCAAACTCCAGCTTCAGTAGAAACCCCAGACGTTGCCAAGAATGGATCATCTACTGAGGAAGCCGCAGACACCAAGTGGACCACGAAGGATGCTGTGCATGCTGCTGTCAGGTGATGCCACCCTGGGCCCTGGATTGCCTATATGAGCTTCAGGATGCAGAGTTTGCTCTAGTGGGGTTCTAATCTTGCTTTGGTCTCATCGTCTTGTTCTCTGATCCTCCATTTTGGAATGGCTTACAGCTAAGGGCATGGCTTGAGAAGAGGCTTTCAAACATTGGATTTCAGAGTCGAGTACCTTTCTCACGTCTTGTCAATGTACACAGGGGCTGACACCATGCTTTAGAAAGTGTTCTTCCTCTCTTTGGTTCTGAAACACTCACAGGTATATTTAATCCATTACTTGTTCTCTATCTGTGGGGGCAACATAAGCATCCTCAACAATCAGAATGAGAAGGAAGTGTTCCTGGTGCTCCAGCAAATACGAACAGACAGACTCACACTGTTTTTGGTTACAGGTGAATAATCTCAATCTCCGAATATGGGCTCTTCTGGCCTTCCTCTCCCTACACTTTCTCCAGCGCCTTTGGCCTCTACACAGTGACTAGCAATGGAGATGGAGAGGAAGAAGGTCCAGACGGCTGAGCACTGCAAATGGTGACAGCATGCAAGTGTGGATTCTGTGCATGCATCTTTCAACTTTCCAGCAAGGCTGAAGCCAATGGAACAGCTCAAACTACTTCTGCACTGCTCTCTCTGTAGGCCACATTGACTATCTGTATTCATTCCTTATTTTCAAAATCATACCTATATTCGACATCATCTCAACTGAAATACAAGAAAGAAAAATAACTCTTTAAAGTTTCTTTTCAATACATTGCCAATATTTTGAAATTTTGTTTAACAGCTTTGATTATAAAGTGGCTGTTGAGTAAACAGAGCACAGAACGATGCTGTAACCTTGATCTCCGCTGCTCATCTTTCTCCTTTAGAGAAATTTAAGCATCCTTAGGATTTAAGCATTCCAAGGATTACTCTGTGTGCCAAGGAATGTGAGTACTCTGAGTAGTGGTCCTGGCTCATACAGTTTTTATGACCAAAACAGAGGCATGGGAAGACGTGTGTCCCATGGCTTGGGATCATCAGGCCTCCTCTGCAGGAATGGATACGTAGGGAACAGGCTGCTTGCTGTTCTCAAGGAGACCCAGAGACTATAGGAAAGAGGGAAGCTACATGGGGCTACATGGGGCTCATGTCTCCAAGCTCCACAGTGGCTCATATGTCTGTTGAGTTGGGTTCTGCAGAAGGGCTGAACTTTCTCTGAGTCCAAAGAATAGTCCTTTGGTCTTTCTCAGGCTGACCAATATCAAGAGGAGCAAACTCATGAAAACACCAGGCAGAGAGTCATATACTACATGCCTACTCCCACCCCCAGTGGATTCATACATAGAGATCTGGAAGGGGACATGGCCTCTCAGAGTGTAGACCAGGAGAAACCACAAGGATCACCCTTCAAGAGGTTCATCATGTCCCTCTTGACACCTCATGTCCTTTCAGTGACTGAGAACTCCCTGGTGGCTCCGAGGCTCAGTGTCTGCCATGAACTAAATGTTGGAGATAGTCCCAGGTTCTCGGCTCACCAGTTCTGGGATAGGAGCCTGCAGGCTAGGGATGGAACACTTAAGTTCCCAACCACTCCCAGCTGGCTCGGGTAAGCTGGCACGTTAGTGGAACATTTCATATATAGAGAAGCACCTTGACTTAATTAGGCAAAGAGGAATTAGCCAATGGGGTAAACTCTGAGATTCTGTTGCCTTTGAGGACACGGCTCTAGCTGAGGCTGACGTAGGCTTAGATGAGATACTGTCTGTTTACAAACACAAAGCCTGGCCAACTCCCTAAATTCTAAGATGTTCCAGATGCCCGGAAGACTCATTGTCGCTGGTCAGATGCTCAGCCAACCCAGGCCAGCCACCCTTCTCAGGCTTTGGAACTTCCCTCCTCAACAATTTTCCTCAAGTAGGGATTAGGGGCAGGACACTTTTGGGAAGCCCTGGGAACTCCCCAGTGGAATTCTGCTCTTGAATTCCAAGAAAGTTCATCATGGAACCACCAATTCCTGAACCTCACTAAGTGGACACATCACCTTCCTGATTCAGCAGTGCATTCTGGCTGAATGCTCTATAGCTTGGGGACCACATAGCTCTGCACCTGGTGGGTTGTCCTCTCCAGGCCAACCAGTACCTGTTTAAGGATTCAAAAGTCACAAACCTCCATGGGAAATCTGGGAAGCTGAACCCCTGGAGACACTTATGGGGTCTCTGACATCTGAGAATGTGGGCATGGTTCAGTGACCCAGCTTGACAAGTGAAGGTGAATAGGAAGAGCATCATGCTGGCCAAGAGCTCTCTGCCTGTAAAAGAAAGAGCATTGCACTCTGAAATGGGACTCAATTGAATTTATGAAGAAAGCAGTCATTCAAAGTCACCATGGTGACTATCACTTACTGAGCACTCCAAGCAGTAGGTGCTAGATGCTCTGTTAGGTTTGTTATGAATATTATTATCTCTGAGTCTTCTCAAGGATCCAATAAAACATCTTGTTTCACAAGGGAACTAAGGCATTGAGAGAATGTGCCCCACTTCATCCTCCTTCCCCTTTTTCTTTGGTTTCACTTTGTAGCTTAGGTGACCTAGAACTTTCCATTTTCTTGCCTAGAACATCCCATTTTCTTGAAGATGAGCACCCCTTTGATGGGAGGTTAAACCAGGACTAAGCCTTAGGGTTTCTCATTTGCTCCTATCAGAAACGATAATTATCAGGCTTGTCCTTTCCATAGCCTCACAGAAGACTCCCTTTCAGGTGACTAGAGCAGGGCTGGGTGGATCTCCTACCTGTGGCTGTGTATCACTGGTGTATTGGGACCCAAGGTTACCAGAATGAGATGAAAGCTTTATATCATCACCCCCTACCCACCTATAGGAGCAAAATACAAGAAACAATGAACCATTTCTCATGGCTCACAGCCAGAGTTCTGCAACTCCACCCACAACCAGACAACCATATTGGAACCACTGTGCTTGGGTGTCACATGGTCCAGCCTCAAGGCCACCTCTTTGCCTGTTCTTTTCTCCTAGGGAACTTGGAGAAACAAGTATGTGAGAACATTCTCAGTGGCATCTTCTGCATCTCAGAAAAGTCTCTGGAGAAGGTATGGTCTGCATCACCACAAGGAGACAACCTTCATAACCCTGGCACTGGGTGGCAAGCAAAGGCCATTGATTCAGGCCCATTTCTTCTCATGCCATCCTGGGGATAAGTTTAGAGACTAGAGTCCAATAGCTCTGCAAAGACCAAAGTTAGCAAACTGGGATCTACCTCTGCCCTATACCTCTGGGGGTCTTGCATCAATTCACATGTATGAGATTGCCTAGTTTTAGGTGAGTCAGAGTCCGTGCCATGAGACCTACTTGCACGTTACTGTCTTTCACACTACACTCAGAAGGAAAGACAAAGATATCACCAAGGCAGAGAGACCGGGAAACAGAGACCCCCAATACAACCTCTGTACCAGGTGGCTATGCTAGGGATATATACATGAGGGAGGAAGGATGGGAGGCAGGCTCTAGGTGGCAGGCTCTTTGGCACTCAGGACTCCTGTAGCTCCAGGCTTGGTAGAGTCTATGAAATACAGGTGAAGGACTCCATGGATAAACAGACTACATAGGGGCAACTTCCTACTCTTCCACAAGTTCCATGGCTGCAGTAAGACCTCTTTCATAGCCATCTGTTCCCTAGGACCAATGTCTGCCAGTAACCCTTACCTACCTGTGGTTGTTGCAGCCACTGGTCCACAGGCTCCCTCTCATCCAGCAGGCATGTACCCTGTTGGGACTCCTTAGCACAGGCTCTTTGACTTAAACTTTCCCACACCCTGGCTTGAGTATCCTGGAAGGACTTGACCGATCCATGTGTATGTTGAGGCTTAGGGCTTCAGTCCCATGATGGCTGGATTGTGCAACTCCACAAAGCTGCTTTAACCTGAGATGAAGGGTAGGTGGTTCCTGTAACTCCTTTGTGAGGCTAAGGTTATTTAAGGTGTAAAAATAAAGATAGCAACATATCCGGCATAATTCAAAGTGTTTTTCAATATGGGGACTGGAAGTAGGCTCTGTGCTCTAGGCGTTAACATGATTTGTGTTAAAGCTGAGGATACAGAATGCTAGTGTTTGCTTCCCCCTTCAACTCTGTTCACAGGAGGGAGCTGAAGAAATTCTGTCCTGTGTTGTTACCTGATGCCTTAAGACTCTTGCAGACCTGCAGGAGGGGTTGGAGAAATGGGTCATGGCAAACTCTCCAGGTGATCCAGGTGGTTATGTTCTATAAAGTATTCCTTAAGTTTTGAGAAAAATCTACCAGGGAATAAGACATCAACTCCCTGAATGCATTTAAGATGTGATTGCACACACTTTCAGGAGCATAAGGCCTATCACTTCCTTCTATGGAGGTAGAAGGGATATGTTGTCATCTTTGAAAGGTGAGATGTAAGGACCACATGTGCCCAAAGGCCTCTTGATATTAGAGGTGTGGTGGTCATACATTTTCTTTGTCTATATTCCAGTGGCTTTGTCCTGAGAACACCTTTCCTTCATAGCTAAGTTTCTAGGAGTGACCACCAGCTGTGCTGATTCTCTTCTCTGGCTTCTGTCCTGTCTGCCTTCTTTGCAGTATTGGGAGCTCCCAAGAACATCTCCATGGAAAGGCTTCTCTCCTCTGGCTTCTGGGAAACCTGCTCCTTCCATGTATCTTCTCTAAGTGCTTCTGAGGATCCTACTCAACACTGGGCACACGCTCTCACCTGTAGACCACCTTGAGCACAGCAAGACTATATTCTTGTCTCGCTTCCTGTGTGGTGCCCAGGGTTAGCTCCTTCCACAAGAATCTTCAGCTTAATCAAGAGGACCCAAGAAAAGGAATTCAGGTACACCTTTCATGTCATTCTCCAAGTAGAGCTTTGCCTGCAGCTTGAAGCTTGGGTCTCACCTTCGAGTGCTGGGTGTAAGCAGCCCTAGGTATGGCTGTCTGGTCTGCACCTCATCTCTGGGTGTCACAGAGAGCATGTTTGGTATTGGATTCCACTAAGAATTCTACTCAGTTTGGAAGAACCGTCTGTCCTTTAAGTCCTTGGTCTGGACACCTGGTTCCAGGACAGTTGTGGCAGTGGAAGATCTTGATGGGCACTGAGCCTTGTTTTGAGAGTCTTCCATAGGAAGACCCAAGAGCCAGACCCAGGAGCAATTATGGCTACCGGAACTCTGTGGGTTTTCTGCCTTCTTCCCATGGAAGTACTGCCTCCAGTCACAGAGGGACAATGTGTCCTCATTTTCCCGAGTCCCTCTGCATCTGAACCCAGTAACATGAAGCAGTTCCTTGTGTTGGCGCTGCCTCGACAGGCCAGCTGCTTCACACAGCCAGAAAGGTGCCAACTTTTGTGTCGTGCTATCAGAATGGAATGTTTTAATTGAGATATTTAGCTAAGATAAACAAGACTTTTCATAATGTCTCTTTTCTTTCTTTCTTTCTTTTTTTTTTTCTGGAAAATTGGGAGGCAGGCTTGGAGGATGGGGACATGAGAGAAATTGCAAAACTGAACAGAACCCAAGGCAGAAACTGATGAGGGAGGGCGGATGTGACCAAACGCTTGCGGGAAAGCATGCTACAGGGCAGGCGGGAATTCTTGGCTCTTTGTCAGGATCTAGGAATGTCCTGGGTGGCTGGCTCCTGGCCTCTCTGTAGTGGAGGTGGTAGAGACAGGGGAAAGGGTAAAACCTGGAGCAGCTCTAGTGCTCCACAAGGCAGGGAACTCCTAGGGATACCTAGGGAGTCCACAGGCCATCTTCTCAGTGCACAGTTATTACCAGGCACTTTTATGGGTCGTACCTATGTCTCTCTGGGGTATCTGAAAATATGTAATGTTAGGAGTAGGGGGAAGGGAATAAAGAGCCCCCTATACATCCCAGGAAGGGACAGAGATGTTTACGTCAATATCTACTATACTAAAAAAAATACTTAGTAAGTACTGAATTTTAATACTGTTGCTTTTAAAAAGGGCCGAGTCTCTCCATGCAAACACCCAAACACCACAAAGGAGTCCTTCTGGGTAGCGAAGGGCATATGGAGGACCCCAGGCTCTTCCTTATCAAATAAAGCTTTAGAGTTTGATCGCACACTAAACGAGGAACAGGAGACAGCTCACTAGCTCTGCTCCTGAACCTCAGGATGCCTGAGGCTGAATCCAGCTTGGGAAATTCCCACCTAGCTGGTGGAGGAGTCTCCCCTCTTCCTCATCCACTGAAGGAGAGCCACAGGTACTGGTGGCTGCGTTCATGGAGGCTGGTCCAGGACGTGCAGTCTTGAGAGTATCCTCGGATATTCAATGAGACTTTAAAAGTCTGAACTGAGGGCACAGTAGCTCCACACTTTAATATGCAGACAGTCCGTTAATCAAATGCAGTAGAGTAGTTTCTGGTTTTGGATTGATGAGCCACAGGATAAGGGAATGGTATACGGCATGACTACATGAGGAAGCAATCAGAAGATTAGAGAGATCGTGTTTAAATAAGCTTAATAATAATATAATAACTGATCAATTTAAATGTGTTGGTTATGATGGAAGGCATGTTTCCATTTCTCTACTACTATATGGCATGTTGCATTAGGTACTTTACACACACACACACACACACACACACACACACACACATCAAGAATGAGAAAAGCAACTTAAGGAAGGGTTTATTTGAGCTCTCTCCTTGAAGGTACAAATCCATCATAGTGGAGAAGCCATGGCAATAGAAATGTAGGGAAAACAACCGGTCACGTGGCACCTGTGGTCAGTCTGTAACCGTGTGTGTGTATGTGTGTTGTGTGTGTATGTGTGTGTGTCTGGGGCAGAGGCCTAAGAGATGCTGCTGCTTATAAATGTCCATCCTGAGTTGACAACACTGTGAGAAGATCCCCCAGTGAAAGCAACAGGCTTGGGCTAGGGCCAGATGGAGGGCCCATGGGGCACAGCTTTGGGATCTGGGGATTAGCCTTAGCAGCTGTAGGATATGCTGGTTGCTACTGACTCTGCCTGATAGAGAAGCATTAAGGGCTTGCCCAGGCTCCTTGTCCCCAACCCCATCTTCCTCATGAGCTGTGACCTAAATGCCCATGTTTCCAGTGAGAGGCTGAGGTCCCAGACTCAGGGCAACTACAGGCACAGGGGAAGAGGCCCTCATTCCTCCCTTCTCGGCAACAGTTCCCTGCCCTAGTGCATATTGGTTATGGGACTGGAGGGTAGTTACTCCTTCAGATACTGGCTAACCAAGTTCTCTAGGTTTAAGTGCCATCTCCTCTGAATATTAACTCATTGTGCAGCGAGTGGCCACACTCCTGCCAATGGAAGCCAGTGGGTCTGTCTCCCGGTGGCAGTGAGTGAGTGAGTGTCACTCAGGTGGAATGTTGTGGAGGGAGAAGCAGGGACCCAGCTTCTGGGCTGCTTCTGTCCTCAATTTGGCTTATAACCTTAAATTCAGGACTACCGCAGAATCTCTGTGGTATGGGAGTGTGGTGGGCTTCCAATCTTAACCTTCAGGAGGTATATGTAGCCTCCTTTTCCAAGGTGCTGTTATACTCTGTGCTCCACACCCCTTTGGGGGGAGGGGCTCTCCAGGGGTGAAAGGAGGAGTCAAACCCTTGCTTCTGGAAGCACAAGAACACCAGCTCCTCAATACTTAGCCAACCCCACTTCCTGTTTCCTTGCCGGCTCCAATCAGCAACCTTCTTTCCGAGTAGTGGGTGGGGCTCACTTCAGTCCAGCCCTAGGGTTCTTGCTGGTCTATCCTTGGAGGGTGGTGACCCGAAGGGCAGAAAAACAGTCTTTCATCAGGTATGAACCTGCAGCCCTACGATGAAGGCAGGCCGAGGCAATTTTGAAAGGAATGAGCGCAGCTGTGTTCCATGAATAATGACCTTGCAGGTAATTTTCACATACTATTACATTTCCCTTTCGCTCTCTCTAGCGTTTAAAATTGTAAAGCTCTTTGCTTATGGGCCACACCAGAACAGGAGCCTGGAAACATTTCGTCTGACTTCACTGTCTAAGGTCTACAGAGCAGCTCAGTCCCAGCCCTTTGGCCAAGGCTCACCCTGGGTGACTATGGTCAGATGCCTCTCACATATATGAATAGCATCCCAGCGTTGGGTCATAGGAGGAAGCATCATAGAATGTTCTAAGTGCAGTGAGAGCTCCTTGGGGCTCCACCAGCCTTGAAGACAAGGGTTCTTACTCCAGGTTGTAAGTAAGCATCATTGTAACAGGGGGAGACGGGCCAAGGAGGCTGTTCCTGTTGTACTAGGAAGACCGGCCAGCATAGGGGTTTTCAGGGGGCCTTCGTGTCCAGCTCTGAGCCCAGCCTCAGCACCTGACAGTCTTACTTATGAATGGAATGGAAATGTTCCCAGCAGCTTGTGCGGTAGGCAGAGCCTCCATGTGTATTTCAAAAATAATATTGTGGACTGATTCTGGGCTCGACAGAACCATGCAGCTGACAGGAAGGAGGTATGTGCCAAACATGGATGGGTAGTGGGGACACCTTATCTTACTGGTCTGTCAGAAGTTTGCTTTAGTCCCCAAATCCAGAAACTACCCATCGTTTGTGAATTGAGTCCACATAGGGGTCGGCTTATTAAAGAATAGGCAAAAGCTGGGTTCATAGGCCTAAAGCAGGCAGTAGGCTCCCTCCCTCCACCCCCTCACTCCCACCCCGTGCAGTCAGCAAACCTGGCACAAGTCCACCCGAGAACATTCCTGAAGGGGGTGGTTCCCTGGCAGGAGCATGCTGCCTGAACCCCCAGGGTTCACTTTCTAAATCAGGATAGAGAGAAGAAGAAGAAATAACTCGTGAGCCGGAGCCCTTAGAGCAGCCCAGCACTTGGTGAAGTTTGCCGCTGCCGCTAACTTTTGTTCTGGCTTACTCCCCCTGACTCATTTCTGTTTTCCAGGAGGCAGCCAAGACCAAGAATCTCCTGGGCCCCCAACCATGTGCTCTGAACCTGTGTTATTGTATCCACGCTGGCATCCATGCCCAGTGTTGTGTATACAAGTGCATAGCCACCCTTGGACAGCCTCCTGCTCCCTGGCACCTCTACACCAGGCTTTCGTCAGACACCCACATAGAGGGGCTTCATTTCAGATCACTAGTCTAAACATTCCCTGATTTGCTGATTGCTAGCCAGAATTTCTGACTCCGTAGAACAGGAAGTCCACCATCAGGAAACATGTCTACTCTTCTTTCCTCAAACATCTATGCTCTGTTAAGCCAAGACACCTAGAATCAGTGTCCCTATTAAAGTGGATGGTGCCTGACACCAAGAGCTCTCTCTGTTGAGGTAGATGGGAGAGATTTATTCCCTGGCTTATCTTCACTGGCTGTGTTGAACTTGGAACTCGTGTTGGTTAGACAAATATACACCTTTGGGTGATATCCACCTCTTAACCACGAGGCCTGAGTGTGCAGTGATACCCAGTGCTCAGTCTACATCCGTGATGGACTCAGTGTAGTCCTTCCTCACCTCTCTGCATCCTAGGAAAATACTTGTCCTAGGTACAGCAAATGCTCTTTGCAGAACCATATGTGGTATGGCTGCCAGGTGCCAAGACAGGAATTTCTGTTTTCTGATTTAGGGACAGAGGCCTCTAGGTCTCTAAACTGGTCATGATATATTTGGAACTAGTCTACACATATGCTAACACCTATGTCTCCTCACCATGGGGTGATCTAGCCATTGTAATATGGAAATGTTTAGGGATCAGTTGATGAGTCTCCACAGAGCTGATTCTGTGTTCCACAGCAAGAGCAAGGGTGAGGACCTGGAACACAGAATTACAATGTCTCATGCTTCAGTGTACAGCACACATATGTATGACAAGCATGGCTTGGTGGAGGCCTTTTGTTGCGGTTTCTAGAGGATCAATACTCGGGGTCACTCCCACGTATTTTCAAGCTCAAAAATCAGTCATGGGCTTCCCTGTGCTTTACAACCCACAGCCTTTTGCAGGAAGGGTATATGGTGAGTACTGATCCAGGCCTAAGCCTCCTCCCCTCACAGTTAGCCACACAGAAAAGAACTCCTTAGCCAGACAGAGGAGAGGTCCGCCAGGCAAACAGTTGAGAGGGCCATCCATGCAGACAGACAGTTGAGAGGCCCATCAACTGCAAAGAAGAAAATTCCAGTGGAGCCCAGGTTTGTGTAAATATTTACTGGGCTGTTTGGACTACTGTGATCTGGGCTGTTGACGCATCATAAAACAAGCTTTAAAGTGAATTGGCATACTCCTGAAAATGAGCATCAGAGGCCCTGGCATGTAGAAGCCAGTCACATCGCCAGTACTGCAGGTTGCAGAGGAGGGATGCTGGGTCCTGCTCTCCCAGTGAGATGGAATCCCTGAACCTTCAACAGTCCCGCCCATGGGGAGGAGAGGTGTGTGCCCACCTGAGGAGCTGCAAGCGGCAGTCCAGCTTGCCTGATTAACACTACCTGTTCTCAGGCACCATGCTTTTGGAGTAAGCAGGACATGGGCAGTAGGAGTTGATTAGCTTTGCTCTCATCTCCAATGGCACGGGATACCCTGCTGTGTGTGTCAGTGGTGTGACTGTCCCACTAATCCTGAGAACCTGTGGGGGTGGTAGTGCTTCCTGGGTGCTTTTTGGGTCTCGTCAGCAAGGAATACAAAAGCATCTATTGTAAGCTAGTCTCAAGAAGGCTCTAACATTCTCTTGGACTGGGTACTGAAAACTGGGTACAGTAATGGTGGGCCGCATGCACATACGTTTGCCACATGTGATAATGAGACCTTGTGCTTATGTGGTTACATGACGGTATTGTGTCTGTGTGTACATACATGTATATACAATGTAAATCCCATGCCCGTGCATGTGTGTGCATATATGAACACGTGTAAGTTGGGTATATGTGTGTGTGTGTGTGGTTATGTGTCTATGTGAGACTGTGTACTTGTGTATGGATGTGATTGTGAACTGTGCACACACATTCTTGGGTGCATGTTGGGTAGGCTAGGCAGGCTGGCTTCCTCCTCCAGGGCTTGTACTTGGTCTTAGAGGAACGGTGCAAGGGCAGCTGTCAGGGAGGAGCTCTTGGTACTGTTTTCATGACACAGAGACCCATGTACCTGGCACACAGTCAACCTGTTGATTTCCTTGTAAGCTTTGGAAAGTGTAGCCCTGGATAACCAGATCCAGATGCCTGGGAAGGGAGTTCAGAGACACCAGGACAGGTGTGAATCATGGGCACGACTGAGGTTGCCACAAACACACTGCAAGTGGCCTCTGATAGTTAGGGCTCTACCCTTCTTGTCTCTGTCTTCCTGACTTTGAGTCTCCTTTCATCTCCCTGTCTTTACCTCTTCCCTTCCCTCTAAAGTCTGAAGAAGCCTCTACCGCATCATAGTAGCCTGAAGCATCTGTCTCTTGGTCTCTGACCCTAAGGACAGTCATAGTTACGGGGACAGCAAAGGACCAAAGGAGGTTTGAGGCCCATGTCTGGCACTGTTTCAGACATGGAGAACGGTAACTCACTGTCTCCTTTCCCTCAGTCTCTGCCTCTCTTTTTCTCTGTCTGCCTCTCTGATTCTTTCTCCATCTCTTTCTGTCTCAGAATCATTCTATCTCTCTGTCATTATCTCTCTGTCTCTGTCTCTCTACCTGCCTCCATCTCTCTCCTCTCCTTGTCTCTCTGTCTCTCTATCTCTGCCTGTCTCTTTTCTTATCTCTATCTCTCCACTTATTTCTCTTTCCTCTTCTATGTTCCTTATCTCTGTCTTTGTGTATCTCTCTTCCTGCCTGTCTCTCTCTCCTTTGTCTCTGTTTCAGTCTCTCAGTCTGGTCTGCATCATCTTTTATCTGTCTATATTTGGTCTTGTTTCACTTCCTGTCTGTGTCTGTCTCCATCTCTGTCTGTTCATCCGTCTGCTCCTGACTTGTGAGTCAACAGGAGAATGACCACCAGGGAGCCCTGGAGGATCTGGACTTACAGACTCTACATAGTCTCTCCTGCCTTTACCTGCCCTTTTGTTCAGTGAGTCTACAGTTTCCCCACGTGTGGTTATTGCTTATCTTGATAACAACCTGTAAACAACTTCTGAACCTGAAAAAGGAAAAAACTTACTGATTTACGTGTGTGAGACCAATTTCTGCTTCTACCTTGAACTGCTGCAATGTCACCTAGGGGAACAACTAGGCAGACACTAGCTCCATGAAGAGTAGAACTTCTTGCTCTTTCAACGCTGTCTGTAAACTGTAAGCAGCTCTTAAAGCTATGACACAGCAGCAATTTGCTTGGAGTAGAAACAGAAAGGAGTAATGAGATTCTAGTTGTCTCCCCAGAAAGACATTGATTCCAGTGTCCATAGGCAAGGATTGCTGGTGAAGTGTCATTACCTAACCTAAGATAAGCTTGCTATATCCACATATTACCTTCCCCTCCCATGAACCTACTGGCAAAGGCCTGGCCACTTGTGGACAATCTCCCATGGTTCTCTACCTACTTATCTCTGAAGACTCTTAGAAGACCCAAGTAGAGATCTGGCTACGATTGGAACATGCAGTAGATGGTATGAATTTTGGAGCTGGCTGGGGATAGGAACTGTGATCCGTGCCACAGGAACATCCACATGACATCTATATGTCATTGGTGTGTTGCTCACACTCTGAGCCTCTGCTTCTCTGAGTGCTCAGGACAGAAGCTAATATTCTCAGCTACTATGTGTTGGAATATAGACATCATCGACATAGTAGCTCCCTATGTTGAGCCAGCAAGGATTGGCCAATGCAGGGTATGCCATAGTGGATCACTGAAGTATTTTGAAGTGCCATAGGCAATAGGTCTTAGGCTATTTCATCACCAGGCTGTGACCCATCTGTCCTGTGTCTACCAGGCACATGAACATACCCGACAAGCCCCTGTCCCTTCATGTACCTACCCGAGCACTTCCACGTGAGCAGGCGGGCCCAGGGGCAGGTGTTTGGCACTGGGTGCCACTGTGGAATTTGCTCTACAGAAGTGACTCAGCATCCAAGCGTGTGCAGCCCGGTGCCGAAGGCCCGTGGCAGAGATGTGGGCTGCCTGGGCAGGTTCCTCTGGTCCAGGCATTACTGAGAATGTTCTACTGGGTTCTGTGAATACGCCTTGGCACTGGATCTGGTCTCCCAGTGAATAGCCCCCAAATGCGTTCCAAGGCTTTATCTAAGGTGCATCTCCCCATAGCCCCAGGTTGTCCCTTCTCCCACTGATTCTGTCTCCCCACTATCCATCACTGCCTGGCATGGGACATCCAAGGTCTCAAAGTCAGAGAAGGAATTCCCAAAACAAAGGAAACATGAGTTTGTCACCAATGCTGAGCACACAGAGTGCCAGGTGTGTCTTTTTTTGCAATTGCCACTCCTTGGACCAAGGGGACAGTGGGCCTTGTTCCAGGCTATGTGAGGACCCCAGTCAATTCAAGGTGAGAAACTGTGTCTCAGACAAATGTGTGGCTAGGATAGTACAGTGCTGGGGCCGAGGTATCTGAATGTTAAAAAGAGTAAGGTTCAGGAGTAAGGATTGCTGCTATGATCTTCATATGTTGCTGCTATGACATCACTGTTGCTGGTTGACAAGTGACCAGGATGCACTCAGCTGTCTTTACATGTCTCAGTAGGTAGTATATGGTCATGTGAGGATGAGACTTTTGTGCAGTTGTAGGAACACAGAGATTGTTATTCACCTCTTGGAGGAAAAGAAGTCAAGGCTCAGAGTAGTTGCTCTATTCCAAGTCCTCTGGGGTTAAACTCTAAGCAACTGTATTAAAGGGCCCTTCTCAGAGGTCTTGCTGGACCAGGCCAAGCATCACCGACTTCCCTCCCTGCCTAGCGAGAGGCCCATGGTTTTGTGCTGAGTCAGGACTCATGGCATTATGACTATATTAGTTACTTTTCTCTTGTGATAAAATACCATGACCAAAGCAACTTAGAAGAAAGTATTTAATTGGGCTTATGGTTCTAGACAAACAGATACACCCAGAGGTTTGTCTTTTAGGTGATTCTAGAGCATATCAAGTTGACTCACCATAAGAACGTTTTACAGGGAAGGGATTGACCCTGAATTCCATATCAGGGTGTACTGCACAGCAAAGGCTGTGAACAAACCTGGACCCCACATCACAACAGAGAAGGATGGCAGTAGCCTGGGTCCCACATCATGGCAGAGAGAGATGCCTGGAGCCTGGATCCACATCATAGCAGAGAGGGATGGCAAGGAGCCTGGACCCCAGTAATCAGTGGGCTGTTCTCTGTAGCTTAAACTTTTCTTAGAGTGGGAGAAGCAGCACCTGGATGCAGACCACTGCCCACTGCACCTATAATATGCTCTCAGGTCACCCTAAGCATTCAGTTCCTTTAACATCACTGTGGGTCCTTCCTCAGAGCTCACTGACAACACTGCTCTGTTGCAGGATGGGAGCTGTGCCTTGAGGCAAAGAGGGATGGGGTGGGGGCTACCTGGCTCTGTTCTTTTGAGGATGAAACTGGTTACTTCCCCTGACTCAGGATACCACAGAAAACAAGATCCCTTGTTTTCAGTATTTCCGTCTCCCAATATAACTTAACCTGCTATCTCAAAATACAATGGCATGCACATTCGTTCTTTTCTCCAACAATCATTAGATAGTATGTTTCTATTTTTATGAGCTTGACCGTTATCCTCACTGCTATCATCAAACATTGCCCTTGTATATAACATTAAGCTGGGTGGTGGTGGCACATGCCTGTAATCTTAGCACTTTGGAGGCAGAGGTAGGCAGATCTCTGTTTGAGGCCATCCTGGTACAGAGCAAGTTCCAGGACAGCCAAGGCAACACAGAGAAACCCTATCTCAAAAAAACAAAACAAAAACATTAACACAGTCAGTGCACATATTTTTTAAAAACAATAAATAAATAAATAAATAAATAAATAAATAAATAAAACCTCCTGACCATGTACGTCATTTTTGTACACTGGAGAGATACTAACTGAAACAAGTACCCACATGCTCATATACTAACATACTCACACACACAATACACATGTACTCATGTAAACACAATACACTTCCACTAACATTCATGTTCTACACATACTTGCACCTACCTACTCAGCCACTCCTTACATTCTCAAACACATACATCCAAACACACACGCGCACACACACACGCGCACACACACTCATTCAGCACACAGTCACTTGAACACACTTTCACACCCACACCTTTGCACTCACATGCTCACATATTAAACACATTTACCACACACTGTAATATCACACCCAATCACAACGCTGTAACTGCATAAATGGCTCCTGACTTCTCAGAAGTTGTCATCTCCCTCACAGACAGATAGTTCATAGAGCAGATTTTCAACAATACATCCTTCATTGATAACTAGAGGAAAGGAAGAAAAGGGAAGAAGAGAAGGAAAAGAAGAGACCAGGAGAGATCAAGTCAGAACCTAATGTTTGATGTTTGTGGTGTGTTTCACTTCCCTCACCAATAAACGGGGCACACATGGCCACAACACTTGCTGCCAGGGCCATTAACAGAGAGAGTGGAGTCAAGATCATGATTAATCTTCCTGCCTGGCATTTTTGGAGAGTAACATCACACGGTGATTTAAAGTAAGGAGACTGGGGTCAATGGACTTGAAATAACTAGCCTCGACCAACATATTTGACCTGGCTGAACCTTGACCTCTTCTGTACACTGGGGACACTACCACCATATCCAGCAGGAGAAGATGAGCCCATTGTGTAATGTGAACAGCACAGGTGAGCACTGTGGAATGTCTTGACAGTGCACAGTGGACAAACCACACCATTATATAGCAAAGACCTCTATTGCATAGAGGCCTTCCTAGACACACTGTGTTCAGCTCAACCACGTAGTTCTGGTCCCTCTGCAGTGTCTGATCCCAGTAGACATCGAAAGGCTCAGGAAGCTTGGCTAGAGCTAGTGTGAGGAGTGTTAAAGCTTCTACCCTGAGGGCAGTGCAGGACTTTTGGCTGGTACCTCCATATGTGCAGTGGGGACTAGGTTCTGTGGACCTCTGTCCAAGGCCTAGGGGGGCATAAAAAGTCTCAGGTACAGCAGCAAAATGACAGTGGAGAGTCCTGAGAACAGTGAGGGCACTAGAGAGATCTAGAACCCATAGGAAGAAGGACTTAGTCTAAGGAGTTAGGCTCCTGGTCTTTTAGGAGAGCCATGGCTTCCCCTGAGCATGTCCCTGCCTTGTGTATGCTGAGCCCAAGACTCTGGCTGCCCATTCGGTCCAAGAGAAAGGATTCTCTGTGTTATACCTTTGTCCTCCTTGAAGAAACCTCTTCATTGAAGATAGGTGGGAGACCTGAGGGAAGTGGCAATAGCAGCTGCCTAGGGTTTGCCTTGTGGAGGATCTGGGATCACCTATCACCTACTTCCTTAGCAAAAGCCTCTCATCTGTTCAGGATGCAGGACTGAAGCAGCCCAGACTCCCTCAGGCTGAGACATGTTGGGCTTTCTACTAGCTGACTTGTGAGGTGCCCTGTAATAGTTTGCCCCCACAATAGCTCTCGCCAATCTTCCCAAGCCTTGTGAAGCCTACTGGGAACAGACACTGTAGTCCTCCTCCCCTCCTGGGGTTCCCACCTGCCTTCCCATCAGGCATTCAAGGTACTCAGAATCAAAGCAGGCACATTTGCAGGGTCATTGCCTGCTCTCAGTGGCCTCTGGCATCATTAATACTATATAAGATGACTTCTCTTAATGTTACCCCTGAAGAAAGAAAAATCTGAAAAATTGAAACTAAGATAAAAAGATAAGGGGCTAAAGAGATGACTCAGTAGTTAAGAGTACTGGCTGCTCTCAGCATCCACATGGTAGCTAACAACTATCTGTAACTCCAGTTCTGACATCCTCCAACATACATGCCGGCAGAACACCATTGCACATAAGATAAGAGAAATAATTGTTAAACAGGATAAACATGCCTTTTTGTTCCTTTCTAATCCCTCTTTTCTTAAGAAAACAAAGAGGTATCTTGTGAGCCCTAATGTCATGGCTCAGCAATGCCATTTACATGGCATAGAGTGACAGTGACCAACTGGAGGCACTATGTGGAAATAGAATAGGGAATTTCCTAAAATTCCAAAATTCTAAGTGGTAGCTAGTTGTCCTTTGAGGGGTCAGTGACACTTATTTCTGGCAAAGTTGCTCTTTCAAACTTCCATAATCAGCAATAAACTTTAGATGTAACAAACAACTTCAATTGTGCTTGCTTAGATATATGGTGTACTAAAATCCAAGATCAGAACCCAGTGATGCTTTCAAAGACAAGACATTTGCTTCTGCTCCATCTTCTAACCAATACACCTGTCAAAACAAGTTTTAACAGGTTAATAGTGACTTTGAATTCCCCATTGTCCCAACTGTTTGATATAATTTCTTATGTATTTGTCGTAATAAAATTTCTGTACAAAGGCTTTATTTATCCCAGATAACAGATAAGAAAAATGGATCCATAGCACAATTAACTAACTTGCCAAAGCTCAAATAGTTGGCAAGTACAGAGTTTGAGTTCAATTCTGGTGGCCATATCTGGAGATGTCTATGATGAAGTCTACAGAATCAGTTAAATTGAGAAGGGAAGACCCACCCTAATATGGGTAGCATAATTCCATGGACCATGGTCCTGGATTGTATAAAAAACAGAGAGCAGGCTGAACATCCCTTGCTTTCTGATTCCTGGTTCCAGACATACCGTGACCAGTAGCCTCACGTTCCTGTTGCCTGCCATGATGGCTGTCCTCTATAACTGTAAATGCCAAAATAAGAACCCTTTTCTCCTTAAGTTACTTTTGTTATATACTTTGTCAAAGCAATGAAAATTGGTAATGACAAGTAGGGCCATTGCTGTTGTTAACTTGACCGTGTGGTTCTTAAGGCTTTGGAACTGGTTTGCTAGAGGAATGGATAAGAATCTGAAACTTTAAAATGCCCAAGAGCACTCTGGACACAACTTAAGAGAGCATTCTTGTGGGAGTTTGGAATGTCAGCCTGTTGAGAGAAATGTGGATAGTAGAGAAATCATGAGATTTCAAGAAGGAATAAAGACTTTGGGAATTGAGCGACTGGTTGCTCAGGTTGTATCTGGAGAGGAGTGTGGCTGCCTTTTCCTGGTATCCTGAGAACTTGAATAAGGCCACATTCAGAAGTAATGGACAAATTTTGTTGGAGGAAAAGTTCATGACAGAGAGAAAAGAGAGAGGAAGATTTTAAAAACTGCACTTGGATGGGCAAAAGTAACAAGTTTAAAGTTAAAGTTACAGAAAAGGCAGTAGTGAATGCAAATGTATTCCTTAAGGGGTTTAGTACCATTAAAGAGAAAACTGAACTTTCCACTAGGTCAATAGAAAAGTTTCCCAAGGGAAAGACCCGTTTTTGGTTTTGTTTTGTTTTTTTTTTTAAAGCATTCGTGAAAATGTAAATTCATTTGAAAAGAGTCTTTTCATGTACCGGGCTGCTGAAAGAGTTCAGTGCTTGAAATAATGGCCTAGGAGCAAAAAGATCATCACAGCGTTCATCCTGATAGCAGGACTGGGCAATGTCGCCTGTGTGGTGCTGATTTTGAAACCACGAATCATATAAGACTAAGGGAGTCATCAAGTTTGACATCCAAGCCTGGACAGTTGCTGAGGCCAGGCAAAGTATGGCAGTGTCAAAATTCCTGTAAAAGTCTCTGAGAAGCCATTGCGTGAAGCTCTAGTGAGACCCAGGCTGCAATGGAGACCCAAGGTGTCAAAAATATCAGGACTAAGGAAATCTGCCATGAAGCATTCATGTAAGAAGAGCCAAATGAGACTAAGAGTCAGGCCCCGTATGCTTCACTCTGTAGAGCTAGAGAGGTAGGGCCGTCTAAGCCCTTTGGAGGCCAGATGTAAGGATTCCATTGTAAGCCCCAGATGTCAGAGCTGAAGGATTTCATGTTTTCTTTATTAGATTTAGGACTTGATTTGATCCAATCTTACCTTCATAATGCCCTGATTTTACCCTTTTGTAAGCGGTAATGTTTATTCTCTATCATTGTATGTTGGAAATATATGATTTACTTTTGATGTTATAGGACCTATAATAAAGGCTGCTTCTCAGAAGAGACTCTGCACTTATATTTTTCAACGGTGTTGAAACTGTAAAATTTGTGGGAACTCTTGTAGTTGGGTTGAATATATTTTGCATAGAAAAGGCTGTGAGCCATTTGAAGTGGTTATGTTTGGGTGTCAGGTTGACAACAAGTAGACTTGTCTGCCTGATATTGTTAACTTCACAGGATTTGACTCTCCTAGAAGACATGTCAGTATTTCTGTAAGAGAGTTTGTAAATTGGGTTGATCGAGATGGTAAGAAATACCCTAAATGCGGCCAGCATAGACTGGGTAAAATGGAGAGCTAGCTGGGCACCAGTATTCATTGCTCTTTGCTTCTTAACTGTGGATACAATGTCGTCATCTGTCTCAAGCTCCTGCTGGCAGGCTTCTGTGATGGACTGTAGCCCCTCAAACTATAAGCCAAAGCAAACCTTTCCTCCTTAAACTGCTCGTGAGGTGCCTGGTGATTTGTTCTGCCACAGCAACAAGAAGTAGCGAGGGAATCCATTCCACCCCTTTAGTTCTCAAGGAGGTGACTCCATTCTTTCCCATAACACCTGTAGTTGGAGAATAAAGTTTTCATCATAGGTAGCAGAACTTATTGTTCTCTGTGGGATCCATGGTAGAAAAACCCTTTCTTTCCCATGGTCTGAGGTAAAAAAAGAGTCTGTCTTTCTCTACAAGTGTTAAGGTTTGAATAACTCCTTTCCTAATTTAGCTCAGTTTGCTGATGCACTTACAGGTCATCAGATCTTGGTGGCAGATGTGGCAGATGCTTTCTGATCTGTCACTATTTTCTTCAGAAGTCAGCGGATGTGCTGGCTTCATCCTCACGGACATCAATGATGACATCACTACTGTGTCACAATCCTGGTGCTGGCTCAACAACTTGGCTCCATTCTCGATAGACATTCAGTGCTTGGGGGGAACATCTAGACATCGGCTTTTCCTGTGGTGGGGTTCATCCTGTGTTTTCTCCGTACATGCAGTGTGCTGAGTTTAGGAATGTTCTTACAGAGTGGGCATGGTGGAGAAGCTTTGTAGAATAAAAGGGCAAAGAAAACCCACCAATCCCTGAACAGGAAAATCCACCAATCCCCAAGCTTGTCCATGTTCATCAATTGAAATCCTGCCAATCTTCACCCTGGAATCTCCATCCTTGCCCCCCCCCCCACTCCCCAAGAAATCCTATATAAACCCTGCTTTCTGCTCAGTTCCCTCCCGCTTCTTGCCTGAGCAGAGTCAGCCACTCTCCTGGGTTTTTCCTTCCCAATAAACCTCGCATAGGAGGTTGTGCACTGTGACTTTGTGGTATTCCTGGGCCCCTGATTCCTAGGCTACCTCTCGGAGCAGAGCTGTAACACTTTTGCTGAGGAAACCCTTCCTCAGCAGGAACAGAGCGGTAACACTTTTGCTGAGGAAACCACCCCCTGCTAGAGCAGAACTATTACACGTACATCGGGGAAACCTTCTCCTGCAGCAGCCGGAGCAGAGCTGTAACACGCCTGTAGTGAAAGCGTTTCCCTTCAGAGCTGTAACACTTACAAGCTTGGTGTAGAATCATTAAGAATAGTGGCATACAAGAATCATTGCTGTCCCTGTCTCCAGTTAGGGCAAGACCTCACCATTATCCACCAAACTTACATGAAGAATGGCTTCCTGAAATTCAGCACTGGTTCCCAGGACAGCAAACACGGCTATCCAAATAAGAAGGTTCCCCCAGACATTAATTTCTAAATGAACAATGTTATTTCCCTTGACTTACATAAGTAGGGAATCTCAAGGTAGATAGAGAAATCTTGTTGTAGACTATTTTTTCCTACATCTCTGCTGACATACAGAGATCTTAGCCTTTCCAAGAGTTTCTTTTTTAGATTGTCAGTGAAACTAAGTCCACTTTTAATCACAGCCAGTCATGCACCAAGACAGTCTTGACATTGAACCACTTAAAAAAAAACTTTTAGACTAATCAGAAAAATCCTCTGTCTTGGAAGAGTCAGGTGCCTCCTTGGATTGAGGAAGTTGAGGAAGAAACTTAAGGGTTAAATCCTTAGTTTGTTTTTTAGCTATGTAGGATCCTAGGTGTGCACGTGTGAAGACAGGAAGACACCAATGATCACCTCAGCTCTCTGTCCTGCCCACAGGCTGACTCTGAGCAGGGGGTGGGCCTTTAACCATATCTACAGACCCCTGCCTCTCTCACCTTCTGTCTTAATCTTTCTTTGTCATGCACTGGTGTGTGAGAAAGAACTAGAGAAGCACACTTACTTCTATATTTCATCTACTGCAGATTTACTTCAAACAGTAAAATCATCAAAAAACCAATTAGACAAAGTCTCCTTGGCACGGTGTTTGCTCTCTGTCTTCATTCCTCACTGACTGCCTTCTACCTTCACCACTGGCCTCCATTGTGACCATTCCCTGTCCACATCCTGCACCACCTGATGATAAAAATACAAGTTCCTTAGTATGCAGATGAGCCAAGAACCCCCATGGCCTCCTACTTGTACCTATTGTGAGTGTTCCAGAGCCTGCGGCATGGTATGTCCTAAGTACATACCATGGCTTTGTGGTTCATCTTCCTGGAGACAAGGTGCCCTCTATACTTGGATTCAACTTTGAGCCTACAAGAAAGAACTTTCAGGCTGGCTCTGATATGAGAAGTGGAAGTCAGAGTTCTGTTCCTTCAGGTTCTTCAGGTGCCGTATTTTCTCTGAAGTCTACTTGGCCTCTTCTTAGCTGGCACAGCCACCGTGTTGCTTTGCTGCCAGCAGATAGGGTTGTCCCCTGTAGAGTTCTTTTGTGGAAGGAAGCAGTTTCCTCCAGTCCTGCCTCTTATACAGGCAGAGTATCCCACTCCAGCACCTATAACCTCTCTCCCTGACTATGACCTTCCTGGCATGCTCTGTGTCCTTCAGAACCCTAGTTAGTCATAGTGTATAGGAATGGAAGTGATGACCCAGCAGTCAGCCTTGCCAGATGTCCTCCTGGGCAAGGCTGTGGGGCTTCACAGAGTGGATCCAGAATGTCTGTGTTTCGTTCACTCTGATATTCTTCCAGGTAAAGATAAGCAATGGGTTAGTACTCAGCCCAAGACATTTCGAGAGCCATCTTTAAGGCCCTACACTCCTGTAGCCTGCCCTGCTGCTTCTGTTTTGATTAATAACACCTTTCATGAGTAGTTATCATCTGTTCCTCTTTTGAGCAGACAGGAGCTGTTTCCCACAGTGGCATCCTCAGAGACACAGAGACACTGACCTTTCAGATGAATGTATGGCCTTCCTCCACAACCCTGCATTGCCCATTGTCTACGCTCCCCAGTGTCCTAACTCCACTTGACACTGCACTCTGTCATGCTGGACTGGAGCCCAGGCTCTAACTTCAGACTGGCCAAGGGGAAAAATATGACCTTCATCTTCACCTTTAAAACACAAAAGCCAGAGTTTCTGAGAGGGCACTGTGGCTGGAAAGCACTCTGACAAGCAAGTGTCCCAGCTGCCCATGGAACCTCAGGTCCACAGCTGAGACCTGCACTGAGTCCCTGGTTAGGACCACAGCTGTGACCTGCACTGAGTCACTGGTTAGAAGGAGAAGGGCCAGGTGTCTGGGAACTAAGGGCTCAGACCATGAGCCAGACACACTTTCACTAAACAAATGAACTCCTACAAAGTGCTTCTTTTTAGCACACAGTTGGAAACTGGCCATCTTTACTCTTTACCCCACCCCAGCAACAGCAGCAAGAAATAGAGTAGGCTATCCATGTGTTATGTATGCATGCACAAAGGCAGGATGGATATGTGTGGTGTGCTCATGGGTGTGTAACTGCATCTCAGGCATACTTGCTCATTCAGTAGCAATTCCTCTTTCATTGCTGGGCACCGAACACTGTGGCAGAAGCCCAAGAATGTGGGTACACAGTACTGATAGTGCTCTAACTCCCCTGGGTTTGTATTCTAGGAGAATGTATTCAGATATCTTTTGGGACAAAGAATATGGATTAAAAGAAAAAGTAAATATATTAGATACCCAAATATTTTTGCCTACAGGTAGCTTATTTTTTGAGACAAGACAAGACAAGACAAGACAAGACAAGACAAGACAAGACAAGTCTTGGCCTGAAGTCACTATATAGCCCAGGCTGGCCTTGAATTTATGATTCTCTTTGCCTCAGGCTCTTAAAGTAGAAACACACCATCATCCTAGGCTGAATGGATACTTTACCTTTTGAAATATTAGTGGAAAACCTTGTGCCTTATTCTTCTTGGGACTGTATAGAATTGAACTCGGGGCTTTGCATATGCTAGGCAATTCTTGAACTATTGGGTCATAGCCCAACCATAAACTCAATAGCTTCTATTACAAGCAAAAGTCCAGGAGCCCTAAGATATGATCCCCTATATGTCTGGGCACTCATTCGAGTGCCCTCAAATTGGTATGTAGAAGAAAGTGTTAAATTTAATATAAACATTTTTTGGTGTGATCTGAACTCAAAGCATTAAGGCAGATTTGAGTTGATAAATCTTAGTTCTAACTGAGACAAGCCAGACTCTGATTCCCCCCCCCACCCCCCCACCCCCCACCCCCCGCTGTGCTGTGTGGAATAGCAGCTTTCATGCTGGGCATTGCCTAGAAAAGCTCCTATAGTGATTGTGATCTTGGAGCCTTGCTGCCTCCATATGCTAACCTAGGCCTAGCTCTGGAAGTGTCTAGCTTCCGTACAATCTAATCTAGGCCCAGAATGCTTCCTGCCTCGGAGACTTGTTGCTGAATAAGCTCACCCAGTCTTGTTCTTTCTGAACTCTAGCAGGCTGGTTCAACTCAGCGTTTTTGGCTCAAACTCCTCTCTTATTCAATCTGGCGTTTCTCTCAGCCTTTGAATTGCTCTGCTTGGCCTCAAACTAACTCTGACAATTTTATCTAATCTCCTGGCTCCTTCTCATTCTCTGGCTCATTCTGTCTTCACCTGTGTCTAGCTTGTTCTCTCTTTAATCTGTCTCTGTTAAACTCTCCTAGTAAAACTGCTTCCTTCTCCCTCTCTGCTGCTCTACTCTCCCTCTCAACTCTACTGCACTGCTCTCCGTGGACTCTACTGTACTCCTGTACTGTACTCTCTTCTTCCTGTATTGTCTGTCTCTCCCTTAAGTAGCTTTCCTTTCCTCTCTCTTCTCATGAATAGTATATGTTGAGCATATACTATTCTGTCAAATATTTCTCTGAATCGTCACTTTGTCTGCTGTTCAAGTAGACATCACTTTCAAACATGGGTGCTTCCTTGTACAAATTAATCCTACCCTCCTTGTTGGGGATTAAAGGTGAGTACTAAGGGCATGCCTGTATTTCAGCCAAAGGGACTAAAGGTGTGTGCTAAGGGCTGAGTCACACCCTAACTAGAAACAGGTTCGAATATCCTATAACAGACTCTTATTTTACAAAGCAACAACCTTGACAAGAGTTATTCTATTTATACACAGGAGACACAAATGGATAGTGAATGTCATTAAGAAATGACACTGGAAAGTATATCAGATCATAGTCAGAAACAGAGACACATGAGTGTATCAATCGTCCCAGAAGAAAAACCCATACTTGGGACAAGGAAAGAACCTCGGGACTGCAGTGTGGCATGTGGCAACCATTCTTACCCATCAGCTGTTCATTCCTGCTCCTGTCCCCAGAGTCCAGTAGTTTCTTCTGCCCATGTCCTCAGTCCCCTTCAAAGTGATGCTGAGCAGCCTGCCTCCTAGACCTGCATTTCACATCTCTATGCTTATACAGCTCTGTCCTCAGGGTTCGTAAGGCTCCATTTAAAAAAGATAATAAATATTTGTTTTATGTTTTGAGAATATAATTATATCATTTCCTCTTTCCTTTCCTGTCTCCAAATCCTTGCAAATATAATCTCTCACTTTTTTTTTGAAATCATGGCCTCTTTTTTCATTTGTTGCTATTACATACATATGCATATTACACACATGCATATTGTATATACTGCACATAGATGTTGCAATATATAAATGTATATGTTAGATATACACACATACACACACACACATATATATGTATACACACACACACACATATATACACACACACACATATATATATATACACACACACACACATATATATATATATTTATATATATACACACACACACACACACACACACACACACAAATCTAACCCACTCAATCTGTATAGTGTTTCTTCTTTATATATTTTGTGATGATCATTTGGTACCGGATAACCAATTGATTTGCTTGTCCCTGGGGGAAGACTGTTTCTCCCACTCTCAGCATCCCTTAGTTATCTGCAGTTCTTTGTGTATAACTAAGACCTCCTGGGCTACCCACCCTCCATATTAGCGTGTTTACTGTTGATGTTCTTACCCAGCTCATGTTTAAGCGATTATATTGGTGAGACTTTATAGATGTAGCTTCTGACATTCCTAGGAACCACACTCTCAGAGCAAACTCTCTCTGGCTTTTACAGTCTTTCCACCACCTCTTCAGCAATGATCTCTGAGCCTTAGGTGCAGAAATTGTATTGATCTGTCTGTTGGGCCTGGGCTCCACAACTCTGCATTTGACTGTTTCTAGTTTTCTGTAATAGTCTCCGTCTGTTGCAAAGAGGAATGCATTTGATGAAGACTGAGGGCCACGCTTATCTGAGGCTATAAAGACAAATGTTTAGAACACAGTTAGCAGAGGGCTAATGAAGTCATAGCTCACGGAAGAACCTTAGATCCACTACATTACTACATTGCTAAAACCAGCACAGCCCTAATCACTGTGGTGGTTTGAATATGCTTGGCCCAGGGACTGGCACTACTTGGAGGTGTGGCCTCATTGGAGTGTGGCCTTGTGGGAGAAGCTTATCACTGTGGGCGTGGGCTTTAACATCCTTGACCTAGCTGCCTGGATGATAATGGACTGAATCTGTAAGGAGAGAGCATGGCAGCACCCAAGCAGTCATGGTTCAGGAGGAGCCGAGAGTTCAGCATCTTGTTCCAAAGGCAAACAGAAGATTGGCTTCCAGGCAGCTAGGATGAGGGTCTTAATACCCACACCCACAGTGTAACTCCCTGGGCCAAGAATTTTCAACCAGCCACCACAGTTAGATAGTCTTTGGCTTTTGGAGAGAGCTTTGTCAGCACAGAAGGGAAATTTTCATTTATTCTATACATGCTTATTTATACACTGACTAAATGTATCATCAGCATTATTGGTAGATAGCTAATAGCATGATTCCTTATGACTTTTTCTGACATCTTTGCTATTATTTTACCATCCTTTCTCTTGCTTTTCTATTTGTCTCTTTCTCTGCTTACTAAATAGAATCCCTTCATAAAATGTCTTATCTGGCTGTAGACAGAATTTCCCTTGCAAACTTATCAGCTTTCTTCCTCTCTGAATTCTACATCCTCATTAATCCTTTCTTGGCCATTTTGAAACCTGCATATTTGTATATTATTCTGTGAAGTATAACATATGATCTGACAGTTAATATTAGTAATTGCGATTAGAAGAAAAGAATCTCGCTTCCCAACAACCATGAAAAGAAGACCCGATTACTTGACAAATTGCAACCAGTGAAACTGACCTGATATCGTTCAACATTCTGATATTGTGGAAAGACATAGCATGTCTGTGTTTTTTACGTAGTGAACTCACAACTCACCCTCAGAGGTGAAGGCAATAGGCCCAAGGACAATGGAATATGGAAGTGGTTCTGTCTGAGTTAAGTTTTTCCCTTTGGGGATTTGTGGTAGCTGCTTCCTTTGGATTAGATATGACCTTTATCCTCTAGAGTCAGATCTGTGATCACTGTCATGATATGGCTATGAGATCTAGCCTACTAATGCTCCCTGGTTGAGGGGCAGAGCTCTCTAGAGGCTCAGGAGATCCTGAAGAAGGCTCTTCCTTCCTTAAAGAAGGAAACAAGTTAGCAAACAGCTAACTGGAAGGGATATGGTGATGTCCTTAAGCTGCCGAGGGGACTTCCCCCACAGTGAACTTGCCTTTGAGTCATCTTCATTTCTCAACTAACCCTGGTAAACTCACTGGTCCACAGACTAGTGGGATTATCGGCCAGCACCCCACCCCACCCTGAAAACAGATGTTTCTTTAAATCTCCTCAGAAAAAGTCTTTGGGGAAAAGGCTACTCCTTGGCCTGGGGTAAGGGGCTATTGATGCAAAACACTCAAACATTGCAAAGGGAATGAGACATAGTTTATTCTGAGACAAATATGAATGCTTGTGGCTTGCAAACACTATTTCGGGTTGCCCTAAGTGACAAGTAGAAGTTACACATATTTATGTTAGTCACAGAATAGAAAGCTGTACATTTATTCACCTTCTATTATATTGGTAAGGCACTAGGAAACCTTTGTTATCATTCCAGATGCTATCTGATCACATGTTTAGCTTCCTGTTGATGGAAGCTAACAGTTTTCTAGGTTAACACATTCCAAGTTTTTTTTTTTTTTTTTTTTCTGGTGGTCTAAAGAGTTTTAGGTCAGATATAGGGGTAGGTAAATGCCTATAAAAGAGCCAGATATATTTCTGGCTCTGGACCTGCAACATTCCAACTCTACCCAATTATGAAGTTCTTATTAAACCCCCAGAGTCCTAAACAAAGATACAACTTTTTCAGGAACTCAGTCCACAGTGGTGGTAGCTCCCTGGTCCCGAATTCCCGAATTCTGGGCAGTAGAAAAATCATGTCCTTCCTTCTGATGGACCGTCTCACAGTCTCTCAGCTACATTTCATGACTGAAACAGAGGGTTGGTTTTGACTAAGGAGTTACTAGGGATACACACTTAACTGCCCAAGCACTCCAGTGCTAATGGCATTGGGCTTGCTGCAAGGGGTTCCCCTCATCACACTGTCCCTAGCAGCCTGAGCTGCAGTGAACATGTTGGCAGGCATGAGGGACATGCACTTGGGGACATATATTTCTAAGAAATGACTGTGTGCTGAGTTGTGATGTTCCAGGATCCCTGGTAGCATGGTACATACTAGAAGATGTGTGTGCCACGCTTGCAGGGGACCAAAAATCTCGTGTTTATTACACACAAAAAGCCATGCCCCCTGACAGGTTGCAAATAAGGCTCTCTCCATTTCTGATTCTCCTGGTTGCTCCCCCTTCTGCCTGCCCCCATCCTGTTCACCGGAATCTCCCGGTGGGTGTATGGTAGCATTATCATACTATGCTCATGCGCAACACACGCACACGCACACAGGGAGATAAAAGGGAGGACGACTCTGCTATGCCATGGGGGCTTAAGAAACAGCAACAAGGGAAGCTGGCCGATCCTGGCTCATTATCCTCTGAGGACAGGGCCAGTGGGTGGTGCTGATGGAGTTAGATGGCTGCTTATATAAAGAAGTCATTTGAGAGATTTCTAGGGTAACTGGGGTGAAAAATTACAAACACCGTCTATTTAGAGCATAAACGCCTGCTGCTTAGTTACAGGCAAAGAGCGGGTCTCCAAGACGCTCCGAGGGAGAAACAAAAAGAGAAAAAAAACAAAACAAACAAGGGAGTCACGTGTCCAGCAGAAGGAGGCGGAGCCTGGCACAGCCCCAGGTCTTGGCCTTTTGTCATGCAAATGTGAGGCCGGCGCTTCCAGGTTTTCACCTGAGGCTCCTGCCCCGCTTTAACTGAGTATCCTTGGTAACTCCAGGAATGCTACTGACTTGCCTCATTAACACACCTGGCACAGCAGTCTGCTGTGACCATCTGCTCAGCACACTCTGAAATCCGTTTTAAAATATCGTAGCAGAGGGCCCCAAACATGGTGGCTCCTTGCTGGTTCCCTCACCCATGGCCTGTGTCTGCAGGGCTCTCTACTGCTGTCTCCCCCCGAACCCCCCCCCCCCCCCACTGCCATTTCTAGTCTTACTGTGCGCTTCGAATCACTAGCCAATCTTCCGCAGAGTTTCAACGTTGTTTTGCAGCGTGCAGTCTTGTACTGGGAAGCTAAAATGCTTGGAGTAACAATAAGACGCACCCACCCCCACTCCTCGACTTTGGCAAAATTACAGCCTTCGCTTATGCTGGGACCTCTGCAGGACAAAGCTGGCTCATCTCCCTGCTCACAGAGGTTTCTGTGGCCACCTGGTCACCGCAACACACTCAAGGATTAGCTTTCTTTGACTTCTCTCTGAGCTTTCGGTTGGTTGTGGTGCGTGCTCTGGACCTTCGATATTTGCCGCGTTCCTGGCCTCAGCACTATACCGCAGTTGCAGCCAAAGGAGTTTTTCCACCACATAGAAGCAGTGATGGGAAAATCCACGTGACTTGCAGGGCCCCCGAACTAAAATGAGATACAGGCCTTGTGCTGGGTTAGGACTCGGAAACCTGCGAGGGCTGGGGATCAAGCAGGTTCCTTCTGCAAGAGCCTTAGGGAAGTCAGGTGACCTTTAACCCCTTCCGAGTCAGAGGTCGTTCCCAGATCTCATCACAATAAAAATTAGAATGAGCAGGAAAGGTCACATTTCCCATTCTCAAGGACATACAGAGCCTGGGGTGATATGGGGGTGATCTCTGACCTTTGACCTTCATGCTACTTTGTGGTGGCCCCAGAACAAGACTCTTGTTCATATGTAAATCCATTCCGTGAAACAGGTTTGCACGTCTGTCTGGAGCCTTTCTCACCCCTCCCAGCCCAGAAAAGCCTCAATCTTGGACAAGCTATGGCAGAGAGGAGGGCCTCTCCGGCTGCTGAACTTCTGAGGCTCCCTTCAAGTTCTGGGGGCAGCTTGTAATGTACATGAAGCAGACTCAGGTTGCATCCATCTCTGTCAAAAGGCCTGGTGGAGATTAGCCAAAAACAAACAACCAACAATAAAACCCATGCGCACCGAGCCAGAGCAATATCAGATAACTAGCGGAGGTGAGTGAGCACAGGAGCTGCATACAACATATGGTGACCTTGGAGACAGGCAAACAATGTGCCCTGTAGATGAAGGTCTCTGGTAAACAGTCTTATGGGTCATCAACCTGGAAGCCATTCATGGAAAAGTCAGAGATGATGGACCTGTGCAGGCAACAGTAGTGGTGATGGTGGTGGGTCCTTATACATAGGAGGCCAAGTCTACCAGGTTACAAAGAGGCCAAAAGCCAAAAGTTTCCATTTCCTGGATGCAGGCTAAGGCCCCAGATCTAGCCCAGGACTAGCAGTGGGTATGGAGTATTTCTTCCTTTGCACACGTGAAGCACCATGACTGCCATTGCTGTAGGCTTGGTTTCTTTTCCTGAACCTGGCCTGAGGAGAATGGAAGAAGTTAGGTCCTTAGGTTAGGTTGGTACTCTGGACTCCATCCCCACAGTTACCTGGCAATGTAGGCCTGGTCCACTCTAAAAGGGGATGCTTGCCTCCTCCTTCCACTCTTCTTCTTGCCTCTCTCTCTTGCCTCTTCCCCTCTTCCTCCCCCTCTCCACATTCTCTTCTCCCCTCTACTCCCATTCCCTTCTCCCCTCTCTCCACATGGTAATGGCTGGCCTCTACCTTTCTCTCTCTCTCTCTCTCTCTCTCTCTCTCTCTCTCTCTCTCTCTCTGCCTCTACTACCCTCTTAACTCCCCTCCCCAGGCCCTAAATAAACTCTATTCTATACTGTACTGTCCTGTACCTGGTCCCTTGGCTTGGGCCCACCGAGGCACTCCCTTCCCCCATTCCTCACCACACTCCCATAGACCATATCCCTATATTTCTTTATCTTTTTAATCACAACAGGTTAGCCAACAGCAGACTCAATCCTGCTTTCTGTTTCCTCCTGCTGTCTGCTCCATGCCCAGTGCCTTTATCACCCCAGGAGTGTCTAGAAAGACCTGACTGATCAGACATTGCTATCTCAGCCGGCCAGATGGACAGAGTTGTGCCATAGTCTGTGCTGAGGCAGGGAGAGGGTAGGGAACAGACTGATGTCCGCTTGCTCTGCAAGTTGAGATATCGTGCCCTCCAAATGTTCTCAGGGAGTAGTGGGGGCTGATGAGAATTCCCGTGAGAGTCAGGTTGGAAGAGTTACTGGTACTTCACTGAGGCCTCCCAAGGGGAGCCTGGCTCTTTGTTTCCATCCTGTGTCTCAGGCTGTAAGGCTGAAGCCTGCACAGGAGCAACGGTGTCCACATCACTACTGCCAAGTGCGACGACTCTGACTACCTTTTGACATCAGGACACAAAGCCGCCCTCTTCTAGGCTGTGTTTCAGGAATGTAGGCGTCTGTAAACCTCCAGACCTGCTTGACCTCTTCAGAACAAGAGTGTTTTTGTTTTTGTTGTTGTTTTTATAAGTTGTAGGTAAAACACAAAAACTAGAAGAAAACAACAACTCTAGACACAGGCTTGGCTTTGTCCTGTTAAGGAAATTAGAGAATTTTAGGTAGGCATGTAGAGGATAATGGCTGGATGCCTGCTAAGTTCTTAGCACGCAAGCACACACACACACACACACACACACACACAGAGAGAGAGAGAGAGAGCAGATGAGATGGCTCATCAAGTAAAGATGCTTGCCCTCACGCTTGATAACTTGAATTTACTTCCTAGAATCCAAATGGTACAAGAGAACCCACTCCCACATTGCACCGTGGAAGACATGTTCATGCCCACACATACACACACACACACACACACACACACACACACACACACACAAGTGTAGCTTAAAAAATTAAACGTCTATGCCTGTTACTTCTTTAAACACATTTGAAAATAATTTCACAACACACAGTGACATTTTTAGAAAATACGTAAACTGTAATGTCGAGCACAACAATCCAAAGCAGCGGGAACCAGAGGTGACACAGGATGCTCTCTGCCTTTTCCTCAAGTGCCTGTGAGGTCTCACTCCTCACTGGGAACCACAGAACCTAGACACAGCGTGGCTGTCAGCTCAGCCAGCTTAGCCTACACTGGCTTCTCCAAGCAGCAGCTTCCACCAGCCAACGAGCTGCTGGGGCTTCTCTGGGCCCAAGTGTCTTTTTTTCCAAATTTCAGTTTGGGTTTCCAGTTAAACACTTTGAAAAGTCACAATGCCTGAGTTCATCTGTCACCAATTAACTCTGTGGAGGCTGCACAGCTGGTGACTTCTGCAGATGGGAAGGGTTCATCCACTCCTGACAGAGAGAACCACACAGGAGGCGAGCTGACAGCACCTCAGCCCACTCCTAGGGGTGCTTGCCAGACACAGCTGTTCTTCCCAGGACACTAAGTGGCTCCTGCCACTCAAATCCCTTGACTGTATGTCTATTCAAGGTAATGGTTTCAGCCTTATCTGTGGTCATGACACTTAAGGCTGGTGGCCTGCAGCTGTGACCACCCTGTTCTGTATCATTCTTGGCTCACAGAAGGAAACCCTCGCTGATAAATCCTCAACTCAGCAGTCAAGTCTGGTGAAAGAAATATGCTCTGAAAAGGCGTTTGATTCATAAAGTCTTTATAGAGGCAAGCTAAACTGATTCCTCCTCGGTTCACCCATACAGGAATGTGGTCTCTGGTGGACAAGATCCCCAGATTCGAGCAGTTTCACTTTCCCAGACGTCTTTTTCATCCCAGGATGTTTCCCGAGCACCTGCTTTGGGCCATAGCCCACTTTTAGACAGACAAGTGGGCTGTTCAGGCAGAGTGAGAGAGATTCGGCCTGAAGAAAAGGACTCTCAGGCTGGGTGTCGTGGTGCATACCTCTAACCCCAGCACTCAGGAGGCTGAGGCAGGGGAGTCTTTGTGAGTTTGAGGCCAACCTGGTCTACATAGTGAATTCCAGGACAGCTAGGGTTATATAGTGAGACCCTGTTTCTAAAAGCTAGAAATGAAGAGAGAGGGAGGGAGAGAGAGAATCTCATCTAAAGGGGTCACAAGAGGTCAGGCCCCGGCCAAGGGCTAGTTGGGATCTGTGATTCTCGCGATGCTGTAAGAAACAAGTAGAGTCTGTAAAGAACACATCCGTGCCTGCTCTCCTACAATATGGAGGACCCTAGTCTGTAGGGTTCCTGCATCCACCTACTCAGGGTCTAGACATAGAGCAGAGGTAACTTTCTCTGCCCAGTTGTAGTCTTTCCCTCATAGAAGGGCCCATCCATAAAGCCGGGAGGACTTTTCTAAACTCCGAGTCAGGAGATGACTGAACGTTTCAGAGTCTGAGCCTGTGCGGTATCTGGAGTACAAGGAGGAAGATGGGGCTTGAAGAAGCCTGGTCCCTGCATGTCTGCAGGATCCGGAGGGAGCGTTTGCAGGAGTCACTTTACGAGGTCTGCTTACCTGTCACAGCCGAATCACCCGGCACACAGAGGGAAGAACAATGGATAGCCAGACAACATGCTCATAGTCCACAGTGTCTGCAGACACTGGTGTCAGGAGCACTCGGCCGTTCCGTTCATGCATCCACGCCTGTCTGTCTGTCTCTTCGCCGTCGGAGACAGACGTTAACTTCTTATGCTACAAGCACAAGGCTCAGGGATGACACTCAGTGAGGTGTCTGCTGTGAAATGCTTAGCGCTTAGCCTTCACTCAGGAGTGGGAATGAATAGTGGGTAGCTCTCACTGACTCAACCCAGCTGGGCCACTGAATGCATTGTCTGTTTGTTTGTTTGTTTGTTTGTTTGTTTGTTTTTTTAAAAAAAACATAACTCCTGGTCATCTACTCGGCTTTCAGATGCTTTCTCCTGCTTTATTGACCTTGTCTCGGATACACAGAGGTTTTGCATCTCACCTACCCCCTTCATCCATTTTCAACTCTGCTCTGTGCTTTGCTGTAACGTGGAGGAAAATCATGCTATCAAGACCCCACTATTGTCCCTTCTGAGAGGATTTTTAAATTATCTTCTTATGAGAGATTACTGCTTGTACCGTACAAACTTTGGAACGTGGGTGTAGGTCTGTAATCCACTTGGCTTACTTGTCTGCGCTGCTTCTGTGTCTGTATTCTCCTTTCGAATGTGCGTTATCCCCTTCCCTGACCCCGTTGGTTGGAGAGACCACCCACTCCTCCATGAGCAGTCCATCTTGTGCCCTTCTGGAAATCATTTGGTCATACAAGCAAGGTTTATGTCTGCCTTTGTTCCATCGATTCTGTAGAACTGTATTTCTGAGTCTGATTGCTATAGCTTTAGAAACAAATGTTGTTGGGGTTCTGATAAGGAACCAGGACGGCTTCAAGCAGTGTGGACATACTGCACTGAGCATCATGATTCATGAGCATGGAGGGTCTGCCATTTGAGCCTTCTTCTGTTTCTCTAAGGAACATTTTTAGAGTTTTCAGGCATGAGACTTTCAATTGTTCGGGTAAATTCTCTTTAGGCACTTTATTCCATTTCAATTCTGTCTAACATAAATGTTTTAAATTCCTTTGGGGGGCTTCTACGTCTAGTGCATAGAAACAGCTCATTTTTGTGTGTTGATTTTGTAACCTACAATTCTGCTTATTTATTTATTTATTTATTTATTTATATGAGACAGGCATTCTGTCATTTTTAAAAAACAAGAGTACACATTTGTAATGGTATTGTGGAAACCAGTAACATTAATTGAACACATATTCTGTGCCACCGTCTTACATATTTTCCAGCCTGGTAGTGTCTAAAAAGTTTTCTTTTTAACATAGGCATTCTCTTTTGAATGTACTAATGCCCTTGTAAAAAGAGGTGGCTCCTGTTTTGCAAAGAAGGCAGACGCTCACGAAGCTTCTCACATCACTGCAAGATGGAGCCAGACACAGGGCATGTGTCTGGGCTGCTGGCTGCACAGCCCATGTTCTTTGCATTAGAGCCAGCTGGGTAAATGAGTCTCGACTCACATTTGTCCTTGGGTTTCTTTTGTTGTTGTTGTTGTTGTTTTGTTTTTTGTTGTTATTTCTTTTGATTTATACAGAATCCCTTTAACACATCTTTTACCACCATCTGGAGCTTTTTAATTAAAAAGCATTGAAAAAAGATTTTTTTTTCAGATTACTTTGTCTGTAACCCCCAAAGGAACCCTCAATGGATCAATTGATGTCTCATCTGTTTTTAATGCCACAACATAAATAAAACTCAATGCACTTCAGCATGCTGCTCCAAAGGAGGGCATTTTTCCAGGCTCTGTAGGAGACCTCTGTCCACCAGCAGTCCACACTCCACCCATAGAATTCAGCTGTGCTTGTGGTACAGAGCTCCTTAGGGACAAGAGGATGCTGCTGTCAGGACTTTAGGAAGTATGGAGAGGATCATTAGGAGGGTCCACATAACGGGCTGGTCCTTCAGGAATACATGGGGTGCCTGCCCTTGGTCTAATTTCTTCACAGGCCCAGCATCTTTGCTACTAGCCTAGCTGAGCAGGTGCTACAGGACACTCTCACAGTCTGCTTCTGCTGAGTACCTGCTTGGCTTCCTGGTTCTCTCCTCAGGTAGAAGGATGGAAGCCGTCACATTGATAAACTGTGACTTGGCTCTCTCTGGGTTTGTATCTCCCAATGGCAAATTAGCTGAGCTCAGCATAGTTTCTATGATCTGACCTAGGCTTACTTGTTTTGCCCTAAGAGTCCATGTGGACAGGAGCTTGACATACACACCCCCTATGGACAAGGTGATAGCAGACAGATGTTCTGTCACAAAGGAGAGGCTGCTCATGAAACGTCTATTGGTCAATAAACTTTTTTCCTTTTGAAAAGGTGCCATTTGGAGTTAGTTTGGACTGCCAAATCTCATCTTGCGTAGATGGCTTCCATATTTCTACCTGAGGAGAGAACCAAGAAGCCAACCAGGCTACTCAACAGAAACAGAGTGTGAGAGTGTCCCATAGTACTGGCTCAGCTGGGGTCGTAGCAAAGATGCTGGGCCTGTGAAGAGATTAGAACAGGGGCAGGCACCCCATGTATTCCTGAAGGACCAGCCTGTTATATGGACCCTCCTAATGATCCTCTACATACTTCCCAAGGTCCTAGCAGCAGCATCCTTTCATGGTCCCTAAGGAGCTCTGTACCACAAGCACAAACTAAATTTTGTGAGTGGAGTGTGGACTGATGGTGGACAGTGGTCTCCTACAGAGCCAGGAAGGGGTCCCTATCAGCCTGGGCTGTGGAGGAGAAGAGAGGAGCTCACAGGTATTTATTTATTTACTTTGACTGAAGAAAAGAAAGATGATGGATGGAGGTGAGACGTGCTCACTTTGCATGGGATAAGGGTTGACTTTCAACATAACTGGACCAGCATAGCATCCTCAGGTCAGCTCATCCAGGCCCTGTATAAGGTTCTACTTGCCTTGCCAGAGCCTCTGAGTAATCCAGCTTTGACCATGCCACCCATCAACTAGAAGAGTGTGAATTATCCTGATTTTGGTCACCCCGGGTGTCTCAAGATGGCTTTCAACCAGCAAGGCAGGAAAGCCAGTGGGAACTGTGAATTCTACATTGTACAGAGTATCTCACAGCCCCTCAACTCTGCCCAGCTCACCAGGTTGCTCCTGGGACCAGGATTCTTGCTCCTTCCTAGTGCCCATATAGCTGGGTAGACAGGGAGCCTCTAAACATAGGGAGTTCACCTCCTTTGTTCCCTTAACAGGGTGAATCCTGAGCCACTAAGAAAGCTGAGGGATATAGGTCATTTGAACATGACAGAAAACCTGCCCCTGCCAGCCACGGGTCTTGGAGTCCTGGGTTGAGAGGGGAGTAGCCCCCAGTTTGGCAAAGGCACTCCAGGAGTGTAGCCCATGCCCTAGCAGGGCTGGTCACGTGGTTGGCATGCCATCTCAGGAGAGCAGGAGTAGTGTGTGATAATAGTGACTTACACCCAAAGAAACTGTCATGGCAGGGACGCTGATGTTGGAAACAGATTGAAGGCACTCAAAGGCAAGGGACATCATGGCCTAAAGGACAAAATTTGAATAAGGAAGATCCTAAGGACTATTGGACTCCAGGGCTGCGGGACTTCAGGACTATGGAACTCCATGGTTATAAAAATCCAGGACTGTGAGAACCCCAAGACAAAGGACCCCAGAGCTATGAGAACTCCCAGCCCGTGAGATCCCATGACTGTGGAACACTGTGAATCTCAGTAGCTGGCAAGGGTCTGGATCCTGAGGATGCCGTGAGGTGTTCGACTCATGTGCTGTTGCTGTGTATTGATGTCTGGTTTAATCTCAGAGCCTCTCTGGGAGTGAGGACAGCCTGTATGGCAGGCCATGCACTGCACGAGCTTCTTGGCTCCCTAACCTGCCCTCTTCTTTAAGCCACACTCTCTGCATGGAGCTAAAGAGACCTCTGTGCACAGCCAGCTGAGAGGAGCAGGTGATACAAACAAAAGACCTGGCCAGTGGATGGCACAGGGCCACGGTGCCAGTGGATGGCATAGGGCCCTGGTGCCTTGGTGGCCTCAGCATTTAGAGCTATGGTTTCAGGCCTGGGGCTGCCCTGGATCAGAGCAAAGCTGTAACTTGGGGCTTGGCTGCCTTTAGAAGGGGCTTTCTGGCCTTCCCTCCCAGAGCTGCCTCCTTCATCAATGCTGTCTTTGTCAGCCATCCCCAGGCCTCGGGCTGCCATGGAAACGTCTGGTCTGGTGCTCTGTCCACAGCTCCCACATCTCTTCATAGGGAAATGAGGTAATGGCTCACATAGGTGCTTCCCCTGATGTGTTGTTGACAACCTGGTAAATGTCACCACAGTAGGTAGGTACAACCTCATCTAGCACTCACCCCCAAAGTCTCCTTCTGGGGTTTTGGTGCTGCAGGCGCCAATGGTTAAGAAGGAGAGCTCTTCTTTCTCATATCTACAGGCTAGGGGTACAGGCTAATCAAACCCCAGCTGTGACACAGACCCTGCCCAGTGTGGGCATATAGGACAGAATCATGGGGTGACTGGGCAGAGAGCTGTGAAGTACAGGTTTTACGTCCCATGGACAGTCAGGCTGAGAAGAAAACTCATGTGCTTGCTCTCTTTCAACAACTATCGGGCCTGAAAACTAGAATTCTGCCCCCTGTGTGTGGGTGAGAGAAAGGCATTTTGATGTATCCTACGTTCCCCTTCCTGTAGAGCTGTGTGTCGCAGGCTCAGACCTTCTGAGTCTGTTTCGTTGTTTTGTTTGCTTTGGGCCTTTGCTTCCCCTGAATGGCTGTAACGGTGACATTCTTAGAACACAGCGTCGATACCACAGTGCTTAGACTGAGGTTCAGTAGCCTGTCCCATGTGTGACCTCAGCAAGCTCCTTACTAGACATGTATGCTCACAGATTTGCAGTTTAATGCCCGGTTTGTACCCTTCCCAAAAGAAGCCTGAGGCAGTGTTCAGCTAAAGTCCTAATCTCAATGGTGTAGCAGGAGTGGTGCAAGCCAGTCTGCAAGCTGAGGGGTACGTGGGTGGTATGCAGCGAGGAGCTCCAGCACGGATGTTTCTACTGTAGAATGCCAGGGACACGTGCTGCCCTGGTGTCAGCAGGTCACAGGGGCCGCAAAAAGGTCTTTTCACTTGTGTCTGGTAAGTATGCAGGTCAAGTTTTAGGGAAGGAGAGTTGCCTTCGAGAAACCTGAGGCGAGCCCTTGTGTCTGCTTTAGTGTATCAGCTGCTCACAGCTCCAGGAGTGGAAGAACAGCATTGAGGACAGTGAACAGCCACTGACTGCCATCCCAGTTAGATATACGTTGACGGTGGAGAGGGTCACATTTCAAATGAGGATGCTGAGAATCAGAGAGCTTGCAGGAACTACCTGTCATTGGCCAGTAATAGCAGGCACTCCACAAGGTCTCTTGTGGGACTAGGGTCCAGCCTTACTTGGCCTGTGTCTACCAAGATTTAGTCTAGGTGTTCTCCACACAGGGCGACTCGAGGTTTCTTCGCACACTTCTAGAAGGCTCTGAATGAACAGACATCAATGGACGGAGACAGCCCTCTGTGGAGCGCTCAGGATGAACAGGGTCTGTGCTGGCAAAGCCCAGAGTCGTGGCCCCGGGGCTGCATGGATCTCACCAGGAGGCTTGGAGAGAGTAGTACTGGTAGTGAGGTGCCACCTCCTGATAGAGATTATTTCTCAGAAGATACCCAACTTATTTTTAAGACAGGGTCTTTTTCTGGCATCCGGTACTCAAGGAGTGGCCAAAGCTGTTGGTCAGTAAGACCCAGGCATCTTTCTGTCTCCATTTCCCCAGCACTAAGCCATTATGCCCTGCTTGTGTGTGTGTGTGTGTGTGTGTGTGTGTGCATGCTAGAGGTCATATTCTGATTCTCATGCTTGAACATCAGTTACTTTGCCAAATTAGCTATCTCCCTAGCCTTGACCGTGAGGTTTTGAAATCTAAAAGTCAAGGCCAGATATTATTCGAACCTGAAATTCTGCTAGCTAGGATGATAGGACACAGAAATTCCAGACTGATCCCTTGGTTTCTGCCTGCAGTCAATGTGCAGAAACGGACTCTGGGCTCAATAACCTAGGCCCATCAGAAAGCTGAAGAGAGCTTCATACGGCTCAGCCAACACGTACACTGAAACCTGGACCAGGCTCACTGGAAGCAGAGGTGATGAGACTCTGTGTCATGCTGGCTCCATGGCTCGTGACCTATGAAGGGCAATGATTGGTTTATCCTGAGCATCCTCCACTGCCAGGTTGAAAGTCTGACTCCGTGGTTTGTCTGCTGTTTACCTGTTGGCCCTTGTTCAAACAACTCATCACCGTGTAGCTTCTCTCAGCAGGTGTAAGCTGGAAACACGCCCAGGTGTGCGCCTAGTGCTGTCAAGGGCATTTGGGAAGATTTCAGAGATGGTGAATTGTAGAGCCTTAAATCCTCAATGGAGACGAGCTGAGTCTGGTGTGTACTGTCTCTGTTCTAAGTGGCCTCTGGTATCATTCCCAGAGAAGGCTGTAGGGGAGTACTGACCAACAGCCAACATGGTCCTTTTATGTTGTTGTCTGCGACATACTGACCACCTGAGAGGTGTGTATTTCTCTCTCTCTCTCTCTCTCTCTCTCTCTCTCTCTCTCTCTCTCTCTTTTTTGTTCAGGAGCAAGGAAAAAATGAGAAAGTCACTCACCCTGTAGCCAGACTGGCTTCAAATTCACAGCCATCCTTTTGTCTCCAACACGCTGGGCATTACGATTACAGACATAAACCACCAAGCTTTGTAAGGAGAATCTATGTCCGTTCCTTAACTGGATGCACAACTTTCATTTCTTGAAAAAAACAAAACAAAAAAACCCTTTATTATAAAAAATATTGCAAATTTTAAAAAGTATATGCTGAAATGAACCTGACCCCAAAGCAATACCAGTCTCTATAAGGTCAGATTAGACATCCCGAAGGGATGTGCTGAGGTTCACATTGGCTCGACATGAACTTTCAATAGCAAGTTTATTTTTGTGCACTTACCCACCGCATTCATAGCTCAGCTATAACTCTTGATCGTTACCTGCATTTAGGTTTGTTATCTCCTAATATTTAGCTCTCCTTTCCCTCTTTTCTACTTGCCATGTTCTTAACTCCACCACTCCCAGGTAGCCCCAGAGTAGCTATTTCTAGCCTGGCTTTTGTCTCTTTGGGAACAGAAGCTAGGATGAGACCCGAGCCTGTCTCCGGTCTCTATCGTTTTGGAAGGCGCAGGTGTACCATGATTCACTGGGCTACAGTTTTGCAGCCATGATGGGAGCTTCACAGTGGTATGAAGTTCCCCAGACCCCGGGTCCCATTTCCGTATCATTGGAACCCACCTGCTTTCTATGTGGCTGAGGGTGACCCTGGCACAGGAATGTCTCCCTCAAACAGACATCGACTACCTCTTGTTTTTACTTCCATCTCAACAGCCTTTTATGTTCCAGGAGGACACAGTCTAAAGTGTCTCCAAGTGTCCCTCCCCCATGGTGTGAGACAGCTGTTGCCCCATGGGTCCATGACTCAGGCCTCATGGCCCTTACAGAAGCCTCAGCTGCCACCTCTCCAGTCTGTGGCCCAAAAGCTCCATGTGGACACATGACCTTATTTAATTCTTGCACAGCACAGGGAGACTTTCCAACTCCCTGGCTCATACAAGGTTGTAGAACTGGGTCAGAGCAGAGTCGAAGCCATAGCTGCCCATGGGCACCATCCTACAGACCTTGTCCTATGGTCCTGGCTCTCAGTTTAGGATACATAGTGATGGGAGCTTCCTATTTTCCCATTAGCAGAATTCAGAGACTTAGGTACTGAGCCATGAGTGCAGCGGGGTTGGGAGGACTTCAGTTGTCTCCAGAGAGCATCGATTGGTCCCCTTGCCCGTGGGAAAGTATGACCTTTGTCTGCCATGTGGAAGCCCCAGGATGCTAGATATGTTCTCAGGATAGATGGTACATTTGAGAGACATAGGCACCCTATCCTTCCCTGTCATGGAAGGACCGTGGATCCCCAAGTGTCGCACACAAAGAGCTTTCAAACAGCAAAACTCAACAGGGTGGACACTGCTTGGGCCGGGCGCCCCCTCGGCGCCCCAAGAGGCTCCCTCCTGGCCCTCCCCACTGCAGCACAGCTGCCAGCCTTTGATCTAAATCCCTGCTGGACTCAGCTGTGCTGGCCGGCTCCTTCTGCATGGTGTCCTGTTGCCACCCCGGGCGGTCAGCCCTGCGTCCTCTTCTCCCCCCAGGGCCCTTTGAGTGAAGACAACACATGCAGGGTTTGCTTACCTTCCTGGGGCGAGAGCAGCCAATCCTGGGGACAGGGACAGTGCCATCTGACCTAGGGACTGCTGATTTACCTCCCACCTGGGGCTGATGGCTTACACAGAGGTGGCCACAACTCACCAGCTGTCACGCTCCCCAACCCCTCCCCCACTCACGCTCAGATGCCTGTGTATTTGGCCCTGTTCCCAGGGGGATTTCTTCAAAACCATGCAGGCTGGAGTGGAAATAGCAAGTGGGCCTGTGTGCTGGAGTTGAATTTGTGGTGTGGCTATATGTGTGACAGGCTGTGTGCTAGTGTGAATGGGCCTGTATATGATAGGGCTATGGGCTATGCTTGTGATGGGCTCTGTGTGTGTGTGTGTGTGTGTGTGTGATAGGTTGTATGAGCATAGGCTGTGTCTGAGAAGGGTTGTGTGTGAGAGAGGCAGAGCTATGTGATCTGAGGTTTTAATGTTGGTCAGGAATCCAAATGAGGAAATCTCTCTCCAGCTAGCCTTGAATGTCGAGACTCTTCAGTGAGCACCCGATTCCCGGGACACTGGAGCCCAGACAATCACCGCTTAATGGAGAAGTTCTGGGATTCATTTCCCAGGGCCTGTGCCGGATCGTCTTAGACACTTGTGGGGCCCGCTGCTTCAGCCTTTAGCCATCCTATCAGCAGAAGACTGATGCATGTGGTCCATATAGGAGCATGTTCATATCCCCACATGCCAGACCCAAGACTAGAAAAAATGACCTCTCTTGGGGTATCTATCTCTCCAGAGAAATTAAGACCCCTCGGAAGCTTCTATGTGATAAAAAGCTAAACTCTATCAGAAAAAATCAGAGTCCTGTGTTTATCTCAGAAAGTCTTCAATGATGGTTGTTTTAAACTTATGAAACATTTAGAAGTTTTTTTTCCCTAGTTACAAATACTATGTTGAGTCCCGCCGAGGAGCAGAAGAGAGCCTCCCTCAGCACGTGCATCAACTCCAGAGTGTCTATTTCTCTACAACAGACATAGTCCTGTAGCTTGTCTACCCCCGGAGGCTATGCCGCTGAGGCCTCAAGAAACCATGCATGCTATTTGCACAGTAAAAAGTACGTCAGTAATTTCCTTGTGAGTGAACCGTGGATGGGTGGAAAGACTCACTTTGACATGTTCAGATTTGACTGACAACACCAGTGCAGAGTTCAGAGTGAGCCACCAGCTGCGCGTGGGACAGCAGGGGAGGCAGGGCTCCAGGGCCACATTTCTGGGTTTGGCTGCTTTTCATGCCTCCACTTGCTTAGTGAGCCTTTGATACAACTTTAAATGGAAGGCAACATGATTTTTCCCCCCCTGTTGATGGTTTTCCTGGCGCTCCAGCTGTAGTTAAATGGATGTAGCAGAAGATCTGACAGATGGAAATGCTACTTCATACGAATGACTGTTTATTATTCATAAAGTTACATTTCCAGTAATTAACCGTCTTTGTGTCTCTCAAGAAGGGACTGTCACCAAGTCGGAGCCACTTTTCCTTTAACGGAAGGGTGGCTAAGGGAGATCTTGGGCTTAACCGAGGCTTACCTCTGTTTTTTCCCCCTGCTCTCAGCTTTTCCTGGGCTCCAGCACGGAGTTCAGTCCACTGACTGTTCACTGAACTTCAACTTTCCTGCAAGTTTCAACAGGTCTGGGCTCCCAGGATCAATTTGTTGACTGCCCTGAAATCTATCTCCACAGAGGGGTCCATGACCTTCAGAAGGTGCTTGGGACCAAGGTTGCTACCAGCTAGAGTGTGTTCCCCCTGGAGCACACCAAATAACGGTATCGGGGTCCATGGCCTTTGGCACGGAGGCCTTGCCAGCCACAGCTGCCTGTGACGGTCACCCCTTCTTCCTGGGCCCTGGTCTGGCTTTGAAATGACCTCATTAAGAAGACACTGTGACCATGTTTCTTCTGTCTAAAACACTGTGGTTCCAGGAAACGGGTAGCCCAAGTCTGAACTGCTCTACCTGGGTCTGTTCCACTTTAGACACCTTCTGTGCTAACTCCACCTGAGTCTCCCTTCTTTCTGGAACCTTCTTATACTTTTCCTTCTAGGACCCAAAAGCTCTCCAGGGCACCTGTGACACACCCCTGTTCTTGCCTCTGTACACTGGCTTCCCTCCCTCCACACTCACCTCTAGCCAAGATCTTTCCCTTCCTCTTGGTCCTCTCCAGACCCTGGAACGGTGCCTGACACAGCACCACTTTTGAATGTTTACTGAATGAAAGGAAGAAGGAGGGGGAGGAAGGGCAGAATTAGGCTCTCGGGGTTAATCGCCATTTCCGACACACATGCTACCAGGACTGCCTCCAGGGCAGCGTGTCACTTGTTACACATCCTGAACCTTTGCAAACCCACGCCACGTCATCTGCCTATTCAGAGTCCAGCATTTCCAGGCACCTCCACACCCAAAAAGGCACAGCCAGCATTTTCCTCTTTTGAAGGAAGTATTTGCAATCAGCAAAGCAAACAAGAAAAAAAAAAAAGCTTCGGGGGCCATGGCGAGGCAGGGAAAGTAGTGCTCACTCCAGCTCTAAGTCATGCTGTCCATTATGAGTGACAGACTAGGTAGACAAAGACTGCCTGACCATAACCTATTAATGTATGAATCTACATGAATGTAAGGCTTTGCTGGATGGACGGGTTAGCAACTAAGCCCTCGGACCCCAGCAGGCACCATAGTGAAGTCATGAGGAACCTCCCTTATGGTAACTCTCTTACAGCAGCTGACAGGAAGAAACCACGTAAGTTCTAGGGAGGACAGGATGCCCAGACACCATAAGGATCCACAACAAACTGATGACCAATTCTCAAGCCTTTCACCCAGGACCTCAAAGAGCTTTGTAGAAACTGGTCAGTCCTCAGATACTCCTAAAGGCAGTTGAAGGCCTCCGTGTCCACTTCCCAGATAGAGAAATCAAGGTAAAAAAAGGGTGGGATGGCACCTGTTCCTGCTCCTCCTGGAGAATTTGGGGGTTCTATGTTTTTACTATACCAGCATTGGTATATGGGTACCATAATTCGTGGTACCAGGAAGGCTTCTGGTTCCAGCTAGTGGGCAATTAGTGACTCTACTGAACTGGCCCTATCCCCAGCAGGGGAGGGAGTAGGTTTTTGCCCAACAGAGGTGGGGGCTTAGACGCTCCTTAGCTTGAGGGCACCCACGCTAATGACTGGTTAGCTTTGGTCTCATCAGATTCTGCTTTCTTTCTGGACAAGGTGGTGTCACTAGTCATTAGAGAAAATAAAAAGCAGGGAAGCCTGGCTGTGCTCCCCACAGCTCTGGCCAAGAAAGATCATCTCTCTAAGGGATCTATCTTTCCAGACAGCCCAGTTGTGATACAGACATGCTGGCATAAAAATCCTACTCAATGAAACACATAAGAATGAGAAGGGACCTGTATGGCTATGGTCTATCTTCTCTCTCCTGCAGCAGGGTTTACAACATGTTACTCTTGCAGTAAGATGCTGCAAAAACTAAGTGTGCAAGGCAAATGGGTATAGAGGGTAACTGGTGTTTGGTCTTTCAGAAACGTCAGCTCCAAGGCCCAGTCACCCACTCAGAGACCAAGACTTAGAATTTTTGCAAGTCACAGAAACAGATGCTGAGGGAGCCTACACGTTGCTGGATGCTCATAGCCTTGGGATTGGGTCTCTCTTCTCTCCATCCGTGATCCACCTGGTCCTTTCCCTGATCAAGATATCACATCTGTGATAAAGAGTTCTTAGAAACTAAGAACAACAAAATATAATACTCAGATGAATGTGGTAGTTCATGCCTCTAATCTCAGCATCTGGGAGACTGAGGCAGAACAACTGATATGAGTTCAGGGTGAGCGAAGATTCTAGAGTGAAACCCTATTCCAAAACAAAGCACAGAAGTGAAAGGACATCGCCTAGGAGCTTATGCTGTCTGGATTTTGATTCAATCGGTTTTCACTCGAGGTGGTGGGAAGTCCCTTCTGTACCTCTTGGTACAAGTGGTAGAAAGAATGAGTGAAGTACTATGCATGGTGGTGGATGTGCAACATGATAGGACTGAGAGAACACAGACCCTCCAGAGAAAAGCATCTCTTTGTTAATTCTCTGAATTTTGGTCACAGCTGGACTGCCTTCCTCAGACCACACATCCAGTGTTTTTAGGCCATTAGTGTTTTACTTCAGTTAAGGTACATTAAGAACTAACTTCATGATAGGAAGAGGAACTTAGTAGTCGGTTCTACAAACAGCAGGTGAGGAGGTTAGGAAGCAACTTCAATAAACTTGACAAGATAGAGGCTCAGGCATGGAGCCTGAGGCATGGTCCTCATAGTGATCAAAGTCTGGGAAGGAATTAAGCTCTTCGTTTTCTCTTTGGTAGAATGGGGAGAGAGTTGAACACAAAGTTCATCTGTCCACCCTGTGACTCAGTGTTGACTCCCAGACAGTGACAGAGTTACAGAAAATTCAATACCGGCTACCGTTCCAACAACCACAGGACACAGATGGGTCTCTGTGTGAAGACCATGTAGGTATTTTGGTGGAAAGTCTCCATAGATTAGGTGCCTGTCACCAGGTGGACGGTCCCTAGGTATACCTCTGAAGAGTTGTGGTTTTAGCCATTAGTTAGCCATACTTATGGTAAGTGGACAACATAACAGATACATGTAATTACTACCACCCTTCCCCCACCCTACTCCCCCACATACATACAACCAGGCCATCCAACAACAAGAGCATTCCAGTATAACCGAGAGACGTACAACCATACCATGCAGCAACCTGGGCATCTCCACTTCAGTCAATGACCAGGGTATCCCCTCACTACCATAAGTGCACTGAAATATGCTTCTGGTATGACCCTGTACTCTGTGTCTTGTGTACCTGGGGGCTGCATGGCAGATATGTCTTTCTATCTTTCTGGCTATTGCTTGGTCTCTTCCTCAGGACACATACACCTTGATTCAGGTTCCTGGTCCTAGGCACAGCCCAGAGAGCCTGGGACAAAGCCTTTGTGTCGGTGCCTTTGTGTGGCCACATGTTCAAAGTATTCTGGTTTGAGGGAACAATGGCCCCACCTGCTGCCCATGCAGGGGCCTCCAGAACCTCATTATCCTCCTGACCCCAGCCTGGGGATTGTTATCACCTGGGGTCCTTGTCCGGGAGACAAGAGGGTCAGAGTCTGAAAACCAGCGGCCACCCCCTGTAGAAACGCCTGTGCTCTCGGCTCCTCCATGCCTCTCTGTGGTCTGAGTCCTAAGTCTAGAGCCACACTGCTGGCTCCGGTGTGGTCACCAAAGCTTAATTGTCCTCAGACACTGGGGAGTGCTGATGTGCCATTCTATTCCAAATGTATCCACTCATTGTCTCAGAATTGAAAACACTTGTTGTTCCAAAGGGCAAATAGGACCCTGAACTCACCTTCGTAGGAGAACCCTTCCCATGGCCTTTGCTGGTGCTCCCACCTGGGCCTCCCCAAGGCTGCCGGCATCTCTCCCAGTGAGGCAGGTTCTGGATTAGAGAGGACAAGTGGAGGGGAAAAGCCCCTTCGTTATCCTAGGCCATGAGAGAATGGAAGGGGAGGGAGGGCCAGCCAGCCACAGTCCATGTGGCTTCCCAGGACCCAGGACAGGATTTTTATTTATAAAGCTAGACTGCCATTCCCAGGACTCAGGAGCAGTGTGGGAGGTGAGGCTCTGCTGCTGATGGACTTTGGGAACCTGGGATATGGCCCATGTGGAAACAGAAGGCGAAGTGGGTCTTTTGGAGACATTGGATAATTGAGAATGACCTGTGCTGAGAGCTGAGGACAGGGTAGCAAGGACCGATACTGAACTATACCTGAGGCTCTGTGCAACGCAGGGTGATGCTGTGCACATAAGCTGCCTACTACACAATAAGAGTACTTCGCCTAGGGTTGTTCTAGCTTAAAAGGAACCAGACTTTCCAGCATCCAGCATGCAGCCTGGCATTCAGCAAAGCTCACATTAATTTCCATTGTTTCTCTGTTTTGCCTGTCATCGGACCTTCATTATCCCAGGCGCCACACCATCCTCACCCCAGACCACACCCTAGAAATAATGACCTGGTCCAGGGTTACAACTCAGGCAAAAGCAAAGCTCGACAACATCAATAATGCCTGGTGTGTGACAGTCCACACTCCCACAGCCAAGGTCCCAGATCTGTGCACCGAAGGGTGTCCAGCTTCCCAGGCTGAGCACAAAGCTCATGACAGAGTCCTTGCACCCTGCTCCCCATGGAGACAATATATTCAGAGTACCCTGCAGAATGAATGCTGTGCTCCAGGCTTATAGAGGGGCTCAGCTTTGCCCCCTCTGCAACAGTCACTGAGGCTCACTGCTTTCTGAGACCAGAGTCAGCAGCATGTTGTCTTCCACACTCTCTCTCTCCTCTGTCTCCTCTTAGGCTGTCTAGGAGCGCCATACACCCAACAATTAAAGTAGAACAACCCAGGACCTCTAGAAGGCCCATATTCCTCACAATAATTACTTTGTGAGACTTGAACAAATTCTTATCTTTCGTTGACTTCAATGAGTGGTTTTCTTTAATTTTATTACAAGGGTCACCATGGCTTCAGAAAGAAGAATAAGAAGAGAGACAAAGAGGATGCTCTGAGATCTTAGCTCATATGTGGAAGAGAGCTGCTGATCTTTAGACACCAACGATGATCACTGGCTCACCTACTACCATATGGGACCAATGTGCCTGGGGTGACTTCAAAGAGTAGCAATGACCAATGAGCAACTTTCTGGTGGCCTTTTAAATCTCAAAATGTGTTACAGAGGGCTGCAGATCTGACTTCCCTTCACTCGTAGAGTCAACCCGACCAGTGTAATGCTCAAGGCTGTTCACACCTACATGAGGAGGTGGGAGGACTTCAACCACAAGGGACTGGGCTTCAGGGTAGCCACTTCCAGCAAACTGTGAGAATGTAGCAGGCTCATGCTTTCCCATATCTTAAGTGTGTATTAGGGGTAGAACAAAAAGAAGGAACTATGCCTTCTTGATGGTAACTCTCACACTATTGACTTTAAGAGCCATCTCTCTCTTCAGGATTTCTGCTCTAACAGCCACAGGTCCTGCTGCAAATCTAACACACGTTTCCAGCATGTGTGTGGCAGGGCTCAGACCTCAAACTACCAACAATGTTGAGGCAGCTACACAGGAGGCCTCTAGACATTCTTAGGAGCAGATGGCACGGTCCACCCTCTTGTCCAGAGCAGCCCAAAGGCATTGGCCACCCATAATCAGGGTCACAGAGACAACCCAGGGCAAGCCAGACTCCTCCACTCTCCCAGACGTTGGGTGGAGACTCTACAGTGCTGCAAGCTATGATTGGGGTGAATGGCAGGAATTGACCTGCTTCAGGATTCCAGACACACAGGTCTATGGAGGAGCCTTTGCCCGCAGTATCCATTGACCAGTAGCCAGAAGCAAGTGCTTGTGACAGATGGCTGGGAAGCACCAGGCATTCCTTGCTAGGGAATAAAGGTCAATGAGAGCAGTTTCTTTTGGTTTGCGATGGTGAAGTTGGATTCAGGGATACACAAGACACTGGCAAAACATTGCTTATCCTCGGTCACTGTATTGATCACCTTCAACACTTCAGTGAACTACCCTTCTCCTGCTAAAGGAAGCAAGGTGGTTTGGGACTTTGAATTGACTATGAGAGTGCTCCTGGGTTGACTATGAGACCCTTATGGTGATGGTGAATGAATGGGAACCATTGGTCTTCAACATGGATGGCTCCAGACAATGGATCTGGGACTGGGTGGAAGAAAATACAGAGGCAGGGGACTCTCTCTAGAACTAGAGCATCTTCTCCTCTCTTCCTTATCAGACTCCAGGCTTCCTACCTCTGGAACCAGTACGCCAGTATTGTTCTTAGCTTCCGGGATTGGTTCTGTGGCCATTAGTCTTGGATTGAGACATTCTTAATAGTTGACAGCCTAGAGTAGGACTTGTAGCTTCTGCCCACATGAACCAAATGCCCCAGTAAGTCTTTCTATCTCCATATATGCTATTGCTGCTGACTCTCTGGAGACCCTGACTAACCCAGGTATTGCTAGGAGTTCCTGAGAGGCTGTTCATCCAAGGGTAGTGATGAGGGTTGTTAGAGGGTGAGAACCTAATGATAAGTAGTTCTTGCTGGAGAATTCAGGGTTTGCAATAAGTATTTTTAGACAAAATACTTCCTATTGGATGATCCAGTGATTTAGCAAGTTGTCCATTGCTGGAATCCAGGCTACTGGCAGCCATTCTTGGTAGGACCAGAGCTATTGAAAAAGGCTTCTTATTGGCTGACTGGGGTTGTTTGAATGACAATGGCCTCCATAGGCTCATCTATTTTAATTCTTGGTCCTCATTGGTGGAACAGTTTGGGGAGGACTAGGAGGTGTGGCCTTGTTGGAGGAAGTGTGTCACAGAGTGGGTTTTGTGGCTTCTAAAGCCTCCTGCCATTCCTAATTCTGTCTCTGTCTCTTAGTTGTGGATCAAGTTGTGAGTGCTCAGCTGTTCCTGTCAACATGGCTTTGCTCTGATGAACTCTAACCCTCTGAAGTCATAATCAATCAAACGCGTTCTTTTTTTATGTTACCTTGGTCATGGTATTTTACTGAAGCAATAGGAAAGTAACTAAGACGTTGACTCGGGCAGTATGCTTGGGCATGTAGATGGTGTACCAGGAGTTTCCAGTTTAGAAGTTGCGGGTACTGGGAGTATTTCTTCTTGGGTCATCTAAGTTTGAACAGAAGTTTCTACTAAGGGCATATGGCTGCGATTGGCTGGAACACAGGGCTGTGACAAGCATTTGCATTGAGGGGTCTTGTACTAATACTCTGTATTTCTGTTGGTAGTTCTAATTTCCCATTCTAAAAATCTTCTCATTAGAGACTGCAAGAAACTATAAATTGTGTGTGTTTCTTTCTGGCTGCAGAAGTTAGACATAACCTCTGGGTGAGGCTGCTGTGTGCCTCAGAGCCCAGACTTGTTCTCTTTCAGTGTTTCTATGTTTCACATTTAGCAGGACCCTCATGCTGCTCAATGTGCAGTCAGAAGTTAGTCTCAAGGCAGTCACTCAAGGGGTCCAGAGCCAGGCATTGCTAGTATCACTTTCAGAGGTTGAATAGGGCATCTTTGATGGTTCCTACTCCCATAGAGAGCTACATCATGTATGGAGAAAAACTCAGGGAGGATGTGAGGAAATGTTCCAGGAAGTCTCCCCGACTCCAGAGAAGTCCAGTTCCCCATGAGAGATAGCACACATAGGATGTGTGATGAAGAGAATTATAGAGGGCAAGCCAAGGACTGCTGGGATATGTGGATAATACTCACCACATATTCGGGCTTGAAGTCAGTATTGTTGTGTCTAGGAATGATCAAGATCTCATTGCATGGATCCAGCTTAGCTCCCATTGGGGTAGCTTTTGTCTGGAGCCAATCCATCCTGAGGTCAAGACTCTAAGAAAGAGTTCTCATTGGGCTTAGAGAAGAACCAAACACACAAGAAGATGTGGTTCAGGGTGGAAGAGACAAATCCTGGCAAACCTGACGACTGCCACATCCACTTGCTTGATGCTCAGTGCCTGTATGGGAGTGAATTCGCAGGTGATTCTCCTTCGAGGAGAAGTGGAACAGGCGCCTCACATAGCCACTGCTTGCTTGCTGTCAGAGGTGTGTAACGGTTGCCTGCTGGAGACAGAGCCCCAGGCAGGTGGTTGTAAATGTGTAGGGCTCAAGCCCTTGCACAGTAAGGCACCCAGGGTCAGTGCCCCAGAGCAGCCGTTAATCACATGCTGTAGCTCTCAAGAAGCAGGCAGATGGCTCTGAACAACAAAACCTCATTAACCAGCAAGGACGTCTCTGTTCCCACAGAGGAGGGGCTGGGGAGACTGATGGGGCCTCCCTCCAGTTTACAGGCTTAGGCACAGTATATGCACAACAGAGGGAGACGAGGCCACACCCACCCAAGCTCTCCAGGTTGGCTTCTTGGAGCTAATCTAGGACAAAGCACCATGAACAGCATTAGCCAAGCCGTGGGGTTTTAGGATGTCTCCACATCCTCTATTCTAGAGGAGGAGGGAAAGGTAATCCCCCCAGCATAGGGCTTAGTTGCCCTGGGGTGAGAAGGCACCAGACTGTGGCCAACATAGACCAGGAAAGGGTTTTTATAACAAGCTGGCATGCTACAGACCCCAGGATTCTTTTAGAAAATCATGCAGCAGGTTTGTATTAGTTTGGAAACAAGTTGTTCTCATTGGGCTTAGAGAAGTGCTAAAATCTCCAGTGGGAGTGTCTGCAAAACTCTGTGTGAGTCCCTTTCCTGACAGCGCAGTTAATCACCTGCATGCTTTCTGAAGAACAAGAACAGCAACAGCCAGCACAAGGTACACAAACCAATGCTAGCATGTGCCAGTTACACTAAGTTGCTGAGGAATCATGGAATATGCCAGAATGATCTGCTAGGATCCATAGCCGGGGAGGGGTCCAGTTACTTCCCATGTATCCAAAGGCACTATCTCTAGTCACACAAGGAATGACAGAGGCTGATATTCAAGCTTCTGCACTCTGAGACCCCACGAAGGTCCCTTGCTAAGGTTCCGATTGGTGCTGTGGGCAGAGATGACCACAAGGTGTGCTGGTATCTGCTAACTGCTCACCTCCCCAGCTCTTCCACTGACCCTTTCTTTCTCTCATATGCCTCTCACCTATACTTGCCTCCACCTACCTGACCTCCATCAGTGTCAGAGTGCCTGCGGGGGCTTGGGGGGGGGGGATGTGGAAAGTGGTTGTGGTCAGACAAGGGTTCAAGGAGGAAACAAAGGGCAAAGGGGATGCTTACACAATGGGATACAGGCAGAGAAGTGAGAGCCCACGGTGGCTGCTTACCTGCAAGCTGATAATCTGGCACAAAAACCTTTTTTTTTTGCAAGGCAGACACTGCTGGCAGCTGCAACTTCTCATGCTTACTTAGGAAAACGTTTCCAGAGGCTCAGGATGAAGGTCAGATCTGTCGCTGGCAGGTAAACAGAGCCCACTCTCCCCCACCGTGGCATGGAAATCAGTAACATAAATATGGATTGAATTCCGTCCATCAAGTCTAACACGCCACTTCTTTCTTGTTCTCAGAGGAAAATGTAGCAAACCGGGGTGGGGAGCAAAGTCACCAGCCCTGTGCTCCACACACTTCAGCAGCGGCTGCTCTGGGATCCCTGTGCACACACACATCTCTCTCTGGGTGACCTTACTGACTCTGGACTGTGGCTCCCTCTGGTTACATTACCCATAGCTGCCCCACCCTTCCCTGCCTTGTGGTCTGCCCAGGCCCAAGCCAGGGCATCCCTCCTGCAGCTACAGTGTCCTCTTGTGGTCCATCGCTTGCTTCTCCTTCACTTTCTGGTGTTCACACCTTATTCCCAGGAGAACATCTGCTGCTGGGCCATGGGGCTGATGTGCGGCAGGAAGATGGATCTGGGAGCCCAGAGAGCCAGAAGCCTAGTAGAACTCTTGGGGTGATGTTCGCACTGCAGGGTGACAACCAGTAATCCTTTCTCATCGGTCACTAGCTCAATGTTCAGACAGGGTGCTATCTCTCCCTCGACCTTCAGGGTGACCTCAAGAATTCTGTAAACGAGGGTAGCATCCACATGTGCCGCTCCCTGAGCTCTAGCTGTGAAGAGAGGGCAGTGTCTCACAGAAATTGGTTGGCTAATGGATGGCCAAGTGGAAACATGCTAACTGCCTTCTTCTGCTTCTTGGTGTGTAACTCTTTGCCTGCCTTCACCCTGAATTTAAAGGTTCAATAACTGTCTCTCCATTAGTCGTAGTCTCTCAATCTTTTTGTTTGTTTGTTTGTTTGTTTTGTTTAAGGAAGATCTTTTTTTTTCAACATATATATCTGCATGGCAAAATACTTAAGATAATCAGCTTAAAGAGAGAGTATTAATTTTGGCTTACATTTTCAGAGGTTTTGGGCTATGGTCAACTAATTCTATTGCTTTTGGGCAGTGGCAGGGCAGAACATCATGGTGGATAGGCAATGACAGAGCAGCAGGAACCAGGAATTTGAGACATGCACTTGAAAAGCCTACCTCTTGTGGCATACCTCTACCCACTAGGACTACCTCCTAGTTTCCACTAGCTCCAAAAATACCAGCAAATGGAAAAGTCATCTATAGATTAACCGACGGATGAAGTCAGAGTATTCCTGATCCAATCGCCTTCTAAGACCCCATCTGCTGGAAGCCAAGCCTTTAACATAAACCTTGAGGAATATTTTAGATTCAACCCATAACAGTATCTTTCAAAATTTATATACTCAAACTCACTTAAGGAAGAAACGATGTGTAGGACCCTGGTGAGGGGAGCATTTATTTAATTCCTGTTGGAATTTCTGATATGCTTTGTAAAACATGGTATGATGTGGTGGGAGGGGTACCTTAGCAGTCCCATGCTGAGGCCTTCTCCTGCCCCAACTCCACCCAGGTATCAGCCATATAACTGTACTAGTATAAAGTGAAGTTTATTTGGGGGCGTGAGAAGGGAGTAGAGGCGAAGAAAGTAAAAAAGAAGAAGAGGAAGTGCAAGTGTGCGAGCACAAGAGAGAGAGACAGAGAGACAGAGAGAGCAGAGAGAGAAGAGAGAAGAAAAAAGAGGCCGGATGAGAACACTTGAAGAGAGAACATGGGAGGGAGAGAGAGAGAGAAAGAGAGAGAGAGAGAGAAAGAGAGAGAGAGAGAGGCCAGAGAGAAAGAGAGAGGGATCAGAGACAGTGAGAAATGAGACACACACACTCAGGGGAGAGAGAATGCAGAAGGGGACACACACACTCAGGTGTGCACCCACACCCAAATCTACACACAGAGGGAGTAGGGAAGCCAATTAGTCCCTTTTATAGCAAGCGGGCTCTACCAGGCTGTTGCTAGGTAACCATTGGGTGGAGTCTAGAAGAAACGCTAACAGATTCCTTACTGATGCAGGATAACAAATGATTTGTATTCATGTGTGTTCTCCTCACCCCAGCGTGTCTTCTTGTTGCCTCTGAATGTAAATAACACCCAGCCCCCAGGGTTGTCTGGAGTCTCCCTAAGGCCATCCCCCTGAAGTCGAAAGCTGGTGGTTATCAGTCTGCTATCAGCATCCTTCCCTCCACTCTCTGGTGTCAGGCCAGGCTTGGCATGTCTTGGTATCTCTGTGGGGAGGGCAGCATGGCACAAAGTCACAGAGAATTTCCCAATCTGCCCCGAGCCTCTGTCTGGCAAGGAGAGGGGAAAGCACCTGAGTTGTGTAGGTCTGCGCATAGGCTGGGTTCAAATCCTACAGTCCCCCTCAGGGTTTTTGGGGTTTGGTTCTAGAACCATCATGGAAAACCCAAATCCAAGGCTGTTCTCGGTCTTTACAGATGGCTTTGCATCTGCGCAGAATCGGCAGCATTCCTGGGCATGCTTGAAATGGCCTCCAAATGGCAGTTGCAATACTGTACTGGATAATAGGGTCGTGTGCTATCCATCCTCTTGTACCATTGTATCATTGCGCTCTCACGTGAGTGTGAATCATTTATGACCATAGGTAGATAAGGAATTTCCAACAGGAATTAAATAAATGCTCTCCTCACCAGGGTCCTACACATCGTTTCTTCCTTCAGTGAGTTTGAGTATATGGCAGAGAAAAGTCTGGATGTGTTCAGCACAGACAGATTCTTCCTAAGTATGACCTAATCCACAGTTGGTTAGTTGTACAGCTGTAGAAACTGATGTGGGTAGCCCTTCATGCTGTCTGAACACACTGGACCTGCACAGGAATAGCATAAACCTGGACTGGACCCTGAGACAATATGATCTCATAAATGGATATGAAGCAAAATATTGGCAAGGGCTAATGATGCAAGAATGAAGTTCTAGGAGGGAGACCTGAGGCCAAAGCAGTCCAGAGTGGAGAAGAGCCCTGCTGAGCCGACCCATCTGGTGAAGCCTGAAGCTGGAGAGGAGTCCAAACACCAGGAGATGTCTCTGGTCAGGGAAGTATGGCCTCAAGGAACGGTGTGAGGAGCCTCGAGACAGCAGGAGGAGCTTGCATTTCATCTCAAGTGTAAAAGGAAGTATCACAGAAGGGAAGCCTTGTGAACTCTGGCACCAGCTCTAGGAACTGAGAGGGAAACAGAGCTGCAGCTGACCTGGAAGAGCCCTTTTCCTCCGAGGAGTTGGGGACAGACCCATTCTTCCCAGAGAAAAAGTGTAGGTCAGGGGACTAGATACAGAAGCTGCCTGGTGTATCTTGGAGTTAGAACTGAGTGATGAGTGATGAGGTTGACAGAAACATAAAATAAAGAAGGCAGGTCTCATCTGACTCCCGGGGCCGTGGCTTATAAATTGGGTGCAAGTAATTGCCACCTACAGAGAGATAGGAAGGGTTTGTGTATAAATAATCTCATTCAATCTTTACAAAACAGTGTGTAGACACATCTAAATGAGAGAATTCTGGAATGCAAGGAATCTGCCCAAACGCAACACAACAGGTGGATTGTGAGCCCAGACCCACAGACTCTGATGCTTCCTGTCCAAGAGCGGTTTTTGTTCCCTAAGAGACAGAGAGCTATTCATCCATCACAGTGTCCCTGGGTATCAGCGAAGCTGCCCAGTTCCCACATTCTCACGAACCCACAGATTTTGAACAGCCACAGCCAGCTCACATTCGATGCTAAGGGCCAGATGTTGCAGGCCGAGGGGTGGGAAGGTGAACTGAATTCAGCTCAGCCTTCAGAACGTCTCTGTGGACAGAAACGCCACACCTTCTGCACAGATGTTTGTGAATGCTAATCACTGCTGAGCCTCACTCTGCTCCTGTGTGAGGAGGGCAACAAAGGGATGTTAATCAAGTGTGCATCACTGCCCCAAAGCTGCCAGGGATAAGCACTGAGCTAGATCTCATCTTCTCAACAGTGGAATTTTTCCTCACGTCAGCCTGAGTGCAGAGGAAAACTCTCTGAAGCTGTCGCCCCCTTCAGATAATTCTAGAAGATAAAGCTTTTCTGTAAGAGGTTTGGAATTACTTAGAATAAATAAAAACTATTTATTTTAGTGACTTAGTTTTTCTTGGGAGCTGGAATATTGTTCTCTGCTGTTTCTGGATTCTAGTTCAAATGTGTCCCCACTTCCCAGCAGATAGTGTGGCTGGAAGTCAGGGTAGATGCCACACAGTACACATGCTGCACCAGGAGGAAAACGGAAAGCACCACTCGCTGTCATTGGCATCGTTAGGATCATTAGAGGTGACTCTTAGGTGTGAGAGAGTGAAGTTCACTTCACATGATGAGATCTCTGGGAATCACTTAGCGTAGTCCCCAAGAACCATAGAAGCATCCTATAATGAGAATGAGCATAAATAGCAGGGCCAGCTTTAGTGCAGGCTCAGGAACAAAGCCTTTGAACAGTTGTGTCAGGGAGAAACAAGGCCAGCCTCCTGCTCAATGCTCACTTTGAAGCTTTGCAGACCAGCCATGTCGGGGTTTAGAGGCTGCTGTCCATGGTAACAGTTCTCTATTCACAAGGACCTCAGCAAATGATCAGGCTACCCCAGGGTGGATGGTGCCCACATACAGAGACAGTGCTATTCTCTCTATACCTCCCATGCAGAGATAGCAGGTGGCTCTCTGCCTGCACCCATCTCTGTGTTCCAAGTCTGAGATCGCTGACTTGGATCCCAGAACACCTCCTGCAAGCTTTGTCTCCCACCACCCACTTCTCTCTTCTCCCCGTTCTCTGTGGGTTCCAGTCTACATGCAGGGCATTCCTATCCTCAGAAGCAGAGCTTTCTACTCCCCAAACCTCAATATTCTTAACCCTTAACCTGCTATGCTCACTCTGAACATGTCTGTCTACATGTTATGCAGATAGAACTCTAATCCAAACAGGCAAAGGAACAGTCCCTTCCCACTTCCACCCTGTCCTCTACAGGTTAGTGTAGTGCAACTAGGCAAAGACTTGCCAGCTTGCTCCTGTCCAGTGTCTTCACATGAATGACAACGATTTCTCTGTGGCTGCATCTGGGTCTGGTGGCTGGGATATAATTCCGAGGATGTAGAAAGTCTACTGATCTTGTCCATACACCCCAATGGCATGCCTTGTTAGTGCAGGATCTGGAAACATGACGTGAGAAATTGTAGGAGAGTGTTGAGAAAATCTCCCGGGGGGAGGGGGAGAGACAAACAACAACAACAACACAAAAACCCACCTCTGTGGGTTTTTTTTTAACCCAACTGAAGACACAACCCCTGGCACTCTGTGTTGAAGAAAAGCGAGTCTTCAGCACAGGCATTCCAGGAAGGCAGAGATGTGGGGGGTATAAGAGGCACCCAGGCTCAGAGCTCTACTCACCACCCCCACACCTCCCCTTTCACCAGTCAGCAAGTGCCATGGGTTCGAATCATTGCTTTAGTGATACAGGATCAGTGTTGAGAGCCACCTTTCCCCTCCTCCACGCTCAGTTCAACAGAGATGCACCATCATCTTCATCTCAGCAGAAGACAGGGCAGCATCTACGGATCCCTCCAAGCAGAGGCTGAGGAGTAGGGAGAGATTCCAGCCACCAGAGTTAATGTCTCCTACTATAGGAAGTGGGATGGGCAGAGGCACTGAAAAGAAGGCTATTTGTAGCCAACTCACTGGAGCAGGCTAGTGGGCACAGAGGTGGCTCACTCTGGGTGCTTCTTGGGGCAACGAGGGGGAACACTTGCAAGATGTAAAGGTGACATCCCTTCAAGAAAATCCCCTCTTGAGATAGTGAGAGGTTGTGGCCTTCTGTTAGTCTGAGGAATAGTAGAAGAAAAGATGAAAAGGAAAAAAAAAAAGATGGTTTCTATGGTACTTAGGGTAAGGGACATCTCATAGTCGTTAGTGACAAGGGTCAGGATTTGACACTTAGCCTTGAGCCTGACATATTTCTTTGGTATTGTCCCACTTTCAGGTTGGGTTTGACACTTTGAATTAAGCCTGGTCACTGACTCTCACAGGCCTACCAGGGCTGGGAAGAGTAGTCCAGCACACAACTTAAGTTACTGAACTATGGTTCCCAAACAAGGACCTTTTCTCTGCACAGGATGACAAAGTCCTGTCAAAATAGTGACCATTGATCTTCCCCTCCTCCACGCTCCCTATAGAAGCTCTGAACTATGAGGGCAAAACATAAAGGCTTAGGGTGCTGGCTCAGGTTTCTAAGTGACAAGCCGGGGAGTGGGAGCCTTCGTGCATGAGTAATGAGCCTGTGTGAAGACAGAGGTTGGTCTCCTCAGCATCTGGAGAGTGCACTTGCTTGAGGAAGGACAAAACGGGCTTCCTTGGGGTTTGGAGGGCAGGCCAGTGTTAGCAAAAGCACAGATGAACCTCATCTGCTCTCCCACCGAGTACTGATTTTTTGAGCCACTAGTTCAGTTTTCATGCCTGACCACTTGTGTTGGACTTTTCTATGTAAATGGTGACCACAAACAACTTCATTTCCTGGTCCCGTGGCTCTGAGAAAGAGTCCCCTAGGGTTCTGATGGAAGCATAGCACCTCTGATCCTACACATAACTATGCACAAGAGTCTCTTGGGTGTGGGCCGGGTGGGTCCTCTGTAGGAAGTCTGCTACATTGGCTGTGTCCTTGTCCATGGCCTGCAGGACATCCACAGGAACTTGGCTGTCATTTCTGTTTGGGCATCTGTGACTCTTGGCTTCCTGCTGCGTAAGAAGCTCCAAGACTCAATATTTCCACCCTAGGTCAACCTTCCTTCATGAATGAGTCATTTTTTTTAACACCAATTTGTTAAAGAAACTCATTATTCCTTCTGTCTGCTTCCAAGGTGTTGTTTGGACATGTGACAGTGAGGGCCAGGGGTATGTTTAGAGGTTAAATGAAGCCTAGGGACTTATTTGTTCTCAGGGACACACATCTGTAGTGCTAGCTGTGGGTCTGCTGTGTCCAACGCCATTATGGAGACATAGGTGCTCCTCCTAGCTCACACTCTTAGGATGACTGCTTCCAGAGTCTTATAGGGACCCATCCTAACCAATACAATGGGGACATAAGTTATGGAAAGGCTCCTATTTGTAAACATAAACTCATTCTCAGACTCTGTAATCATTTAAGTATGTTTGGCCCAGGGAGTGGCACTATTAGGAGGTGTGGCCCTGTTGGAGTAGGCGTGGCCATGTTGGAATAAGTGTGCTACTGTGGGCATGGGCTTTATGACCCTCATTCTAGCTGCCTGGAAGCCAGTCTTCTCCTGTTTGCCTTCAGACTAAGATGTAGAACTATCAGCTCTTTTTACACCATGTCTGACTGGATGCTGCCTGGATGCTGTCTGGATGCTGTCTGGATGCTGCCTGGATGCTATCTGGATGCTGCCATGTTCCCACCTTGGTGGTAATGGACTGAACCTCTGAACCTGTAAGCCTGCCCCAATTAAATGTTGTCCTTGGTCACAGCAGTAAAACCCTAACTAAGACAGACTCACAAGTGGTGTGTTGCTTGGAAGCTTAAACGTAGCTTGTATGACACCTCCCACCTTGCCTCATGTGGCTCCTCTGGGGGCTTCCAGGCTTGGTGTCCTCCAAGGTCTTGTTGAGCTCCCATGCTCAGCTTCGTTACTGGTCTGTGTTTCTCTCTATGGCTGGGCAGACCAAGGTTGTGATCAAGTAGAGAAAAGAGGGGTTCAGGGAATGTCCCATCTCAGGCTGTGAAGAACCTCGTTGCAGCAGCAATTAGCTGCCTTGCCAATTAACACTGTCTTTGTCACAAGGAGTAATGGGAACCATTTTGTCTTGGAACCAAAAAACTTAGATGGCACGCCACCTTGTTGTGATGTAGCGGTGAGGTGGAAAGACGAGAAGTTGAGTCCTCCTGGACCATTTTCATCCCGTTTTCCCCTCCAGAAGTATTAAGTCAAGTACCTTGAAGAGTCTTCTAGAGCTACACCAGGCACTGCGACAACCTCTATTCGGATGGGTCTTTTTACTGTTGTTTTGGTTTTTGTTTGTTTTGCTGTTTTTGTTTTTATCTAAATTAATGAAAATTGATTGGTGTCTGAATGCCTGCCTTGAGCTACATCTGCAGTTCACTGGGGTGTCTGTTGCTTGGTACCCTCAGCTCTGGAAGCTTTCTGTTACTTCAGCGAGTCCTGTAGTTCAGCTCCTAGAATCAGGAACTTGAACTCACTCCTTCCACGACTTGCCCTGACTGGAAGGCGCTGATGAGTTAACCTGGCTCCTTAGATGCTCACTGCTCCCCTCTCAGAGATTCTTCTGACTTCCTTGTGGTGGGGAGGGAGAGTGGTTTTCCTCGTGACACACAGACACGTGTTATTAACCACTATCTTAGATTGTCTAAGCCACAGATAAAGCTATTAATTTTTTTTAACTAGCCTAAGTTAACTGTAAATGAATTTCTTGTCATGCTTGATTATTTCTCCATGTTCCCTGCTTGCCATCGGACTCTGTTTTCCCTCAAATCCTAAATTAAATCTTATTCTTTAGATGTTCAATAATGGAATTTCTATTGGCCCTACTGCTAAAACCATTTGTTTCAAGTTCAAAAGCGCATCCATGTTTGAAAAGCCATCCATCTCGGACTTTTCAGAACCTTATTTGCAGTGGCCACTCAACAATTTTGGCCAAATTGATTTAAACCTTTGACTGAACTCCACTAATAGCATTTTAGGACAGGCACAAGACATTGACAATTAGCTTCCCAGAACCGTCTGGCCTTTCGGCAGATGCTCTGAAGGTCCTTGGAAAGCCCCAAGGGGTGGAGAGCTAGCTTGTGGGGGATGGACCAGTGGAAGCTGTCGGTAGAATTCTCATGTCAGCAAGAGGCTTTCCCTCCTCCTTTTATGGTACCCTCCCATATGGAATGTAACGCTCATCCCAGCAACTGATTTAAGAAGTATCCAATAATGAGCTGGGAACGGTCCAAGGGTCAGCTTACAGGAGCTGTACCCCAACTTTCCCCTCAAGATCAAAGGGTAGATAAAATAATAAGCATGGAGATGAACTATGTGTCCTTGTCCTCAAAGTGGCCTGTTCCTGTCTGCGTGCCTCCCTCTGGGTATGTGGAGTTCTACCTATACTTTCTACCCTGTGCCTCCAGTGCAATGGAGGGCCCTGGACCCGAAGGCTGGTCTAGGTTACAGGGCACATGAGGCAGCTAGGTCCTAAGGAGGTTCCAGGCCTGGCTCTCAGCTTTCCCCTCTGCAGCCCAGTGCAGCCTCATCTCTCTGCATACTGTGCCCCTTTCCAGAGTCTGCATAGAAGACCTTCAGGAGAAATCTTCCTCCAGGATGTAGTATTCTCATTTTACTTTTATTCCTTCCTGTTTGTTCGATGCTCATCTGGATCCCAAGGCCTTCACAGCTTGAGGGCAGCCAGAGATAAGGTTTATAATTCACCCCAGACTGCAACTCACTAGACGTGACCAAATAGTATAATCAAGCCTAGCATTAATGTTTAGCCAAGCTCCAGCCCAGAGCAGAGCACAGGATGAGAGGAAGTGGCTGAGGTTCTGAAGCAGGAAAGAAGTACAGAATGTGGTGGCAGAGGGGAGGCGATCGCAATAGCAGGAAGCAGCCTGGACACACTTCTGTGGTTAGAAGGAGAAAACTCCTCCTTTGCATCTGCCCCAAGAGGTCTTTGATATCAGTTTGTCTATTCACTTGGTTGAGTTAAGAGCTGAACAACAGAGGAGCCGCTCTCGGGTAGCAAAACAGCTGACCTGTTACGGACACAGGGCAGACAAGCAACTGCCATTCTCATGAACAATGCTGGCATGCCTGTATTTCATGTCTCTGTTTCACCCGCTGTGCTGAGGCTCTTTAAGAGAAGAGAACTCCTTCCGTCTGCAGAAGAGCATACCCCCAACACCATCTCACTGAGTGGTGGCAAATGAATAGCCCTACTGTGAATTAGCATCAATCTAAGGCATGGCCCAGAAATTTTAAAAAAGGATTAACAGTTTGTTGAAGTGACCTTTATACATCCTGAAATAAGCCTTATTGAAGAACTCAGTTTTCTGTCTAGTTCTGGAATGTTCCATCACAGGAAGTGACACCGAGTTTCACGAGGGCTTCCCTACCTACCCTTCCAGTCCTGTGAGCGCCAACATCCACACCTCTACAGATGCGCCTCCTGAGGACACATCATAGAAGTAGGAACTCTGTCTACTGGAGGACATATACAGGTGACCTGTTTCACAGAGCCTGATGTTTGCCTGTTGTAATGCATGCGCATGAGCACCCTCACACACATGCACATGCTCACACTCTTGCTCACACACACATATACACATACACACATACACCCTCACACTTACACACACACACACACACCTTCCTTTTATAGCTGTATCACTTTGCATGGATAGGCCTTGGTTTTCTTTTCCACTCATCTGTTGAGAACATTTGAGTATTCCCAGTGTTTGACTTTTGTGGACAAGGCCGCTGTGAGCATCTATGTACATACCCTTGTTTTGAATCTCACTTTTTTTTTTCTGTTGAGTGAGTAAATACCACATACATACATTTATTTCCCTTAAGTACTTAAGTGATAGACATTATTAAAAATATATATTAGATATCATTTAGCTACAATCATTAATTCAACCATTAAAAACAGGTTTGAAACATATGGTACTACTTTAGGGAGGTCAAGGGCTGAAGGAAAGGTCAGAGGTGTGGAAGTCAGCTGCTGGAAGTCCTCTTCATTCAAGAGTCTATAGTAGTTTTCAAGATTCAGTCCAGAAGCCCCATTCTTGACTCAGCAAACCGGTCAGGGCAAGAGGTCATTTTTCTGCCCTAAGAGTGAAATTGCTGGAATACGGAGATTCTGTTTTGTATGTTCAGCTTCTTGGAACCCTCTGCTATTTCCCGTTCCCACCTGCTATACACAAGGGCTCCATGTCTCTCCAGATCTTTGCCAGAACTTCTTTCTCTCCCATTTCCTCATTTCTTCCTTCTTTTAGTTATGGCTTTCCTCTCGTAGCATGACCCTTTTAAATCTGGAGGCCTCCTCTATCCCCCTAGGCCACCAAACAGGAAACAAACAACTTTTAACCCCTAAGCAAGGGTCACCATTAACCAGATGAGGCTGTGGGTACTGCTCATGGCCTCCAGGGAACCTGGCTTTCTAACATGTATTACCCATAAAGACTTCCAGCCACTTGAGAGGTCCAGACAATTTTCTCCTTGACTCCTTGGAGTGGGTCGATCCTTTGCAGCCTGGCTGCTCTCATTGTCCTGGCTGGGTCTTCACCGTTTCACCAGTCTCTCCCTCCATTCCACTCTCTTGGGTGTTAAATGGCCTTCTCTCTCAAAGGTGTTTCTCAGTCAGTGTGTTTGCCTCTGAGGTCACTGCAAGAGATGACCTCCGTTGTTTCTGGAACACTGAGCTCATGGTGGGCCCTTGCAGGGGACAGGCAGGTGTTGAGGTTGCCTGTATTGGGATGTATATCTTGAGTCTGACCATTGGGAGGACTGAGGGGTTGAAGGTAATTCATTAAGCAGGACCCTGGGACTATAGGAACACAGGCCCCACCACGAAGTAACCACGTGATCCAACAACATGAGGGCTCTTGTTGCCAGTGCTGTAATAAGGATGTCCCTTATAGGTTCACATGATCAAATACATGGTCCTTGATAGGCAGACTGTTCAGGGTAGATTACAGGTGTGGTCTTACTGGAGGAAATATATCACTGTGGTCAAGCTTTGAGGCTTTAGAAAGACTTGCACCATTTAGAGTGCACTGTCTTTTTTCGGCCTCCTGTTTTCGGTTGGAGACTTGAGCTCTTGGCTGCTGTAGTGATTTGAATGGGTTTGGTCCTCATAGACTCATGTGTTTGAATATGCTTGGCCCAGAGAGTGGCACTATTTGGAGGTGTGGCCTTGTTGGAGTGGGTGTGGACTTGTTGGAGGAAGTGTGTCACTTTGTGGGGTGGGCTATGAGACCCTCCCGCAAGCTGCCTGGAGACAGTCTTCTCCTGGTTCCCTTTAGAACAAGATGTAGAACTCTCCTCTCCTTCTCCAGATGCCATGCTTCCTGCCTGAATGATAATGGATTGAACCTCTAAACCTGTTGTCCTTTATAAGAGTTGCCTTGGTCATGGTTTCACTTCACAGCAATGGAGACCCTGACAAGGACAGCTGGTTTTGCTGCCCTTCTTTTGCTCAGCCATCATGGACACAAACCCTCTAAAACTAAACACTTTCTTTTACAGTTATGTCAGGCATACTGTTTTATCCCAGCAACAGAAAAGTAACTAAGATGTCGCCTGAGTTCCTATCTGGTGTTGCTGAGCACATACTGTGTATAGACTAAGCAGAATCAGCAGGCCTCCTGCCCGTGGGCGCAGTTCAACCAGTACAAACTCCCAGTCAACGACCCTTCCTACTGTGGGTGGTAGGGGCTGCTAAGTACGACCTCAGGTGAGGCTTCAAGTATCCTTGAAATCAAGATGATTCTGCTGTCCCTCGAAAAGACTCAGAAGGTGGGAGAGGTGGATAAGTGTCTCCAGCACAGAACAGCACTGCTGGGCCGGATGGAGAATGTCATTAACCCGAAGAGACAGGAAGTTAAAAGTTGGATAACGTAGTGCTACAAATCTCATCCCAAATCCCCTAGCTCCAGGCTGTCATAAATATTGTTCTCCTCACAGGGATCCAAGGAGGCAGAAAGGAGTCATATCACCTCTCCAGTTGTTAGGGCAGAACTCCCAGGGCCCAGAGAGCTTAATGACTCGTCTGAAATACATCATGATGCTGATCCGCTGCCCCCAAATAGCATCATCAACCAGTGTCCACATTGGGCCAGTCAGTACAGAATCCACAGATACAGGTGCATGCCTTAGCTCTCCCATACCTAGGAAGGAAAATAAATGTTTTTGAAATAAATGACATTCAGAATGGTTCAGCCATTCCTGGCCAATAGAGTTTTAAGGAAACCTTTGGTAAGACAAAGCAAAGAATGTTGTAAACTATTGTGTCATAACATTTGTGACTATCTGGTTGGCAAGTCTGAACTCCTGGGTTCATAATTAGGTTTTCTCATAGGGTTATGGTAGGGGAGGTAGTTACTTACCATCCGAGAGGCAGTCAAAGGGAATGGGCAGCAATGACTCAGAACATACCCAGGGACTTAGTTCACTGGTGTAGTCCACATCAGCATCCCTAGGTGACCCTATGGGACATAAGAAATGGACTTGGCTAGGCAAGCACAGCTATAAGTATCTGCAAAAGGCCGTGAGCAGCCTGTCGTCCTGGCTCATGCTTATGCGGTTTCCTTTGGGGTTTTAACAGTCATCTTGTCACAGCATGTACATCAGATTGTCCTTGGTTCTGAGTATGTCCACTGGAACTTCAGAGGCTGCAAAGCTACTTTCTGGGAGTCAGAGACTTCCAGAGACCTTGGGGACAATCACCGAGATGGCACTCATCACTGGGAGCCTTGCTGGAATTCACCAGTAGGCTGTTCTCTCTGTCTTGTCTTGTGCCATTCTCCAAGTCTGCCCTTGCTTTCTATAGGAGAGATGGAAGCCTCATACAGGATGGGATACACACAGCTAGTGTCCCTTGTCCTCCAGAGTTCACATTGTTGTACAGAACTCCCAAGCCCTTCCTGGGGAACAGGCCGCTGGGCAGCACACGCACCTTAGCACAACAAGCATCCTTCTCTCATATTTTAAGTTCACTTGCACACACCATGTTTCTTCCTTTTTGAAAAGCATATATTAACATTTGGTACAGCACTTGGACTCTCCGAAACACAGTTGTAGAAAATGCAATCTATAAACATTGTTGGATTAACAATTCAAGTGTCACTCAAAGAAGGTCTTTTAACAGATTTATTAAAGTGTGATTTTTAAATGCCATGAAACGTGCCCATTTCAAATGCAGAATTCAATGGTTTTTGCATTCTTGCAGATTACACAATCATTACCATAATTTAATATTAGAACTTTTCATTGTCCCTCCAAAGAAACCTGCTGTCATCAACACTCACTTCCATTTTTCTCCTCCCTGCAGCCCTGGGCGACCCTAACCTAACGTTGTGTCTCTGCCATCTGCTCTGTCTTGACAGTGCTTTACATGGAATCACTCTAAGCTTGGTGTTTGTGGCTCGCTACTTAAATTTTGCCTCATATTTTCAATGTTCATCCCACATCTTTTTAATGGTTGAATAACGTTCACACATACACACACACATACAAAAATATACACACACAGATACAAAAATATACACACACAGATACAAAAATACACAGACAGACACACAGACACAGACAGACACAGAGAGAGAGGGACACACAGACAGACAGACAGGCAGGCAGGCAGACAGACAGACAGACACACACACACACACACACACACACACACACACACACACGAGAGTTGGTGCTTGGATTCCATGAGGGATTTTCCCTAAGATACCTCATGGATACTCAATCCGTGGATGTTCAAGTCCCCTTATAAAATGGGATATGTACTGTAACTTGTGCATGCCCTCCTCTATTCTTTAAATGATCTCTAGATGACTTGTGAGATTTAATATAATATAAATTATATTTGTAGATGGTGACATTGTGTTCTTTAGGGAACTATGGCAAGCAGAATATGCACATTCAATACACATTTGGTTCTTAAAAATGCATTTTTAAAGCTGCAGTTGTACTTATGAATTTTACTTCAGTCTGTCAGTTGATGAACATCTGGATTGTTTCCATATTTTAGCTGTTTTGAATAGTGCCATATGGAATTTGGGGAGGGGATGGGTGTTAGGGATTGTCAGAGAGATAGATCCAACACAATTTGTCTAAATATAAGTAGATATAGGAGAAGAGATTTGATAGAATTGGAGGTCAGTAACCCTATCATGGCCACCCAGCAGCTGAAAGTTTGAATCAGTGCATTGTATCTTAGACAAGTGTGAAGGTCTTAGGACCTAAGAAGCAGATGTCATGGTTCTCATGCTGTGAATGATGGCCCAGGAGCATGAACAGCCCCTGGAATGAGTCTAAGAACCCGAAGGCCAGAATCTTTGAGTTGAGATACAAGGAGAAGCAACACAGCTTCTGAAAAGGGAGGGCATCTCTGCCTTTCTTCTGCCCTTCCCTTCTATTGAGGCCTTAGCCTAGTACATGCAGCCACTGACACTGAGGGCAGACCCTTCCCATCTGTCCACTAACTCGCATGCAGATCTTCTGAAGATAATCCCAGGCAGTCCAACCCAGGGCTACACTGTTTGGCTTCTCTGTTAGTGGGAGACAGATCCCTCAGTGCTGACCAAAGCTTCGAGGGTAATGAATACAGCAAATTAGAATAACTTTAGCAGCACCCTGGGAATTCCCAGTCAAGTCTAGCATTGTCTCAGAGTTCCTATTGCCATGACAAAACACAATGGCCAAAAGCAACTTTGGGAGAAAATAATTTATTTCATCCTATACTTCTGGGTAACACTCCATCACTGAGGGAAGTCAGGGCTAGAACTCAAGGAAGGACTCTGAAGGCAGGAATGGGAGCAGAGGGTATGAAGAACTGCTGCTTATTGGCTTGGTCCTTATAGTTTGCTCAGCCTGGTTTCTTATGCAACTCTGGACTGCCTGCCCAGAGGGAGTACCACATGGTGATCTGAGCCCTTTCAGGGCAATTATTAATTAAGAAGATGCCTTACAGTTTTACCTGCACCCATAGGTCATTCTGGTGAGGCATTTTATCAATGGGAAGTTCCTTCCTCTCTAATGACTGAAGTTTGTGTCAAGTTGACAAACAACGATGACAACAACAGCAGCAGCAGCAACAACGACAACAACTAGCCATTACACACACTCAGCAAGCACCTCAGCAGCCCTTGGTTCTTTGCTTGGAGCAGTGGCCCACAGCTTCATTCTTGACAGGTCTGGACATTTTATCATCTTGACGAGATTGGGTTATTGCAGTTTCCCATCAACTTTAGTCAAAGAGCAAGGTAACACAAAGAGACACCCCAAGGGACCTGCACTCCTCACATCGTCTTCCTCCTCTCGGTTGTGGAGTGACCATGCAGTTTCACCTTCAAAGTCTTGGCCAGTCATCCCTGTAATACTGTAACTAGTCCTGGCTAGTCATCCCTGTGAATACTCTAACTAGTTCTGGCTAGTTATTACTGTAACTTCCTTTTCAGCATGTTATTTCGGGGGCTTGAGAAGCCAGAAGTAGCCAGAGGAAAGTCTTAACTTGCAGTTCAATGTCATCACTGTTGTGGCTCCTGGAAGAAACAAATCCTGCACTAGAACCAAGACTTCTAAGCCACCAGAGCATTCTATTATGGAACAGGAAATGCACATTTTGCAAGTGTGTCACCAGAGGTGAAGCAGATAGTTAAAAATTCCCACTTCTACCCCTTGGTTCTTGGGTTCTTGACTCCTTGACAACCTTATATTAGATGCTGATGCAGCATACATGCAGTCTTCTGGAGAACTTTTGGCTTCATACACTGTACTGTCACCAACTAGCACTGTATCTGTGACTTCAAAGGACTAGTCCATAGTTCTAGCAATCCATACGTTTCATTATGGTAAGGTCTAAATCCCATAAGCAGGAGACCACTGCTGTACTTCTGGGTCAATAATGCATTAATGCAATAGTGTAATAATTTAATAATGCAAAGGCAGATGTCCTGGAGTCCAATGGCTTTAGAACTTGGAGCTCTGATGTCCAAGAGCAGGAGAAGAAGAAGATCTCTGCTCCTGGAGAGGAAGTGGAATGGTATGTACTGAAGTATAAGACATGATAAATGCCCTAACAGTGATATGTTTTTATGTTTGTCTTTAAAATATTCTTATTAATTCTTTAAGGATTGTATGCAATGTATTTTGATCATATTTACCTCCAACTCTTCCCCTTAACTTTTCCCAGACCTACTTCTACCATTATATCCCCAATGTATGCCCCTTTTGTATAATCCATAGACCACAATTTGCCCTGTCTGTATGACTATCCACTAGAATATAGTCAATCTACCAGGAGCTAAATCCTTAAAGACAAGACTCTCCCTCACTCAGAAGTCACCAATTATCCATAGCTCCCCAGTTGGTGGTGGGGCCTCATAAATCCTTTCCTATCCCATGCTGGAGTATCAACTGGTTTAATATTGGACACAATAGAAAACTACTTCTGTGAGGTAATAAGGGCAGTTGTCCATCAAGAGGTCACTGTTTTTCTCCAGTTCTTACTAATGGCTCTAATCATCTTTCTGCACCCCCTGCCCTGCTCTTCTTCCTCAATCATCCCTGAGCCTCAGGGAGAGGGTATGATACAGATGTCCCACTGTGGCTGAGCCAACCACAGTCATCAACTCTTTGATCAACTTTAAGTTTCTGTGTTAACTGTAGTAAAAAAATATATATTTAAAATATCTTGGTGTGGGGTTTTTACTTGCCTTTGACAATTTATGCTTTCAGAAGACATATATAGTCTTGTGTTGTTAAATATGTCTTAGGCAGCACAATAGCTGGGCAGTTGTCCACTCTCCATGTTGTTAGAATCTATTTCCCTATGAATAACATTGAATTGTTATTTACTATTTTTTTATGTTTTATCTGGGCTGTTCTTAGCTCTAATTGGCCAGCCCACAGAACCATATCTCTTTTGTTTGTTTGTTTCTCATTCCTACAGTTCCCTGGACCTGCAGGGACAATCAGCGGGGACCCAGGGCAGGAGAGAGAGAGAGAGAGAGAGAGAGAGAGAGAGAGAGAGAGAGAGAAGAGACACGAAGAATAAGAGCAAGTCAATCATACTGATCAAGCTCTGAAAACTTTATTCAGGAGTGGCAATATAAGCATAAGCAAGAGAAGGCTCCAAGGGAGGGTGGAAGAGCCCGGGGGCTCTCTGAAGGTCAGGTGGCAATCTTCAGCTCCTGGAACCAATGGTCACAGTGTCCTCTTTTCTCACAAACATTCTTACTGTTATGACCATGAATGTTCTCTCAGTATTGTTTATGTAAGCTCAAAAATATCCACAAGGCCATGGCTGAGGCCATGGCTGCTGGCACTACCCCGTGGTGGTTCTCTCTCTCCCTCTTCCACATTCTTCTTTTTACATGGCCATTTCCTTCTCTCTCTCTTCCCCTCCTCATGGTCTCCTCTCTCTAACCCTGCAAAAATCTCCCCTATCTCTCTTCTGTCTGACTATTGGCTACCAATCAGAATTCATTTGGGAAGAAGCAAGGTCCTAGAGGCTATGTGCAGACTTCAGTTCTTGGAGGCCAGCACTTAGCATTGTAATAAACAAACAAACAAACAAAAGACAAAACCTCAACAGTTAACCACCATCTACTACACAAAGAAACTTCTCTGGTGAGTTCTGACAGAGTTTCACTAGTTACCAGTAGAGAGATATGAATTTAGAGGGTAGTTGGAGACCATCTCCATTTAGCTGAATAATAATAGTAGGCTCGCCCCTGGGTCTGTAAGCTCCTCAATCATGGATTCTTGGGTAGATTTGTAGTACCAGGCATGGGTTTGTTATTCTAGTTTAAGAGTACTTTATCCTAGATATCTCATCAGACATACAATATGAAGACATTTTCCACTGTTCTGTAGGTTGACTTTCATCTCCTTGATTTCATCCTCTGAAGCCCAAAGTTGCCATTTACCTCATTACCCACTCGCACTCTCTCTACCCATTGCTTTGTTATGTCTGAAAATCCATTGTCTACCTTAAGGTTCTGAAGATCAGTCACTGTTTCTCTTCTAGGCTTGAAGAGCTTTAGTCCCTACATTAGGTCATTTGGGTCCAATCTGAGTGAGTTCTTGAGCTTAGGTTACTAAGCTTTACATACTTTCAGGGATGTCCAGTTATCACCAGGCTTCCAGTTTCCATGAGCTGTCACTCAAACTGAGGTGAACTTTGGTGATGTTGCTTCCTGTGAGTTATTCCTGCTCCTTTAAGTAACCTGTCATCAATACTCCTACAAGTAATACCAATAAACTCATTGATTCACCCAAGTTAGACCATAGTGGTAACCTGACTTCCTTTGGCCTGTCATTGACTCCCTATGGAGTGAGTAGATGTTTTCTTATGTTTCCCAGGAATATAGACACACAACAGATAAGGACAATGAAAACATCCACAGGTTACTCACAGACAGCTGGTCAAAGAAGATATAGATGTCATGGACACTTCTGCACGAGGATCTGAATTTCTGTCACCAGCATGGACTCCAGGCTGTCAGATACTGAACTGTTTCTACCTATAGACACCAGTCACCCAGTAGTACCATCTAGCAGCAGCTATGGGGACTTTGAAAGGACCTGACAGTCAAATGGTCCCTCATGGGACAAGGCAATCAACAATGACTGGACAGCTTATTCCCTCAGCTGAAAGAAAATACCATGCCCGAGGAGACCATGACCATTGTAGGAGGATGTCAAATCAGAGTCAGATAGAAACTGGATGGTGTTAGTCTTGTCAAATTTTAATCATCAGATGATCTGGGAGATTCTACTGAACTGATGAAAAAAATCTTTCTTCAAATTATGACATTTATTAGGAAGTTCTGTGTGGCTTAAATGTCACTTGCCAGATATTTGAGCGCAGAAATCTGCCTTGAAGTTGGCCTAAAGGCTGTCCTGAATTAAAGCTGAAGAAATATAAGGAAGCAAAGGGTTTACAGAGAGGCTGAAAGTGAGCTTAGTGGTCAAGCTGAGTTCCTACAATCAATCATTCAATCAATCAATCAATGTAAATTCCTTGAGGTGTAATTCACATAAAAGAATATTCACTAAGTCTTGTGGTCAGCATTCAGAGATTTGACCAATATAGATTTATAGTCACGAAGCTGCTAGCAGCATATACAAATTATTTCCATCTCTACGAACTTCTCTTACGCTATTGCGGGTTACAGTCAGTCTGGACCCAATAACTGCTCCTCAGTACCATGGTTTCCCTTTTCAAAACTTTCCCATGAATGGAATCATCCGATGTGCAATCCCTGCATCTGTTTCATTTTCTAACTGAACTACAGCCTGTGTATTCATTCAGTGATTGAGGTCATTTCGTGAATAAACGGCTGTGAAGATCTGAGCATAGGACACCGTGTGACCATAAATGTTCCCTTCCCCGTGAAAGACTTAGGAAGCAATGGCTGACTTGTGTTTTATTCACATTTGTGATCTTTTTTCTTTTCTTCATTTTCATCAGCAATGCTGGAGAATTCCACACTGCAATTTTTACCAACATTGAATATTGCCAGAAGTTAAAAATATGCATGCACTCCTAATGAGCATGTTGTGACATGTCTGTGGTATTGATTTGAATATTTCTAATCAATAGAAATGTTAGACATCCTCTGATTTGCTGATTTTATTCTAGCTTCCTGACTGGGCTATCTATTCAACTCTTTTACCTATTTTTAAAAAGTACTTGTTTACACCAAAATTAAACCAAGAAGTAAAAAAAATCTAAATAGACCCATATCAAATGAGGGGACTGAAATAGTAACAAAACCCCCTTGCACTAAAAAAATACTCCAGGGCCAGATGGATTCACAGCAGAATTCTACCAGACTTTGAAAGATCTGCAGTGAATCCTTCTTCAACTATTCAAAAAAGGAGGAGGAAGAAGGGAGGAGGAAGAAAGGAAGAGGAGGAGGAAGAAGAGAAAGAGAGGAGGAAGAAGAGAAGAGGTGGAGGAGGAGGAAGAAGAGATGAGGAAGAGGAAGAAGAGAAGGAGGAGGAAGAGAAGGAGGAAGAAAAAAAATATCCCTGATGAACATAGATTTAAAAATGCTCAATAAAATTCTTAGAAACAGAATATATAAAAGAGATTACCCTCCATGACCAAGTTGGCTTTATCCCTGAAATGCAGAGATGGTTTAATATAAACAAGTCATGTAGTAAACCACAAAAGTGGACTGAAAACTATATAATCATCTCAATAAGTGCATCAGAATCTTTTGACAAAAACATAACTTGACTTTATGGTAAAAGTCCTAGAGAATGTAAGACTTGAGGGAATATACCTCAATATAGTGAAGCTATATATATATGAGACCCATGGCCAAAGTCATTCTGAGTAGAGAAAACTCGGAAGTAATTCCATTAAAGTCAGACCAGCACAGGGCTCTCCACTGTCTTCACTCCTTTTCAGCACTCTGCCCAGAACTTTGGCAGAAGCTAGGGCCAGAGGGGAAAACTGAAGGGATGCAAATACAGCTCTCCCTGTTTGCAGATGATATGGTACTATACACCAGAGAGATGCAAAACTCTACCAGAAACTTTCTAAAAACGATAATCAACAAGACACAGAATCGATAGCTTTCTATACCATCACAGCAAACACACAGAGTAAGTTCATGGACACAATCCCATTTACAAAACCTCAAATCAAATAACATGTGTGGCAATAACCCTAACCAAGGAGCTGAGTGCCTTTACAATGGAAATACTGAGTCTCTGAGGAAAGAGCTAAAGACACTAAAAAATGGAAAGGCACCCTACGCCCGTGGGTTAGTAGACTTAAGATTGTGAAAATGATCACTTTTACCAAAAGCTGTTTACAGATTTAATGAAATCCCAATCAAAATTCCCGTATCATTCTTTACAGAAATAGAAAAAAGTGACCATAAAATTCATATGCAACCACAAAAGATTCAGACAGAGAAACAGTCCTCAGCAAAAACCATAATAACAATGCTGACAGGATTAGCATTCCAGATTTCAAAATATATTACAGACGCATAAAAATAAAGACAGTACAGCATTGACTAAAAACAAAGCAAAACAAAATCCAAGAACCAGATCTGTAGACCAATAAGACAAAACTAAGGGCTCAAACATGTGTACATGTAACTTCAGTCATTTAATATTTAACAAAAATGCCAAAAACATACACCGGAGGAAAGTCAATGTCTACAAATGGTGCTGGAAAAACCAGATATCCATGTGTAGAAAGGTGAAATTACACAAAAAGTAACTTCAAATGGATCAAAGACCCAAGTATGAAACACCAGAGCTGCCAGAAGCCATTGGCAGTACCTTACGAACCACAGGGCCTTCTGAATAGGACTCCATTTGGCCACAAATTAAGACCAACAATTGACAAGTGATGTTTAAAAACTAAACTCTCTGCACAGCTAAAGAAGCAGTCAATTGGGTGAAGATAAAGTCTACGGGATGAGAGGGGGTCTTTGCCAGTTATGCACCTGACAGAGGATTGCTACCCAACACATACAAAGAATTCAGAAAACAAAGAGCTTTTTAAAGAGTAACCCATCCAAAAAAGTGCCTGGTATCTGAACAGAGGATTCTCAGAAGAAGGAAGGAATGACTAAGAAACATCTCAAAAAAGATGTTCACTGTCCTTAATGATTGGGGAAATGCAAATCAAAACAGCTTTGAGATTTTTATCTTATCCCAGGCAGAACATCAAAGATCAACATAACCAACAGCAAATAGTGGAGGGGTATGGGGACAAGCGATCTCTCATTCACTGTTGTTTGAGATTGCAAACTGGTCCAGCCACTATGGAAATCAATGTGGAAAGTCCTCAAAAATCTCAAGTAGATCTCCCATATGACCCAGCTCTACCACTGCTTAGCATGTGCCCAAAGGACTCCTCGTGCTACTCCACAGATGTCTGCTCAGCCACATTCATTGATGCTCTATTCACAATAGCTCAGACATGAAAACGACCTAAATGCCCTTCTGCTGACAAATGGAAAACAATGATTCGGCACATCTACACTATGGAATTCTGTTCAGTTATAACGGAAAAAAATCATAAAATTTGAAGGTAAACGGATGGAGCTAGAAAAGACCATACTAAATGAGGTAACCCGGATTACAGAGAAAACTGTCTTGCAATTTCTCTCACGTGAGACTCCTAGCTCCCAATCTTCAGTTAGGAGAGACATCCTGGTGTGATTGTGAACAACATGGGGCAGTAAAAAGGCAGCATGGGGGTGTGCAAAAGAGAAGAGAATAGCAGGATATACACCATCTGATGGGAAAATGGGGGAAGTGAGGGTCCCAATTAGGCATGGGGAGGAAGACAAATGCAGAAGTATTTGTGAGCAGTCAAAGACCATGTGATGAAAACCCAATGCCAGGTATGAGAAACTATCTTTGACTCCAAGAGACTCTAAAAGCATTCCAGGTTTTTGCTACTCCTCGATTGCCTCTCAGAGGTAGAAATTAAGTCCCTGCTGCTGAAGACACTGTGTACTTCAGACACAGTCCCCAGAGGCCCTGAGCTGGGACTGACTTAAAAGCCTCCTTCCTGGGAACAAGCTCTCATGACACCAGAAGGCAACATGCAAGCTTCCAAGGGAGGGAGGCAACCAACAGTCCGACCCAGCTATGGTGACTATGAACCACGGCAGTGACCAGCATGGCATGATAGCCCCAAGCGTGCAGTAGCGGCATGCATGCCTTGGCAGTGACCAACACTTCTCTAGTTGGACTTAAGACCCACTCAATATGAAGGAAATCAAGCCCAGTACAGGGAACCTAAACAACCCAGAGCTAGCAAAGTCATGGATCTTAGAGAACTTAAAAGCACCACTTTACCAAGCTAGCATAATCTCTACCTACATTCTAAATATTTGTCCTTCTTCCCACAAATAAGTATAGTCCCCACCCCTTGTCAAGGAAGCTTCTCTTTGGATAGAGGGAGAGCATTAAAGAAAACCATGAAAAATCACAACGCAGAGTTGTGGAGGCCAGGCCTAGCAGATGGGTCTACAAAACAACCCCTACCCTTAAGCTCAGAGATCATTGCTGAAGAGGAGGTAGAAAGACTGTAAGAGCTGGAAGATCAGGGAGTTTGCTGTGAGGCTGTTCTCCTAGGAACAATAAAAGCTACACCCATAAAATCTCAACAACATGACTGTTTAAACATGACAATAGACATGCTAAGGTGGACACGGGGAAAAACCCAGGAGACCTCAAGTCTGCATAATGAACTACAGGTAACTAAGGAATGTGGGAGAAATAGTCTTTCAGGGAGAAGAATATTAGTTTGTTATCCAATACCAAATTATCACCCACCCAAATATATATGTGTGTATGTGTACGTGTGACATTAAACTAACTGAGCAGGTTATACTTGTACTTAGGAATATATTTGTCTTAGTTAGGGTTTTACTGCTGTGAATAAACACCACGACCAAGGCAGCTCTTATAAGGACAACATTTAATTGGGGCTGGCTTACAGGTTCAGAGGTTCAGTCCATTCTCATCAAGGCAGGAGCATGGCAGCATCCAGACAAGCATGGGGCAGGAGGAGCCAAGAGTTCTATATCTTCATCTGAAGCCTGCTAGGAGAAGACTGGCTTCCAGACAGCTAGGATGAGGGTATTAAAGCCCACACCCACAGTGCCACACCTACTCCAACAAGGCCACACCTTCTAATAGTTCCACTCCCTGGGTCAAGCATATACAAACCATCATAATAACATATATGTGTGTGTGTGTGTGTGTGTATACACATATACATATATATGTATGTATGTATAATGGCATTGAATGAGAAAAGAAGTAATGGATTTTGAAAAATAGCTAGGATGGGTGTATAGGAGCATTTGGAAGGAGGGAAGGGGGAAATGATATATTATAATCTTGAAAAATGAAATGATAAAACACCTTTTAAAAAGAAGTTATCACTGGAGGATAGCATGTCTTTACATATTATGGGATTATTACTGTTGGCATACATATAAGTTAGGTTTTAGACGTAAGAATATGCATGTTTAAATGTACTCTACCCATCTATAACTTACTTCTTTCTTTACTCTTTACATTTTGACAAAGCACAGTTTTCCAATATTTTGTTTCAGGAACTACACTTTTAGAGATGTAACTAAGAAATCTTGGCCTAAACCAAGATCATAAATTGTTCTCATAAATGTTTTGTCCATTAACTCTAACATTTAAAATCTTTCCCTTGTGAGTTCGCCTTTATGTCGCCCTGAGACCAGAGTCTCCCTGTGCTTCCTCCTTATGTGAGCCCAGCTATGCCTGACTGATTTGCTGATAATGCTGTTTTGTTTGTGGTGTTGATTGCAGTGGTCGACTTTCATCAATTTGTGCTCTTATTTTTATCGCTCCATCATTTTCATTTTAGTTGCAAGGGTATCATGGGCTGAAATCACATAACACGAACCTTGGAGCTCATGCCTGGCTGTCTCTCCACCTTCTCGCCAAGGCCAGCATCTTGATTACAGTTGCTTTACAGTGACCTTTGATACCAGGGGCTGTGTCCTCACAATGTGTCTTTTTTATGCTTTTGAAGGTTTGCTTGGTAGGCTAAGTTGTTTTCATTTTCACATATATTTTAAGATTGCCTTATTCATTCATTGCTATAGAAGGGTTGCTGGTATTTTGATGAGGATTGCAGCCCAATTTGATGAACTTCTGTCTCAACCACCATGGGTCTCTCAGGCCATGCAAATATAATCCTTTTTCTTTAAATTGGTTTACCTTTCATTAGGTATACTCTATCTCTGTGTGTGTGTGTATGTGTGTGTATCTCTGTGTGTGTATGTGTCTGTGTGTGTGTATGTGTGTGTGTGTGTCTGTGTGTGTGTGTGTCTGTGTGTGTCTGTGTGTGTTTTCTTCTTGTTGATCCTTGTGGACATGGTTCTTTTCTTCATGCTATTTTTTTATTTCTTCATTCTTGTCTGCAATTTTGTTTTCTTATAAGGCATTTTTCATTTCTTTTTTTTTTTTTTTTGGAAAGGATAAAAAAATTCTATGCAGCAAATGTGGCTTTTTACTTACCTTCTAGGAAGCTCATCAACACCTCGACCTTGAGTCACCTCCTCTTGTCACTTGAAAGCTCTCCACAATGTTTTCATGGATATGGCCCCTCTCTTCTGCCTTCAGCCTGGAGCGAGGGTTAGATGCTCTGGGCTGAGAACCCGCCTGGGCTGGTGTTTGCTTGTTCTTTTCCTGTAGAACAGAACAGAGAAGGCATGGCTTACTCTCACCCCCACTGCCCTCCTGCTCTTCACAGGACAGCCAACAGTCATGCCCCCAGCCCATGATGGGCACTGAGGCTGTAAATCAGTTCCTGCTGGCACATAGGGGGCCAGGTTCCCCCATCACACAGGGTGCTGATCTTATGAGGCCCATCTTGTCATCACACGCTGTGATTTGCTGACTTCCTGCAATGCTGGGATCACTTTACAGGAGTCAGGGCTGCAGGGTCAGGCCCATCCTGCTACCAGCTTCCTCTGAGAAAACAAATCAGGTGGCAAGTCTGGAAAAGGCATCTGCGGGGTCCTGGGCAGGCTTCCAGGAGCTGGGCAGCTTCACCTCTCCACAGAGACAGAGCAGAGTCTGGACCTCAGCAATTGGGTCCTTGGATAGAGGCGAGACCAGAAGAGCTGCAGCCCTGGCTGGACCTCCAGTGCTGGGGTGGGGAGACCTGGTGGGCACCTGGGTGCAGCAGGGCTCTGTCACTCACCAATCGTGTCTGTGTTAGGGCTTTGGTGGAGTGAAACCCCTGTGCAGCAGCACATGATCTTGCTTGGGGACAAGGTCACTACCGATGCCATTAGCTACAAAGAGGGCATCCACTGTGGACTGGGTATCTTGTGAGAAAATGGGTTTTGTCTGCAGACATAAACAGACACATGAACCAAAGGGAACTTTAGTCATGGCACATCCATGGTCAAACATCTTTCCTGGCCAGGCCTTTTCCTAGCTTCCTCGACTGACAGACCCGTGGAAGGTCTGCTGCTGCTGTTCTGTGAGATTCTGTGTCGATTTTCTCTGATGGTTCTCCAGGTCTCACAGGACAGATGGCTTTACAGAGGACCTGGATGCTTTGGCCACAGCTGTTCCACAGAGCCCAGGAGAAGTCTTATCTGCTGCCAAGACTGCCTTTCTGTGTCCTTATACTGTGTCCTTTGCACACAGTATTTAGTTTCTTTATCTGGGGTCCCTCAAGCTGGATATCTGTATGTAGCTTCCCAGGGCTCCTGAATATTGGCCAGACACAGTGCAAGGCCTATGAGGAGCAGTTGACCGCTGATGTTAAATGTCTCAGCCCATGGTGAGCAGCCCTTTATGCCTCTGAGCTGCGTTGTGGACATTCTCAGGTGGTGCCTCTTAGTTCCTCTGGCTTTACTGACAGAGTTACGCTGGGCTTCCCTAGTCAGAACTTCAGCTGTTCGGTCCCCTGAGGCCTCTCGGTCGCCCCAATGACATCCCTCCTGAGTCTTCCCCAGGATTGTCAAGAGGGGACTATCTTAATAAGATTCCCAATGCTGTGGAGAGATACAAGACCAAGGCAACTCTTTAAAAGGCTAACATTTAATTGGGACTGGCTCACAGTTTCGGAGGTTTAGTCCATTATCATGCTGGGAAACATGGCAGCTTGCACACAGACATGGTGCTGGAAGAGTTGAGAATTCTACATCTTGATCCAAAGGCAGCCTGGAGGAGACTAGATTTCTTTTCTTTTTTTCTTTTTCTTTTTTTTTGGGGGGGGGGGTTCGAGACAGGGTTTCTCTGTATAACCCTGGATGTCCTAGAACTTACTTTGTAGACCAGGCTGGCCTTGAACTCAGAAATTGGCCTGCCTCTGCCTCCCAAGTGCTGGGATTAAAGGCGTTCTTTTAGCTTGAGCATTTATGAACTCAAAGCCCCATGTCCCCAGTGACAAACTTCCTCGCACAATGCCACACCTCCTCCAATAAGTCTTAATAGTGCCATGCCGTATGGACTAAGCATCCAAACCGTCGAGTCTATGAGGGCCAAACCTACTCAAACCACGAAAGGGACCTTCAGGCCAAATATCAATGACAAAGCCTGTATGACAGTGTGTCTCCTGGTAGCACCCCAGCGGCTAACATACCAGCACCAATGGATCCTCAGTCTGGGACCTCAGGGTCCTCTGGTCTTTAGGAATATGGTTGCCCTCACTCCCCACACTGGCACAGACTGGACAGGTAGACTGAACTCTCCAGCACATGCCTGAGGGTTCTGTGGAAGCCAGAACCAGAGAAGACAGCCACATGATGAGGCTGGGTGAGAGGGAGCTGGCTATGCACAGAAGCAGGCAGCATAGCATCTCCACAATTGTACTGCCCAAAGTGAAGCTGTCCTTCCAGCTTCCCATACTTAATGTCTAGTGTAGTGTATATGATACATCCTTCAAGATAAGCAAGGGGTAACATTATTCCATGAGTTAGTCAAAATTCAGGAGATACTGGATCTAACTATCTAATCTCAAATTAGCAGTGTCCCTGGACCTCCACTGACTGTTTATTCACTGGAGTATAATTAAAATAGTACTTGCTTCCACTATGCTAAAACAAAGCTTTCCCTCACTGCCTTGCAGAGAACTGTCCTGCCACCTGCCAAGAGAAGAGGCATACAGCATGAAGCTCCCAGGAAACTTCCTTCAGGTTAGACACTGCTGGACTCTTTGAGACCCGGTGACATCCAAGTACAGACAAGAGGTGGGAACAGTAGCTTATCTATCAACCATCTCAGTTACAGTTGGAAGGCTGTGCAGAACAAGGGGTCTAAGACCTTAATTCCCAGAAAGAGGAATGTCCTCGCACCATGCTGAGACTTTTCCTTTGAGCATGTCTTAAAAGGAGTTTCTAGATTGAGTTAATTGAGGTGGGAAGACCCATCCTAAGTGTGTTAGGTGGGAAGACCCATCCTCTATGTGTGTTGTGGGAAGACCCACCTTAAGTGTGTGAAGTGAGAAGACACACCCTAAGTGTGTGAGGTGGGAAGGCCCACCCTAAGTTTGGTTGGTACCACTCTGTGAAGTAGGCTAGAGAAGTATAGCTGGGCGCCAGCAGCTCTCTCTGCTTTCTGGCTGTGGATACAGAGTGGCTGCCTCACATTCCTGCTGCCATGCCTTCCCCACCATGACAGTCTGTCCACTTGAACTGTGAACCAAAATGAATCCTTACTTAAGTTGCTTCTGTTGGGTATTTTTGCCTCAGCAAAGAGAAAGGTACAGACTGACTCCAGAAGAAGGTGTGTGTGTGTCCTGGGTAGGCTGCCACAGGACTGTCTGAGTTCAGTGCTGCTCTTTAGCAAAGAATACAGCCTGGGAGAAGCCTCATATAGTGGGGGTGGTAATCTCATTTAGACATCGCAGGAGGTGGTAGGGCCCATCTTTGTGTCTTGCCATCCTCCTGTGTGCCAGAATGGGCAACCACTCTCAGCGAGATCATGACTTTGCTGGGGCTTCAGAAAGCCACCTTACTCCAACCTCAGTTTCCCCCACTGTACAAAGTCAGTTGTCCAGATGTGCAGTGACTTAAGCTCTTGTTCCCCACCTGCCCAATCTCAGAGTGATGATGCTTACAACAGCGGCTGACAGAGACACGTTTGGACGGAGCCAGTGGAGGCCTTGGAAAGGACGAGTTTCCTGAATACAAATTTCCTGTTCACACCCAGATACAAAAGGTCATATGGATTCAGGACATGCACAGCTTCTAGGTGAACAACTGCAGGTATGGTCTTCCTGATGCCCAAGAAGGACCCATCAGAATAGCCACTTTCAAGATTGCTAGAGAGGGCGCTACTTCTGTGGAAATAGTTTTCTGAGAAGTGACGGTACCAGTGGCTGGGCAATTCTAACAAAATAGGCACAATTTTTTATTTGAATGAGGAAAGGCTAGTCTTAGCAGTGGGAAGTCCTGTCTCTCCCTGTGAGAGAGGTAGGTGTTCACCTCTAGTTCGGCTCATTCTCCCTGTCACAAACCTCTTCTCTGAATGGCTCTACCCATTCTTCTCCTCACCTTGGGTGGCTTGCCTGAACTAGGCACAGACACCTTGTTTTATAGGCTTTCTGGGGTTCTCTTGGAGGCCAAATGGGAGCCCTTCAGCCCTGGCCCCACTTTCTTTCTGAATATATCTGAGGCTCAGCTGTTGAGCAAAGCTACAGACAAAGTTCTGGGTTTGCTGGACTCCAGGAAAGATGTGGATGAAATCCAAGATAACAGATACACATTAGTACTTACACGGTTATGACCCACATTTGTAAATTCAGCCATGTCACTCACTGTCATAGTGGTCAAAGCCAACAAGCTATGGACACAGGCTTTCACACAGGGGTGGACTCCATCCCAATGCCTGTAAGTCCTTAGGATGTATATGATTATTGACTAGGTCAGTGATTGTCTAAGATTAGCCAGCCCTGTGATGTCAACCGAGTATTCTCATTCTTGTCTTTCCTTCCCAAATGCTAAGCTCTCTCTGACTAGGAAATCTTCTCCTAAGTTCAGCCAGAGGAGCTGGACATGACTTTGGGGCTGTGTAATAGAGAAGGAGACACCTCTTGTCCAGATAAAATGATGTATTTAGAGCCAAGTGCCTTCACTGGAGGTAGATTCAACTCTGTCTCTGAAGTCAGTGGTTCTGCTGTCCCCAAGAAACACCCAAACATGGTTCAGAGAAGAGTAGCAGTGAAGCTACTTTGGGATGTTTTAGCAGCTTGGATATTGTCATCAAAGCTGAACTCGGAGAAAGGAACTAGCCCTCCTATCTTTCACATGTCCAGCACTTCATGTGTTCAAAGTAAACAACCTTCAAAGGATTTCTCCTGAGAGGTCTGTGGCAACTCAGGACGTGTGGAGAATTAGCCTGTGTTTGTGTCCACTGGGTCTCAGGAAATGAAGAGGACATTGGCTCTGCGGTGTTGTTTCCGGTGTTCAGAAACAAGACATCTACTGTCATTGTTACTGCACTAGAAGGTGACCATGTCATAAACAGTCCGTCTGAATTCACTTGTCCCTGAGGTCTGCAGTGCTCATGCAAGGCCACACTCCAGCAGGGCTGTCACCACAGTGATTAGAAAAGTCCTTTCCAAAGGCCATGGTGAGGTGGCCAGCATGCCCTGAGGGATGGTCCTCTAGCCAGGAAATGAGATTTCCCCTCCACCTAGAGTGTCATTGTCATGGCTGTATATCATAATGGTACCGTGGCATCATGAGGCAACAGCAGCTTTCAGGAAAGAATAACCATGGCCATGAATAACAGCAATGGCCATAAAAATGCCTGCCAAGACAAACACCCCAGGACCCTTAGACTTCGTGCTGCACTGCTAGGCCTGATTGCCAGATGGGGCCAAAGGAAATGCCCCTTCCTGGCCTGGTCATTGTCCTTTCCCATGGTAGCAGTGACTCTCACTATTAGTGTCTACAGTTGACTCCTGGTTCCCTCTGCTGCACTGCCTACCTTATCAAGGCTGGGGAAGCTCCAAGAAGCTGCCGGTGCCTACACAGAGCATTAATATAAATCCAAACTGTGTGTTTCCCAAACAGAAACAAAGCTCAGCCTGGAGAAAAGTCAGGAGGCAGACCACACTGTTGGGGTTGGTCTGGTGCTGTGCATAGAAATGCTAAATTCTGAACCCCACGATCTGGTTGGCCCCAGATGAGGGAATTCTCATGCACAGACCTTAGTTGTATAAACCTTGCACGCCAATCTAAAGCTATTGCTTAAATAAAAGTGGCTACAGCCAACTTCTTGGGAGAGCAGAGGTATTCGAGGCTTCAGTTACAGGGCTGAGGGGGGAGGGTCACAGATAAGGACCACATGGAGAAAGCGGAAGTAGGAGAGAGGAGAGGTGAAGGATATGGGAGAACGGGAGGTCTCCATTAGTCAGATGGAGTAGGAGCATGTGGCCGAGTGAAATGCCCCCTAAGGCAGAAATAACCTGGCGAGACTCAAACAGCAAGTACTCGGAGAGTTCACCTACTCTATTTTTAGCATAGAAAAAAAAATAGATTGGGGCCAATTCACCCTGTAATTGTGCTAAAGCTGAATAACTGAATCATAGGACTCAGTCTTGATTATTGGGGGGCTGACTGGGTCAAATTAAAAACTAATAGAGTTTATTAAATATCACTTACACTAAACAGGTGTGACTTTCTTGTTGGCTCTTGGGTCTCTGAATTTCTTCCAGGGAGGTTAAGGCTTAGGCACATTTCTGCAGTTCCAGGCCAGCATCAGCATCACAGAGCACTTGAGAAGCAGACAAGGACATCTATGGTAGAGTCCTGGGGAGAGGACCTCTGTGATTTATAGATGGCAGCTTCATTCTATGTCCTCATGTGATAGGACCAATACAAGCTCTCTTGAGTGTCCATCTATGTGGGCTCTAGTCTCATTCTGGGATCCACCTCATGAACACAATGCTGCCCAAAGTTCTGCCTCCAAATACCATCACCTTAGGACTGAGGATTTCAGCACAGGAGTTTAGGGGGTCAGATTTAGATCAGAAAAACCATAAACTCAAAGTGTTCTTTCAGAATTCTCCCTTGGGCTAAGAAGGAAACACATGGCCTACATCTAGTCATGATCTTAACGGAAGTGTTTCCCACACGGGGCCATTGTGGCTGTCTTCTACTGCTCGAGGCTGTGTGTGTGTTACCCTTCAGGATGTGAGTCTGAGCCCCTTAGCTGATCTGACTGCATCTGCTTCCTTTTCACACAGGACATAAATGGTGGCTTTTGGGAGGCAGGAAAGAAAGCATGGGATCTTTATTTCTGGCCAGAGATGGAGACATAAAGGAATCAAACACAAGTCCCATTAGAACATTTATATGTCAACATTTGGCGCTGCAAATGTTTGTTGTAACCTTGGGCATGATGGTGGATCATTGATTTTACCTCAGCTGTCTCCAGAGTCCTACAAATGAACCTTAATTCTGAGACAAGTCTGCCTCAAACCAAGAGAGCTGATAAACCCGAAGAATGAAGAAAGCCTGAGCATCTTTACAGAACGAACAGAACATTCTTTTGGGAACATATCGATTCACAATTCAAAAAGCTATTACTAAGCATTTTAGAGAAGTTGCTTATGTCAGATGTATGGATGTGTGTGTGTGTGTGTGTGCGCGCGCGCGCGTACGTGTGTGTCTTGCTTTGGATTCTAAGAATCTTTCAAACATCGCATACAAGGTTGCTTAAAAACAACAACAAACCCCAGCTTGAGGAGTAATCTGACACAGAAGGTCTCCAAAGTCAAGGGAAAATTTCTAGGAAGACATGATGGACCTCCCTCCCCTGTGTTGTAACATTTCTATCCTGTATTGACCATTTCTCTAGTGCTCTGGGGAAAATACTTAAGAAAATTAACTATGAAAGAGGACAAGTATATTTTGGTACATAACTTTGAGGTTTCAGTCTGTGTTTAGTTGGCTCTGTTATTTGGGGACCTGTAGAGAGAAAGAATATCCCACCAGGGAACACGTGAAAGCACAGCTGCTTAACTCATGGTAGCTAGGAAGCAAAGGACAGGGGGAGCCAGGACCACAGGATCAAGAGCATATCTCAGTGACCTTCCATTCACTAGGTCCTGCTCTGTAAAATTTCTGACACTATCAGATGGGGACCAAACCTTCAACACATGGCCTCTGGGCATTTGTGAGATCCAAACTATAACAAATGAATTGTTTAGGAGCTCATGGTGACAGATAGCTATTCTGGGCTTTGCCACTGTCCGGTGTCCTACTCTGTGTGTGAAATGAGTGGATCTACACACAGCTGCTCAGCCAGTGAGTAGTTCCTCGGGGAACCTTTAGAACGTGGAATGGCTTTGTTACACTGGAGAAGGCTGGCATATACAGGTCCAGGCCTCAGGTCAAGCCTTGGAGCGAAGCACAGGAGGTCCCTCTTCTTGGCGCTATGTTTTCAGGTATCTGGATGACGTTCTAAGGGAAAAAAAAAAACCAAGGGTGATGAAGGAAGGGTCCCTATATCTGATCTCCCCATAAAGAGGCCAGAGGACATTCTTCATCCAAATATATGTCCTCGGGAGAGACCAGGGTGGCAGCATGCTGCCCAGAAGCTGGTGTCATAAAAGGGAAGGAGTGGTGGAGCAATCGTTTATTGAAATAATTTATAACAAAGGGTAGCAGAATTACAGTGGAGACATAAACAATGTAAACTGAACTGAAAGCAAAGTGTTTCTGTTACTCATTGCCAGAAGAGAGGCCTCCCAAGTTCTTTTGTACAATACGCTCACATTCTCAGCCCTGGCATTGATGTCCAGGGACATTGTCCTCTCTGTGCCAGAGCATTCAGAGGAGTAACTGATCCTGTGTCTGGGTGTGGACAAAGATCTATGTGAGTCTGAAGCACATAGCACACTGCTCCTAAAGGTAAGAGAGGCCTGAACTGGTCTGAGCAGAGCTGAAGGGGGGGGGGGGGGGACTTCCCAGTTGAAGGTAGAGAACTGGGAGGGGACAGCTGTGTGCATGGTCACGTCAGAAGGATTCATGATAAAGAAGGGTTGACTAATGTCTCAGATGAGCTATCCAAAGATGCTGAGTCTTAGCCAGCACAAAAGACATTGGCCACAAAATCAAGTAAAGTTAGCCCAGAAACTGACAGTCCATCAGAGACAAATAGGTAGGAAACATTCTTATAAAGAAACCCAAAGTTAAGGGGTCCTGAGATTATGACCACCACCTCAGGAGGCTGGGGAGGGTCAAAGAATGATTCAGCACCCATGGGAACATCTATGTCCTACAGCTCCCCCATCTCTGTCTCCATCCCATTTCTGCCTTTGGGCATGAGTCTCTGTCCTGTTAGTTCTTGTCCCTAAGACAAAATGCCTGATTCAAAACAACCTGAAGGAGAAAAAATTTATTTTAGTTTTTGGTTTCAGAGGACTCTCTCTCAATCTACTGTCCACTGGCTGCTGTATTTCATTCATCAGGATAGATGGGCAAAAATAAAACCAAAACTCCATCTTGTGATAGACAGGAAGTAGAAAGGACAAGAAGTCAAGGTAAAATGTATGTTTCAATAATTCACTTCCACGAGACTCCACATTCTCCATTCAGAATGGGCCCAGGAATATATTAATCCTTCACTGAAATTAGTGTTCATGATCTATTATCTGGAGATGAGGTTTTCAGCATGTGATCCTTGAGGAGGCATTTCAAACACAATCCGTAGCAGACCAGAACCTGACTATAGAGAGGACCATCAGGTGATCTAAGAGGTTATCTTACTGCTTCCAGTTGGTCCTATTGGTATGACAAGATACTTCTTGTCACTATCACATTCTATGAAAGGCAAATGCTGATTCCATTAGTCACTAGTGCCTGAAGCGCACACCTTGTGATGACTAATTTTGATTGTCATGTCGACTTAACTGAGAGAATACAAAGTGACTAAGAAAGAGCCTCTGGGGTGTCTGTGAGCACATTTCCAGAAAGGATTAACGAACTTGGGAAGACCCACCTGGAGTATGAGTTACACGATTAAATTTCCTCTACCTATGTGCCCACCACTGTGTGGAAATGCCTCAGTGGGTGGGAACTCTTGACATTAAAGATCTGGTAGGAACCCATTGGGGCATGGAATGCTTACAACACAGCACCTGTTCAGAGCCTCTTGTTCTAAGAAGACCTTGCTGCTGTTGCTCTCTGTGACCTCACAGCTTCTAAGACCTCACCCCGAGTCTCATCACTTTATATCTCCAGCCTTCAATGTTGACGTCATCACTCACAGTAGATCTTCCGCCCTCACTGTGGACCATCCGTCCTTCCTGCTGACCATATGTTCTCACTAAAGGCAACCTGTTCTCAGTGCTGACCTTCCATGCACTGTTTAGCATGCACCCTCGCTGCAATCCCTCCACCCTCATGATTCACCTTCCATCCCTTTTCAAAGATTTAAATATTTTACGTGCATTAGTGTTTTGCTTGCATGCACATTTGTGTATCGCATGTATGCAGTGGCCATAGAACCAGAATAGGGCAATGAAAACCCCCAAACAAGAGAGTTGCAGAAGGTTGTGAGCCACCAAGTGGGTGTTGGGAACACAGCATGGGTTCCCTGAAATAGCAGTAAGTGCTCTTAACAACCAAACAATCTCTCCAACACCATTGTCTTTATTTCTTTTTTGCTGCTTTTTTCCTTCCTCTTCTTCTTCCTTTTCCTCTTCCTCCTCTTCTTCTTGTTCTCTTCTTCCTCTTCTCTTCCTGGTCTCCTCCTCTTTCTCCTCTTTCTCTTCCTCCTCCTCCTTCTTCCTGAGACAGGGTCTCTCTATGTAGCCTGCAATACCTGGCTATGACAACCAGGCTGGCCTTGAACTCACTAGCCTCTGTTTCCTGAGTGCTGAATTTAAAGGATGTGTCACCAACACATAGCTGACTTTCCATTCTTATACTGAGCGTGAGATGGAAAAAATAAATAAGATTTTTGCTTCTTTCTAGAGCTTCAGAAAGATGAAATGAGGTGGTCCATGAAATGTGATTAATATTAGAATCTAATATTAATGCTCACAATTGCTAACTTTGATGATAGTTGTGGTGATGGTGATAACGGAGATGATAGTGATGGTAATGATGAAATGATGGTGATGAGAATGTAGCTTGTGCCAGGCATGGTGGTGTACTCCTTTACACTCAGGAGGCAGAGGTAAGTGTAGCTACCTGAGTTTGAGGACAGCCTGGTCTACAAAGCAAGTTCCAGGATAGTCAGGACTACACAGAGAAACCCCATCTCAAAAAGCCAAAGGGAGAAAAACAGAATGTAGGTTGTCATGGTGACAGTGAGGGGCCAATGTGATGGTGTTAGATATGGTGGGAATGATGTTAGAGTGATGGGGATGATGTAATAGGGATAGTAGTGGTGATAATGAGGATGGGGAGGGTGCTGATAGAAGTGTGGATGGTGATGATGGTGATAATGGTGGTGATGATAGAGATGGAGTTTGGTGGTGGCAATGGTAGCAGTAATGATGTATCATAACTGTATGCTACATATGTTCTTAGAGTCACGTTTCAGCTGATCTATACCTGTTGTAATTGTTTAGGTTAACTATTATGAACTACATATAACAGAGATACCAAATACTTTAATGAACAAAGTGCATAAAGTGCTGCATTATGTGTCTGAAGAGGAAGAGACTTGCTTCTGTGAGAGCTAACATGGAGGTTTCCAATAGCAATCAGTAGAGTTAAAAACGAAACAAAAGACTTTGTATAATCTGGTGTGGTCAAGGTACCTATGGCTGTCAAGCTTGGGACAAGAGGCTCTGAACACGCTCTGTGTTGTAAGCATTCTGTGCTCTGAACTCAGAGAGAAAAGTGGTGCCTTTCTCTTGTCAGGCCATCGCTGCAGTAGTCTGTGTATAAAATAGGACGTGAAACTTAAGTGGCAACAGAGGTACTAACCTTTCTTCAAGCACAGACAACTATGTCCTCACCCTTTCAGAGCAATTAAAATGTGTATGAGAGTGCCCTTCAAACCTGAACTGCCTTTTCCACCTAACAAATAACTCAAGGTTCAAAATGTTGGTTAAACTACTTCCTTGCTCCATATTAACTAACTAAAATCAATGGGGTTGCCACAGTTGGCCGAACCTCTTTCTGAGGAGCCCAGGCTCAGCATCGTGGTCATCTGGGCTGAAGAGCTATCACCACGGATGAGATTAATTTCCGGACTCCTGATCTGTGCTGTGGGTGAACGCCCATGTGTCCTGGGAGCTGACCCGGGGCCCCTTGCACTTCAGGCTCCTGTCAACAGCACTTCCTCCCCACTAAGACTCTGGAAAGTGTTCTCTTCCTCCTTCCCAGGCTGCTGTTGCTGGGAAGGAGCCACAGCGAGAAGCTTGACAAATGACCTGGGTGATAGATTAAACAAGCATGTGAAAATTGGCTACACAATAAACTTCCTGGGCCCCATGCCTTTCCCTTTCTCTTCCTCTGTCCTCCATGTATCATTACCGTCCTTAAGAAACTCCACTGTCTTGCAAGGTGAGGACCAGGATGACTAAATGGCTTCACATGAGGCTGCACCATGGAAGTTGAGTCACCATCCTCCGGGTTCCATCTCTGGCTCCAAGTGGATGGAGGTGAAGACTGTGGGGCTCTTGGGTTCTACATCTTCCCTGAGACTTCCTTTCCTCGCTGCTAGAGCTCACTGGCTTTGTGCTCTCTAAGCTCTGGATTTCTCACCTGCAAACAGGGAGCTATGAGCCACTCTCTTGGAGCTATTTTGAAATGTTTGAAGCAGAGCTGCGGGGCTGAGTACCTGCCCTCCCTGGGCATGCCCTTGTAAGCCCACATTCTGGAATGCTGGGAAGGACCTGGGAATCCTGAGCTTCGGAGATGTCCTCGCATGCAGTTCCTCTGTACGTTGTAGAGGCAGCTGTGTAAATGTGCCCTATGCCTCTCTTCATCTGCTTATCTCTTGACAGGTGCTCCTGAGGCACTTAATATAAATTTACCAATTTAACCTCAGATCAGACTTCCAGGAGGAAACAACAGAAACTCTATTTTATCCCGACTCAACCAACACACAGTGCAAAGTAGCAGAGTTTGTGCGACAACTCAAAATGTTGTTTCCATAACCAACAGGAGCTGAGAGAGTGTCACTGCCCCACTGTGAGCTTCAGATGAACCTGCAGTGAACATCACTGAAAGGGGGCAACCTCAGCTTCCTCACTGGGCTCAACCCCCAGGTCTCCTGGGTTTGCTTGGCTGAGCAGAGTTGGGCCCACGGATGGCTGCCTTGTCACTGTTAATGACTGACTGTCCCTGCACTTCCAGGTGCTGTGTGAGCCTGGAGGGGCATGGCTCCCCTTCCTCTTTGATAATGAATGACAGTTCTCAGGAAAAGGAGTCTCTAACAAGACTATAAATTTGACAGAGCAATAGAAAATCTTCACTAGAAAACTAGCGACCCATGAAATTAGAAGTTCCCTTTGGGTATCTGCCTCGGTCAGGAGGAAAGACAGACTGTGTGTGTGTGGCTTTCTCATCCAGTTCTTCCCCTACCTGAGCCGGTCCTAAATAACAGATGAATAGCCATATGTGTGAATGTAGCTATATGAATGCAGGAGGAAGTACGGGCCCAGACAAGCTCTGCACGCACGCATGCGCAGACCGCAGGAGGTTCTGGTGTCTGCGTGTCAAGAACAGCTTCACTCCCACCTTGACCCCCAAAACACAGGCATGAAGTTATCGTTGAGTTGGGATGTGGAGTTGGGTCTGCCAATCTGTCAGGCAATTGTGATCTCAAACCTGGGAGGAAGAGCACAGGACCCCCGTTTTAAGTAAAGTGCGGGGATCAGTCTGTTTCCTTTCTAACCAGGCTCTGTGGGTCCTGTGCAGCGGGTGTTCCTCCATAAAACAGTGACCGGGGCTGCTTGCAAAATAAAAGGGCAGTTGGTGCAAGAGCAGGAACGAGTACACCAAAGCAGACACCAGCAAGTGTCATCTCCTTTGTCCAGGTAGGAACTTACAGGATTCTGTAAAATGGAAAGCCACATGCCAGATTCATCCGAACAGAGAGTCTTGTGTACTATGTCGACGTTTTTAAATTCCAGTTACCAACTCTGATAGGAAAGATGTAAATAGAGGAGCTGATAAAATAGATGAATGTTTTCTGGAATCCATGCTAGATTCTCTAAGGAGGGACGAGTTTTCAGGCTTACCCACATATTGTGATATTCTCGCTGAACTTTGCATCAAAAATAGTTTCCCTTTTGAATCTTATGTAAAATTCTAAAGGTCATTTAAAAAAATAATTTCTTGGCATTGCCCTCATCTGGTTAGTTGGGGAATTCCATCAGTGAAGACGAAGAAAGAAGGTTACCTTTTATTTATTCAGTGTTTAGTTAGCAAAGTCAGACTTGCAAATTCAAAGTCCCACATTCATTCTCTTCTTATACCAAAAAAATAGCTCATTACCACAGACCACCTTTGCTCTCACTTCCACACCCCACAGTGATGGGCTTGTCTTAGCCCCTTTTCACTTGTTATTCCAGGACACCAAGGCTGTGTAATTTATAGAGATTAAAATTTATTTTGACTAACAGCTCAGGAGGATAGCAAGCCCAATCAATACAAGGAGGCCCCTACCTGTTAAGGGCCACGTGGGCTTCATAATAAGGGAGAACCAGAAGAGTGAGGGGGTGTATGCAAAATGAGGCGGAGCCACAACAATGATTAACACTTCTGAGCTGTAACCCAGAATCCTGCCCATGAGCCTCTTTGTTGTGTGGCTTTTCCTGGGAAGAGGTGGATAGGCATGTATTCATCACAGATAGGGTACCAACAGCATATCAATGATGCAATACTACCCAAAGTTGGGCTGATGTAGTAAGCGTTGTTAGAAGTGTATTATCTAGACAGAATCCCAGAGTGTCACTAATGGTAAGATCACTGAGCATACAGGCTGCACATGTGGACAGCACATGTTAAGCAGCCAGGACAGAATAAGCCCTGAAGAGAAGTAGCAGATGGGAAACAGTTGTGGTCTTGCAGTGCCGTACTCCATGCCATCACCTGTAAGAGATACTTTTCCACAGAACACAGATCTAGAGGTACACATACACACACACACACACACACACACACACACACACACACACACACACACACACACACACACTCTCTCTCTCTCTCTCTCTCTCTCTCCACTAACAGCTGCCATGTAGTTTCTGACTAGGCAATGGTCTCTTATGTTTCCAGAACCTTCTCCAATATGCCTCTTCATAGCTTTTGCTAATTCCATTTATCCTTAAAGCTGTAGCTAAGACTTATCTCCTTGGGGTTTCAGCCCCGGGGTTCCCCCATCTCCCTCTTGAATGCTCTTTGGGTACCTATGACACACTCTGCCACCAAGCTGACTTTCCTTTTGCTCCAAACCACCTGTTTGAATCAAGGCAGCTCCCATGACTGGGAGTCACAGTTTCTATCTCAGTGCTTGGTGCGGTTAAAGAGCCCGAGTATATGTTCCTGAATAACTAGGCCTTCACTCTGGAATGTACCAGTTGAATGACCAGATAGCTATTGTCTCAGGCTCTGATTACAGAATCTTCTGGTCAGCCTGGTCAGGTTAATGTTACCTAAAAAGAGAGAGCTAAGTCTCTGTAACACGTAGTTCTCATACAAGTCAGCTCCGTTCAAAAGCTCATGAGTCCCCTTGTGCTGCTAGGGTCACATTAGCTGTCCAGTCCCCTGCTTTGCCTCGCTATCTCCCCATGTGGTTAAGAGAAAGGCAAAGTATTGTATAAAAGGGAAAATCAGAACTTAATTCTGCCAGTTAATTTTTATTATCAGACACAGAACACTTACTGCCATAATCTCTGATAATTTAGACTCTAATTTATATTCTACACTGTCATTTTTCTTTTCTTTTTTCTTTTCTCTCTCTTTCTTCCTTTCTTTCTTTCTTTCTTTCTTTCTTTCTTTCTTTCTTTCTTCCTTCCTTCCTTCCTTCCTTCCTTCTTCCTTCCTTCCTTCCTTTCTGTTTTTGTTTTTATTTTTGTTTTTGTTTTTGTTTTTCGAGACAGGGTTTCTCTGTATAGCCCTGGCTGTCCTGGAACTCACTTTGTAAACCAGACTGGCCTCGAACTCAGAAATCCACCTGCCTCTGCCTCCCGAGTGCTGGGCATAATGTCAGCCAAAAACTGAATATAGACTGGCAATGTAAAGCCAGGATTCACCTGGTAGTACAAATTTTGAGGGGTGGTTGAAGGGGCATGAACACCATAAGCATTTGTGCCCCATGCACAGAGAACACCATGTTAACCAGGATGGTCAGTCAGAGTGATTACATCACCCTGTCCAAGAGAGGACCACACAGTCTGCCTCAAGGACAATACAAACTTATTAGCATATTTGCCCATGTTCATGGAGCTTGCCTGCAGGCAAGTGTGTCTAGGTAAAGCTGTGTCTGCTGTTTTTTCCTCTATATTGACGTTTGCCTCTTTTCTCTCTGATTTCATCTTAATGCCACTCTAAATGTTTTGTCAATGAGTGTGACCTGGTCTTTCTCAATTTAGATTTTATAGGAACGTGCTATAGTTTTCTAAGGTGGGGGTGTGTGTGGCGTGAAGACACTGGCCACCCTGGAAGGACAGGTACCCTCGATTTATTCTGTGGATATTCCTGTCTCAGAAGAGCTACCTCATCTATTGGACTCTGTGTTTGTTACCAGTGTTTTTTCCTTTACTCTTCATTTTGAAAAATACATAAGAAGGATGTTCCTTGACTGAAAACTGGTTCATACTACAATTGCAAGTAGTTCACCCCGAGCTTCAAAGATCAGTAGTGGACCGTGAAGGCTGTTGACAAAACTGGAGTGCCGTCTGGTCTCCTTGTGGCCCAGTATCTTAGATTGTTAACTTCAGAGGCCAGCTGACTGCAGGTCTTGCTTTGCATAGATCCTTGTGCTTTATCTGGAGCTCACAAAGTAGCCTGGCTAACTACTCATGGAACATGCTACTGAATTCCAAGGGGGCACGAATATGCACAGGGAAGGCCAGGAAGGAAGGTGTGCCAGTGCCAGAACTGAGAGACACAGTGTGGCATGAGCCATGTGGAGACACCACAGTGTTGGTCAATCAAGACTGTATGCATGAGGCATGTGGAGACACCACATGTTGGTCAAGACTGTATGCATGAGGCATGTGGAGATACCACGAGTTGGTCAGGAGTGTATGCATGAGGCATGTGGAGACACCACGTGTTGGTCAGGCCTGTATGCATGAGGCATGTGGAGATACCATGTGTTGGTCAGGACTGTATGCATGAGCCATATGGAGACACTGTCCGCTCAACTAGGACTGTGAGAAACTTTAGGGGAGAGCCTGATTGATCAGAAACTCAGAAGGGCAACACACACCTGATTGCTGCACTTTGAACTGGGGTTTCTCTCTAGATCTTGCTTACAAGACAGGTTGTTTTCTGTTGTTGGTTGGTTGGGTTTTAGATGACATCTGAAAACTGAACCGGGCTGGAAGAGAAGGGAGACCTCCTGAATTCTACAGTACCTACTTTGCCTAAAGTCTCTAGTGCAAAAGCCAGTGTCTGTTGTTGGCTACATTAAACACAGTGTTCTATGGCACACTAGGTTCTCTCCTAGAACAGCTCTGTGGCTCCTGCTCTAGGCCTCACACATCTTCACAAATGTATCTGATGTCTCAGGGCTGCTCACTTGTGTATTGGTGGAGTCCAGATGTGTTTCAACTCTTTATCCAGCCGTTTCGTTGAGGACTCCAAATGTGACCTTGCACAAAGCTGATCAGGTCCTTCACAAATGTGTCATTTGGAAAAGTGACTGAAACATAACCCTGCATATTATTTACCATAGCAGTTTTATATATTGTCCATTAAGCAGTAACACCTCAAGAAATAATTATCTTTTTTTCTTATTCTATTGAGCCTATTGATGATGAAATAAATAAATGAGCAATATTTTTTTTGCCAACTAGATTAAAGATCCTTAAGTTTGTTAAGTTCTCATTGGTTGTCCTCAACATAAACGGCTAATCATCTAAAGAAAATGAGATTTAAGAAACAAAATAGGAACCCCCTGAAAAGAGACCTCAGTGATACAGTGAAGCTCACCTTGTGAGAACTACATTCGCTGAACACTAGAAATGCTGGGACTTAGAAACCCAGCACTCGGCTAAAAAGAACTGGGAAGACATTTCTCTAGAAGAGTAATTTTGTTTTTATTTATTTTAGAAAAGTTCTGTCCCTCTTTCTAAGCCAGAAACAACATACAAGAGATGCAGAGGTGACATTCTGAAAGGAGGGGCCACGTAATGAAAGCCACACAACCTCAGGCTCCTCTAGCCATACTGTGTCCTAAATCCCTGGGAATAAAACTGGGAAGTGTTTCTTCTCAATCCAGATAGCCACACACTGTACAGATCCGCCCCAGCATTCTGAGCATTCCTGAGTCCTGCCCCAAACAGTTGAGCCTGCCAGCCTGGCCACCTCATCAGCGTTCTTCCTGCCTGTTATCCCCATCAAAGACGTAGGGCAAGCTGGGCCAAGCACCTCATGAACTCTTCCTGCATGGATTTCTTTTTTTTTTTTTTTTTTTTTTTTTTTTTTTTTTTTTTTTGGTTTTTCAAGACAGGGTTTCTCTGTGTAGCCTGGCTGTCCTGGAACTCACTTTGTAGACCAGGCTGGCCTTGAACTCAGAAATCCGCCTGCCTCTGCCTCCCACGTGCTGGGATTAAAGGCGTGTGCCACCACGTTTGGCGTATTTATTTTCTTATTGCTTTTTTTTTTTCCTAATAAGTAATTAGGAAAGGACACTTTCAAGTGAGAATTATGGTCATGCTTTAATTTTTTAAATAGGTAAAGGAAGTCAGGGCTGGACCTGGGGCTCAGTGTTGGAGTGCTTGAGTTACATGTTCAGTGCCCTTGATTTAGTCCCAGTCCTGCCAAAAGTTAGGACAAGCGATAGATGCTCTAAGCCTGTAGTAACCACAGTTGGTGTACTGGTGGCCATCAATGTATTCATCTTGCATACAGCTTGACTCTGAGAAGACTCCAGGACTGCTATTTCCTACAAGTCCTTTTAAAAGACACTAATCCTTTGTGGATGAAGTCACATGACCCAATCTCCTCCCCCAGAAACCCACATCTCAACTCCATTGTGTTTGAGGATTAGGTTTCACATGGATTCTGAAAGGGCACACATCTTTCAAACCATAGACTTATATTCTCTATTTTGGATGTACTTGAAGTTGTCCTAACACAATGTTGAAGACATAGAGGAAGCCTGGGGGAAGTGTTCTGAAGCCGCAAGGCCCTTAGGAGATCCTAGGCCCCTTTAAGAAATCTGGAAGTCAGGCCGTCTTGATGTGAAGTTTAAAGGCATGTCCTTTGGAGTCAGAAAAAAATACAAGTACATGCTCATTGTTATCACCTTTGTTCAAAATTAGTGAGAAACCCAGCCAGTTTAAAATTCAAAAAGACAGCTATGGAATGTTTGCTGTCATGTGTGGTTCCTTGCTTTTAAGGTTTACATATGTGAATATGTGTGGGTGTGGTTGGGGTGTGGTGTACTGACTACACAACTACAAAGAGAACCATGTGAAGGAGGAAAGAGGTGTTGAGGAAGGGGGATGGATGCTGTAACACCCGACTTGAAGTCAGGGAAAGAGGGTGCTGAGGTGGAGGGAGCAGGGGGATGGGCGATGGGGGAGAAGAGGAAAGGAGAATCACAAACAAATTTTGTTTGAAAATGCCATACTGAGGCCTAATGTGCTTTATATGAATGTTTCTAAACAAGTGTGAAAATCCTGAATAATCACAAAAAAACTGCTGGGAAAGTTGTTAGAAATGTTTCGAGCATTGTCAGCTGTTCACTGCAAGGCTGACACAGAAAAGAAAACTTTGTGTCTAAGGGCGGCAGTGGTTAGAAATGTAAGTTTTAAAAGGTTTCCTCTGTGTGCTGGGTCTGGTGGTATAAGACTGTAACACCAGCTAAACTTGGGAGACTGTGGTCGAAAGATTCAAGTTCAAGGCCTGTGTAGAAAACTAAAAGATACTGTCTCAAAAATATCAAAAGGCCAAAAAATGTGGGGTGGAGTCCTAGGACTGCAGCTCAGAGGTTCAGTTCTTGGCTTACCTGACACCTGTAGGCCTTCAGTTCAATTCCTAGTGTGGGATTGGGCTTGGGCTGGGAAGAAAAGTCATACGGAAACACACTATTAACTATCTAAAACAAAAACCTATAGTACTCATAATTTTGTGTATAGGTATACATATATGGTTTACTTGAAATTATCTCATTTAAGGTGATGAGATGCTCCAACCGAGAACCAAAGACCATTTAACAAAACCCCCCAAATTAGACTTGAAAAGACCTTATTTGAGCATAGGTCATGTGTTATCCAAGAGATTCTCAAAACATTACGGGTTATTGCTATTGCCCTTGGTTAGTCTCCTCAGAGGTAGAAGGTAAGTTCCCCATTTTTGGAAGGACAGAATGGGACTCTATGTCTATGAAATGTCTGTGAAAGCAAACCTTAGCATTGTGACGATAGCCTCTTTAAATTGCTCTGTGGACTATGAAGTTCTTATCCAAGTTCCAACAGGCTTTCTCATAAAAATTAGAAAAATGGTCCTCCAGCTTGTGTGGAAAAATGAAATGACAAACATGTTTAATATCCTGAAGGTAAGGTTGACTGCATAATGACCAAGGACTACAAATGTCCTTTACACCAGGGCAAAGGGACAAGGACAGGTGCAGCCAGTGCTCAGTGCTCTGCAGCTCCATGGGTGAGGTGTCCCTGTCACCACCTGTCCCCCGTATATTAGCCACAGAGCGGTCCAGTCCCTGAGTAAGAAAGGCCTTAGAATTGAGGGCATACGGCAAATTCTGAATTCTGCTAGAAGCCACTCTAACCTGTGAGGGATGCTAAAGGAACCAGAGGACTGGGCTCCTGCAGCCAGACAGCTGAAACTTAATGGCTGCAACTTCCCGCTGTTCAGAGAAGAAAACCATCTTAGTGTGAACTGGTCAACCAGTGGTCACCATAGAGAAAGCAAGCTTCGAGCCACAGTCCTGAGTCCTAGCTCTGCAGCAGCCCCTCTCACAATCCCCACAATTCAAGCAACCACCACCACCCCGTGCTCACTGTGGCTTTGCAGGTGCAGGGGCTTGTGCACCCTCAGTGCCAGCCAGGAGCTTCCAGGCCTGACCCCCTCCCTTCCTGGTGCTGGCATAGTGTCAGCTCCCCGCTGTTTCCTGCCTCCCTCCTGTTAGGAAACCAGTCTCACCCAAAGGCAGTGACCTCACTCTGCCCCGGCACCACCATCGCCTTGGCAGAGAACCCTCTCCTTTGACATTGTCTTTATCGCAGCAGGCAGAGGGGGAGGGACCCTCAATTCCCTTCCTTCCCCACTCCCCACCCTGTCCTCCCAGTCACCAGCCAGAATGTAGATGGCAGCAATCACTCTGACTCATTCTCTTGGTCCCCACCCCCTAGCCTCTACTCCTATGCCCACACCAGGACCAACAACCGCAGTACTCAATTTCCCTTGAAAAAAAAAAGGAACCTCAGCAAACTCCAATCCTGATACAAGTGACCTGCCTTTCCTACGCTTCAATACAGCCTTGTTGCCCATACCCTATGTGTTCACACACACACACACACACACACACACACACACACACACACACACACACTGTGGCCTCCATTCAGACTTGTTCATCAGGACATCTAAACATGTCAGTATCACAGAGGTCACAGAGGAAACACATGGAAAACAATGTCTTCTTTAGTGTGTGTGTGTGTGTGTGTGTGTGTGTGTGTGTGTGTGTGTGTGTGATGTGTGATGCACCTGCATATGTGAGTAAGTGTATGTAGAGTACACATATATGTGTGTAGCTTGTCTGTGTGATGTGATTACACAAGATTTCATGTATGTCTTTGTATGCAGGTAAATGCACTATACCCATGTCTCTGTATGCTTATGTCTATGTGCATGCCTGTATGGATGTAAGCCTGCATGTGCAAGCGACATATTTCTTCTAAGCACTGAGTAGTAGCCATTTTCTCCTTGGCAGTAGGACTCATTACAAGTCCTGGGGGCACGGCGGGGCTCCTTGGGAAGGCAGACATGCTCCAAGGATGAAGCCTAAGGAAAGTTGCACATTGCCTGGACAAGCTGGGCTGTGAACTGTACGTTCAGGTCTCAGGCTTACCTTGGGCAATGGCTGGGTCACTGTTGCATGTGATGAAGGGCCTGGCAGCCATTTAGACTTTGAGGGTAGCCTGGAAGATTTTTTTTTTCTCCAAGATGTCAACTAAGATATATCTCCCATCTACTAAAACAGCATTGTCTGTCTAGAATCAAGGATACCAGTGGCCAAGCAAGCTCTTCCCACTTACCTATAACTAACAGAGCACCTTTGTGGGCCCTAGGACCTTCTCCTCTGCCAGCTTCCTGTCTGTGGGACAGCTAGCTCACTGGCTCCAGCCTGGACTTGGGCAGCTTCCCAGAGTGTGTCTTCCTAACCCTGGGTGTGCAATAGGAAGATTGCTTAGAACTAGGGATTAGCAGCTCTGCACCTTCCCAGGAGCCATCACAGATGGTGGCTTGTCAATAGACCTTTTCTGTAGACATCTTTCACAGGGCCACCTTCCTTCGGAATGGAGGAATGCTGAGGACCCAATGGGTGGCCCTATTCCCTGGGCCAGAGAACAGATTTCCCAGAGTCCCTGACTTTCTCACAGGCCCATCTGCTCTACCGTTTCCATCTAGAAACACTCTCAACACTCAGACCAACTCCGACCTGCCTTCTTTGTGGGCCCAGTGAATTAACCATATGGAAGGACTGGGTACAACCCACACTCAGTCATGTAGGACCAAAAGATACTGGATGCAGAAATGGCTGACCAGTGGATGTCCTCACTCAGAGCTGGGGTGGGGAGGTGCTTTCATGGGTCCACATGTCCACATGGCAGACCTAGATCCTGGAGGACGCTCTAACCAATCCTCACTGTTCAGTCAGACACACAGTTTCCCCCGTGAAGCCTCTTATCTGCTCATTAAAACACAGGCAACTCGCAGAGACCTTGCTTTGTAAAGCATATGCCTGCTGTTCTGACCCCACCGAATCCAACAGCAGAGGTCCCATCCCAGCGGAAGGCACAGTGCAAGTTCTTGGTGTTTATTTTGTTTCCTTTTGCGATAGGGTCTTAACGTGTTGCCCAAGCTGATGTCAAACTCTTGAGTTCAAACCATCCCCTTGCCTCAGCTTCTGGAGTACCTGGGGGCATGGTCACCTGACAGAGGCCTAATATTTGCTCTTCTGTAGTTAGCTCTTCTTTCCTTTCTCCCTTTTTCCCTCCGTCCCTCCCTTCCTTCCTTTCTTTTTCTGAATGAGGCAAATATAAATTATCAATGTCTTATATGTTCATTGCTAACAAGCCCTGCTAGATGTTTCTGGCCCCTTAGGTTCTACAATCCATAAGCGCTGGCTTCTCATTCGCTACTCCTGGCCACTTCCCTTGCGAACGAAGCTGTTCCCTGACTGCACCTGGACACTACCCAGGAAAGTGTCCAGCACACAGAACGGGCCCAAAGGTGAGCCAGGAGTGGCTGAGTGTGCACTCGGGGTCTTGGCTTCCTGTTTAGGTCTTTTATTCCCTGGGTTGAGAAATAACCACTTTCCCACCAAAATTCCTGCAGACCCCTGTGTCATGAGACATTCAGGCCATGGCTGCTGAGGGCCTTCCTTCCCCTGCAGCATTCTTCATACTTTTTTTTCCCATTGGATAGTTTCTCAGGTTTCTCCCTGCCCAGCACAGGATGACCAGAAGTAGCCCCAAGTGAGGCGGATCACATCAAAGAGTATTTGTCTTGGTTTGCGGCCTGTTTGGGTCCACACCAAGATAAACTGCACTTTTGCCTGAGCTGATAACAAACAGCTGCATCTCAGTTACTTCTGCTGAGGGATACAGCGTGTTCAGATCTGGGCTTGTCTGCCTGCTCTGAATCAGCACATCATTGACTGGGGCTCGATCCCAGAACAACTGTGTCGCTGGACAAGGTGTCACAAACACTGTGTCACAGCATTGATGGGTGGTTTTCATGTCAGGTGCTCAGCATGAATTGGGCAGGCTTTCTGCCTCCCATACTGTGTGCCAGGCCCTACTACTGTGAAACCCATTATACAGATAAGAACAATGAGGCATTGAGAGTTCACGTTGCATGCTCACATCTGAGGCTGGAAAGGGCAGAGCCTGGAGCCTGGAACTCAAACATGATCTAACCCCTCAGAAAGCCTGTTACAGTGAAGTCTGTGACTAGGACTCCAGGTTCCCCAAATCCACACTCCGCCATCACTGATGTGTGCCACCCAACACTTGCCATGCTCCTGTAACATGGCTGGCTTCTATCAGTGCAGTCTGGATCAGGGTCAGCTCCCCTGGTCCTCTATAGCATGCAGACAACCCAAGTAACACATTGAAACTTTCCTCACAGAGGGAAAGTGTTGTGGGGGAGACAGCATTGACGGGAAGTGACAATGGAAAGAGCGTCACTCTGCCCTTTGAAAGAAATTGAAGATAAACCCCGCCAACATGTGCAAGCCGCTGTGAGTCAAAGCCACTGGCCAAAGCCATCTCAGACACAGAAAGCCAAGCTCAGAATAGTGTGACCTAGAGTTCATGTTAAAGAATTTTATATAAAATTTACATATATCTTGATTCCAAATAGTCAAGATTCAAGAAGCCACGCCTTTTCTTCTTTCATGCATAAACGAGCCTGGCCTGGAAGGAGCAGAGAGCGCCCATAAAACCTCTGTATCTCATACCTGAGACCGTGTATCCAACTGTTCCTAACCATCTCTGACGTGGCATTACTTGTTTATAGTCTCTGTTGCTGCACAATGCTTTGCCACAGATGACTCATGAAGTTAATATCACCTGTATCCCTTCTGTTATGAGCAGTGTCCAGATGAGGACATTCTGTCTTGCAAGAAGGTCCTTAAGCAGGAAGGCAAACAACTCAGAATAGCTTCAGGAAGTCCATGAAACTGACTAGATTCATTATGCTCCTCCCTGCCAGAATCCATAATAAAACTTGACAGTTCCTCTCAGACAGAGGGAAGGCAAATTGCAAAGAAGATTTTCAGACCTGACCAGTTTCCTGGAAGGAGCAAAAACCAGGTGAGCTGCCTGGAAGAGGTTTAGACCAAGTGAGACAACCTGAAAAGGATGCCCTCCAACTTGTTGAGCTGCCTTCAGGCTTTGTAGTATGCTCCAGATCCCCAGCTTTGTGAGCTGTCACCTATAGTGGGGTGGGTTTCAATGATGCAGCTGTCGTTGAGTCATTTCTGCTCCTGTAAGTAACCTCTCATTCATATTCCTATAAGTGACCCCAATAGAACTCATTGGATCATCCCCCTGGTAATGGGCAAAAAGACACCTTGGTGGTGGTGGTGGTGGTGGTGGTGTTCTTACACAAGTCAAGGGCAGAGCAGATGGTGGTTCCTTGTTCTTCCTAACTTGATGCCCGGCAACACAGTGGAGCTGACCCTCATGGTGAAGGCATGGGTGATCCAGTTCTGATGGTGTGAGAGCAGGAGAGCTGACCCTGCATCCTGCCAATGGCCAGCATTTGGTCGCTTAGCCAGAGCAGTGCTGGAGATCTTGCCCTGGTGGTGCAGATAAGGGAGAGCTTGTGGGCTGACCCGCTCAGCTACCACCCAGGCCCAGATCCAAGGCTCTAAGTTGGCCCACCCCAAAATCTACATTTGAACTATTGGGGCGCAAGGGACCTTTCTGCTGATCCAAAGCTGCAGGATCTCCGTGACACAGGGCAACAACAGGACAGCCAGGAGGAGTCTCAGTGAGGATCTACTATTGATGGTGTCACAGAATCCAGAGATCTTGAACCAAATGAAACATCTGAAAGTGAAGATGTGTGGACAGAGGGATATACTGTGGGGCACACGGAGACACACTACAGCTTCCACAAGGAGATGTTTCCTATGCTTTGTTTCTTGTTTATTTTGTTTACTTGTGTGTGTGTGTGTGTTTATTTTGGGGGGATGGTTTACAAGGGTGAAGGATAGATATGAGAAGACAGGGAGATGAGAGGGACTGGGGAGAATGGTGTGAAACTCACCAAGAATCAATAAAAAAATAACCTCATTGGTTCACAAAGTTGAGCGTTGGTGGTATCTGTACATTGGTTGGTCTATGGTGGGTCCTCTATCTGTTGTAAGTAGATGATGTGTGTTGAATCCCCCCACTAAATGTTTTACTCTGTAACAGCCTTTAAGCCAGAAGCCCCAGCTGGCTAATGTTGGTATTGTGCCTGTTAGAATCAGCATCGGCTGTGGTCCTTGGGCTTCAGGCCTCTCTAAAGCCCCACTTATTGGCAGGACTGAGGCTCTCACTTCATTTCCTGCTCCCAGCCGCCAGAGGATTCCTACTCATCCCTATGCCTAGGTGAACACTACCTTCTTCAGGAGTGATCTCTCCTTTAGCACGTGGAACCCAAAGTTATGTCTTTTCTCTGGAATGTCTCCCTATGACAAGGTCACATTGCCATCTTCATTACATAGAAGCCTCTCCCTACTAGCCCGAGTCTGTGCAGGACCATTGGAGGAGTTGTGTGCTTCTCAGGGGTCTGAAGTGCTAGCCGGTTCAGGATTTCATCTTCTACATTATTCCAGAAATACCTTCTCATGTTAAAAATAGCTGGATAGTCCCCCAGTAATTTTCTGAGGTACAGCTGTTCCCCTAAGAAAAAGACCCAGAAAGTAGGAGTGATGAACGGGATCTTACATGCAGCCAAAGGACATAGGGTTTGCACAGCTCCATTGTCTCTGTATGCTGACACATAGCTTAGGATGTGTGTTCCTCCATCTCTTACCAATTTATTCATTCAATGATCCCGCAATGATCCCCCTACATGCCAAGGACAGCTCCGGGCATAAAGACATCTGTGTTTTCAGAAAGGACGGGGATCTTCCCCGCCATGGGGCTTCATCCTTGTGCAGATATATCATTGTACAAATAGAAGTATGCAGGATGAAGGTAGCAGAACCCAGAGGCTCCAGGCTCAGGCAGCTAACCAGGTAGATGGGTGCAGTTGGTGACTGTTGCTCTGCTGTGCTCAGGCATCTCGGCTGACATGTTGGTCAGGGTCTTTGTGTGGGCTTTGGGGCCAATGCTGGACATATTGCTTCTTTTATTACTGCGAGGCTCCTGCTGTGTTCAGGCCCCTACCAACTTAAACGCTTGACAGAAGTCCGTGGCTTCAGAAGGCCTTGTGGTGAGAGAGTGCAATTGTGTATCTTTTATTCCACCCATTCTTATGAGCATGGGAGCATGAAAGTTCAAATGGCCAAATGTGTTGAACTGTGTCAACCCGTGATTGTACATCTGTACACAGAGCTGGGATGTCCATGTGACTGACACATTCAGGCCTCGGCTCACGAGGCTGAGTCTGCCCTGTTCCTCTGCAGCCTGCCATGTATTGGGCTCTTTTTTTTTCTTTTTTTTTTTAAGGTGTGTTTGAAGAATGAGGAGATCTTCTCATTACCACAACCTCCCCAAATGCCAGACCAATGGGCTCTCTCCAAACACTTCACCCTGGAACCCCAGGAATCCAAGTGTTTTCCTGATACCTCTGTGGAGAAACATTCTGCAGCCATGACGGAGCAAAGAGAAACATGTAACGGCAAAGTCAAGTGTGAACTATGGAAGAAGGGCCCGGAAAAGCTGCCTTGGAGCTGAAACTCACATACTTAGGATGGAGCCTGCCGGTAAGCCACTATTGTAAGTGTGTGAGCTTCATGTGTCCTGGTTGGTGTGGCCATAGTGGAAGTGGACAGAGGTCTCCACAGCACTGTAATCTTCAACTATGAGTTGTTTGATCAGAAGTACTACCAAGTCATCGTGGCAGGGAGAGCCCTACAAACCAGGGAAAGCCAACCAGCTGTTCTGATACCTGGTAATTAACAGCTTTGACTCCTAGAGGGAGAGCCAGCAGACCCAATCTTGCTTATGATCTTGGCATTTCCCCGTTATGTTGAAGCTACACTTAGCTCAACCCAAGTGTGAAGTAAAGGGCTGGTATTCCTTCCTTGCGGCTGATAGTGGAGTCCCAGCCTTAATCAAAGACATCCTGCCTACCTCGCCTAAGTCTTCCCTCTATAACATGTGCAGGCTTCCTGAGGCTCTGTCATTTGTCATCTGCCCTGGAAGAGGGCAGTCCAGATGCATAGGGCCAGTTTCAGCCGCTTTCCACTCTCATTTGCATCTTCTGTTTTTTCCCAGGCTCCTCCCTCTCATCCTTGTCACCTCTAACATACACGTATGGTCACAGACCAGCACAGCTGTACATCCACCTGATGTGTGTGGGGACTGCAGGGGGAGTGGAACTCAGATCACCTGTGACCCTGGGCTGAGAGAGAAGCAAACACCAAGGTAGATGGCTCTTGGAGCAGACACCAAACCTCTAGAGAGCGGACCCAGGCTTGAGAAAGCACTCCGACAGGCAGGCAAGTAAACTGACTCACGCTGATTGGCTCTGGGAATGATCAGGCCCTGATATCTACAGTGTCACCAACTTCCCCAGGCTGTTTGCATATCCTCCAGGGCCTTAGGAGGATGGCCAGATAGGAGAACAAAAGGTAAGATCTTCCTAGAATCCACTCCACCCCCAATTTGGAGCTGAGTCTTCTGCCCACAGTGCTAGGCCTCTGGGCCATGGAAGGCACCCCAGTACAGGCCTTGGGCTCACAGAGAAGCAGTTTCATCACAAGTTTTCCTCAGAGGGTTCCAGATCCTCTGAGCTGGGCCAGGGCTGGAGGCCAGATGCAAGTGTTTCCAGAAGAGTCAGAGTCCCAGCCCTGCTTCGGTAGCAGCTTCCAGGGAGTTATTATTTTAGTGATAACTAGGAAAGAAATCAGGTCAGTGACACTTCCCCCCATTGTGAGCTCTTTTTATCAGGGCCTGGAAAACCACAGCAGGCCCTGGGGCAGAGTAGGGTCGAGGACAGGAAACACAGAAATGGTTTCAGCAGGTGAGGGCCCCATGCGTTGGGGCCTGGAACAAGCTGGACTTGACAATCATGGCATTGTCCTAACGTTTTGAGGTTCTCTTTTCTGAGAAGCTCAGAGCAACTCGCAGACAAAGCGTTTCTCCCCAGCTCCCAGGGAGAGGGGCTTAGAGGAAGTTTCGAGAACTTGTGCAAGTGCAGGGGGCAGTGGCTTGGGGAAACAGAACGCCTCTTAGATCCCTCAGCTTCAGGCACCACCACTCAATCATTTCTCTACTACCTGCAGATCTTCTGTGCTCTGATCATCCTATTTGAAACGTAAAGTGGTAACATCCCATTCCAGTATGGGACATGCTGGAAGCTCAGAAGCCCCTGCAGTTGGCACCTGTAGACAGGACAGAGGATGGTCCTCTCTCTACACTTTAGATGTCAGAAGGCCCATGTGTGTTGACTGAGCACCAAGATGGACATGCAGCTGAATCTCTGGTTGAAGAATGAACAGGAAAGGGGACAGGAACTCCACAGGAAGACCAATAGACTCAACTAACCTGGACTCTCAGGGCTCTCCGTGTCCGAACCACTGACCAAAGAACATACATGGGCTGGACCTAGGCCTCCCCACAAATATGTAGCAGATGTGCAGCTAGGTCTTCATGTGGGTCTTGAACAACTGGAGCGGGGCTATCCCAAAAGCTATTGCCTGTTTGTGGGATATGTTCTTCTAGCTGGGATGCCTTGTCTGTCCTCATTGGGAGAGGAAGTGCTTAGCCTCATAGAAACTGGAAGTGCCAGGGTGGGGGAACACCCACGGAACCTCAACTGCTCAGATGAGGAGGGGAGAGGGTAGGGGAAGGATTGTGGGAGGGGGTGACAGTGAGTGGAATGTAAAGTGAATAAGTAAAAAAAAAAAAAAGTTCAATTAAATTCAGTTTAAAAAACAAGAAAGAACAAAAGGAAGGAAGGAAGGAAGGAAGGAAGGAAGGAAGGAAGGAAGAAAGAAAGAAAGAAAGAAAGAAAGAAAGAAAGAAAGAAAGAAAGAAAGAAAACACAAACAAGACCTGTCTCAAGGACACCTGGTAAAAGTGAGAGCTTGAATTTTCCAAGAACGGTTGTAGATTGGTGCATGATGGGGATTTCATAGATATGTGACAATGATGATTATGGAGGCTATTGTGTTTAGATACATTGTGACAGCAACCAATAAGTGTTAGCTATGCAATAGATACAGACACTAGTGATTAGTGTACATGACAATGATAAAGATAGGTAGGTGAATTATAGATACCAAGTTTCATAACTTAATGATAGATAAAATTAATGAGGACAAATACATAAAGATAGATAATAGATGATAGCTGGATAGGTTATATGTAATAGATTGATATATAGATACATGCGTAGAGTGATAAATATGTTTGTTTCAACATTAAGCTAGTAGCACAGAGTATCCAATCTTGCTGTGGTGTCAAAGGGTAATGAACACTGAATACACTATGTATAGCCTGTTCCTCTCAGAACCAAACCTGGCTTCCCCCCCTACAGTACAGATTAAATTCCTAGCCACCTGTCCTCTTATTAATTCATATATTAGCTTAAGTTAAAAATATTTACTGATCATCTAGTATATACAAAGCCCCAGGTACAGATACAGGGATGCAAGAGCTAAAGAGGCAGACATGTGTACTGCCTACAGCCCTGCTCTCTGCAGAGTATATAACCAGGGTATGGTCAACACTGGAAAACAGTCCTCCAGTAGCAATCACCATCAAGGTTGCTATGATTTCCCACAACCAAAATGAGAGCTACTAATGATTCTGAAGATGAAGTGGCCTCTTGGAAGAGACCCAGATGAAGAATGACCCCCATGAAAGCCCATGTCCTGGGAGCAGGGTTCAGGGGCAGAGGGATGGGCAGTGATGGAGGCTCAGAAGGACTGGGTACAGATACCAGCCAAGGCTGAGTCAATATGGAGAGAGACCACACCACACAGGGTCAAGAACTACTTCAAGAACACTACTAGCTATGTGAGGTTGTTTCATGTTGCAGTGGCAGACTCCCAAAACACTGGTCATCTGTAAAGAAAGGATTATTTCTCAGCTGTGAGGCCTAAGAAGCCTAGGGAAGAGCCTGGCATTAGGCAGATGCCTTATTGCTGCATTTTGCCTCCGAGTTAGAGGACAAGTAAGTGAGCCAAGAGGGCTTAGTGCACCTCACCATGGCTAACCCACCTTACAAAGTGTGGTCCATTCATGAGGGCCGAACCTCCACAGCATAATCCAGTATTAAACTCTCTACCCACAAACTACTGTTGCACCAAGGTTAAGCTTTAGGGGACACATTCAAACCGTAGCAAAGACATGATCAGATTTGAACTGGGGTGCAGGGTGCAGAGACCTGAAAAATGGAGTACCCTAGGATCTGTGGCAAGCGAATTAGAATCACCAAAGAGGAGAGACAGGAGGGGGCCCAGGCCTGAGGCACTCTAAGAAATAAACAGAATATAGACATTGGGGCATCTCTCTGTTTTCACCCAGGACTGTTCAGAAAGAATTTGTTAATGTCTGCATGAAAACTCACAGTGACTAGTTGATTATCTCATCATAAGCACCATGGTGGGAGACATGGGGAAGGACATCCCAGTTGTAGATTAGGGCTTTGACATTCTAGAAATGTCCTATCATCTGTTTCTGGATGATGCTGACATTCCCACTACGCCCAGTGACACCTAACCCATGCCCACCTGGTATACTTGGTCTTCACAGTGTGCCTGCCTCCTGCAGCCATATAACCCCTTGACAAGCCAGGAGCTGCCACTCCTTAGACTTCTGTCTGCTTTTCAGGCCTGCCTTCTCCTGTTCATCTTTCATGGCAACCACATTCAACTTCAGCCTTTAAAGATGCTCTCAACCCTTCCCCGTGCCTCTGACATCGGCCTCTGGTGCCCCTCCTTATAGAGATGTGTTCTGATGCATAGCCTCTGAAACCATAACTAGCTTAACCTGGCAGGTTCCTCTCCCAGTGGAGACTCATTCTGCCCATCTCAAGGACCAGCATACATATGACCAGCAGTCCTGCTCTAACCTGGCTTTCTTCCTTCCTAGACATACTCTCCTTCCCTGCCTCTTTCATAAGGAGCTGATACACACACAGGGCCTCACATATCCCTACCACAGCAAGACCCAAGGGGCATGTCGGTTGGGTAGAGTCACAGGCATATGCCTGTAGGGGTTTGCTTGTGAAGGGCAAACAAGAGGGACTCAGCCTTTTGTTCCCAAATACACAAAGATCTTGCCTGTCTGCCTGCCTGTAGATGATAAACATCTGGTGGATGTAGACTATTGGGTGGCTACCAGATGTCTCTACATTTGCAGCTGTGTGTTATCCTAAAGACCAAGTATCCAGCTGTTTGGCACATGCAGTCCTTTAAACATCCGTCATATGATGGGCCTTGCACATAAAGAAAAGATCTCTTACAGGCTTCTGTAGACCTTTCCCGTGGAATCTTAGCCGCTAACCCAACCTGTAAGATCTCTTATTTGAAAACTTAGAGATATTGTAAAATTTCCCCTCATTCTCCTGACACTACTTTTTAAGAATGCTCCATATGAGGGCAGAGTTCCTTGACCATCTGCAACATGAGCCTAAGGTAGAAGGTGCCAGGCAGGCATCTACAGACTTGAAAGAGGACCACAGGGAATGTCTAGATCTCCATTCTGAAAACAATCACTGTGGGTGAACCCTTGAAAAGGAGCGTAAAGTCCTGTTTACAAGGTATCATGGCCAGCCCAAGACAGAGATGCTGGGAACAGGGCATCAGGAGCTAGTCCAAGACAGAGGTGCCAGAATCCACCTGAGTGGAGGAACCTCACCAACCGAGAGAGCTCTTCAGTTCACCCTACTTCTGTAACTCCTCCAACATTACATGTACACACGATGCTGCCAGAATTAGTGTTAATAAATCAATGGCTTTACAAATCAACCCAGGAACACTGCCTGCCCTTGCTCCTACACAGGTAGAGGCAAGAATCTATGATCTTTGAGCTCTGACACTGACTTTTTTCTAGCATCACAAGCTGGAACGATACTGGAGACATCTCCCCTACTCCTTAGGTCAGCATGGGTGTAGTTGTGATGCAGCCAATGTGTAAAAGGAGAGCAGAAAGGTGTGGATGGCACACACAGAAAAAACTGCAAGACACCCAATGCCCTTGAGTATACATGTAAGTAGTAGTTATCTCTAAGGATTTGGCCAATAGGCCTTGACCCCTTCCAGGATCTCATCACTATGCCTCTACTTTTATGGGCACTGACGAGCATACACACTGAATCTCCAGTCTGTACTAGTAGAGACACATGGGCATTGGGAGATAAGTATCTCACACATATTGAAGGGAAGAAGCAAAAACAAGGATGGCCCTCACTAAGACAAATCAGCAAACCCATGTTTACACAACAACACACCTGCATGAGCCTCCCCAGGTCTGTTGCATATCTTCATCTGAATATCTCCCTCCATCCTTCCTGGTCCTCCCCCATCATATCCTTCTCTTTCTATTCCTCCATGCCCCTCCTCCAAATTTCATCCATGTCCCCTCCAAATCTTCCATGTCCCTCTTCATTATCCTCCTCCTTGTTTCTCCTTCATTTCCTGTGCCATGTCTTTCCTCCAATTCTCCTATTCATACCTTGGCCTGTGTCACCTTCTATGGCTGGATCCCTTTTTTGAATTCTGTACATACTCTATTTTGAGTTTGACTCTTGAGTTAAATTCAGATCAGATCTTCCATCCATGCTCCAGATTAACCTCTAACCCTACACTTGACTATCTTGTGTTTATGAACTTGTTTGTAGAAGGTGTAAGAAAACATAGAAAGGACATAAGATGCAAGTTTCTCCTCTGATGCCTACCTGTACCAAAATTACCTAGCCTCAAAGCAGAGACTGGCATCTTCTTATAGTTTTAAGAGATTGTTACCTGATCACATGAAAGTGAGACAATTATTATGTGCATCCCAATACTCTAGAAGGTAAAATTCCTGAACTGAGACATGGAGTGAAGAAGGAATCATAAAGTATCTGCCACATGACTGGGACATGAATACCTAGAGCGTGGTGAGCCCTTAGTAGTGGTCTCAGTGAAAACTGGCCATGGAAGGAGAAAAAGAACACCTTGAAAGACGATCTTAGAAAAATAAGTAGAATTGAAATAAGCAAGCAGTACTTAGATATAACAATTAACAGATATCCCAGTCAAGATATCCACTAAAATCTCAGGGCATCAGATAAACAAGGACATCAGGTAGGTGATCAAGGCTTTAGCTATGTCATGATCAGACCAGCAGAACATAGTTGGGCCAACTGTATATGTGATGTGTGAAATATCATCACATCGGTCAATTGGCTATCCAGTGGGCCAACAAGATAGCCAATGAGAAAGAAGGGCTCACATGGGCCAAGAGGACATTAGATGGGCAAGTAAGACCATGTGAATTCTGATTCTGGAGATAAAAGGGACGATTATAAAGGAGACTGGTCACCAGGACCCTGCTTCTTCCCTGTCTCTTTGGCCATCTAGTAGTACCTCCTTCTCTAGTCAAAATGACCCATCCCAGCTGTGGTGGCCAGGTGGCATTGCTTGCCAGCCTTCCTGAGAGATGACCTAGTCTTTGATGGGTAGCTTCTATGCACACCTCCCAGGCATCTGCTTCTGTTTGGAAACATGGAGGAATTGCTAGTGGCTGCCACCCCCTCAGTAGGAAATGTGTGAGGGGTATGTATCAACCTTTCTAGTGGAAGGATTTATCGCAGTCAGGCAGGCTTCTAAGCTCAGAATGTAAACACTTTAGTGTCTTAAACACTCATTTTAAAAGAAGACACTTACTTTATATACCATCAAAATCATCCGGGCAGCATAGATTTCTAGGGACTGCCCTTGCTTCAGTTCTGTGCCACCATCTTAGTCTTACTCCATGCCTTTCACGCTTCTCTCAGTTCACTGCCACTTGCTGGTGACAACTGCCTGCTGTGCTCTAAAGAACACATGAGACATCACACAAGGAAGCTGCATCGGGCGTTGGGAAACAGAATGGAGGGAAAGACTGAGAACAACCCAAACCAAGGCAGGTGCATCCGGGGTCAGGGAGGGGCTTGCCTAGGACCAAGTGGTACTGTTTTTGCCTTGAGTCTAAAGCATGGCATTCATCCCATGATAATTAGATTCAGGCATGTGCTCAAATGAGCCCAGGCTTGCCTCCATCTCCTCAATGTGGTACATATTGGCCACATGATAAATATTTGTTGACATGGTGGGTGAAGATTTGCTACATTCACCTCAACATGGAGAAAATAGGAGATACTGGCAGTTTACAGCTATCATTGGGAACTAGGAGAGAGCTCTTTTCTCATGTGTCAATAAGCCCATGTTTAACCAAACCAGAGAAAAGGGGGAAGCTGTTTCCACCCTTGAAGCACACACTATTCAGGTGCTTGCCTGTTCGTTGCCTCAAAGAAATGGGCACCCCCTGGTTACTGTTCAGTACACATTCTCTCCGGCCCTCTCTGTGGGGAGATGGTATCTACTTCATGAAGAAAAGCAGAAAGGATCAAAAGAATGAAGTCTCCAGCCCAGAAAGCAACTAGTAGTGGTTACTGGGTACTAGAGGTCAAAGCCAGCTGATCTTAGCCATTACACCTGACATGTCTCAGTAGACCTACCTCTACTATGCTCTATAGCCCTGGGAGGAGCAGGAGATCTAGGAAAAGAACGCTTATTTAATTTCTGTAAAATACTTTGCCAAGACCACATTCTTTCTGTCCTTCTCCACATCTTCTATATTCCTCCACGTTCTTCTTTCATCTCCTTCTATGTGACCCCTCCATGTGTTCCTCCACGTGCCCCTCCATGTTGCATTGCGCCTCCGTGTTCCATGTCTACCTCCACGTTCCCTTCTACATCTTCCCCTACATCCTCTATGTCACTTCCTATTGTTTTCTCTGTGCCCCTCCTCCATCGTCTCCTCCATAGCCTCAGATTTTGGAAGGTGAATTGAGTTTAACAGGCCAAAGTCTATTTCACATCTAATAGGGCACATAAGATTAGAATATGAAGTTGAACATTGAGTCTCTTTGACATGACACACTGGGGATTTGTTTTCTCAGCCTTGCAAAGAAGCCTATACTTAACTCTAAATTAGGCTTTCCTTAATTAATAGATAACATACCTTAATCTTTTTACCAAATAAGCTCCATTTTTTTCTACTAGAGTATACAAACAAATTCAGAAGTAAGGACAGAGACACATGTTTGTTATTCTGTATTTGGTTCCCAAAGCATGCTTTGTCACACCCAGGTGTAGCAGCTGGAATGGAAAAGGGCCCAGGATCCCTGGTATAGGCAGAGCCCTGAGTACAGAGAAGAATCTATGTGGAAGTCCTCAGCTGCAGTCTCCAGTGGCTTCAAATTGAGAGATGATTACATGGAGAACCAGGCTGCTGGACCACCCTACTTCTTCAGTCTCCTTTTGAATGAAACTTTTGATAATAACTGACTATATAGTTTACTCCAACTTACATACTTCTTACTTTTTTATATAGAGTATGTTTTATTTTATAGTTTGCGAATTCTATACTTTCTGGTGTTGGAGTGTTTTGGGGACATCCTTGGAAGGTCTTGCCAGAAGTCTAGTCAGCGCTTTTTTTTTTCTCCTTGGATCATTTATCTTAAGAGCCAAGTGGGAGAGTTTTCTAACGGTCTTACCTAAGGCGTCCCCACCCCTTACCTGGGGAAGAAGAGGTTTCTAGGGTGACTGATGCCACCAAGAAGGACCAAATTAGAGATAGAGTGCATCTTTTATTTAAACTTTTTAATTAGGTATTTTCTTCATTTACATTTCCAATGCTATCCCAAAAGTCCCCCATACCCCCCTACTCCCCTACCCACCCACTCCCACTTCTTGACCCTGGCGTTCTCCTGTACTGAGGCATATAAAGTTTGCAAGACCAATGGGCCTCTCTTTCCAATGATGGCCGACTATGTATCTTCTGATAGAGACACGAGTTCTGAGGGGTATTGGTTAGTTCATATTGTTGTTCCACCTATAGGGTTGCAGACCCCTTTAGCTCCTTGGGTACTTTTTCTAGCTCCTCCCCTGGGGGCCCTGTGATCCATTCAATAGCTGACTGTGAGCATCACAGGAGCTGACAGCTGGTGGCCAGCAGTGCTACAGCAGAGGGAGTGAAGGTTCTGCCAAGGAGACATTCAGGAAATGAGAGGACGATACCCCTGCATAGTCATCTAGGCCTCGCTACTACATACCACTCTCAGAGCAGATAGCCATTATCACCCCAGCATGGCTCTTCTACCCAATCCCTTATTCTCAGGAGGTAGCCTCATGGGGCAGCATCTCACAGAGGGTAATTCTACCAGACACATATGTTGCATCTATCGCCAGTTACTAGAGAGGATATATTATCACTGGTCATTTCTTTTCCTCTTGAATGATCTCCTGAGGGGCAGATCTTTCTGGGCCTGCCTGTCTTTGAAACTAACATGACAGCACAAAAGCCCTGTCATCTGGATCCTTCACTGCCTGGAAACAGTAGGTGCTGCTGATGGGGAGCCAGGAACTGTGAGGTATAAAGTCGAGAACTGGTGGATTTATATGTTCCTCTGTGAGTCCCAGACACAGCTCACACCAGAATGGAAGTGTTCCAGCTGGGCAGATACTGAGTATGTGGCTTCTGTGGGCTAACGTCTCCCTTCCTCCTGGACAACACTGGCCTTGGAGATGAGAATGATATGGAAAGACCAGCCTCCCTGAGGTTGGGACTGGAGCAGAGAAAGAAGAAACGGGCCCTCTTGGAGAACCTTGAAGGAGGTGTAGGGTGGCATCAACTCTCTGAAATGGCTTATACTTGGCTAATGGGCAAACCTAGTTACCACCTTCTCTACAGAGGCCCTGGTTCCTAAAGCCCATCCGCTTGAGCCCCCAGATGAAGGGCACAGCATTCACTAGTCTCAGCTGTTGTGGAAGCCAAGTCCACAGCATGTTGTATATAAAAGCCTGATCTTGAGATCTTTGCCTTCAGATTTTAATCTACTTTAATCAATAATTTGTTATACATAACGAAGACAAATGCTACATAATGGGCCTGTGTTTATTAAGTCAATATATGACTCGTAGGGAATTCCTTGGCATTGTTTGTGTGCGGTATAAATATTTTAAGATTCTGCCGGTAACAGGAGTTTCTGTGTATATTATACAGAGTTCTCTTTTATCCAGTTTGAAGTAGCTGGAAAGAGCGGATGCAAATTGTCCAAACAAATGCTTGTTTCTCCCTCCAGCTGGGCAGATTGTCATTACTGCCTTCCGGGAGCCCTGGTGGTCCCAGTATTTACTCATAGGTAGGTATCACTGGGTTGAAGCAAGGTTGCAGAGGGTGGGAAAGAGTGATGGGTGGTGTGTGACTTTATGGTATGGGTGGTATGGTATTTTGTGGTGGTGATTTGTGTGACATGGGATGGTATACTATGGCATATCCTGTTATGTTCTGTGGTGTGATGTTTTATGAGCTAGGGGGTATGGTGTGTTATTTTGGCATTGCCTTGTATTATATAATGAGGTGTAACACATGCCTGTGGTGTGTCGTTGTATACTGCAGGGGGTGTTACTTGATAGTGTGCTTAAAGGTGCAATATTTTGTGATGTGGAGTGATATATTATGTGGTATGATATGCTGTACTGTATGGCGCATTGTTCAGTGTTATGGAATAGGATGTTTATGGTACGATGCACGAGTATCCTTTTCTGGTGATGTACTTTTCTGGCTTGATTTTTCAGAGTGTTGTATTGTATTGTGCTATTTGGTGGTATATTATATAGCATGCTGTATAATATGTGGTGGGGAGTTTGGGTATCCTTTTATAGAGGGCATTACAATGTGGTATAGTCTGTAATGTTATATGCTGTTTTGAAGTATTGTGTGCTATTGTGTTTTATGGTGTGTTGTGCTGTGATGCTATATGGTATGTTTTAGTGTCATACGATGGTGTGTACTGCAGTGTTAAGAGGTACTTTATCATATAGTATGGTACTGTGTTGTGCAGTATGGTGTTGTGTGATATTTTGTGATGTGGCGCTATGTGGTGGTGTATGGTATAGTGATGGATGCTATACATGGTGTCATGTGGTGGGGTGATGCTAGTGTTACATTATAACATGGTGTCATGTGCTGCAGAGTATGATAGGATGGGATTCGCTGCTGTGTTCCACTGTCCCTGTCCTTCAGTAACTAAAGGAACATAAATTCAGGTTGACATCACGGGAGAAAAATCTAGAAAGAAGGCTATATAGATATAAAGAATACTGACTGGGAGGAGGGGATATAGGTATCCATTGGATGATGGTACTAATGGACTATGTCTCCCTCAGCACCAAGAACCATGATCTATAGTGTTGAGAACAAGAAAGGCTGACCATATCTCTGTTTTCTTCCCTTTATGTCTTGATGACACAGAGGATGCAACCTTTTCATCTTCTCAGTTCATAGTAGTTGACTATCTCTCAGATGGTTGACTATCTCTCAGATGGTTGACTATCTCTCAGATGGTTGACTATCTCTCAGATGGTTGACTATCTCTCAGACGGTTGATCATGATATGGTTGACTATAAGATGGTTGACTATCCGGTGGTTGACTATCAGACAGTTGACTATCAGATGAAGGAAGTGTCAAGAAACTGGCAGTTGAGGCCCTGACATTGTGTTGTCTTACCAGATAAACTCTAGCCACATATAGAATTGTTTCCTTTCCCATGGCTATTTACTGGATACGCAGCAAGTGGGGCTTCCCTTTCTTCACCCTCAACAGATCTGTGCCAGGGTCTGCTTGATGCCAGGCTTAGACTGGCATATGAGGCATTCTCAGTGAGAATCTAGAACATTGCCCTTTTCTAGGACAGGAAGAGGACTCAAGAGAGGACTACAGAACGGTAGGAACATGGAACTGGACTCCAGAACTGAAACGAACAGGTTTCTGACACTTGATTTCTAGAACAGCACACATATCCACAAAACATGCAGCTCTGGTTGACATAGATTCTCAGCAGTGGCCAACATCCATTATATCAAGGAGAAGAGAAGACTATCCATTGACCACATGTTTGCATGTGAGAGACATTGAGACGCTGAGTCTGCAGAGCAGCTCTGGGCCTTCCATAGGTCACTGAGGTGTCAGTGGGTCAGAAGTCTGGTAGAGGAATTGTAGCTTGAGCCCTCTCAGCCTGGTAGAGTACTCAAGTCCTGGTGGATGAGATCCTTTGAGCATTCTGTTAGCCTTGTATTTCATTACTGTATTCACTGGCCTCTTGTTTGGTAAATAAAATTAAAGGAAAAGCAGGAAAGTTATCAGATGTACTGTGGTCACCCCTTACTTGATGACCGGACACATTCTGAGGTGTGCTCTGTTAGCAGTACCATGGCTTCATACAAGCCCCAGAATACCTACACAAATCTGGATGTCACAGTTTGCTACAAACTTGGCTGGTGTGTAGTCCCTTGCTCCTGCTGTAATCCCACACAACCTGCCACACTGAACACTGTGGACTGCTATCACACAATAGCGTGTTTGAACATCCATAGAAATCACAGGAAGAATACACAGTGATAGGGATATTTTAGCTGCATTACTCTCAAGGCTGTTGTCACCTGTGCACTTGGCAGGTAATGGAAACACCATCACTAACCTCACAGAAAGATTTATTTACTAGTTTTTAGGGACTTGATATCAGATTTGCCCTACTCCTGGGTAGAACCCGGCGGGGGCGGGGGGTAGCTAAGGATTTGGAAGCCAGGATGGGTGACTGGTTCACAGTAGCCTGACATCTTCACCCAGGCTTCATAGTTCTACTCCTGGGGATGCTCAGGGACTATAGCTTAGCTGAGTGGAGTTCTCGCCCCTACTTATAGCAAGTCCTCCCTGAACCTAAAGCCTTACTGGAAGCTAAACCTGAACCAAGATGGTTTTTCTCTCTCAATGCTGGTGCCTGTGTGGAGTAACTTCAGTAAGACATCCCAGGCTGTTCTTTCCCATAGAGGTGCCCGGCTCATGGTAATATTCACTATGGGTGCTCTGGTCCTGCCCTAGTTCCTACACGGGAACTAGAACCCAAATCCTTGTGTGTTTAAATAGGAATAGAAGCCAGCAGCCACCTGCCAGGCTCTGCCCTCACTCACACTCCACATATATGTCATCTGTACTATCCACTCACTAAGCATTTCCTCCAATAAACAGTTCTCAAGTTCTAAAAGTTAAGACTGCTTTAAACATTTCTGTTGACCACTAGAGAATTCTTTTCATCCTACCAAGAAAATAAATGTATATTGTTTTCTGAAATGGTTACCAGCATATAGATGGGCTTCTAAAAAAAAAAAAACCAGTTTGGAAGACCTGCATAGGAGGGGTAGCATGTGGAGGTTGGAGGACAGGGGACGCCCAGTATCATGTGGCATCTGAGTAAGGGCCTGGAAAGGTCTCCTTGTATTTAGTTTCCCCATCTGTAAAATGGGAAGCAAAGCCACCTGCTTGGTAGGGTTATTGCAAAGATTAAGTGAATTAAAGTACAGCATCCAAGACCCTTCCTGAATGCAGAATGAAAGGGCCAGCTACTGTCTTAGCTCGCATTAAGCAGCAACCTTGAACAATAGTCCCATGGCCTAGTAGAACAGGTAAATACTTATTACTAGAATTTCAATTAACAATGATAATCATTGAAATTCTCCTTTAAAATTAAGCTCGCCACAGCTCATGTGCTGATGAGGTCACATGTTGTCCCTGTCTTGTGGGGCACCACTTCATTAGCTAAGAGGGGAACCTGAGATTAAAGCTAAGCCTTCCAAACACAAAGAGAGAGGATTTATTTTCCAAAGGAAAATTAAAAGGGAAGATGAGCTGGCCCTGGTAACAATACACTATTGTTCCCCAGTCCCTGCCTCAGGCCAAACTCCTCCAGGTTCGCAACTCAGGCAAGGCCTCACTAGCACATCTGCAGCTTGGGACAGGCCTCTCCTGCTGCTGGCCTCTCCAAGAAGATGGGATGGGGGGTTTGTGGAGGGGGAACCAGGAACGGGACAGCATTTGAAATGTTAATAAATAACCAATAAAGAAAAAACCCAAGAAGACAAAAGGGAAAGAAAAACAAGAGGCTTAAGGAGAAAACAAAAACAAAAAAAGAAGTACCTAGAAAAGATTTCCATCCCTCCTTTCCATAAAGAAGCCCTAGACTAGACTTCAAGGAGTTTGAACGTATTTGCAAAGAAACCCTAAGGCCATGAATAGCTGGACATCATTAAGGAAGTAAAACCTGATGCTATTTGGGCAAGCATTAGTGTTTCAGGGACCCCTGGGCAGGGCTAGGTGCCAAGGAAGCATGTTTGAAACCTTGAGATGTTTGTTTGTTTGTTTGTTTGTTGGTGACATTGTAATTTAATTGCAATATTTCTTCCTTAATTTGCCTCCATTCAGACCCATATCTATATGAAATATATATATATATGTATGTATATATATATATATAAACTATAAGTTGAGATACAAGTTTGAATATATATATGAAATATATATAGGCTTGAATATGTATTATATATTCCTCACTCCATTTTGTTCACTGTTATTGCATATATATATATATATATATATATATATATATATATATATATACACACATATATATACATACATATATATATATACATACTTGTATCTACATGTACATTCCTAATTCTCGCTTGTTGCATCCACATAACGTTACCTGCATGTATGCTGTCAGGGCTGACCACCAGCTGGTGTGCTCTTCCTGAGGAGGCCACCTCCCCCGTCCCAGCTTTGCTCGGGTGTCTGTGGGTCTTTGTGTAGGACTGAGGCCTGGTGGGCTTTTCCCCTGTCCACTTGGCATGTTTGTTGATGTCATCCTGGTTCAGTTGAGTTGGACAGTCCTGTTGTGTGTTGAGATTTTTATATACACAGAAATTATTCCTAGGGCTGCAGCCGAGGAAAACGGGTGAAAGGAAATGTGCACCAGTCAGGGTCAGGAGTGCATGGCTTGCAGATGAGAGGTCACGCAAAGGAAAAGAGGCTGCACACAGCCCACAAGAGGCTGCACACAGCCCACTAGACTTCAAGAAACTTTATGGGTTGATGGGCTTCTCCTCACAGCTACAGAAGCCTTTGCCAGAGCTGGATGGCATTGTGCTCTTTGGACTTCTGCCCTGGAGAACTGTGAGCTAGATAATCTTTCCTTTATAAAGTACCTGTGCTTGTCTCACATTGGAGCAACAGGAAACTGACTAATGCCAGACGGAGACAGTATACTTGAAGTTGGCTCTAGAGCAGGGGTTCTCAACCTGCCTAAGGCTGCAATCTGTTAATATGGTTTATCATGTTGCAGTGACCCCCACCAAGCATAAAATTATCTCATTGCTACTTTATAACTGCAATTTTGCTACGGTTATGAATCATGCAGGATATCTGATATATGATCCTTGCGACATGGTGCTTGAGAGCCACAGCTCTAGAGGAACCTGGCACTCAAAGAAAGAACCACTGGGTATGGGCAAGGTTTGCTTTTATAGGGAGCCCTGGGTGTCACATCCCACTTCCACAAGCATATTTAGTTCCACATGAATGGAGGCCCTACTCACTTCATTATTCCAGCAATGCTGTGTGGTTTTGGGAGGCACTGGAAGTCTCTATACCTCTGGTCTCCATGATTTTAATTGAGGCAACCTTTTCCCTTTCCACTGCCAGTTTGGTTTGGGATATGACCAAGAGTCAAATAGTGTCAAACCTAGAAAACATTGCCGACATTGGGAATGTTGGGAATGCCGACATGTTGTTAACAAGCAGGGACTATAAAAGATTAGGTTTGAGGGTCCAGGAATAAACATCTCTAAAAGAACACACAACCTGTGTGCTTAGCCTGCCTCACTGAGTATTGCAAAGCCTTCTGGGCAGCCTGTGTAACACAACTACCTCCACTGAATGCCACCCCAGTTCATGTTTCTTGAGATGCAGTCTCATCCTCTTGGCCCTGTGTCAGATGACCTAACCCGTTCTTAGACTTGAAAACTATCTGTCTGTACTGACAGTGAAAGGTCTGGGCATTGAAGCAATGGAAGCCCCAGCAATGCCCACTGTGAATATACAACCATGACAGACGTGGCTAATTAGCTGTGGCTCTTTTCCCTCTGGAGGCCCAGGTACTGTTGACAATTTACACAAGCTGGGATGGACAGGGTGCACCGATGCCTCCAAGCAAGAGCTTGGAGTAGCTGCATAAGTGAAGCAGAAGAGATGGGCTGGCCCACCATACTGTGCACACAGAGCTTCAGCAGAAGAGATGGGCTGGCCCACCACACTGTGCACACAGAGCTTCAGCAGAAGAGATGGGCTGGCCCACCATACTGTGCACACAGAGCTTCAGCAGAAGAGATGGGCTGGCCCACCACACTGTGCACACAGAGCTTCAGCAGAAGAGATGGGCTGGCCCACCACACTGTGCACACAGAGCTTCAGCAGATCTGATGAAAAACATCCCGAACAGATGAAGCAAGCAAGACAAAAGGATTGTGCTTTCTGGAAGATGAGGGTTGGCATAGCACAGCTAGAGGTACATTCATTATCTGCCCCAGTCTCCAGGCAGGTAGCTCCTCTGTAGATAACAGCAGAGCTGTGCAGCTGAAACAAGTCATAGTTCCCTCAAGTCCTAAGAGGTTTCAGATCCAGTTCTTTACAGAAAAATGTGTAGGGTTTTATAGGCCGTTTGTGAAAAGTCCCAACCAGCAACACTCCCCTAAGATGGTCATGTTTGAATGGCAGGTGTAAACACAAACTTACTTCTCTCCCAAATCGCACAGTCCCAGAGAGAACCTTCCACCCCTTTCTCAAGCTGCTACACAACTGCATCAAATTCCCAAGCAATCTGCCTGCCAATAGGTGGAATCAGAAGGCGTACAAAGGGAGGCAAAGTGGCCATTGTCCTACAAGCCTGAGCCACTGAGCTGACAGACTGCTGCATCTACAAGGACAGGAACATCGCAGACTTCTAAAGAAACTTTAACTGGTGGAAGATAGGCGAAAGCCTGACTTTCTAAAACTTATTTAAAAGATTAAGAGGCTTCTTTGGATAAAAGACTAGCTTGAAGAAATCAGACTGAAACGATCTCCCAATTCAAGCTCCAGCCTCAGTTCTCGTACATGTTGACACTGTGTTGTTATACAACTAACCATCTGGGGGAACCTGCCATGTCCCTGGTACTGTCACCCTAAGCTCATTGCAGGGAGTCCCTAGGCCCATGATGCAGGAACTGTAGTAATACAGATCCCAAGGCTAGGTGAAGAGTAGGAACAGTGCCAGACTCAAGTCTGCCTTTGGCTGTGGTATGTTGAGGATCCCAGGATGCCTTGTGAAGGGAGGTGCTGCCAAGTTTTGATCCAGCTAAGCTTCCTAGACCTCTAAGATGAAGGCTATGATAAAACTAACTGCAAAGAAAACGGGTCCCAGAGGCTCACAGACTTAATGTGGGAGAGTAGACAACATTTTCACTATCTGCCCTCAGTGTTTTGAAACTCGCTTTCTCATTAGTGGGTACCTATTCCACATGCTAACACCTTCTCCAAGAACCTCTTCCTCTGGCTCTACTGCAGGCACATCAGGCACTCTTTCTGTCCAGTGGCAAGTTCCAACTGCATGCCCAGAGACCCTGCCCAGCTGAAGCAGACATAAGCCCCAGGTTGGGATGCAACGATAGAGAAGTGCATAGTGAGTCTACACTGTGTCCTAAATCTAGGATGGCAATGGAAAGATGTAAGAGCATCCGGCTTTTATGAATAGTCTTCGTTCACAGTGTTGGATCCAGTGATTAACAAGGCTGGAGCAGTAAGCGGCCTGCATCCTACTCCATGATAAACATATACCTTGCTTCTCTTCTGTCTCCTTTGATAGGCCTGTATACTAGTCATTCCAGTTACAAGGTACTTGGCACGGGTTCTTTATCCAATACCTTCATTCTCTTCACGAGAGGCCGTATCAGATTTTAGAGTCGAGTGGCTTACCCAAGGAGTGGGATAGACCCTGGATCCTATCAACTTAAGTTCTTCTGTCTAAGGTGCTTGTCCTGGGCCAAGCTACCTCCTGCTATCCTGCCACCACCGGAATCTCAGTGGACTGGGGACAGTGGCCCTAGCCCTCCCATTACAAGTCCTCTTGCTGGCTATAGGGCTCGGCTAGCAGCAATCCCAACATGGATACCTGTGAAATATATCAGGTTTCTGTATATGGCGGGGACAGCCAGACTCTCCCTATATAAATGCTAGCTTATATAAGTGTGTACAACTGGGAGTATTCACATGTACATACACACAGTTTAATATAGAGATTATAAATGTGAGTATATGTATACATGTGCGAGCATATGCGAGCATAGAAACCTATTGTGAGTGTGTGTATAGGAGGGCATGCAAACGAACATCACATTCATGTGTGAATGTATGCATAGGTACACACCTACCTGCACACGTGTGGTGTGTGCAGTTGTGAATGAATAAGGGTATGGTGTGCATGTGTGAGCAGTGTGAGCAAGTTCATGCGTACATGAACGTGAGGGAGTGTGCATGGGTGCTGGTGCTGGTGTTTTGGTTAATATGGTCCATGCTGATGTAGAAGCAGGACTAGGAAAAGGAAGTAAAGCCAGGTAAGGCTGCTGCAGCCTGCTGAGCAGCTAAAGACCAAATCAACAAAGTGACCATGACCTTAAGCTCTCATCTCTCAGAATGTGGCTTTGGTGCTAGGGGTAAAGGGAAGCTTACAGCCCCAGCAGTCAGCTTACCCTGCAGAAAAGCAGCTTGATTGAGAGCACAGGAACATGGGAAAGGGAGGGAAGGAGCCCTCCACTGGAAGCTGGAGGACCCAGCTAGTGAAGTCAATGGGGGCATCATGCAAGATGTGCCTGCACTTCAACTCCCTCACGGCTCACCCACCCCATCTCCAGGCACCCAGGCCCAAGCACTAAGAAGCTGCTTACCAAAGAACACAGCCTGTGGGTCTAGATGCCTGCCTGCTCCCACCCACAGTCCTCTCAGTAAGACACCTTGGACAAGCTCCCTACACTTACTCTAACTCTCAGACCCTCATTCTCTCTCAGATTTACTCCCAGATTCATTCGCTCAGACCCACACTTGTTCCTCTCACACTTAACCCTGAGGCAGGCTCACTAATACACACATTTGAGATTCATTCTGACAGTTCTGATATACTCAGATTCACACTCACTCTGACTTGCTCATTCACACTAGTGCCCCGATACATAATCACACTACTCAGATGTTGGTTCATCATTAGACACACATGCACTATCCTACCCACACTCACTACACAGGCACAGCCAGGCTTGCATTCTGATCGTCTGACACACTTGCTCTCAGCTCACACCCCTGAGACATGCACAAGCACACAGGCTAAGTCTGAGTGTGTTCTATTGATTTTTTGTTAGCAGCTGTATCCATCCAGAGCCAGGAATGTGGCCACATCATGTCTGCGCACTATCGGCAACAAACCTACTGTGCAAAGACAGAGTCAACAGATACACAGACCCAAGCCATGGGTCTCTCTTCCTCTGGGGGCTATATTCTGGAGCTCTCCACAGGGCACACCCTTCCAGGGTGAGCAGATTGACCTCAGTTCAGAGAGTGGGGTGAATGGGTTCCCTTCTGGGCTGAGAGAACACAGCCTTGACTAGACAGACATGTAGCATCTCCACAATGATGCAGTCCCTAGAAAATCACAGACAGAAAGGGCTCGGGGCTGTGTGTGCTGTTGCTAAAAATAAAGCAGCTAAACATAAAGAGGCAAAAATCACTTCCTCAGGCCAACGTGTCTGGATCTTACGCTGCTTTTCCCATAACACTGCGCTCTCCTTGTTAAATATTTAAAGGGAAGACATGAGACAAATGTTGCTGAGTGTCCATCTGTCCACATAAAGATGTATGTGAGCGTGTGCATGTGCGTGTGTGTGTGTGTGTGTGTGTGTGTGTGTGTGTGTGTGTAGTGGCACAGCAATATATTAATGTGTGCAACTACTGTGAATTGATATTTATCCAAAGATAAACAAACAGCTTACAGAAGCACCAACAATCCTTTCCTAAACATACCATATGTCATGACAGGACAATTACAGGCATGCAACATGCCATGACAAGACTATCCCAATCATACTTCATGCCATAGCAAGACAATTACAATCATGCAACATGCTAAGAAAGCTAGCTTCCAGAAGATTAGACTCCGAAACCTGAACTTGGGATAGTCTTGTTACATAGAAAACTCTGGTGGCTCGGAATTCCAGCAGCTCTTCATGAGAAGAAAAGAGAGAGAGAGAGAGAGAGAGAGAGAGAGAGAGAGAGAGAGAGAGAGGAAGGAAGGAGGAGGAGGAGGAGGGAGAGGAGGAGGAGGAGGAGGCGGAGGAGGAAGGACAGGCTTATTGGAGTCTGCTGCCAGTCACAGACAGGTGCTCTGGGAGGAGAGGGTGCTATAGAGTATATCCCTCTGCCTTCCTGTGTCATGAGAACCCACGTGTGCCAAGGATTTGCACATGGGCAAGCAATTGGTATGTCCCACTCAGCTTGTCTGTTCCACCCGCTGCAAAGTTGGGGTGACAGAAGTGTCTGTAACAAAGTCCAACTTTAGGTCTCTGTAGATCAGCAGTCCTCAATCTTCCGGACACTGTGGCCTTTTAATACAGTTCCTCATGTTGTGGTGAGTCCTCAACCATAAAATTATTTTGTTGCTCCTTTATAACTGTAATTTTGCTACTGTTATGAACCGTAATGTAAATATGTGCTATTCAGGGGTCGTGACCCACAGGTTGAGAACCTCTGCTGTAGATGGTCCCACCACCATCCTTTCGTGGCATTTTAGAATTCTAGAAGACTCTCCTGAGGCTGTGACTTCAGGCCTGAGTTTCTCCATCCTGTAGATCCCTCGGTGGAGACCTCTAAAGTCAGAGGGAAAGGGAGGATCCCAAAACAGGAGGAGCATGCTCCCTTCTTCAGCTCAGGTCTCAGATTTGCTGCTTTCCCTGCCCAGGGACACTGAACTGCTTGCTACCAGTGCTTTCCTACATGACAGGAGGACTTTGCTGACACAGTCGCTACCCTGACCTGTTCGTATGGCCTCACCTGGCTTCTTTGGGCAGTGTGTGACAGGGGACTTACTAATAGCTTCCCACCTGAACCTCCACAGACAGGGGCAATGGTGAGGCTGTATTTCCTGAGTATTTGCTGGCATAAACACGGATAGCCATTGCTTTTGCCCACAGGGATGAGGACCCAGAGACTCAGGTGGGCCAGTGGCTAGACTCAAGTGTCAGAACTGGCGTTTGAGACTTCGCAGAATAACCCATCATAGGCCTTGAATACCCAGGAGGCCAAAGGGAGTTTCAGACTAAGGGAGATGTAAACAAAGCATGACCTGTAAAGATGGTCAAGTGCCTAGAGGAGAGAGAGACTGGCAGAGGACAAGGAGAAACCTTGTCCAGGGGCCAAGACCAGGCTGACACGCAGGATGGTAGAAGATAGGCACAGATCAGAATGGCAGGAAAAGAGAAGAATGCGAATCCTGAGCCTGTGACTGGCCAGCAACCCTCTCCACTGCCGACCCAAGCTGGCTTGCTAGATTCAGCCTGCACTTTGTGTACTCTGGGGGCTCATAAAATAATAAGACTCTCGAAGCCCCTCAGTCGAAAAGCTGGGTAAATGCAAGCATTATGATCTTCCCGCAACAGATGGGAGCTGTTTGGGATCTTTTATTTCTTTTCCTCTTCCTTGCCCCCCTTCTCCGGCAGCTATGGGGAAGAAGAATGCGGCATCAGATGATCCATCAGCCTGGAGCACGGCTGTGGGAGGAGGCTGGCTGCTCCCAGAAGGGCCCCCACCCCAGACAGCAGTGAACAGCCCACCGAGGAAGCCGAGGGTCATGGGAAAGGTCCCCTCAGATGGGGAGAGGCACACACTAAACAAACGCAGCCACACGATGCACACATTCAAACGCCACCCCGGGGAATATGTGCACATATGTTCTGTGCGGGTGAGGAGGAGGCTCCCAGCCTCCAGAAAGCAAGGCTTTAAAAAAATTCCATCAATCAGACTGCGGTCCTGTGAAGTATGAAGATTAAAACCACAGAGGAGACACGTGCTCTGCTCTGTCACCAGCTGCCTGTCTGAGACGGCTTGGTCACTTTGCCTGGAGACACACTGCTGTCCTGTCTGGGCAGAGAGGAGCTGGGAGAAACGGGAGGGTGAAAGGCAATAAATACCCTGGCTCCTGCTCATGTACCCTCTGAAGGGCCAGCATGGCCTCATGGTCTGTCTTCTCCTCCACAGTCCTGCACCAAGAAAAGCACATGGATCCATACCCTGAGCCTATGGCTGTGAGGAACTTGATGTGGGGCTCCATTTTGGCAGTGCTTCCTTTGTAAATGTGGAGTGGCCAGTGTATGCCCAGCTCCCACATCCTTCCTATGCACGAGCCTGCATGACCTGGCTCCATACACACTAACTCTCAGAATCCGCTTTTGCATTTAGATAAGGACACCCTGCTGATGAGACACTCCTGTGGGAAGACTGACCCTAAACTCAGTGCCTCAGACGCAGGCGCAAGGAAAAGGTGCTTGAAATGGTCAGTTCCCTGCAACGGAGCTCAGACGACATTCCCCAGTCCCAACCACCCCAGCAAGCTGATTGTCATCTATATCAGCATCACTGGATGCCCATGGGCAGGTGGGCACAGTGCAGCACAGCACACACAGGTGGACAGCTGCAGCATCAGCTAGGTACAGAGGAAAGGAAGAGCATATTTCATCAGGACAGGAAAGTTGCACGGCTGCCATCTTATGAATTCAGCACGATTAAATGGGGTGCATGGCCCATTGGTAGCCACCCCCTACTGTCTGCTGTGGAATTCTTTTTTTTTTTTTTTTTTTTTTTTTTTTTTTCCGAGACAGGGTTTCTCTGTGTAGCTCTGGCTGTCCTGGAACTCACTTTGTAGACCAGGCTGGCCTCGAACTCAGAAATCCGCCTGCCTCTGCCTCCCAAGTGCTGGGATTAAAGGCGTGCGCCACCACGCCCGGCTTGCTGTGGAATTCTTGTGTGTGTTTCCAGAGTGAACTCCACAGGACAACTGAAGGAAGTGCAGAGTTGTCCCCTGCCACCCAGGGTACAGGGGAGCTCAGAAGCACATGGTAGAAGTGATGGCTAAGCAAGCCAAGCTGAACTGTCCCAGTGACACTGCCATACTCAGGTTAGCAACAGCTAAAGTCAAGGCCAGCCCCTGCCTTACACCACAACTTCTGGTGTTTGCCAACCACCACTGGAGGTTTCATTAGCCCATGCCCCAGCTGGGTGCAGCAACGCAGGTTGTAACTGAGGGGATTTCCAAGCCTGCAGATAAGGTCTGTGGAGCACAGGCTATGCTGCATTCGGACAACAAAACCGCACAGGAGATGAGATAAGTGTTTGTGACCCCCAACCTCAGCTCACAGCTTCAGCTGCCCCGCTGGGGTGTCCCTTCCTCCTATGTCAGCTCACCGCCTATGTCAGCCTCACACCACAGCCAACCTGTGGTCACCGTCCTCAGATCTTGTCTCTACTTTTGCAAAACACCAATCATCACCTCAAAGCTGTGGCCTCTGAGTCCCAAAGCCAGGCCACCACCAGCCTCTAGCCCAGCTGTCCATTCTGTACGCTGCAACCACTAGGTTCAGTGTCACACATCCGCAGTCCCAGGAAGAAGAATCGGGAAGTTAGATGACAGCTCTAGGCCAGTCTGGGAGACATAGTGAAACCCTGTCTCATAAAGCTAAAAGAAAACAAAAACCACTGGATGGCACAAATGCTAGCAGGGAGCCAGGGAGACTCCCTGCTAGCTCACAGACACATCAAGATGCAAACCTCACCTCCCCTGCTACCTCTATGACTCCTAAGGAAAGAATTCTCTTCTTGAGGCTTTGTAATGCCTAGGATCTTGAGGAAGCTTTGAATATAAAATGCCAGGTACATCATCTGGACCAGTAGCTATCTCTGAATAAAAGCTAAACATCAAATATCTGCCTTTAAGATACCCAACATTCAGACAGCCTACAGAATGAGGAAAATGTTTTTAGGAACTATAGGTCCAATAATGGGCTAATATCCATATATATCCATATATGTATGTATGTATGTATGTATGTATGTATGTGTGTATGTATCTATCTATCTATCTATCTATCTATCTATCTATCTATCTCTACATATATCCAGATATATATGTATATATGCAAATGACCTGTAGGATAAAAAAAGGAGAGAAATAAATAAGACATATAAATAGAATAAGGATAAAGACAAAAATAAAAATTAAAAAGGCTGGACATGACATGATAAGACCCTGAGTTTGTTTCCTGTTCAACATTTACTACCATGCATGTGGCTTATCCCAAGAGTAGTTTGTTTCCCCAGTGAGATTCTCTTAAAGAAAACAAAATTTTCATTTACTATCAATGAGGGATGGATCCTGGGTTAGGGATGGGGTACGTCCCCCTTCTCCTTTCAGTTCTAGGACCCCATCTGGTGCAGACCTATCCAGGGCCTATGCATGCAGTCTCAGCCTTTGTGAGTTTGTGTGCGTAGATACTGAATTAGAAGGCCTTGTAACCTTGGTGTCTGACAGCCCCTTTGGCTCTAACACTCTTTCCTTTTCCGCAGGGTTCACTGAGCCTTGAGAGCAGAGATTTGATGAAGACATGCTGTTTAAGGTTGAGTCTTCTAAGATCTCTAACTTTCTGCATAATGTCTGGCTACAGGTCTCTATATTCATTCCCATTTGCTGCAGGAGGAAGCTTCTCTGATGATGGCTGAGCAAGACACTGATCTATGAGTATAGCCTAAGGTTATTAGGAGTCATTTTATTGCTAAGTTCTTTAAGTAGAACAGAAGTATCTGGTTTCAGCCTAGGTCCCTGACCTATCTAGTCTCAGGTTCTTGGTCACCCTAGCTGCGTTGAGTATGGGTTCCATTTTGTGGAGTGGTCTTATGTCAAATCAGACATTGGTCGTTTGCTCCTATAAAGCTTGGGCCACCATTGCACCAGCATAGCTTGCAGGCAGGACACCATTGTGGAGCTACATTGTATTTAACGTTTCTCCTTTAGTAGCACACAGAGTACCTTCCTGTACCAAAGACATTAATCTGCAGGGGCAAAGGCTTTGTGTAGGCCTAGCTTGACTTCTCTGTGTTCAATGACCTGTGGAGGTGCTGTCTTTAGCAATAGCGCCTTGCCATCAGTTTCTGGAGAACAATTTATATTCTTGGCAACAGCCTGGGTTCTATGAATTGTAGTTTGGTTATCATTGACTTAATAGCTAATATCCAGGTATTAGTAAATACATCCCATATTTGTTTCTCTATGTCTGTGTTACCTCACTTAGGATCATTTTTTTCTAGTTCTATCCATTTGCCTTCAAATTTCATTATATATACACATGTACATAAATGGACATATGGCTACATACACTGCACAAATTCCCTATTGTCTAAGCCACTGGAGAAAAACAGCCTTCTACGATCTCCTACCTGGCAGCTTCTCACCTGTCACTATGGAGGGGACTTCAGAGCTAGGACTAATTAGGAGGCTCCAAACCTCTGTGGGCCCAGAAAAGAGCAGCAAGGCCTGTGAGATCAGGGTCTCTAGGCAATGATTTGGCTCAGGAACGGCTGACAAAGTCCAGCGGTCCTGCCTTCAGCTCCCTTGGTCACTACCAGCATACAGATATCCTCTTCAACCTCAAGAACTTCAGGGGAATACAGGAATCTGGAAATTCTACCAATTTCTATCAGAACTATCAAGAAATAAGAGGAGAAACAGAGTGAGGATCTTAAGCCTTCAACGTAGAAGGATCCAGCCCAGGAGCAAGGAAGCCCCTGGAGAAAGAAGCAGGACTGTCCTCAACATTCTTTTTTTGCATAGACGTGGGAGGGAGAGCCATCTCCTGTGGGACCAGCAGAGGAGGGAGGAGTCTCGAAGGGTCCAAAAAGCCTTCTTGTCCAGGGACACTAAACATGCATATAAAGACCTTGAGCCATAGTAGCTTATCATAGGCCCAGAGCCAGGCAAAGATTGGTTACCAGAGAGGATCACCAAGACTGCCATGCATTCTAGCCCTAGAAAGAGAAGGATCCGGAGTTCAAAGTCATTCTCAACTATACAGTAAGTTGGAGACCAGCCTAAGTTAGATAAGACCCTGTCTCAACCAACAAACATGCTGAAAGGTCAGTGAGCCTCCCTCCATATACACCCTCACGCTGGCACCTCAAACGTGAGTCAGCGAACTGACCTTATACAGGTGAGGAGCCTGAGCTTTGGAATCATGTTGGATTCTCCTGGGCCTGACTTTAATGACAGGGACCAGGTCAGTGGTCAAGGTTAGTGGGGCCAAAGTGCAAGCCTGTGACATGTTAGCTGAGGCCAGAGTGGTATGAGGCCTTAGTCTGGGAACAACGGGCACTCCAGGAACTTGAGGCAGCCAGGATTCTCAGTGGAATCCTCATAGAGACCTCATCTTGCCGACAGCTTGGTTGTAGCCCTGTGGGACCCTGGTTGGACTTGCCCTCTAGAAAAGTCAGCTTCTAAAGCTGTGGTAATTTATCTCATATCCTTAGGGGGAAAAAGAGAGAGATTTTATTCCTTATTTTACTGAATGCATTTTAGAATCTCAAATATCTTCAGCTCCTGTTTGAGCCCAGAATCCTAATATTGTTTCTTCCATATTTATGCTTTGGTGAACGCTCTCAGCCCATTATGTGTTCTTATCCTAGTGGTTCCTTCCCACAGGACAGATCATCTATTCCATCGACCCTTGTTCTTTAGCACAGAATGGAGAAAATGTGGTTTAAAGAGGAAAAAATAAGCAAACCCCAGTTTACTCGTTATTCCACGTCTCTGGAGAGATAGTGGCAAAGAGACTCAACATGATACAGTCAAATTAGCCCACAGTAAAGCCAGTCCAGGTCACTATGGAACATCCGGGGTGCTTCCCACCTTCACTCAGCATTTCACGATGAACTCGGGCCAGTGTATGCTGTGCTGGCCAACATGCACTTCTCCATATTGTTCTCAAGGGCTGTGAGGGAAGCTGGAGTATTCACACCCAGGCCATATAGCTGTCTTACCTCCTGGTCCATGCTCATCCTCACATGCCCAGTCTCCCTCCATCGAGTCCATGCAGGCTGAGTTCCCACAAAGGACAAGCCCCTAAGTCAGGCTTCCCAATGTCTGTGGCACTCATGGGTGTGTTTTCTAGGAGATAAAAAGTTAGTTTCATCTCAAACAACACAGCACCTAGGATATGGAGGAGGCCTCAGAGCTTTGCCTGATAAGCTTGGGATACTGTGGGTTATATAAGAGATGTCCAGTCCTCTCACATCCAACTTCTCCAGGGAAGAGGGTGGAGTCAGAAGAGAAGACGGTCAAAGATGGATCTGGAGCATGTAGGAGAGGACCCTGTTGGCTGTGATGAGAAGGCTGGTTCTAGAGACCTGGTAGAGCAGAGCTATGAAGAGCTAAACAGAAGACAGATTGAGCAAGCCCAAGAAAACAGATCACACATTCTACCTGAGAAGCCAGCAAGGCAGAGAGGCTCATCCTGACACAGAGAACTGGGGGACTTTACACTTGGTTGAAGTTGAAGGAACATGTTCAAGTGCTTCCCGCTCAGAAAAGCATCCTTCTGTGGAACATCTCTGTGGTGTGTTGAGCCTCAATCAGAAACTACTCTAGACACCCCTGAGATTACTGTCCTGATAAATAAGTCTTCTTCAGCCTGGTTACTTGTGCCTCCTACCCTGATTCCAGAGGAAGCAGAGGAAGCAGGTAGTCTGGCTCTGGGAGTGTATATATGAAGAGAAGGCAGATCTCCCTGTACTTGTCTAAATTTAGACACTGATTTGTGAGAATTGCACACACACACACACACACACACACACACACACACACGAGGAAAATTCCATGAGGATCTAACCAGACGCATCCAGAATGTGGGATCCATATTCAAATCCACAGGAAACAGACCCTGCTTTCTGTAGTAAAAATGTGTTTTATAGGATCAGGATTTTAGGCCATGCCATCAAAATCAGTCTGGTTGTGTAGCATCTAACCACACACCACCATATGGAAAGACCTGTGTAGATAGACAGGGGAAGAGGTACTGAGAGGAAGGACACCAGAGGACACCAAGGACTAGTTGCTGTGACATTGTAGTGATGTAAAAAGGAGAACCAGCCTTTAGGGATGTGAAAGAAATGATGTCTGACTGTCTCAGGTTGGCTGTGAAGTGTGTGGAAAGACAGAACAAACCAGAGGAGAGCATGATGCTCAAATTCTTTGAGCTTCAGTGAGGAGATCACCAGCACTTTCCTCTTTGCTTTGGGAATGCATGAAAATGTTTTTATGAACTGTTTTATATTGTACAAGATAATAGTTACATAGGACATTTTCATACAGGCATCCTTGCACCTTAGTCATAGTCACTCCACCAATTACACCTTCATACCATCTCTTCTGTCCCCTTCTCTTCTTCATGTCTCTCATAAACAAACAGAAGGATATGTACACACACACTAAGCTTTGTCCCCTTGCCCATTACCCTCCATGGCTGTGTCTAAACATTCTTTCAAATACAGTTTAGTCTACTGTTGAAGCTGTAACTGTATAGAGTGCAGTTTCCACATTTTCTTTCCCCTAAAACAATCACTCCTCCTGTATTTTGTACACCTTTCTCCTAACTAACACTCCAAACAATGCTCCTGAGTATGGTCATATAACCAACACCTACAAGTACCTTCCCATCACACAGCTCTTCTTTCAAGTTCCAATATTCAAAGAATGAAGTGAGGCTGCAAATGTAGAGGAGCATCCTAGCAAATGGAGAAATGAGGACCAGCATCCAAAACCTTCTGATGGGAACCACTATGCCCCTGACCTCCAGTACAGAGCAAGAGAGAGCCTGGACAAAAGGCACCATCATCTTTATAACATAAAGAAGACAGTGCACCATTCTCCCAAAAGTTTGTAAATAAAGTAGAGTAAGAAGAAGTGTGGGAGAAGAGAAAGGAAAGGGTGAACACAAGTCAGGAAGGCTGAGTGAGAAGACTGTGCCCAGGCAACATTAAGGAGCTTAGCTCTGCCTAGTGACTGTATAGACGACCGGCAGCCATCGAAGAGAGGTAACAAGCAGAGACAGCAGCTGCTGACTGGGGGTCTCAAAAGCCCAGGACTTTTGGCAACTGGCTGGCTGCTGCTTGAGAGATTTGTTGCACATGACAAAGTGACACCCAATACTCTCAAAGGCAACAGTGTGCACAGCTTGGCACCAAACTGGAGCAATCCTGGCCCTGATGCCAGAAGAAGTCATTAGTCAGCAGCCATGGATACAGCCCTGCTGAGGAGGCAGTGTCTAGCTCTCAGTCTGTACAAAGGTAGCCAGGGAAGGGGGCTGCAGAGGCGGGAAGCCTTTATCATTACTAAAAAGCCAGGTCACCATTCCAAATTTCCAAGAGGATCTCCCCAAGAAATGTGAGGCAATTCTGTTCTATCCATACCTCTCTACTCCGTGTAAACCTCGTTGATCGTTTCCAATATGGCAGAGTTACAGGAACAGGCCCTGGCTTCTAAGGAGCCAGAATGAGGCCAGACCACACTTTCTAGGATCTCCTGAGTCCTTAGCAGGTGCAACTCCAGGGTGATTAGCAGGATCAACACAACATGGCCGTAACCTGTCTGCTACCGAGCATGGTGTTAGGAGGGAATAGATCAGGAAGACTTGGGATGCAGTTGTTTTAGACCCTCACTGAACCGCAGTGCTCTGCATGATGGAATATTCCCTAATCTACACAATCCAGTATGGAGGCCATGTGCGGGGGCTGTGACCTACCTGGTCCAGTGACTTTGAGATTTTATTCTGTTTTAATTAATACAAGTTGAATCAGTGACACATGGTTCAGGATAACACATCAGAGAATACTTCCAGGCTCTTGGGGCACCAGTTTACATACAAACTTTCAGGTCAGCGTGTATATTTCTGGAGCCCAAAGAAGGGAAGTGTCACTGCCATGTCAACATGGTGTAAATGTCAGGAAGAACTATCAAAGATGAAAGATCATCCTGTGATTTGTGGGCCACTTTCAATTGTTTGTTTGTTTTCAACTCTCTTAACATCAGAGAAAATGTTTCCTGAAATTTCTGCCTATCCGTTCATTGGCCAGAATGCAAAAACTTGGGAATTTCTCAGGCATGCTGATGTTGTTATGATGGTAAGAGGCCTCTTGATAACACTCCTGAGCTGACTATCTGATTCCTTCTTTTATAGCACCACTTAGGTGATGGGTAGAGTCTTCCTCCAGGTCAAACAAATGGCCCTGCATACCAGGACACAAGGATCAGGGAGCTGAAGGTATGCAGCAAATTTATTATCACATTATCATTGAAGTCTTCTGCTCTAAGCTAAAGAAGACTGAGTACCAGTCACGCACTGCTCTGTAACAAATTGAACTAGATTTTAATAGTTTAAACAAAAAATATTAATTATCTCATGAAATTTCTGGAAGCCAAGACTTTTCCAGATAGGTTCTGGTCCAACATGCTTCAAGGGGCTGTAGAATCAAATGCTTGCCAGGGACCAGAGGAAGCACTGCCAGGCGAGCTCACTGCCATGTTGTCAGAAGGCTTTTCCCAGACATGGAGCTTGGCAAGAGATCCAAGTGTGAGAGCAAAAGAGTAGCCATAACGTGTTCATAGCCTAACAGAACAGACCCTTTCTGCCATGTCCAATGGCCACACGGACCAATCTTAAAAGACTATGATGGGAACACTAAGTAGTAGGAGTCACCTTGGGAACAAAGCTTATCTCCTCTAAATCCATTCTGGTTGCTGATCTTAATCTCTTTCCATTTTAAACTTAGTCTGAGTTTAGTAACACATCTCATTAGAACATATGAATTCATGCCCATGAGGGGAAAATCCCTACCAGCCAGTTCTCTGAATACCTCTTGAAGCTTTGTCTCTCTAGTTCAGCTTTTGCCCAAATCCAGTGCCTGCCCAGCTGCTCCACCTGGCAATTCCTCTTTCCAAGGTCTTGCTTATGGGTGTTTAAAAATGGTGACAATTGGATGGACCTGGAGGGCATCATCCTGAGTGAGGTAACTCAATCACAAAGGAACTCACACAATATGTACTCACTGATAAGTGGATATTAGCCCAGAAACTTAGGATACCCAAGAAAGGACCCAGATATAGCTGTCTCTTGTGAGACTATCCTGGGGCCTAGCAAACACAGAAGTGGATGCTCACAGTCAGCTATTAGATGGATCACAGGGCCCCCAATGGAGGAGCTAGAGAAAGCACCCAAGGAGCTAAAGGGATCTAAAACCCTATAGGTAGAACAATATTATGAACTAACCAGTACCCCAGAGCTCTTGACTCTAGCTGCATATGTATCAAAAGATGGCCTAGTCGGCCATCACTGGAAAGAGAGGCCCATTGGACATGCAAACTTCATATGCCCCAGTACAGGGGAACGCCAGGGCCAAAAAGTGGGAGTGGGTGGGTAGGGGAGTGTGTGTGTGGGGGGGGAAGGGTATGGGGGACTTTTGGGATAGCATTGGAAATGTAAATGAGGAAAATACCTAATAAAAAATATTTTAAAAATGGTGACCAAGAGTGGAGAACTGTAGTAAGAATTTTGGTTTCTTTTAAAACCTAGTTATGTTAAGAGACACAGAGGTGATTATGATTTGCCTCGTGCACTAGCAGGGGCATGATTTTTGCCAGCTGGTGATAGTTTAATTCTGGGGACTATGGAGAAGGTATAAATGGAATAATACTGAGAGGACCTGTGGAGATTATTGCTCTAATGCGACTACTGGTTGCTGTTGATGCAGTTTGACAGGAAGTTCATGCAATTCTGAGAACAAAGCTTGGACTTTCCCCAAGGAAATCAATGTCCCTAATCAGCAGGAAGTAATCTAAAGAGGTCTACACCCCTTTTCTCTCTAACCTTCTTTCTCTCCTATCTAGTGTTGGGGGGGTGTGGAAAGGATCAGGGTGGAATAAAGGTTGGGAGGGTGGCAGTCATAAGAATCTAATAAAATAGCTTCTTAAAAACCCATTCTAACATGGCCAGCATCAAGCTGTCCACAGGCACAGAGCCTCTCAGGTTTGTAGACAGACCATGGTATCAAGTAGTAGCAGCCAGATTCCCAAACACTGGGATCCGTAAAGGAAGGTACCAGAAATCCACAGAGCTATCTCCATAGCACAGCTTTCACAGGTGACCACACCACCAAGAGAGGCACCTCTGCTAAAAAATATCCTTAGGGGATCAGAAACTTTGCCTTCTCCTGACCTCTTACCCTGGCCATGGAATCTCTTAAAATTGATCAGGCAGCCTTGCCTGCCTGGTGAGTGTGGTCTCACTGAAATGTACCTTCCCTCTGGGCCCTTTTAGTGAGGGACCCCACATTGCTACAGCCAATGATGGCACCAGCAGTGTGGCAGATGCAGACACGGCGGATGAGACACATCAGGAGGCTGGCTCTTAAAAGCCCATAGCAGCAGGGACAGTCACCCTTGTCCATAGCAAGGACAGTATTTGACATGAAATGCTGAATGACAGATACTGATCCCACAAAGCCCAACACTCCCACATGAGGGACCCCAGTACCAATAGCAGGTTCCCTGTCTGAAGATAACATACACAGATACCATGTACACAAGGCTAAGTAGATGTGGCCCATGTAGAGCATGGCTTAGAGTTCAACGCTAAGCACCATATGCACTGGGTTGGGAGCATTTATTCTGGTCCTGGTGTCTTAGAATTCCAAGCAAATACAGCAAGTTTTCCAGTTACAAAGCTTTACACTAAGGGTGCAGATGAAACAGAACAGGGAACACTGGACCATTGGAAGTGGACAATGAGAAGGAGCACTGAATATGCTGCACTCCTGTACTGGCTGGCCCCGAGTGACATAGGAACACTACCTCAGAAGTAAGGTGTTTTCTATCACACCCCTAGTGGAATGTGGCTCTGTTATTAAGATGTAGATAATAATAGAGCTAGCCAATACTCTCTGGAGATAAAGTCAGTCTGTGGGAGGGACACCTGCGCTTCCATGTACAGTGTGGTGCAGCATAGGAGCCAAGATATGCATTCAACCTGAATGCCCTCCAATAGGCGAGCCAACGAAGACAATGAGATGCATTTATTTACACCATGTAACATTAGTAAGTCATGAAAAAGCAATCATGTCATCTGTAGTAGTGTGGATGGAACTGGAGTTCTTTATATAAGTAAAACCCACTAGTCATGGGAAAACCAGTGCTGTAAATCTCACTCATTTGTGGGACATGAACATGAACACACACACACACCAAGACTGAGACTGGAACAGTGGTTACCAGCTGGGAAGGAGGGACAGCTGATGAGCAAGTCCAGAGATCTCACGGACCACACAGGCACCAGAGGTCACTATGTATGTGGCAATCTGCTTCACTACCACCACCATATAACTCCCCATATGCATCCCATAATTCCATGTCGTAAGCCTCAGATGCATGAGGTAAACTCCATGTTAAAGAGCAAGAGTGGGTACTTTTTGAACACATAATGCTACGGAAGAATCTGTAGAGATAAATAGCATGCCAAGAAACCACAGTGCTCTTTGCAAGGGTGACCTTCACTAGAGGGGAGGCTGGCTGCGCCCTTCCACCTGACAAGAAAGCCACCTCAAAAGGAAAGAGGTTGTGCCAGCTCTGGAAGGGGTTGGAGCCACCCTTCCTGTATCCAGTTACCTCATGGCCTCTTATCTCATACCCATTATGAAAGATTCCACAGTTCGTGCCAGAAGGAAGTACTGGCCAAGGTATGCTCCCCTTCTGATGCAGGGGTTCTCCTCGAAAGACCTGAACACCTCGTGGGGACTTTCCTGCTTAGCTCAGTCCTATCTGCTGCCTCCACATGTTCTGATCCCTCGGGGATCCCTTGCATTAGAAACAAGCTTGTTTTCTCATCTCTTCAAGTTCAACTGGTGCAAGGTCACGTGCTGCAGGGTCTGCAGATGGGTGGGTTTTCAGCCATTCTAGATATATCTAAGTATCTAGCACTGTGGTATGTTACATTTCTCTCAACTTTACAGCACACACACAGGCTTCTTGGTGTCGTGGGGTTTTTGCCCATTTCTGTTCCTTCTCAAAATCCCATCTCACAATCTCCCTTCATAGAGAGAGGCATCCAGAGGACAAACAAGGCTGTGGTGTCTAAGGTCAATGCAGATCTCACGAACTGCAGTTCTTCCTTCTGTCTGTCTTGAAGACCACACAGAGAGCCTCCTCTCCTATCCAGCAACCTTCCCTCTGGGAATGAGTCTCAGGCCATACCCAGGATTCCTGAATCAGGTTTGACCACTTTGCCTCTGTAGAGCAAGATATCCATCCTAGTTTCCAAGGACACCATTCTCACTGTGGCTGGTACAAGATACAGGCTGATTGTCCCCAGCAGCTCTGACCCAGGGACAACACTTGACTTTCCAGAAAACACATCTTCATGGCCTTCTTGGAGCCAGGCTTATATAAACACAGTTTTCCTCCATGCAGGGGAGAAGCAGGCACAGTGTCCCTCAGAACTAAGACCTTGTGTTCACGGTCCCACTAAGTGCCAGGGTACATGGGTATACTTCTGAGAATCAGGGCCATGTGGAAGGGTCAAGGTGAAGTCAGAAGACTTCAGTCTATGTCTCCCAACATCTGACCCACTCCCGTCACCAGCCCCACATCATGAAAGTAGGGAACAAGAAGGAGGGGCATAAATGCTTTGTGCTTGAGGGAGTGGATACTATAGATGTCATGCTTAGAATGACAGTGACAGCACAGGACAGGTTTAGTTCCTTACTTTCCATTTTGCAAGCTGTAAGGAGGGAGCAGCCCCAGATGACTGGCACTTCTGTGTCACCCTCAGCTTGAGTTTGGCAGGACTAGTGAACAGGGCCCAGGGATCTAGAAAGGAAAGCAGAGGACTGGGAAGTAAGTATAGGCAAAACATTATCGTGTGCTGTGTGAAGACTCAAATGTTGATTTCTGTCTCCATGTATCTGGTTACAATTCTTATTCAGGGAATCTCCTGTCTCAATCTGTGTAAGCACCATTCCCCAATTGTTCCCTGATGAGTCAATAAAGACAGCTTAACAACCAATGACTGAGCAGGGGGAGAGAATAGGCCTGGACTTCCTGCCAGCCAGGAGAGGGGCAGGAGAGAGAAGAAGTAGGGGACTGACCATGGGGAGATCATGAAATAAGAGCTGGAGCGGAGAAAGCCATAAAATGCAAGTCTTATGGGTAGTTTTGCTGGGAGGTAGCCAGATTGGCATAGATGATTAAAAGAGAATAATACTCCTCGGTTGTTGTGCCTTTAAAGCATGTTAAATAAATAGAATGAAATGGTCCAGTCTCAATTATATGGGCATAGCTGGGTTAAGAGAAAAACTGTAACACACTCATTAAAAAGTCACCACCAGCTAAGTGATGCTGGGTTTGGGTTTCTGTGACATACCAGTCATGAAGAGCTCACTGCAGCTGTTTAGTATCCACCCCACTTCCCCCTGCACACCCCACAGCACCTGGATTCAAACCTCTCTGAGGTGCATCGTTGCCCCGGGTCTTTTATTATTCTCTGTCCTTTATTTTTTCATTGATTATGTTCATTGATCTCTTCTACACATTCATTCTATGCTAGAAGCTGATGAGCAAAGCAAACAGAGTCACTGGTCCAGTCAACCAGCACTGACTCTCTGATGGACAGAGGAAATGCAGAGCTCCTATGAAGTTTACTGCTCGGCTATCAAGATAGCATCCACTCTCACATCTCGGACAAGAGATGTGAGAGTATCCTGAGAATGAGTAGATTTCTCTGTCACACAGATCTCACGAGATACAGCACATATTTCCTCTCTGCTCCATGGTGCCTGGGACATTCGTGACACCAAAGTTGCTTCCTTTAGCTATGCAGCTCACCTGTGAACTGGCCATTACCAAAAAGGAAAAAGAAAAAGTCATACAGATACCTACTGCAATGCAGACACTACACTACACTACACTAGACACCTTGATGCCCACATAGTGTAAACAAGATTGGGTGTGGCACTGTAGAGTCAAACTGTTCACAGTCCCCTGCACTTCATCTGTGAACTTCTGTAAAGCAGTCATGGACTCCCTCCTCCTAGTCTCACAGGGCCATTCTTAACTTTAACAAAACACCAGCAGACTAGTTGCCATTGAAGTTTGAGAAAAATCTGCCTGAGGTGGAAACCACAGATGCACACACACCAAATGAGATAACTTCCGGTAGATGCCACTGATGGAATCTCGTTAAGTACCACAGATTTACTCAATTTACTCAATGCTACTCATGCACTGACCTTCAGCTCATGCGGCTGGGAGTTCCATTATTCCCATTTCCAGATATGATTCCCAGGGTCGGGTATTTTCTCTAACTCATGTAGTTGAAGTAAGAAATGTAGACTCAACTAGGATTTCTTTGAATCCACTAAGCAGAAGCCTGATGGTATCAAAGTCAATGCTGCCACAATCTATGGGGAGGTCTGCCAGCCAAAGCAGACCCTTAAATATCTGCCACCAGTTGGGGACAAAGTGTTTGCCTATCTCTGAAGCATTTTGCCAAATTTGGTCTTGATGAATAGGGCTACTCTCTACACTCCCCACCCTCTTCAAACACGTGCGCGCGCGCAGACACACACACACACACACACACACACACACACACATAGCCATCCTGGTCACTTGAGTCTCCTAAGAATGCTAAAGGGAGCTGAAGAGCCAGGCATGTAGAAAAACAAACCAAAGAACAGGCAGCTGTCAGTCTCCACCCACCCCCCCAAATAGGAGCTATGTTTTAAACTCACTGCTTCCTTTCAAATCTCTGTTTAGCTTCAATATAGTACTCACTGTGCAAAGAAATGAAGTTAGTCAGTGAGGTGAGACCCCCCCCGCCCCGAAAATGCAGAACTCCATGGTAGAGAGAGAGGAGAGAGAAGGGAACAGCAATAAGGCTTATCTCTAAAGGGAGCACCTGGGTACTGAGCCCCAGCAGGGCAGGTGTTCCCATGTGATGAGCAGGTGCAGCCAGATGGCCCAGGCCTGGCCGAGCCTCCAGCCAGATGGAGTGCTTGTTCAAGGAAAGGAAAGGGAGAGAGGGCCCTGGGGGATGGGGATTCCCTGCTGACCAGCCAGCCCCCTTCCAGCCTCACATCTGCATGGGTTTTAATGACTTGTGAAAAGGAGGAGGACTCAGAGACCTAACTCTTGGCAAGCATGCCAGTAGGTACCAGCAGCTATGTAATTCAGCTGGTTCGGCTGCAAGAAACTGTTAATCCAGGGGCTTTGCAAGGTACAAGCAAGTCCCTTAGGTCACTTTCAGAATCATTGCAACTCTGAATCTATGAGGTTTTATCAAAACTGCAAAGGTTTTCCATAAAAAAGCTTTTATTTATATATCAAACATTTATGCTTACACTTTGTTGATGCTAAGTTCTAAAATAGACATTTGCCCAGTGCACCATTCTGTGGTATTTTCTGTGTTATAGTAGCTACCTCATTTGTTCCACTGAGCACATGATACCATTTGCCTTTGTCTTCTTTTGGTCTTTTAAATATTTACCTATTTTGTTTTATGTGTATGGGTGTTTGCCTGCATGTATGTCTGTGCACCATGTGTGTGTGCCTGTTGTAAGACTGAGGGTGTTGGATCCCCAGGAACTAGATTTACAGAGTATATTAGTGTATAGGGAATCAAACCTGGGACCTCTGGGAAGCAGCCAGTGCTCCTAACCACTGAACCATCTCTCCAGACTCTCTCTTTTGCTTTTATTATTATGCTTTGTTGGTGGTGGTGTTGTTTGTTGCTTTATTTTTTATTTTTAGTGAATACAGATTTTGTTTAATCCTGCTTGCATTGCTATGATTGCCTTTGGTGGAAAATATCAACCCAAACTGAAAGCCAAAGCACAAAATATTTTTCTTTTTACACCTTTTCTTACCATAGCTACTTGTCACACACACACACACGCTCCAGTTCCTTCAGATCATGGGCATCATGTGTGTTTCCATAGTGACTGCTACATGTTAAGACAGTTCACTGGACTACAATCTGGTTTATTTCACATCTAGACTTCTTCAGACTTAGAGAAAAATCTTCAGAAGTCAGAAACTAGGTTGCCATTACTGTTAACTTATAGATGCTCAAATTATCTTCTGATGAGTGTGAAGTATAGAAAGAGCCCAACTGGGCTGGAGAGATGGCTCAGTGGTTAAGAGCACTGACTGCTCTTCAGAAGGTCCTGAGTTCAAATCCCAGCAATCACATGGTGGCTCACAACCATCTGTAATGAGATCTGACACCCTCTTCTGGTGCATCTGAAGACAGCTACAGTGTACTTAGATATAATAATAAATAAACCTTTAAAAGAAAAAAGAAAAAAAAAAGAAGAAGAAAAACTTAGGGAAACTCTAGAAGCAGACAAACTGTAATTGAATTGTTAGGTTTTTTAAAAAACAAAAAGAAAGAAAGAGAGAGAGAAAGAAAGAGCCCAACTGCACCTCCCACTTGACTTGAATGGAAAAGTCCACAAGTGTGGCACTCTAGCTCAGAAACTGGGAGCCAATCACAGTTAAGCCCAATTTAAAGGCAATCCAGTGGGAAAGTCTTGTCCTTCAGGACCCTCTAGGTCCCTGTCTGCTGGAAATGATGTGAAGGAACCCAGAAATCACCGAGTAGGAACTCTTAAATGACTGAAATTGGCTTGTGAGATGAAGGCTTAGAAAAAAGCTGAAAAATTCCTGGTACCCCGTGCCCTTTATCTTCATGAAGAAGTACTCGAGGGTAGAAGAAAATGCCTTGAGGACACACAGTGCCTTCTGGTGGAACCCAGGTACAACTGTAGCCTGACTAATACTGCTCTTAGGAAATGAGATAACTGGTCTACCCCTGGCTGAATCTAGACATGGTCCTTGAGAGAAGAGAATATTTGAGCATTGAATCATTAAAATAACCTTAATGTTAATTCTTTGATTAATTTTCAAATATTTATTGAGATTCTTTGTGTTAAAAAATTATCCATCAAAGTATAAGATTTAGGCCCTGTTCTCAGTAAATATTCTAGAAGATTTTGAGTGTAAGAGGGAGCAGTAAATATAAAAATTCACTTTATAACTTATAGTAACACCCAAGTTACAAATGAGTAGCTTAAACTAGCCTCTATGAACTTTTCACAAAAGAAAAATCAACTGGGACCTCTGGTCAGCAAAATCTCTACAAGGACACAAGGATGGTGAATACAAGGATTCTCAAGAAGAAGGAACTGTGGCTGCAAAGACAACTTAGTAAAGTGTTTGCTTTGCAAGCATGAGGACCCGAGTTCAATCCCCAGAACCCAGGTGAAAGGCTGGCACGATGGCTCACACCTGCAACTCAGTAAGAGGAGAGCAAAGCCAACACAAATCCCTAGTCTTACTGCCCTGCCGGCCTAGCCTAACTAGGAAGTACCAAGCCAATAAAAGACCATGTCTGAAAAACATGAGAAATGACAACTGAACACCTGAGGATGGTCTCACATACACATACGCGCGCACACACACACACACACACACACACACACGAACACGCACCTGCGAGCACACTCAAACTCACATTCATGCATACACATCAGAATAGGTAGGAGTAAACTCATCAGAGCAGAGCTCATTTCCCATGAGTGTTAGCTCATCTGTTAAGAGTTCAGAGGACAAGGAACTCACCCTTGGGTTTTAGTCCAGTGCAATGGATATCTATTAACTATCATTTCCCAGGTAGCATCCTGAGACTTAATAATGTACAATGAAACAAAATAAAGGATTTAACCTGTCCAGGTGTCCTGATCCCAAACTGTCACTCCTTCTAAACACTGGTCAGAAAGACACACAGAATACATAGACATACACACAGATGCATGCCCTATGCATACCAGGTGACCATCCAGGCCTTCCCATGGGGCCATTGACCCTCCTGGTGTTGTTACAGGGCCTCACAGATAATAATATATATATTATTATATAATATATTTACTATATATTCTGAAGATCCAATGAACTCAAGCAATGAGCTGATGCCACTCACAACATCCAGAAGTGTGGTTTTTGTACCCAGTAAGATACAGGTTCTCTTTATCATCACTGGTCAAGAAAAAGCTTTAAGAACTAGAGCCTAGAGCTCCTTGTGATCTTCTAGGGGCTCAACTCACTGGCTCCCGTTATCCTCACTTCCTCTAAAGCCTCTGGTGAAAAGCTCTGTCCTCACTCTGAAGCTCAGGCCTTGCATCCTCAGGCTCCTTTGAGAAGGCGGCCCCATCAAATGAACCCTCATGTTTAGAATCTAAGAGTAATATGTGGCTCCCAGCAATTTTCAAAAATTGTCATTAATAAAATATATACTATAGTTTGGTAAGAATGTCATAGGATTAATCTAGAAAAACCTAGAGGATCCATTAAAAAATTGCTCCAAGGGTTAGAGAGATGGCTCACTAGTTAAGAGCACTGACTGCTCTTCCAGAGGACCTGAATTCAATTCCTACCAACCACATGGTGGCTCACAGACATCTGTAATGGGATCCGACGCCCTCTTCTGGTGTGTCTGAAGACAGTGACAGTGTATTCATATAAATAAAATAGATAAATAAAACTTATTTTTAAAACAAAAATTGCTCCAATTTGGAGACTGCAGAAAAGATGTTCCAGGTCCACTTAAAGAGAATTAACACATGACAATAAGCAAGTGTTTAGCCCATAGTCTTGGAATACTCAAAGAACAAAAGGAGCAGAGAAGGCAAACAAGAAAAGAGGTGGGCAGAGCGTGGGCTGAGAGATATACTCAGGACAGGCTGGAATACAGGTGCGCTCAGACCAATGAGGACTCGAGGGAAAGTTTCAGGCACCAGCTCTCTGTGGCCCACCATCCTTTAGTTGGGCTCTCCTTTGCAGGCTCTTCCAAGAGACCGCTTACTTCCGGTGTTAGCCTCCTTCGTACAACAGCCACGACCCCAGGATGGACTGCCATGTTATCTCAAGATCCCGTGGCTCCTGCGGAGAGAGGTGAATGGAGCAGAAGCCATGTGAAAAGGTCCCCTGCACTAGTATGGCCCACTGAGAACTCTAGCTGAAACTCGGATGGCAGGAGAAGACTTTTGAATTAGAAGGAGCTGGTAGGCTCCCAACACACAGGGAAATGGGGACCTGAAGGGGCGGGCCGGATGAAAGAAAGAGAGGCATGAATTCCAGGGACATTTTACTTACAGGATCCAATAGATAAACTTAACACTCAGCAGCCTTGGGATAGGCAGGACCAGCAGGGGTATCTGAGCCATTTGGTTGTCTTCCTCTGGTCTAAGCTACGCTCACGTGAAATTCCTTTCATAAACAGCCATGCAACAGTGACCTGAGATTTTTTTTTAAATACCCTGTGCCTTATATATACACAGTTTCTCTCATGGTTAAAAAAGCTTATTTTGACAACAGAGGGACCTCAACAGACCTTGTTACAGCTGCTCTTCCCTGCCAGCCTCTGCCCCTCTCCCTCACCAGCTCTCCGTGGCCCACCATCCTTTAGTTGGGCTCTCCTTTGCAGGCTCTTCCAAGAGACCGCTTACTTCCGGTGTTAGCCTCCTTCGTACAGCAGCCATGACCCCAGCATCTGCGGATGCCAGGGGCCTTATGAATGCCTTGTTTCTGTGTCTCCTTTTTGTTTCAGCAGCCTCAGACATGAATTGCCCACCTCGTCCTTCCTCTGCCTTCCAGTGACATTTTATGGGGAAAGGCCCCGCAGATTCCTGCATTTCCTGCTCTTGTCTGGAGCGGCCTGCATGGCAGCGACCCATGGGGCCATTCTGTCAGCCCAGGCGTTTAATTAACTAATTACAACCTGCTGACTAGCATGCCCAGATCGCTGTGCTCAGAGAGCAGCTTCTTCCAAATCATTATTACAAGCCCACATACATCTGATAGGTCTTCCCTGAGGGGATGGGGTGGTAATTGGTCCTTCCAACTGGAGGTTCTTGCAGATCATCAGAGCCGAGACCAAGTGTCACCATCTGCCAGTGTTTGTTTCTGGCCCCAACCCACATCTCACAGTATGTGTGACAAGGCTGCAGCTGTGGTGCAGGGGATTGAAGGACACAGACGGAAGAAGAGCTGCCCCGGCAAACCTGCCTGTTGTATAATTTTCTCTCTCCCGCTGTGCTCACCAACCAGGGCTGGGGAAACTGAGCTGATGAGAGTCAGAAAACCTCACGAGGATAACCTGGCCAGAAGAAGGCGGGATTTCTAATTAGGGCATTAAGACAAAACCTGCCCAGGTCATGGCTATCTGTTCCCTGAGAGGCACAAGACTGGAAAAACCCCTGGGCTTCACCCAGATGTGGGGCCCAGACATACAGGGTTGCCATGGTGATGCCTGCCAGGGAGTGGCAAGGACAGGCTCTCAGGTCCTAGAGCCTCAACACAGTGAGTCTCAAAGAGGTTTGTGAGTCACCATTGCCAGCACAAACAGCCCTCCAAGGGCCAGCAGGACACCTGCCACAGCAAACTGGTGCTTTCCCTGCTCTGACACCTCAAAGTCCAAAAGGTCTCCTTGACCTATTGTCTGTTCTATTGACCTATTGGCAGTTCAGGTGTGAACAGGGCTTGGGGAAGAATCGGGACTTTTGTTTTTGTTTCCGGCTTTCTGAGCTTACAGGAACCCTGTTCGTCTATCTCCTAAGTTAACAACGGTTGTCCTAGTCTCAGTCACCACAACTCCCTGGTACTAAGGACAGAATCTAGGGCTAGGCAAATGCTATGCAATCTCTCTGTACTGAGGTACAGGTTAGCCCAATACCAAGTCTTCCTGACGTGGAATCTTACTTAGGCATTTTTTAGACCCTGTGGTGAAGATGGGGCTTCCTGGGCAAGCCCTGAAATTATCTTGATGACGCTTGATTGAGCACATCAGTCCCATATGCTTGCATCTTCTTTGTCAGGTAAGCTCACATACACAAGATCTGATGCAAATGTGCATGTGACCCCGCCCCCCAGACACACACACACAAACACACACACAAAGGAGGAAACTTTCATTTGCTACGAGAAGCCACTCAGTGACTGGTGTGATGATCTTTCCAGGCAGCTGGCTCAGAGACACAGGCAGTGTCCAGTGACACCACACCAGGGATACTGACAGATTTTATAGCAGTTACAAAGAGGTGAGCATTCCTTGGGCTAACATAATTAGTGACAAGTCAGAATACATACATTTTAAAGAGAAAGGTTTTTTTTTTTTTCTTGATGTGATTTTTATTATTTTTTAAACAGTGAAAGAAAACTGATTTTGGTGCAGTTTTATGATTGCTAATGCAGTTTGCACTCACACAATTATAACAGCACACAGCAGGAGAAAAGAGGCTGAAGACCACCATATCACCCTGGGAATGACTCACTGGCCCACATCTATAGTCTTAAGTGCTTTCTTCTTCTTAATAAGCTGTCTCTATTTATGTTTCTAACCATGTGCCTGCCCTTGGTTCAATTCTTGAAGCATCTAAGTGCTTGGCTAAGTACCCCTGGGACATCCCAGTGAGTACCTTCTGGACTCAGATCTTGCCTGTGGAGTTTGGTTTTGGCAAAGTGCAATTGACTAAACTTGTCTTTATCCTGGTGCTTTGCCTACCCCAGGTCCCTTTGTGCCCCATGTGTTGTATTCTGTTTGCAACATGCAGAATGTTGCAAATGCTGTTCTCATTCATTCTGCACGTTTTAAAGACAATAAAAGAAACAAAAGCTTCTATTGACCATAATACCACCATTTCTTTCGCTTTTTGTTCAGTCCTACCTGAAGAATTTCAGTGATATTTCGTAAAACACAAATCTATTGGAGATAAACTACCACTGCTTCTCAATCCCAGAACATTTGTATTTTGTGTTCCTTGCTGATGGATAGATACTCTTGCTGGGTACAAAAGGTAAGGTTGCCAGTGTGCCCCGCCCCATAGGCTCAGTGCTGCAGTGCTTCCAGTGAGTGCCAACCCTGCTGCTATGTAACTTAAAAGCTTGTCTTGTTGCAGAAAGAAAGAGAGAAGGTAGAAGGAAGGAAAGGACAGTGGGAGGGAGGGAAGGGGAAGGGGAGACAGAGGAGGGAAGGAGGAAGAAAGGAAGGGGGGAAGGGAAGGAGGGAGGGAGGGGAGGAGGGAGGGAGGGAGGGAGGGAGGGAGGGAGGGAGGGAGGGAGGGAGGGAGGGAGGGAGGGAGAAAAGGTTATGTATAATATATGTAGGGAAAGAGCCCAAGGGTCTGTCTAGTGAGTGGGCTGGGCTCCTGGAAATTTCCTCCTGACTAGTCAGGAGGCAGGGTCTGCAAATCCTTCTCCCCCCACCCCGGGGGGTCGGGGGGTTGGGGGGGGGTGGGGGGGGGGAGTTGCCCAAGCCAAACAGCACTTGCTTCCTGAGCAGTCTCTTTCTCTCTAGGTTTCCAACATTCTCCTTGCCTTCAAGAACATCTCCACCCCCCACCCCCACCCCCACCCCACCTGTTACCATAGGAGATTTCATCCAGCTCCAAGAAAGGATGCTGCCCACAAACGAGGCTCACAGACTCCCCAGTCCTGGGGTCTCCCCTGCAACCCTGTTTCTGTGCTCACTTGGGTGTGAGTGGATGCTGAGGTGGGAGTCGCCAAATGCCCTTCAGTTTGCTTATGAAGAGATTAAATGTCTGCACAGTTTTCCAGGCCAAATCACAGAGTCACCCTGACTCTGCCTTTTTTCTCCTTTGCCTTGGCAATCTACCTCTCGTGCTACCATCTTTAACCCTCACAGTCCTTACCCGGCTCATTGTCACTTTGGTCCTCCTTAGCCTCCCTCATGTGTGCCACCACCACCTTTGGCTGCCGAGAGTCTTTCATATATAAAGAGGTGCGACAAGCACTGGGCCAACGCTCAGCATTGCCAAAACAAACTAACAAAAGATGAGCATATAGTTACAGGTCAAATCTGCCACGTACGCCCTTCCCTGGCTTTCCCGTGCCATGGAATAGCCATACCTGTCCAGCTAGGTCAACCCTTCTCTGTCTCCTCCTACTGTGGAGGCTGGAACTCCCAACCCCTCAGGTTAATTCCCTAAGAATTCTGGGAGTCACCCAAGAAGCAGAACCTTTGTGTCCAGTCCTTGGCCTGGGCCTGATTCAGGCTCACAGTTAGTGCTAAATAAATAAATGAGGATGGGGATGGATGTGGGGTGGGGGAAGCTGCAAGCTTGTGGCCAATGATGCCCATTGGCCTACAGACATGCCCTGCCTCTCAACACACAATGTTTTCTTTATTAAAAACTCATGCTAAGATTTACATTCCTAGCCCCTGTGGGCACCTGCTTTCCACTTCTGTCCCTGCCTGGTATCTGAAGCCTGAGTTCTGCTTGTGTGGGATGAGAGCACAAGTCCCTCCTAGGGCTACTGGCATCCAAGGAAGCAAGGAAGTGCTAACGGGACCCAGCATGTGGTTGATGGGAAGGACATAGGTGAAGGAGGTGCTTACATCATGCTAGCTGAGTGGCTTGGATGAGAATGGGTCCCACAGGCCATATCTCCATGCTTAGTCACCAGGGAGTGGCTCTATTTGAAAAGATTACAAGGGTTAGAGGGTATGGACTGGTTGGAGGAAGTGTCATTGGTGGGGGAATTCAAAGTTTCAAATCCCAGACTAGTTCCAGGTGCTCTCTCCTCTCCCTCCCTCTCCCTCTTCCGCTCCCTCTCCTTCTCCCTTCCCTCTCCCTCCCCTTCTCACCCCCCCTCTCCAGGCTGCATGAATGCCGCTGTGCTCCCTGTCAGGATAACAAACTCAACCTCTAAACCATAAGCAAGACCCCAATTAAATGCTTTTTCTTTTAATAGTTGGTCATGGTGTCTCTTCTCATCAACAGCACAGTGGCTAAGATCACAGCCAACCATAAGAATGCAGGAAAGCGCCTGCTGTGGACAAGACAGGAGGAGTAAGTGGTCCCAGCATTGAAGCATTCTAGTGAGGACATAAGGAGTTCCTTGGATAGAAACATGGGCCTAGAGCCGCCACACTTTCTCCCAGCAGACGCATCTCACTTGTACCTCAGCCTATGTAGGCCTTGCACTAAATGGTCAGTCAGGACTCGGACTCTCTAAGCGTGCAGGGAGCTAAGCACAGCCAGGGAGCAGGCATCCTGAGAAGGAGGATGGTCAAGACCAGCCCCGCCCCTAGAATGTGCTAGTATTGACTCCAGTGAGGAGTTTTTCTGTCCGTGCAACAAGAAAAGACACATGGGCTTCGGGCACACATGGTTATCTTTGCCAGGCACAGTGGGAAGCTGCCGTGGACAGTGGGGGAACCCTACCCCCGTACTCCTGGCCTCTTTTTTTTTTTTTTTCTAGTAGCAATTACAGTTCTTATCTACCACTTACAGCTGTGACCATGCTGCCGCCTGCTCAGCTGCCACCAGCTCCCACCACACTGGAGGTAATTCTGGCAGACAGTGGGGAGTGTGTTCCCCGAACGGCTATGAAATGGAAATGGAGGCCTGCCAAAAAAACAAGGAGCAAACATTCTGGTAAGTTCTCGGGGACCCAGTCTATCTCAGTCAAGCCAGCCCCTACTCTCTCACAGTCTTCCTTTCTCCATTGCTCATAGTTACCAGGAGACATGGCTGATGCAGGGCAGGAAGCCAGGTATGAAAGGCGGGGCCAATCAGCAAACACACTTAGGGAAGTGTCAATCTCTGCCAGGATTAGCATCCTGATTTAATGGTGATGTAAGGAGGGTGAGACAAACATTACCCAGGTTCACCATTTTCTCTCCCTTGTTAATCAAGATCATTAACGAGCCAACGCTCTTCAATATTCACTGAGTACAACACCGTTCATTAGCTGCCATTGGGCCACATTTAGACCAGAAGGAGGAAAAAGCCAACAGAGAAGGAAGAGGCCTGTGAGTGTCTTGACATACCTCTGGAGAAAGATTGAATAGCAAGTTGTTCATGAAGAGTCTCTAAGAGTAGTAGAGACTAGAGGACTGGTGGATACACAGGTCCCAGGATGCACTATCTCAGAAGGGTCCTATCAGGGCGAGATGGGGAAGGGCGGAAGCAGGAAGCCAGGGCGCACCTGAGAGGTGCGGGCTGCAGAGGGAGCGTCTCCCCATGTAAGAGGAGCTTGTCTGTCTGTGTGGTACTAGAGGACTGGTGCTGAGAATGGAGACAGTAAGGTGGCGAGATAGCAGCTAACATGCACCCAGATGTCAAAGTGTCTGGAATAGAGGAGCATTTGGAGACCATGGAAGATGGAGACTGGGGAGGATATCTGGCAGGGACAGGTGGGGAACAGAAGTGAGGCCCCTTTCAGAGGCCAGAAGAGACAGCCCTGCGATGGCAGACAATAGATTCAGCAATCCACGGGTGATGTTCTGATATCTCTTTACCCATTCAGTTGTCACCGCACGCATTGTGATGACACAGTCACTGTACAGTCTCTTCAGGACCAGTGATCCAGAGACAGAAATACTTGTCGTGGCCACCATACAAAGCACACTCCTGAAGAGCAACTGGATCTGTCTTTACAGCCAGTGTGGGGACAGGCCCTATAGAAAAGAGGGTCCTAGCCACGAGATTTGTCCAGTCACCTTAATATTGAGAGGCAGTGAAGACAGCAGTATCGAGATTATACTGTCCTCTGTTCTAGGTTACTCCATGTTTAATAAAACAGTGTTTTTTTTAGGCGGTGTCATGTCCTAAATGACTATATTTCAAGTTCAGGAGGATTCTGCATTTTGATGAACAAGTAGACAGTGATGTCTGCCCTGTGCCTCAGAGCAGGGACTGATGGATAACTTATTCCTGAGAGTAAAAAAAAGCACCACTCTATAAGCTTATTGAAGTAGATTGAAGCTATATGAGTGCTTTAATTTAAAATCCCACCAGGAAAGCCAGGCCCAAGGTCTTACTGAACATACAAATTGAGGAAGGATATAACACCTCACCTGGGTGCTACAAAAAGAAGAGCACCTAACCTTGCAGATGGTGATGGCCCCTGCCAACCTGGCATCTGACTGTCAGTGTGTGGGAGTGACCCATAGGTAGAGAACCCTTAACTGTCCTAGGCGCTTCCCTGTGGCTTGGTTCCCACTGGTGATATTGCCCTCTGCTATGCCGCCATCACCAAGTCACTCAGTGCTTTGTGGGAACCCAGTCTTGTGGGTTGTCCTGGTGCTGTTTGTATTTTGATGCTAATTCTGCTTTCCCAGGAGGAGTTGCGGATGAGGAGTGCACTGGGGTCTTCTTGTGAACCTTCTCCCCACCTTGACTTGTAAAATAAAGGCTAGAGCTGGTGATTGGGCAGTGGAAGGGAAGGTGGAGCTGAAAAGCTTGGGGGAGAAGGAGGAGAGGGGAGAGAGAAAAGAAGGAGAAGGAGAAGGAGAAGGAGAAGGAAGGAAGGAAGGAAGGAAGATGGAGCAAGAGGAAGATGATCCAGATTCCACATGGCTTTAAATAGCCACAGGTGGCTATGAATTTCATAAAGGATAGAATAATTGAGATAATTTGTCTAATCTAGCTGGGCAGCTTGTATCATTATCAAGTGGCTCTGAAATTATGGTGTGGGCATCTTGTGAATTGAGAATTTATTGATATATAAATCTGACTGATTAATTTTAAGTTTCTAGAGCTTTGATTTACTGGGTTAAGGGTATTTGTGACAACTAGTCGCAGGGGGAGGATGGCTGAGAAGGTACAGGCAGCTCTGAGGCAGGTGAACCCGAGCTGGAAAGACCTCCAACTGGGGCTGACCCAGAGGCGGAGAGACAGCGGGCAGTGAGTAGCTGGGTATAGCACGGGATGGTGCAATTTTTAAAAATATCTCCCCCACCAGTCTTGCATGCACTTTAACATCTTAACTAAATCTTGAGGCTCAAACAAGTGACCCAGAGTCTCCAGACATGATCCTGCAGGCAGTTTTCACTACCCAACCCAACACCAGCAGAGACTCTGTCTGTCTGTCTGTCTGTCTCTATGTCAGCCTTTGGCTGCTACGTCCAAGAGAGGCCCTTTCAATTTCTTGAGCTACAATGAATCCTCTGTAATCCTTTTGTATCCATTCTACAAGCTACAGACACACAGATACAGATGTAATTACTGTTTGTTATGTAACAACAGACAATCTAAAAGTTAGTAGTTAAGACCAGGATGAAAAACCATGTGCTTGGACCAACTGCCAAGGAATCAGTACTACTTGACAAATTGCGGCTGTAGCCAACATGGTTCTAAGGAAAGAAGTGTCTCTTCTATGTTAGTCAGCATTCTCTAGGGGAACAGAATTCATAGAATGGATATATATTTAAAGGGTGTTCAGTAGATTGGCTTACACAATACAGTCTGGGCAGTCAAGCAATGGCTGTTCCAACGAAGAGGCTGAGAGTCTGGTCTCTGCTCACTCTGTCTCACTAGTCCCTGTCTGGTACTGAAGGACTGAAGAATTCTTGAAGAGGTATTGGTCTTGAATCCACACTGAAAGCCTAAAGAATTTAGACTTTGATAACAGTTAGTAAAAGATGGCTTCAACTGACCCTAACAATTTCAATAATGTAGCCAATGAAACTAACCCAGTATGTGAATGTATTTTTATTCAATAAATTCTGACATTATGATAAAACCATCAATGTGTCCGTGATTTTATGCTGGGGCCTGGAAGCCTCTGCTCACCCTTGTGTCTGAGACAACTCTACAGAAATGATTCCTGCCACAGGGTAGGGACAGCAACCAGAGAAGGCAAATTCCTAGTCAGCTTCAGTCATTCTGGTGTGATTCTGACTCTGAAGGGAAAGAAGTTTCAGCTAGCATTTCCATGTCCAGTCTTCGCAGGTCTAGGCTTGTACCCGGACACCATTGTTTTCCATATAAATAGAGGCAGGGTGTCTACCCTTCCCTGCCTGAGCCCAAGATTTCATTTATTTGGCCCTTGACAAATCCCATTGTCCAAGGGTGGACACCAACTCAGCTGGCAGAGCTTTCTGCAAACACCCCTAAAGCCGGTCAAAGGCTCTGAGGCACAAAGCCCACCCTCCTTCCCCCGCCCACCTCTAATAGTACCACATGCCAGGGACAGCCCTAGACAATGCCACCTAGTCCAGTGAGCCCCAAACCTAACTACAGGCCTTGTGCTATTAAGATTAAGACGCTAATCCATCTCCGGTGCTTTGAGGCTACTTTTAAAAGATAAATCGGTGTGCCCATTTGGAGGACTCAAGACACAAAACCTTGAGCAAGAGTGACCTTTGATTCCACTGGAAGCTCTAACTAATACTTCAACAGGTGAAGCCTTTAAAGTTAGCCTTTTTATTCCATCTTGACAACACTGATTGATAACACGGAGCTAATCTCCTGCTTTTGTTCCCAGGGGGCAAAGGTTCCAGCAGCCCCTTTAGAATGTGGATCTTTTAACTATGAGGTGTGTGTAAATCATAAGTGGATTCAGTCTGAGATTAGCTCCTACCCCAGGAAATGCTCCCCAGGGCCCTCCTGGACTGCATACACTGCTCCTATACCTTGGAAACTAAGACTCCTGTCTGGTCTAAGAGACTAATGTGGATAGTTTATCTGCAGAAATCGCATGACTTGCTCTAAAATAGTGGTTCTCGACTTTCCTTAATGTTGCACCTCTTTAACACAGCTCCTCATATTGTAGTGACCCCCTGGACCATAAAATTATTTCATCGGGACTTCATAATGTAATTTTGCTACTGTTATGAACCGTAATGTAAATATCTGATATGCAGGGTATCTGATATGTGAAACCCCCCTCAAAGGGTCGTGACCCACAGGTTGAGAACTGCTACTCTAAACAGAAGTTACTGAGAAGTCAGAGTGTATGCTTCATGTGTTTAACTGTGTTTGCAACGTATTCTTTGGCAAACTCCAGCACTGTCCCAGTGACCTCTAGGTCCCTGCCGATGGCTCTGCTCTGAGGCAGGTAGGTCAGGGAGAGCTCCTCCCTTGCCTGCCTCCCATACAACTCAGGAACTCCAGGCCCCACTTGGACCTTATATCCAGATGTACATTCTTAAGATGGTCTAAGCCCAGCTCCCTGAAGTTCCATTCAGGTGAGTTTAAAAAGACAAAGCAGAATGTAAGAAGAAACAGGAAAATTAATTTTAATAAGTTAGCTACCTAATATACCTGAGGTGTTTTCATATCCGCATGCACAATATCCAGTGGTGGCGGGAGAAGCAGAGGGAATAGAAGAGAGCAGAAAAACCAAGAAACTGACCTGCACACATCAGACTCCAAATAGTGATGGAGACGGCTGTGGGAATCTAGAAGGCAGAATACACTGCTAAAAAGTAAGGTCTGCCGTTGTGATGTGACACCAAAGCACAGAGCATAGGGGAAAACCGGGTCAAGATTCATTAGACATAATCATTTCTACAAATCAGAAGAGAGCGTGTCAGAGATTACCAGGTGAGGAGGGTATAGATGCCACCTGGCGAGTGCAATACACCCCAGGAGTGATCCAAAGACTTGGCAGCCATCAAGCCGAGGGGCTCTGTGGAGCACGGCAGTTCCTGATGCAAACTGTCTGGAACCTACATTTCCTGATCTTTCCCAAAATTTCTCACTCAAACTTCAACTTTACAATTTTAAGACTGGGCATAAAATACTATGTCTTCTTTGTAGAAAAGGACAGGTGTGTTTGTGCTTCAGGGAATACAGCATATTGATTGTTCAAGGGCTTACGTATCCAACAGTCCAACCTCTAGGAACAAGCCTCCAACTATATGAGATGTTTGTTACTGAAGATAAAGCGACCGTGGCCAAACAAGAATACTCAATTCTGCTTCTTTCTTTTATGCCTCATACTTTTATGAGTTCTACAAAAAAAATCTAATTTTTCTTAAATAGGTATTCACTCTCAGAACCTTGCAGTGTCTGATTTAGAGACATGAACCACATAGACTTTGAAGCCACAAAGAATTATTTTTCTAGAACAGTATTAACAAAAATACTTAATCTGGGTAGCCAAATCACTCTCCAATCATTTCACTGAATTAGATTATATTAAACAAGTTTTGAAATAATGCAGATTAATTCTAAACCTTTCCAAACTGGTAAAAACAAACTGGACTTAAAACTTAAATAGCTGGCTTTTTAATTCATGTTTGCTCCTACCGGCACAACTACTGATACTGAACATTTTAAGTCTGTTATGACCTACATTCCTCACACATATAGACTGCTGCTCTCTCCTGCCGGAGCCCTTCCCCTGGCACCCGGGAACTCTCAGTAAGACTATGTCTACCCATGCCAAGAACTGGAAGCCAGGCCCATGTGGGCTTTGAATGCTGCCTTCTGTTCGGACCCGGCTCTTGGGATTGCAGAACTTGCACTCAGGACCATTAATCTAGTACCAAGGTAGCGTGAGAAATCAGCAGCATACCCAGAATTCAAGGAGGGCTTACGTCACCTGTGCTCTCTGAAGTCAGCTGTATTTTCAGTACAAGGACAAAAGGGCAGGGTGCAATCTGTACCATCCAGAGATACATCCTAGAGATAAGAGCCTAGGGTTCAGAGACTGGCAGACTCCAAGGCTACCTCCCCATCCTCCCAATGCCACATGGAGTTGCTGCAAGCGGAGAAAATCTGAACCCTCTTAGAAATGATCGGTGGAAGGCACTGGACCCCAGCATTCCTACTCCAGCCAAGAGCTACTTAGCGTTAGAGAGATACGCAGTGGTTGGCCAGGTCATACCCCTCATTAGTAGGAACAGCAGGACTATGGCTCAGATTAGGGAAAGTGCTGGCAGAGGTGCTGAGGTCAAACAGACCTCAGGTTCAAATTGTGATCCACCCAACAGATGGGAGGACCTGAGCAACTCTGCTGGTTCACTTCCTCTACAATAAAATAAACAATATACAGTAGAGATACTTGGCTACCCACCACAGACACACATTGCTCCCACCAGCCAGATGGCCTACCAGCCAAGGACAGCAGGCCCTCAAGCAGATTACAACTGTAGCCTAGGCAGCTTCAGCTAGCGTTTCTTCCTAGAACCAGACACACCCACCTGTTGGCACAGCCTCTAGCTATGGCCTGATGGCAGACGGAGCAGAGCCCTCAGGCTCACAGGACTAAACTCCCTGTTATCTGGCTGTTTGCTAACCCTGCCCTTGAGAGAGGGCAATGTTGAACAGACTGCAGTACAGCAGCAGATCTTTCACTGTGATAACCTCAAAACTTGGGCAATTTTATTAAAGTGAGCAAAAATGTCTGCTGCAAGGCTGCAATGGGACGCTGTTAGTGCCCGTAGCCTCTTTGGCACGCATGACCTGGTTCGTTCCTGGCCCTGAGCTACACACTAGCTCCACGGAGTGGACAATGGATCTCAGAGTGATCCCTTTATAGGGAAGGAGTTACTGCCAGGCAACCAGTGGAGCAATGGCTTTTCAGGTAACCGATGAGGGGAGGCATGGTCTTGTAGTCTCACAGAGGAACATATAGCTGAAGCCAGTAATGCACCTCACACCGGGCTGAGCATCAGAAAGGTCTGGAAGCAGCCAGCACAGTGGTTGTAAGCTGTAAGCATCCTGGGAGGAGCTGATGTATGACTGAGAGGTAGGGAGGCAGGGGGATGTTCCAGGTATAGTAGTATGGATAACAGCAGCCACCAGAAGGAAGCAAACCCTGGGAAGTGAGACTGGCAGGTTCAGTTTGGACCCTGACCTTTTCTCCAGGAGATACTGCATGGCTTCTAGGAGTGTGGCAGGGTTTAGACCTGCAGGGCACTGGGAGCTGTCTGGGACTGGAATTTTACCAACAGCAAGCCCAACCTCAAAGTCCATCCTGGGCCCCTGCAGCCACACAGGTTTCTTAGGGGACCAGTGAGCCCAGTTCCCAGTATAGGGTCAGGTGGAGCTATGGTCTCCCATCTGGTTGAGAAGCCAGCTCAGAGGATCCATAGGAAGAAACTGAGTTGCTGGGATGGACTTTCAAGAACAGGTTCTAGTGGCTGTGGGAGCTTTGTAGGATGATGGGAAAATCTGTTTAGAATTCAACCAGGGGAAAGCAAAGCACATGGCTCAGTGGCTAGCCTGCCATCCACAGCCCAGACAGGTGTGAGCACATGTGCATGCGTGTGTGTGGGTGTATGTGTGCGTCTGTCTATGTGTGTGTGTGTCTGTGTGTCTATGTATATGTGTATGTGAGTGTGTGTGTGTGTGTGTGTGTGTATCAGTGGCTAGCCTGCCATCCAAAACCCAGACAGGTATGAGCACATGTGCATGTGTGTGTGTGTGGGTGTGTGCGAGTCTGTGTGTCTATGTGTGTGTGCATGTGTGTGTGTATCAGTGGCTAGCCTGCCATCCACAACCAGACAGGTGTGAGCACATGTGCATGCGTGTGTGTGTGGGTGTATGTGCGCGTCTGTCTGTCTATGTGTGTGTCTATGTGTGTCTATGTATGTATGTATGTATGTATGTATGTGTGTGTCTGTGTGTGTGTCTATGTGTGTGTGTCAGTGACTAGCCTGCCATCCACAACCAAAAAAGGAGTGTGCACATATGCATGTATGTGTGTGTGTCTGTACCCAGACAGGTTTACGTGTGTGTGTGTGTGTGTGTCAGTGACTAGCCTGCCATCCACAACCCAGACAGGTGTGTGCATGTGTGTGCGTGTATTTGTCTATGTGTGTGTACCCAGACAGGCTTACATGTGTGTATGTGTGTCTATGTGTGTATATGTCTGTGTGTGACTGTGTGTGTGTGAATGACTAGCCTGCCATCTACAACCCAGACAGGCTTACCTGTGTGTGTGGATGTCTGTGTGTGTGTGTGTGTGTGTCAGTGACTAGCCTGCCATCCACAACTCAGACAGGCTTACGTGTGTGTGTGTGTGTGTGTGTGTGTGTGCAGCAGACGCGCGTGCACAGCCCTGGTTCAGGGGCACAGAGAAGCTTCCCAAGGCTAACAGGAGACTTAGTACAAAGACACTATATTGAGCAAAGATCATGATCTTGTCCGGACAACTGTGTACCGTTGTTCCAGCCACCCAGAGCATCTTTGGCTCTGTCTCTCCAGTGTCTGCCACAAAGGACAAGCTGAGCTATGTTTGCCTCCTGTGCATGTACACCATGCTTCGCTGCTATGGGAGAAAAGCACTCTGACCTCCAGCCTTCAAGGCTTGCCTTTTGTGTGCTTTCCCTGGGGCAGGAACAAAGCTGGAGAACTCAGAGGATGTGGGACAGGAAGAGTCACCTCCTAGCCCTAAGCCATCTCCCGAGCACCCTGGAGCTACATCTTATCTGTTGGCTGAGCACCTGGGGAGTGGGAGTGGGGGGAGGGGGACCACTCTTCAGCCAAGTTGCAGAAAGGAGATGAATGTATGTGAAATAATTTTGTGGAAAGCACCAAGGAGGTCATTGGCTGGCTCTGTGGCCTGAGCAGGCATTAAGGCAGGCGATAAAGCCCCAAAGGAATCTGGCTGGGAAAGCGGTATGAGGGCGGGGCGTTCACGGGGCACACCTGTAGACCTCAGACTTCATGGAAACACAGGTATCCACAGACCATAGCCACAGGACAGATTGGCGGGGGAGGGGAGGAGATCTAGGATTCAAGTACAGACGAATGGTGTGTAATGACTGAGGCCGCTCTTGAAGTCTGAAGGTGAAAAGCCAAGCACACAGAAGTGGGAGAGGGATGGGGGGAGGTTGCAGAGAGAAACATTAACCAAGTGGCAAGGCTGAGATGCTTGTCTGACTGTTGCTTTGGGAAAGTTGATCTACAAACAGACCCACCTGTTCCCCTTGTAAAACTTTATTTGGGCTGTTGGGGAACCTGTTATCAGTGCTTGTTTAAACATTCCACTAAAGATCTGGGTGGTGTGTGGGGCAGGGAAGGCACTGCAGGCACAGTTTGCAAATTTGGAAGCTTGTTCCCATTTCTGGAGAGGAAGTTTGGAGGTGGTGCACCTATAAGACCAGGAGAGAGTTTCTCTCTCGATTCATAGCGACTTCAGGTCAGGTCAGGCCAGGCCAGAGTGGTTGCATTTGTGGGTATGCAATTTAGTTATTTTTCTCATGGCTTTTTCACAGAAGCAACTTAAGGAAGTGATGGTTTACTCTGGCTCACAGTTTGAGGGTACAGTCCATTATGGTGGGGAAATCCTGGCGTCAGGAGCCGGAGGCAGTTGGTCACACTTTCTCTCCAGTTGGGAAGAGAGAGGATGGATGCTGACACTCATTCAGCTTGCTGTCTCTTTTTTATTCAGTTGAGGAAGGACAGCCCCTGAAATAGCACCATCCATTTAGGGTGGGTCTTCCAATCTGGAAACTCTGACAGATTCATCCAGAGGGTTTTCTCTAGGTGCTTCTACACCCCTAGAGAAAAGTTCACAGTCAATATTAACCATCATAAATCTATAAAGAAAATTCTTTTAATTTGCCACAAATGTTTCCACACTCAGTTTTTTTTTTATAAAAAAGCATTACTGCCTCCCCCCTGCTTTCTCCAGACGGATGGCAAGTATGACTAAGGGAAGCATTCGGTTTCCTGGGCACAATTAATGGAAACCATGTCTTTACAGTCTCAGAACAAACCAAAGCTCCTTCCTGCTGGGACAGCATCTGATAAGCTGGACCCCTGGCCCGGCATGCATGCGATCCAATGTGGATTGCCTTGAAGAATCTCAGGGTAAAGGCAAAACAGGTTTTGAGCAGGAATTTTGCTTCATAGTAGGAGTCTCTTTACCAGACTGCAAAGTGGGGGATAGTCTGGATTAGTGAACAAAGTGTTCTGCGTATCCAGCTTCTCAGTATCCACTAAAGGGAAACAATGGCAGGAACCATCCTTGCAGAGGACATGGTGAGTTACCCACCCCTGCCTTCCATTCAGGCTTCTCCATGGGATCATGAGAGAGCCTGATGGATGAGGCTGTGTGTGGCTCAGAAAAGAACACCTTCCCCACTGTTTTCTATAGCCAAGCTTCACTCAGTAAGAAGGCAGTAAAGAACGTTTGTTCATTACTAGTATGAACAGATCCTCTTCTCTGCAAACATTGCGCTATTAAGCTGCTTCTTCTTTTTCCCCTTTCCTCTTCTTCCTCCTCCTCCTTTTCCTCTTGCTCCTTCTCTTCTTCTTTGAGACAATATCTTACTATGTAGCCCTGATAGGTCTAGAACTCACTAAGCAGATCAGGGTGGCTTCAAATTCACAGAGATCTGCATGCTTCCCAAGTGCTGGAAATGGAAGCATGCATTTCTTTAGAAAGCTGCAATTCTTGTCTGCTGTACTCCTCTTTTTTTCAGTTGCCTCCCACCTGGGCTGCTTCACCCTGGGTCCTGGACCATGTATTGCCCTGACCACTGATTCCTATACCTAGTCCTCTATTTCTTCTGCTCATTCTGATGAGTGTCTTTATGCATGTAGATGGGAATTCCTTCCATGAAAACCAAACAATGATAGCAAGAGTTGGATTTGCACAGAATTACAAACAGGGAGGCCATGGATGGCTGGGAAGCAGGCTCAGTCCCAATGCTGCTGCATTTGGGAAGTTAGAGTACTAGTGGTGGGTTTTTGTTGTTGTTGTTTTTGTTTTGTTTTGGGTTGGTTTGTTTTTTTTTTTTTTGAGACAGGGTTTCTCTGTATAGCCCTGGCTGTCCTGGAACTCACTTTGTAGACCAGGCTGGCCTCGAACTCAGAAATCTGCCTGCCTCTGCCTCCCGAGTGCTGGGATTAAAGGCGTGCGCCACCATGCCCGGCTAGTGGTGGTTTTTAAAAGATGAGAATGGGGCTGGGGAGATGGCTCAGAGGTTAAGAGCACTGCACTGGCTGCTTTTCCAGAGGTCCTAAGATCAATTCCCAGGTCCACATGGTGGCTCACAACCATCTGAAATGAGATCTGGTGCCCTCTTCGGGCCTGCAGGCATACATACAGGCAGGCCACTGTATACACAATAAATAAATCTAAAAACAAAACAATGAAAGGTGAGAATGTTGAAGCTTTACAAAGTCATGGGCTGGTACCAACATACTCATTCTGACCCCTAGCAGTCTGAGGGCATGTATGCTGAGCTTGTGTGCACCCTGTCTACCAGCTGGAAGGGAGAACAGGTCCCGAATACTTGTTTCATGGAAGTTGACTCAGGACAGCAGAGTGCCATCCATTTGATAGTCTTCAGCTTGACAGTCTTCCCCTCTCCAGCCTATTACTCCCTAGGAGACAGATACACGGAGGCAAACCTCTATGATCCCCTTCAGTGACACAAGCTTTGTTCTGTGCCTTCAAGGTAGACATCATAAATCACAATGTGGTTCCACAGAAGCAAATGAGCGGAAGACACAACACAGTGCCATGTCAGGACAGGGATGACTTATGGAGGCATCACCTTGGCCCACTCCTCCTGTGCTCTGTGGTTTCCATGGAGACCAGCATCAGGGGTCTGCTGCACAGGGACATATGTGTACACCAGTCTTCCTGTGTATTTCCTGTTTGCTTTTTAAGAAATGTTCAGAAAGTGTGTGCTTTATTCATTAAGATGCACCACCATGTGATAGTACATCTTTAACCAACCCATGTACCTGCCAATTTATTTACTGCTCTCAATCTCACTGGGTCACTATTGTGCTCAAGGAGGGACTTAGCATGAACATAATGCAAATTAACTCTCACCATTAAAGCGACCAGTCATTCTCTTTTCCAATGCAGGGAAGAATGTAAGCTTTATCATAATTAATTAGTAATTAATGTGTAATTAGTTATGGTCAATATTTTGTCAAATGAAATTGAGAGGAACTCAACAGGGTTATAGGTACCTTAGGAAATAATATATATTCTTACTGGGTTTTGTATGATGCATAGTAATGAGAATAGATAAAGATGTCAAGATCACATTCAAGAACTTTAAAAAATTATTTCAAAAACTGGTTAGAGGTAATTCTACCTTTTAATGGGTCCAAAAATAAAAAGTAGTATTAGACTCATAGAATCTTAAATAGTAATGAAATCCAGCATTAAAAAATAAATAATCCTATGATATGATAGCAATTACGTCTATCTCAGCAATATCCCACCCCTAAAAAACAAAATCAAGTAAAAACACACAAATTAGAAAATCTAATGATTGCCAGAGCTGCATATGAAATGGACATAGGAATGAACAGCTTTGAAGATGTAAAGGAATGCCCCACACAGCCATAAAGAAAAGACATCTCTAGTAATAAGCCTAACGTCAAAGTGAAAGCTTTTATGAAATGAAATTCAGACACCCAAAAATTTCCACACGTGAGTATTTAAGTCAGCACAAGAACAATGGCAGCTTTGGACAGATGGAGTGGACATTGTAAGAGGTCTTTCTCCCTGGCACAGTCTATAGACTAATACACTTGAAAAAATATACTAGTTGAGGGCTCTTATGATCATTATGTTTTTACATATGCTTTCACTGCTGGGAATTTGGTTCCAAACTTCAGGAAGAGACAGAAAAATCCAGAGTCCAGAGAGGGGAGGTTGAAGCTCTGTCAATTTTTAAGTTATAATGGTTTAATAGTTAAATCTTTGTTGCAGTAGATAAAAGAAAGATATAAAGTAAGGCAAAGGGTAAGAGAAAGCATAAAACTATGATGAACACCAAAAGATGTGAGAGATTAGGATATTAAGTTACAACTCAAATTATCATTGAAAAATTACTATGTAGAATGTGGCATTTGGCAACTATGCAGCTGTTCATAAAAATAAGTATGATGAACTTCCAAATTAGGTGAAGCAGCAGATACCAGTGACCGTCCATGCAGGAAGCTTAGGAAGGAAGACTGTGATCAGCTTTTGGAGAGGAAAAAGAGCTACAACCACATCTACCACCCTACAATACCGTATAGCATGTTTCAAAAGAAATCTAAATGCACGAAATATTTAAATGTTAAAACCACAAAATAAATGACAATAGAAGTCATGATCAGGGAAATTGTTCTTTATAAACTCAGAGCTAAGTGAAGAGTTTTCTAACTCAAATCCAAGCATAGAGAAAGGATTTTAAATTTCAACTACACAAAAATATCAACTTACTCATGAAAATCGACCATTATCAAATTAAGAAATCAAAACAGGCAATGAGGAGAAGTAAAACATTTTTATCACTTATTACAGCCTATGCCCTTAATATATAGAGATCCTAGAAGCCAGTAAGAAGGAAGAATATTGAGAACTCAATAGGCAAATGACTAAAGGCCTTAGGTAGACCTTCCAATGAAAGAGAAAATAAATACTATGCCTCATTAGTAACAGGAAACCCTATGAGGCTAACTGAATTGCAAAGCATCTTTATATTATAATACTCAGTAAATGATGCTAGGGATAAAGGAATCTCAGACACTGGAAGGCTATAATTTTATGCATCTCTGACCCAGCCTCTAGATGATGGCTGTCAAGACATCATAACATGCTTGTGACAAAATATATGGGATAAGTTGGTTTTCATTAATAAGCAAATAGTGTAATGTTAAAGTTATATGAAGCATCAGGGCATGGCAGTGTATACCTTTAATCATGACAGAGGCAGATGGAGCTCTGTGAGTTCAAACCAACCTGGTCTACAGAGAGTTCTAGGTCAGCCAGGGCTACATAGTGAGACTCAAAACAAAGCAAAAACAAACACAAAACTTCCAAATGTTATGCAGCTACTAAAAAAAATATTGGAGATGCTCTTTGTGTGGAAGACTCTCCAATATATATTGTTTATCGAAGCACTATGGTGTGGTATAGTTTATATAATCTGCTACCATTTGTGTAAGACAGGATGAACAGGAGTGTAGATAAACTGATTGTAGATGCATTGGAAACTTAGTTATGATTCTCATCCTTATTATATAAAGATCCTGGAAATCAATTAGAAATAATTCCTTACTCTGAGGAGGGTGTGAATAGAAAGCAAACTGTATATTACATGCTCTGGTGTTCTTGATTTCTCATCTATGTAAATTACATCTCATTTAACAATATAGACTTAATATTTAAATTCTGGAGTATAAAATTATAGTTTAAACTTTGAACACTTTCTGTCAAACTTGCAGCCTCATTAACAAATATTATTTTCCGGGAAGACAAACTCAACTCTCTTTGACTTTATGGCCCACTCATTGAGGTGCTATGAACAATAACTTCAATTTCATATAGCATTTACAGGAGTGACCTTCAAACACTATGGAGTGATTTTCCCTACCAAACGACTTTCCATTTCCTCCTTACTGTCTCTACTTTGCGACTCATGATGATGAAAGCCACTTCCTAAGCAATTGCTACGATCCCTGATTTGAGCTGCTTCCTGCAGCAGCTCCTCAGCTGGCTTCCTTACCAACAGTCCCCAGGACACCAGGAAGTCAGGAGCTTCCGGATGCTGCCTTTGCTTGGTGTACTCAGGCATCATTCCATGGTTTGCAGGGTGTCAGGCATGTGGAAATACTGTGGCTGAGATCAGCCTGCTTGCTCTGGAAGCCAGCCTAGTCAGGGCAGGTGGAATCTGCAGCTTTTTGCAGGATGGCAAAGCAGATATCTTTGCCCTACTGTCAGTCTCTGTTGCATCCTCCCCCTGGAAGAGCTGTTTCAACTCAGACATTTGCAACCTGCCCACAGTTTTCCTGGAACCAGCAAGGAGCCAGACAGGAAAAGATGAGTGTGGAGGAATCAAACTTGGATTATGGAAACTTGCAATAATGCCGAGTGGAAGACTGGGTTTCTGTGCTGACCTGGTGACCTAATAGTGTCCCTTGATGTGACCTGTGTCCTTATGTTGACACAGCCCCAGTGTGTAGGTTACACCCTGTTGGACCACAGCCTGATACCCTTACTTGTCCCCCTGTCCTTCACTTCTCTGGTGACTGGGAGATCAATTTTGGTAACACGTCTAGGTAACATGCAATGGGGGGGGGGGGGTTGGGGTGGTGGTGGTGACATGAGTGGATCACAGAGGTAGCTCACAGGTAACTCTGCTCCTGTCATTCCAGTCACAATGGCACTTGCCTGGGTCCCTCCTGTGGCCTCTGTGACTTAGTTTATCATCCTACAGCTTTACTCAGAGGCCAGATTTCACACACACCCCTTTAGGCTTGAAGCACCCTGGCTTTGGAAGCCTAGCAGCCTTTCAGGGCCCCATTTAGTAGCCCTGCACCTTGCCTGATCCCTATCAGCTCTTGCCTTGTCCCTTGGCCACCCATCCCGGCTGGGCCCTCATGGTCTCACTGTGGTCTCCTGAATGGAGTTAAGTCCTGGGAATTGCTGGAACCAAGCACCGTCCCCCACCCTTCTTACACTGGCATCTTGAGCACAGACATCAACCTCTCAAATGGACTTTCAGAGTCTGGCTGAACTTTGACCTTGTGTGAGCTAGATTGTGACTCATCTGAGGTCAGTTTGCTCAGCCAGCAGCTGACTGTGGTAACTTGAGTCAAGTGGATATGGAAATGGTTCCTTCCTCTACATCCTTAAGGGACCAGAGCATATTATCCCGTAGGTTCCAAAACGGAGAAGGGGAAGCAGTGGAAAAAGAGATAAAAGCACAGACGCCGTAACTGCAGACTCAGCAAGTCTGGCCTGCACAGTTCTGGCATTGGAGCACGGCCCTGGGCCTGTGGGTAGCCATGAACGCTGTTCTTCCTGGCAGCTCTTAAAGGGGTCCTTTGCCAAAAATAAAAAACTCATGAAGTTGGGTGTGATGGCACAGGACTGGGGTAGACTGGCTGATTCAGGGTGACACATAGAATATCACAAGCATGATAAGAACAGATTCCTGAATGGTTTTGAAATCTCAGGTCCTGGGTCTTAGAGATACTTCACTTGGAAAAACACAAGGATATTCAGGCACAGGACTTGAAAGCACTGGGGACTTCAGGCACGGGACTTAGCACAGCAGAGCTTAAAGGGGGTGGAGGGATGTGAGGTGTTGCACCGGATATTTAGCACCATCTGGACATGACCAGAACTTAAGGGAAGCAATATTCCCACCATTTGTCAGCCTGTGAGTATCACACCTCGTGGAGGACCCCTAAGGTGTGGCTTCACACCTCCTGTTCCCACCACTGACTAACACAGCTCACGGCAGCTGAAGATCAATATATAAACACAATGCAATGTTTCCATTGATTTAGCAGACCCCTCAGCCACTAACTTAGGTCCAAACCTCATCCAGGACATGGACAAGATGGGTCCAACTAAAGAAGAAAACAAAACTATTAGCTTTTCTACCATTTAAGGTAATACAGGAAAAATAAGCAAGCAAGCAAATAACAAAAACAGAGCCAAAAGTGTGAACTGCCCAGGTCCAGATGGATAGTCAGGATTTTGACTCCAACAAGACTGGCAACTAACATAGAGGCTCCTGAGGATGGGTTAGCATGGGACCATGGAAAATAATGTCTTAAGTGGGAAGTGAGGAGCCACAGCTTGTGGGAAAAGGCTTATATCTAAATAAATTCAATACTATGAGAATTTTACATGCTGAGACATGAGGGAGGTCCTAAGCTTGTTAATTAAGAGTGAAACAGAGAGATTGGAGGCCCCTGTGCCCACTATCCCTGCATCACCTGCAGCCCCTACCCTCTGCTCTGACTGGGATTTCCTGGACCTCATAACCTAAGGACTGGCCTTAGCATCACAGCCCTCCACTCCCAGTCTGTGGACTGTAGTGCTTTCTTGCTGATCTTGCATTTTGCTGGGCTATTTCTGTCTCCCTGCCAAGCTGCTGGAAAGGTTTTGAGATTACAGATTGCATTTCTGGGACTCAGAGGAACTGTCAGTGAGAGTGACCACTAAGCAGCTGAGGACCAGCCATCCCTGCCTCCTTCACAGGGGAGTGAGTTCCAGGTTTTCTCAACTAAGTTTTCTACCGTCCTCCTAAATGGAATTAATAACATTGTCTTGGGGGGTATTCAAAGTCCTGAGCAAAAGGCTTTGAAACTATGTAAGCTTTCTGTAAAGGTAGCATTTAATATTTATAATGGCAAGTCTATGCTTATAAGGATCCCCAAACTCTAATCATTGGCTGGCACAGGACTTCACTTTATGGGTAGCTTTTTTGAACTGAGCATATTTCATTTTCAATTAATTAATTATGTGTCAAGGGGACATCCTGTATCCATCCATTTGGAGAACTTCTGATGCAATCAAAGACTTATCTTAATTGGCCCCAGTCAATTCACATGGACACTCTACAATTCAGACACAGCCCATAGGAAAACTGGTTCCAGGCCCTCTAAAGCCCAAACTCTGGCGGTACCACAGTGATTTAGTTTCATTAAAATGTTTTAGTAGGGCTATAAAACAAACCACAGACACTCCCTTTTATCCGATGTAAGGAATTTTCTTTGTTAGTCCCTAAAAGCCAATCCCACACGGGCGGGCGCCATGCTTTGGCAGCAGTGTTGGCAGACTGGCTGTGGTGTCAAGGTGTGAATTCAGCCTGCAGCTGGGGAGAGTGGGTGGTTAGAAGCCAGTCTCCACTGCAAGCCTGCGCCCCTCCTTCTCTGCAAAGCTCAGTCCAGTCCCTTTAGACAAAGGGTTCCCCTCCCCCATCAGCAGTATGGTGATTGGTGGTTGGTTAATGGTGACCTTGGTCCCTCCCTCATTCTCCTGTCACCACCACTGGCCACGATGATGTCTTCCCCCAAGAGATTAATTCACACAATACAACCCCAATCTTCCCTCATGAAGATGGACAAGATTTTTAGACTGTGATTGTTCATGCCTTTCATCAATACAGAATTAAATGAACGGAAGGCCGAGCCTTCAGGTGAACGCAATGCTCCACAGCCCCAGTGGCCAGGCGCCAGTGGTCACTTCCCACTCTTGTCACCTTGGACCTACCTCTCTGTGGCCAGATGAAAAAGGAAAGAATTCCTTTTCCTGGAGTCACAGGAGTTGGCAGGAGACGTCTTCCCACACAGCTGGCAGATTACTTAATGAAGAGCGCCACCCTGTGTCTGACTAGAGAAAACACAATCAGGAAAGGACCTAGGAAGTTCTCTAAGGGAATCCAGCATCAATGTGTTCCAGGGTGACTTCCCCTTATCACGGGGTTCACCCCTCAAGGAGCTAAGCTAGACAGAGGCCCCGTTAGCAGCACAGCCCACAGTGAGACTGCAAGCTTCCACTGACGATCCTGTTGGGATACATAGCTTTGGCAAACTCCAGGTCGGTTGACAAGAGTGCTACCTGTGCCAGGTTCGGATCCATAGGTTAAAGAAACGAAAGCTACTCTCAGCTGGGGCTTCAGGTGAGGACTTGAGGGAGACCACTGTTTTCCCAATGGTTAATTCATGTAAGGCTGTGAACGGCTGGAATGTTAGTCACATACAGTGAAGACACGCACATAGCAACACACGCATCACACAGCCCAGTGTGACAGAGAGAATCCAAATCATCTATGAGGAAGAAAAGAAGAAGAGCCAGCATTGGTTGATACAGTAGGCACAGAGCAGAGCATCTGCTGCATCACTTTTTTTTTTCCTTCCTGTCAGTCAGATGAGGTATGCAGTGGCGATGTCAGCCTCAACACTGCACAGATGAAGACAAGCCCTCAAGGTTATAGAGCTCGCCCACAAGCCTGGTAAAATATGGAACCAGTATCTTCCTCTGCGCGTGCTCACTTCTCCAGCATTGGGTCTGCAATGCCAACCTTCCGGCTGACCTCTGCACTTCTGTTTCCTTTTCTAGGGTGACTCCTGAAATGATATTTTCTAGAGGCCACTGGCAGAGATCCACTCACAGGAGTTGAGGAATCTCTTGATCCAGGATTGAACCAGGCCTCAGACAGGGCAAAGCCTGCTCGACTCAGCACGCCTTTGTGGGATGTCACCTTCCTGAGATTTCCCATCAGTCTCCACAGCATGGCCCCCAGCTCTGGTTCTTTCTGCTCTCAGAACCCCAACCTAGAATTACAGCTCATCTCTTCCACTTTCTGCTGGACAACCTAGAGAGTTCCAGAGTGGTGTCTACCCAAACAGGCTTGTCCTCCTGGAACAGAGAGACAGTGCCTAGGACTACATGTTGAAAAAGTCATTCATTTTTGTTTTTTCTTTTTTTTTATTATCTTTTAGAACCTCTGTATGTGCTTCTCTTGGGTCTTCTGTTTGCTATTTCTTTTGCAGAGCAGCCAGCCATGAGCAGCACTACATGTACTTCAGGGCAGGGTGAGCTTTGTTTGCAAGTACACTTGGCAGTTGCCTTGGCCATACAGATAGCACCTTCAATCAACAGTTGTTCAGAATCTTGAATTTGTACCTGTATCATGCAATCACTTTCTCTTCTAATGTCATGCAGGAGAAAGCAAGTCTCTAAACGTCTATCACCTGGCCTCACTAACATACTACTGTGGTATGCATTTCTTAACACACACAAACTTTTATTTTATCTTGTTTTTTAAGGTGGAGGGGCTGGAGGTGGTCTCCTTACATCTACTAGGCTGGTCACAATCTTTTGATCCTCCTGTCTCTGACTCTCAGGCACTAGGATTACAGGCATGTACCACTATACATAAGTGATATCGTTTTTTTAGGAAAAATGAAAGGCAACATAGAGTTCATGGTAAACATTTTTAAAAATCATTTAATTAACAAAGCAGATTCAGAGGTGGGTTCCACTCCCTTGAAATGATGCAATATGATGAAATGGTCCAGGATACAGGACCTTGTGTTGCTGATGTGACACACAAGGACAGGTCATTATGCATGAGAGCCAGATGACCTAGAAGTGATGCAGAGCATGTCTGTGGACCATGTATCCTTTATGTGACTCATTGAAGACATGGCACCATGTAGATATTGTTCCTTTAAAAGATAAGGTGTTAAATCTGAGGGAACAATTAAATCCCAAGTGATGAACCGCAACTTTGTATTTTTACGTTCTTCCAGAGGTTGGCTGTGTGCTGGGGTGACGGTAAAATGCAATGGGACAGACAGGATGTGCAGCTGCCACCAAGTACCACCAAGGTCTCCTCTATAGCTCAGTGTCACGACCAAAAATACCTTGATTCGTGATTTCTTTGTCAGCTTATGTCAACTTTATTTGTGGTTTTTTTGGCTAAATGTATTAACATTTGTTTCTTCTCACTGAAAGTCCAAATCCTCAACAAAACTGCGTGTGTAAGAGTGGTGGCTTCACTCCACTTGTTCTTCTCTCGGCTGGTGTAGGCCACTAGGTTCTCAGTGTACTGTAGGACCAATTTTAAGAATCTGTTAAAGAGACAGTGAGGAATGGCAGTTTGTCTGTCCTGTTGTAGAATGTAGCAGCGTGCATGTCTTGTCTTCTCTTGGAGACATCCCTAACAATTACTCAACTGTGTTTGCATTCAAGAAGAAGAAATACATGCAAAATGAAAATAAGAGAAACTGATAGAGAAAGATCGTAACGCTGGGACCGGTGCTCTCCAAGCTGTGCTGGGTCTTAGAAGACATGAGAGTCTTTTCCCACTCAGATCTTGACATGGTGTTTCTAAGTGATAGAATGCAGTTGGAAGACTGCAGGGCCATGTGGCTCAGACTGACAGAGGCTAGACACATGGTGAGAGAAGTCCCACCCACAAGTCCCTCTGCTACTGATGCTGCATCCCTTGCCTTTCTTCCCTTTGTGTTGACCTGGCTCTCTGAAGAGAACCACCATTACTATGAAACACTTGCCACTGCTAAAACCAGTTTTCTTAAAGTTATTCCCTAAGATGGCAGCAAGTTCCACCTGATTATGATACACTTCGTTTCTACACGTCCAAGTTTATCCTCAGTCTTCTGAGGACTGTAGACTTTCCTGTTTGCACTTCTCATGAAGCTATGCTACAGGAATGGCACAGCGGAGCCCGAGGAGCCTCTGTCTGGGGAGCGGCTTTCCTCTGGGACAGGTCTACTCCTCAGGGACTCTAGGAGGCTGCTACTAGGATGTAGCCAGGTGTCATGGGTGACTGTCACACAAGACACAGACAGAGAAGCTACAAAGCAAGCACCACTGGTGCTAAGGCTGAGTACCCTAACGTACTTGCCACTAGTGCTAAGGCTGAGTACCCTAACGTACTTGCCACTGGTGCTAAGGCTGAGTACCCTAACGTACTTGCCACTGGTGCTAAGGCTGAGTACCCTAACATAGTTGCCACTGGTGCTAAGGCTGGGTACCCCAATGTAGTCACCAGTGGTGCTAAGGCTAAGTACCCCAATGTAATCACCAGCCTTGCACACACTTGCCAAGGTTCTATTCGTCCATCTGGGCCCTACTTTCCTTTCTGTTGCTGTGATAAAATAACCTGACAAAAAGCAACAAAGGGCAAGAAAAGGACTTATTTGGCTTAGAATTCCAGATGACAGTCCATCAATGCATGGAAGTCACAGTGGTAGAAGACTGAGATAGCTCGTCATACTCCATCCAAAGTCAACAGTAGAGACAAACAAATGCAGTTATGCTACCTGCTTGCTGGATACTCAGCTAGCCTTCTCTCTCCTCTTACATAGTCCATGGTCAAACCAGGGAATGGTGCCACCCACATAGGCTAGGCTCTCTCACATCAATTAACAATCAAGACAATTCTGACAGACATGCCCACAGGCCAACCTGTTCAGAAAATTTCTCAAATGAAACTTGAGACTCCAGGTCCGTCAAGTTGACAATGAAAACTACAGAGCAGGTGAGATGGTTCATCAGGCGCAGCCCTCGTCAAACAAGCCTGGTGACCTGGGTTCAATCCCTGGAGCTCGTAGAAAGGTGGAAGGAGTGGGTGGAGCTGTCCTTTGACTTTCACAATTCCCCACCTCACAGCCTCCTCCCCTAGATCAATCTAAAACTACTGCTTTTAATACTAGCACTTAGAAAGCAGAGGCAGGCTGACTTCTGTGAGTTCAAGGCCAGCCTGGTCTACACAGTGAGTCTGGGCTAGTCTAAAACACACACATACACACACACACACACACACACACACACACACACACACACACACACCCCTCTCATACACACCGTATTTCAATCCATAAGATGCTACAATATGTAAGGACTCCTATCCCTTGGCAAGTACTACATACAGGCAGCTAATATACGAAAAACTTGTGGACATAGATGAAGGCTACATCACAGCGCTATAGTCGACTGAGCACAGCATACCATTTGTACAGCCTGTCTAAGGGGTGTCATGAGCACTGGGATCTCTGCATGTGGGGTTAAAAGATTACTTTCAGATTCCCTAGATCTGATGTAGCTGGAAAGTAGAATTCTTAAGTTTGAAACTTAGTTACACAATTGTGGTCACTTGCATGTGGCAGGATCTGCCTCATGGCTCTGACTTCAAGACCTTCCTGCAAGCCCATCTCCATAGTCTTCACTCAGCTTGCACCTGGGCGCAGAACTGTAGCCTGGCAAGCTGAGAGGGTTCACTAGTAAACTAGGTTCAATTTTGTGATCCACAAACTTAGTATCCAATTGTACAGAGAAGACCAGCTAAGGATCAAGGAAAACCTGTGGAGATTTAAAAAAAAAAAAACCACCAAAGAAATAGCCAAGAGGAGTCCAAATGTCTTACACAAAGGAAGAGCCAAGAGGAGTCAAATGCCTTATAATGCCATCAGCACTGTCTTTTCTCCTTAACAGACGCACCTTACCTCAGATACTGCTGTTGTTCCTCAGCGCCCTTATCACGAACAGCATGGACACTGGCCAACTCCAGTGCAAGGAGCAACAAAATCAGGGAAAGCATGGGACATAAAAGTCTAACACTGAAAAAGAAAACAGGCAGGTCAAGGTTTTGACAAAGTCCTTTCCGTTTTCATAAGGAAAAACAGCACTTCACCTAATCAACACCTTTTTGTTATTACAAAATCCACACAGTGTATTTTAATCATGCTTTTCCCCTTTCCCGAATGTTCCAAACCCTCCCCATCTCCTGACATACTCAGCTTTATGTCTATAAACATGCTTGCTCTCTCTGTCTCAAACACACACACACCATAAGCACAAAAAATGAAAATAGAAAAACAAAACAGAGAGAAAGGCAAAGGGAAAAAAGACAAACCACACCAAACAATATGGAGTTGTTTTGCCAGCACCGTTAAATCTGAACATCTGGGAAGATGGCTTGTGAGTCTTTTATCCTTTTGCCCTGCCCGGCCCAGTCCCTACCTTTCAAGTGTATAGGGGTACACAGCCCAGCCCCTTCTTGCCCTTCATGTTCAGGTCACAACATGCCTCTACTCCCTGGCAGCAGCACCTGCTTTTAGTCTGGCTCAGTGTCAGTTGCCTACAAAGGTCAGCCCCCAGCCTGCTACTGGGCTGTGCTAGCACCTTCCTTAGCCGATCACCTAGTAAAGGGCTTTCACAAGGGGAGAAGCGTGTTTAACTTTGCCAGATTCCAAGAACTTCCAATTACTGCCCGGCCTTATTTTTCCCATGAGACCAGCAGAGATGCTTAAAAATCCTTCACTCCGTTTGGGAGGGAATGCAGTAGCACTGCATATATACTACATGAGAGCAGACTGAACATGGGTGTGCTGTGATAGTCCTAGAAACACCAACCATTCAACCCACCCAAAGTCCCAGAAATATGCCCCAAGCAGCTATTTCTAAAGACTATGTGAAGAACAGTAGTGCCAGCAATTCCTAGTGAAGAGCTCTAGGGCTTAAACCGGGACAGTCATTTTGGGTAGTGGGACCCACACCAAAAGGCCACATTTAATAGTTCTATAAAACAGTATACACTGTAACTACTCTCTGAAAGGGTCAGCCCTCACCCAAGCTTGAGCGTGCAGGGGCACTAATGGGGGGGGGGTAGGTTGTGGGGGATGTGGGGGAGAGACAGCCTACCTGCTGAGCATGCGCACATAGTTCTGACGCTGCCTTGAACGTAACCTACGCTCCACCCATTGCCTGTGTCTTAGCTGCAAAGAGGCGGTGACCTGGTCAGATACGCGTTGGCACTGGGAGTTGATGCCTCGGAGCACAACTAGAACTTCTAGAACGATTCTGGGGCAGAACAGTGTAGGAATGCGTGTGCTACACAGTTCACTGAGCAGCTGGGACCACCTGCAAGTGACAGCGTAACAATCAGGGGACACACGGTACCAGAGAATGCCACTGCCAGCTCCTTTTTCCTGACTCTGAGGTGGCACCTCAGCAAGTGACCGGCAGGTAAAATGCAACGGCAGTGAACAGGGTACACTCGTGTGTGACTCACTAGATACACACGTGGTACCTGCACAGAGATCACCTAACCTCACCCAAGGACCATGTTTGGGGCCAATCCCAAATTGCTGAAATTTAGAATGGAAACAGTAAGTCTGCTACCATAAATTCCTCAGTTCTGCTTCTTCAGTACTCACTTCTCTGAGGGAAGACCATCCAAGCCATTTATAGCACAGGCACTCCCAGGCAGGTAGTGGCAGAGCTCACACCAAATCTTGCTAATTAAAGAGTTGCAGGCACATGCTTCAGAATTTCCTTCCAATCTGAAGAACACACAATAGTTAAAGGTATATTCCAATAATTAAAACTCCCTCATTATTGGTAATACAAAATTATGTTTAATGCACAGTAACCTTCATCTAAAACTTGGTTTCCCCAACACAAAGGAAAATAGGTACCATGACAGGACAAAATGAAAGCAATGATAAGCTAGCTGCAAGACACAATGCAAATGAAGGTGAACTGTGGCTTCTAGATTAGCCCTACTACAAGTGTGTCTGCTTTATTCTACACCCCCCATATCCCTACTCCTCTTCCTCCTAAGTCCAGACTTTCATGATGTCTGCTGTGCCCTGGTTGAAGGGTGCCTTATCTTCCAGCCTGTGTTCAACAGCCAACAAGCTGGGCCCCGTAGTTCCCTTTCCAAAGGCTTTCTAACAGCTCTCTATAAGGAGGGAGATGAGCACTACAAAGGCCAGGCATGGTGCACACAACCCAGGTGACATGTGCAACCGGCTTAGGTAACAGGCTCCAGCCCAGATGGCACGCACCTGCCTGCTTCCTGACAACACTCTTCTGGCAAAGGCGGCACAGGCCACATCCTGAGGCTTCTCTCACAGCTCAGCACCTGAGAGGAAAGATTTGACTGCTGTAGGTCTTACAATATCCCAGAAAAATGTTTTCAACTGTCATAAATATTGAATCACTTTCTAGAAAATATTTGTAAAATGGTTACAGGCCGCATATTTGCAAACCATCTGGCAAGCTCAAGTACTTCCCATGTTCAGCTGAGGAACAGTTCAAACCTTTGCTGGGCCTGTGACTATGAGCATGTTTGCAACATGACCCCTCAGGCAAGAGGCAGCCTCCCTCCCCTCCTCTGACCTGTGTGGCTAGCTTTGGCAAGTGTTATATGAGTGAGAGCACACAGCACAGATGAGGGAGGCATGTCAACACTGTCAACAACTTGTCAGCGGCCACAGGAAGCCACACAGCAGACCCTTTAGCAGGCTTTGACCATGATAACATGAGCAAATTAAGTGGCAGCTCTGTAGACACCACTGAATGTGAGCAATTTTCTGCAACAGCAGTAAGCAGGGCGATGACCGGGTTACAAAGCACAGGACTGTTGCCAAGTAGTAGACGGATAAGAGATGAGAGTCCAAAATAGTCAGGGGCTGCCAGAGGCCAGAGAAGAGGCCAGCGAAGGGAGGCTGTCTCCAGGCAGGCTGGAGACTCAGCAATCAGTCCAGCATCCAGAAGCTTCCCTCCTGTCCTCCCTGTCTCTTTAAAATACCTGTAGGTAAGTTCTGGTATCTCTACCCTTCTAAAGGTATCTTGGAAAGCAGACACATGGAGGACACCATCCATGCTCCTGCCCTCAGACCACAGCCACTGGCACGGGATGGGGCTGACTTGATGACCTGGCCCTTCTCCCCCGCACTGCTTTAGTTGTTTCCTAACTGAAACATCCCTTCTAGAGAGAGCTTTTTAAGACTCAAGAAACTCACAGAACTTACGAGATTCAAAGTCCCTCGCCAAGGTTATAAAAGCAGAAGGCAACCGCTGGGAAGAGGGCACTCCTGGCTCTGGTGTGCATCCTTTGTGAGTTATCTCAAGTGCTGGGATGGTCTTCCCAGGCATCGAGAATCCCATAACTCCCTAAAGCTCATTGGTTACTGAGGCTGATTCAGGTGGACAGTGGCTTTGATCTGTTGTGGTGCCTCTCTGGGAAGAACAGATGTTTGCTCACCTCTCCCCAGGAAAGGTCTCACAATTGATGTGTTTGTCAGCACTGGTCAGGCCTTGGTCTCTAGCATGGCCTCTCTAGGCCTTTCTCTGCAAGCATGTACCAGTTTATAGCAGTTTATAGAGGGTGTACTCATCCACGTGCCAGCGTCTATGCAACAGCTATCCTGAGTGTGGTATTCATGGGGATTGTTCTTGTCCTATCTCCTGCTATGTACAGAATAAAACATCTGTGGCCTGGAGAGATGGCACAGTGGTTAGCATCAAGTACTAATCTTGCAGAGGACCTGAGTTCAATTCCCAGCACCTGTTGTGTGGCTCACAATAACCTCTAACTCCAGTTCTCAGAAGCCCCTGGCCTCCAAGGGCACATGTACTTTTGTCCAAACAATCTTCAAAAAGGAAAAAAAAAAAGGCAGAAAACATTTGAGATAATTCCCAAAATGGAACTACCTGGTAGAAAGTTTGCTTAAAATTATGTTAATAAAAACTTATCTTATATGGTAGAAGATAAAATGACATCCCTTACTTGGTAAACCCTGCTTCTCTCTCTGGGCAGTGATCGGTACCAGCAGCCAGCCAGGTTCCACATTAAATACTCCACCTGTCATCCTTGAGACTAAAGCCATCTTTAACTCTGAGACACAGAACCTGAGCTGCAAGCACAGCAGACAGAGCCACTTGACTAGACCCCACAGGAAATGACCAACTGGTCAGGAAATCTGATAGGACAAAGCCCTGGGACCATTCTGATGCATCTGAAGGAGGAGTGGTGTCCCCTCTCCCACCCCCTGCCATGCATACCTGTTTTTGAAGCTGGAAGGCTGGGTGGCAGCGAGACCTGTATCCTTCTGCAAGCCTAACCAGCAACTGTATTGCTGCTTCCTCCTGGTGTAGAAACAGTGATGTCAGTCATTATGGGTCTGTGCTGGGTTTTGTGCCTTCTTCTGAATCATGCCAGTTAGAGTCATAGCCTTCCACTACCGTCTTCCCAATAACTCTATTCAGCTGGAGCATGGTAAAGCTCTTCAATAAACAGGATGGACCTGATGGTCAACGGTAACCAACAAACCGATAAAATGGAGCTAACCACAGTAATCTACAAAGATCACATGCATCCTGTCCATAGCATAGCAAAGCTACAAATGGACAAGGAGAGAAAGATCCCAAAATGAATGGAAACAAATTGTAAGGACTGAAAATCAATATAATTAGAAGGAAATTACGTGACCAGAAGCAGTTAATTGCTAAACACATAAATATTAAAAAATCATAAAGTATTAAAGTAGTATATTCCAACTGATATAAATATACAACTGAATGTAATATATAACTGATATAAATGTGTGACTGAAAAGCCAAGTCAGTCACTGGAAACTACAAAAATGAAAAGTCAGGGAGCCAAAAGCTGGCAGAAGCCAGAAGCAGGGACTGCCATGTTCTCAACGACACAGAGCAAATGACTGAAACAACAGCAGATTGAAGTGCTGGGACATGAGCCAACCTTCACTCACTGACAACTAAGTCACAGCCACATCGTGGGCAGCATCCTCATAGCTGTGGTGCCAAGTCTGGGGTGAGTACTGGGACGGACAGGAGAGGGCACCCACTTCTGCCTTAGAAAGCAGAGGTAGCGTCTGCACAGAGGGACATGATGTGTAGAAAAGGGTCTGGCTGCTGTGTTGAGAAGTGGGGGCCCTCCAGGAAATGATGGTGGTTTCTCCAAGGAATAGAATAACACTGAGGAAGAGATTCAAGACATATCTTAAGACAGAAAACTGAGTACAGAATGTGAAGACAGGAAAGGGTGTCATGGGAGTCTGTGAGCCTTAGAAGCCACCTTAGATGAGAAGGTGGAATCCACACTCACCACAGGCCTGAAGTCAGCACATAGTTCCTATTGATAATTTCTTATGTCTTTGAGACAGGGTCTTATATATCCCAAGCTGGTCTCAATCTCTATGTAGTTGAGGATGACCTGTGAATTTGTGTCTTGGTTTTTCAATTCTGAGATTTTGAACTCATGCCTTGGTTTTACGGTTCTAAGATAGTGGGTTCAAGTCCCACCTTGTGCCTTGGTTTTACGGTTCTGAGATCATGGGTTCAAGTCCCAAATCATGCCTTGGTTTTACAGTTCTGAGACAGTTCTGAGATTGTGGGTTTGAGTCCCACCTCTTGTCTTGGTTTTACAGTTCTGAGATTGTGGGTTCAAGTCTCACCTCGTATTCTGTATTCTGGCAGCTGCCACTGTGGGCTGTAAGAACCCAGTAGCCTCGGGAGGAAGACGCCCAGAGGCCCCCGCAAGCTGCGACCCCTGGAAGACGTTCCAAGGGTGAGGGACAGTCAGAAAGGTCTGACTATCATCTGGCAGAGTGAGGAATGAGTGTGCTTAGATACTGGTGTTTTTTTTTCTTCTCTGTTGCTGTCTTGTTTGTGTTTGTGGTTTTTGTCATGGGACAGACTATGTGTGTGGTGCCGACTGTGGACTTGGACTGATGTTAGGACAGAATTTGTCAGTGATAGTTAAGAAAAACAACTCAGTGCACGTTCCTGGCGGCAGGCAGCTGCAGGGCCGGACTGAGAACTTCTGGCTTCGGCGGCAGCAGCATGCACTGGCCAAGGTGAGGCACCACATGGGAAACCGTGGCCCAGGGGGGAACACCCATGCAGAGGTTTCCCTGGGATGCCCACCCCACCACCACCACCACGCATTTTACCGCTGGTACACGGATGGCAGTAGCCTCGAGGTTGAAAGACTGAGATGGCCAATGTAATAGCCAAGAAGATCCTAGAAGAAATCTTCCCGAGGTTTGGGATATCCAAGGTAATCAGGTCCAATAATGGACCTGCCTTTGTTGCCCAGGTAAATCAGGGACTGGCCAAGATATTAGAGATTGATTAGAAGTTACATTGTGCATACAAGCTCCAAAGCTCAGGACAGGTAGAAAAGATGAATAGAATTCTAAAAGAGACTGGTGTAGACTTGGTGCTCCTTCCCCATGCCCATCACTGTCTTAAATAATGTGCTTAAACCTACATGTTGTTGTAATTATAATCTGTATGCTAAGTTAAAAGGCTTGCAGGTGGTGCAGAAAAAAGTCTGGTCACAATTGGCTACAGCGAACCGGGTACCCCAAAAGACATCTCACCAGTTCCAGCCAGAGATCTGATCTACATACACCTACATCATGCCCAGACCCTCAAGCCTCACTAGAAGGGCCCTGCCTAGTTCTGTTTACTATCCCTTCTTATTCTGTTTTTGTTTTTAACCTTTGGCCCATGTTATGATATCTATTCTCCACGTAGAGATATAGACTTCTAAAATTCTAAGATTAGAATTACTTAGTAGAAGAAGAGGGGAATGAAAGAAAATAAAACTTGAGACCTGTGATTCATGTAATTTATGTCAAATAGCCCAAAGAGTTGTTTGTGAGCTTTGAAACCTAGGGCTGAGAACATAGCAGAACAGGCCAGGACATGCCCGGGCAGGCCCGTCGTTAAGACATTCCTGAGACTGCTTGGCCATACATGTCTGGGCTGGCCCCGCGCCTCCCTATCTCCCCCCCTTCTGACCTAAGTTAAGTACAGTCTGCTGGTGTTTAAATGGACCAATCATGTGAAACCGCGCCAATTCCTCCCCCAGCCCCAGCCCCTTTTCTTTAAAAACCCCTAGCTTCCAAGCCTTGTGGTCGAAACCACTGTCTCCTGTGTGAGATACGTTTCGACCCAGAGCTCCGCCATTAAACTACCTCATGTTTTTACATCAAGGCATTCTGTTCTGTTCGTGATTCTTGGGTGCACACCGAATTGGGAATTGAGTGGGGTTTCCCCACTAGGTTCTTTTAACTGTCATGCATCTAAACTGAAAACAAAAGTCCCACCTACACTACTACAGCTGAAGCTATTTACTTTAAAACAACAAAATCATTAGTTTCAAAACTATAACTATCCTGCTCCATCAGTTTAGCAGGCACTGTGGGCGTCTCCCACACTTGGCCAACCATGTTGCGTAACTTACTCTTTGGTTTTTAACACTGACACTGCTATTAAGAACAGAGCCAAAAAGGCATTTCAAAGACAAATTATTTCAGCTTCAGAACCCAGACTTTTAGAGAATGTACACATGCATACATTCTGACAGGGTACTGTAACTCAAATTAAGATAAATCAAATTTGAGAAATAAGACATGCTCTTCCCTTGCTGGTGGTAGTACATTCCGCCAGCCACCCTCCTCCCTCCCTCTGTGGTACCTTCAGTTCTGACACTGTCCCCTTCTCAGTGAATCTGAGCAGCAGCACCAGGGAGAATGTGAGCAGCTGGCCTGCGGCCTCTTCTGGAAATTCACGTATGTTGATCTCCCCATGGCTTATACGATCCCGGATACGAGGACCCTCCTGATAGTTCAGGAAATCCCACAAGAATTCCTTTTAGAATTGACAGAGAAACATTCTGTCAGTGTTCTGGGCAGATGAAGAGTGAATGGCAGGGTATCCTGGCAGTTCTTGGCTTGTTTATAAACTGATGGGAAATGCAAGTCTCAAAGAGGGCACTCACCCCATCCTGCAGCTGGAACTGTAGTGGGGAGCCCTTGTTCAGTACAGCCTGCCTGTGGGGGGTGGAGGGGAGGGAGCACCAACCACCAAGGGAAGGGAAACAAACTTCCCTAAAGAAGCCTAAGTCACTGCTCTTGCTGGGAGGAGCATAACCAAGCAGCTGTCCCTTGGCCACTGCTTCCCCTGCATTCACCATGGACTACTCCTGCATCTTAAGCCAGCAAAGATGGCTGCTCCCTCTTCTAACACTACATGGCCAAAGCCTGCCTCTGCCAGACTATGGGGGCGGGGTGGGGGTGGGGAGTCAGAAAAGCACTCATGTGGACTGACTGCCAACAGAGGAAGAGTCCAGGGTGTTGTGGATAGCACTGGAGCTAATTATATTTGATGTTAATTCTGCTCTTAAGAGTGACTTCGAACAAGGAATGAGTCAGCACTCAGGTGATTTCCTGTAAAGCTGCTCCCCACCTTAATTTGTAAAATAAAGGAGAGCTGATGATTGGGCAAATAAAGGGAAGGTGGAGGGGAAAGGGGTGGTGGGGAGAAGGAGATTTGAGAGAGGCAACTCAGGGGAGGAGGAGGAAGAAGAAGAAAAAAAGCAGAGCAGAAGCACATAGCCTGGAGAAATGGCAAGTTCTAAGGGGTCTCATAAGATGTGGAAGATGGTAGTGTAGTGGTAGATCTGCCCAATCTAGGCGCACAGCATGTATTCATATTAATTGTGTTGTGTTTTCATTGCCGGGGCATATTTGCGATGGAGACTTAGCACAACACCAGGGGATTCAGGATCAAAAAAAAAAAAAATCAGCTAGATTAGTCATCTTACTGTCTGAGGGCAGGAAGGGTGTCAAAAATCACATAAGGAATGAATGGGGCATATAATCCAGCTCTTCTCTCAGTAAGGCAGACAGAAAGTATCTACTGTAGTCTACAGAGAAGTCACTGTAGTATTCTTACAAAATATAAAATGCTGATTGAAAAAAGGGCCAAAACATTAATTGTATCATCCAACACTTAAACTTTTTTTTTTTTTTTTTGGTTTTTCAAGACAGGGTTTCTCTGTGTAGCCCTGGCTGTCCTGGCACTCACTTTGTAGACCAGGCTGGCCTCAAACTCAGAAATCCTCCTTCCTCTGCCTCCCAAGTGCTGGGATTAAAGGCATGGGCCACCACCACCCGGCCCAACACTTAATCTTAAAGATATCTGACTGTTGCTAAGTTTTACAAACAAATATATAATCCTTTCTTTAGTAAAAATACATAGAATCAATAAAAAAAAAGTATTTAGAAAGAGGGCAGCCAAATCATCAGGCACTCAGAAGCACAGAAGTGGCTGCAGTCGCTTCTGGTGGTGTCTGTGACAGGCCAAGCAGGCCGGCTCCTGAGCACACCACAAATGATGTTCATAACCAGAAAGACGCGAGACTGGGGATACATGGGCTTTACCATGGCAGGCTCTCCAAGGAAACAAGGAAGCTGGTTCATGCTACCATCACTCATGTGTTTTGCCAGTATCTAGAACACCAAACATAGATGAGTCAATAAGCTGTTAAACTGACACATGTACAAGAGTCATGTACGTACACGTACAGAGACACTAATCTGTACACATACAATTACAACATTTGTATTTCCAAAGTTGTTGCCCTGGCTAAAAATAGTTGTTCACAGCAGTGGTTATAGCCAATGGTGTCAATCTGCATTTTCCAACTTTGTGTTTTGAACAACTACAGAAATAAGATTAACAATGTTGGGCCTCAAAATTAGCCTAAAAACTTTATTTATTTATTTATTTATTTTAAACGGTTTCATGTATTACAGGCTGGCTTCAAACCCTGTATCTACCTCCCGAGTGTTGGGATTACAGATGTGTACCACCATGCTGGGTATATTCAGTGCTGGAGATTGAGCCCGCAGCTTCATGACTGCCAGGCAAGCACTGCCTTCACTAAATGCAGCCCCAGAGCTATAGCTGAAACCTTGCATGAGCTTCTTCTTCTTGCCTATTACCATCAACATCTTCCTATAAGCATGCTACTCATAGTTAATCTTTCTGGGTTTTAAAGGCACTTATTTTACACGCATTGGGTATTTTTGCATGCGTGTATGTATGTATGTGTACCATGTGCATGCTTACACCCGGCTGTGGGCCAACATATGGGTGCTCGGAACCAAATCCAGGTCCTGCAGGAAAAGCACGTGCTGCTGACCTCTGAGCCACCTCTCCAGCCCTAATCATTGCATCTTCATTTGTATCTTGAAAGAAAATACATTTTTTCAAGTTTTTTTTCCCAAGTTTGGCTACTTACTTCATCAAACGTGGTATACAGAATTGTTGACTGCAGAAAAGGGAAGATAAAAAAGAGAAACAATTAAAAAGAACAGCAGTATTCTGCAAAATCAGAAACAATTCTGGCTTCAGAAAATGTTGATGCTTTTGCAACACCATGAAGTTGAAAGGGCAGTTTGGAAACAGAACCATCTTATGTAATCACAATTCAAATAAATATATGCTGTAACAGCAAATAAAGCATGCTGTGTGTGTGTGTGTGTGTGTGTGTGTGTTGTAAAGGACTGAATCTGGGGTTTTGCACATATTATGCAAGTGCTTAGCTAACATTCTGCATCTCCAGCCCTTAAAACTTTTAAATAGCCACAGACAATTGTCAACATAGTAATTGCAGTTTGAGTGAGTAACAGAAACACTTGTACCTCGGCTGTGAGCAGTCTATCAGGACACTTGTTAACTGCAGCAAACAGTCTCCTGAGTCCAGCTTCTAGCTGTGACAGCAACAACATGGTGCAGTCGGCAAACCTGGGGGACCAGAGTCTATTAGCAGGTGTCTCAGTTACTGCACTGCAGCCTCAACACAAATAATATGGCATTGAAAACAAGGATATACAACTTGCTAATGTGGAAGCAAAATACTAGGATCCAATTCTAAATAGACTAATGACTTAAAACCATTTTTCTTTCTTTTTTTTTTTGGGGGGGGGGCATGTTTTAAAGCTTGATGAAACCTTTTCATAGTTTCAGTAGAACAAAATGCCAATAAGGTCCTATAAACACTGCATATCACTTCTGAGGATGGCCAGAACAGAGCTGCAGAGCTGCAGAGCTGCAGAGCTGCAGGGAGTAGCTGAGGAAAAAAACATGCTGTGCCTGGCTCTTGCATGGCTTTGGTTTTGAGGGAATACATGGCCAGGCTTGTCTGTCTTCCTCCCTCCCCGACTCCTGTAGTTCTCTTATGATAGGTGCAATATTTTACTTATAGTAAGAGCTCAGAAAAATACAAAGAAGCTTATTCTAACAGCAACAAAAAAAAGCTCTATCAATAGCACCAAGAAGATTATACAGAATATTTCAACCAGTCAGGGCTTGTCTGAGTCACCAAAGGAAGGCATTCTGCACTCAGCCTAATCTGAGAGGTCTCACCTCTACCCCCTCAGCATTGCGCAGGCCTCTCGTCTTAGCACCAATAAATAGCACCATGCCACCCTTGTTACCTGTGCGACTTGAACTTGCTCACTGCCATTTCCCAATATGGCAACATGATTTTTAATAGGAAGTTGGATTTTGTCATCACTGTCTCTAATGCTGACAGTACCTCATAAGTCACACCTGTAAAAGAGCAAGTATCTTTGTAAACACAACCATAGTCAGCAACGGAAAGATGTCAGGAACACATGTGGACAGACATGTCAACCAGCCAGCACCCTGGGACAGATGAACTGTGGCCTGAGGCAGAGCATCCCTAAAAAGGGAGAGTACCTGGCCTACAGCTACAGTAAAGTGGCCTTAGGAAGTTGCCAAAAGGAAAAATGGGCAACTGGATCTCTTCAGAGACTTGGGCAGCAACTGAGAGTGGGGCTCAAGCGAGTTGAGGACACTGACCTAGAGGAGTAAGAAGTAGTCTCAGAGCCAGGCGTGGTGGCGCACGCCTTTAATCCCACCACTTGGGAGGCAGAAGCAGGCGGATTTCTGAGTTCGAGGCCAGCCTGGTCTACAGAGTGAGTTCCAGGACAGCCCCACAGCTATACTGAGAAACCCTGTCTCGAAATCCACCCCCTCCCCCCAAAAAAGAAGTAGTCTCAGAAGATACAGCAATTTTCACTATTGGCACATCTGATATAATGGCCACTCATACAGATGTAGACAAGGTGAGAGGAAAGAAGAACAGATACCATGAATGCCCCCAAGATTTCTGAATGGTAGCACATCTGAGGAAGAGACCAGCTCTAGCTGTGACTCTCAGGGCCAATAGCATCCAAGCAGTGGGAAGGGGTGAAGTTTAAAAGGGTCTTCCAATAACTTACAGAGCCATCTTGGCAACGGCAAGCGCATATTTCACCAAGAATTCAAGTCTGATACTACTTACAAAGTGAGTGCGCAAATACCTTTACGAAGACATAGTAAGGGGGGACTTGCCAGGAAAAACAATCACATCCTCTAAGTTTGTGAGTGTTACAAAAGGTCGATGTGCCAAGGTGACCTTTGTGTGGTGAAGGTAACTCTTCAGTAACTGGCCCAGTCCTGCCGTCAACAGCAACATGGCTGAACAGTATCTAGGGAAGGAGACAGAGAGCCCCTGGAAAATGAACAGAGCCACATACAAAGATCTCTCCTTCAACAGAGAGTGTTAAAATTATGCCAGGAGGATTGAGATGGATCAGCAGGGAAAGGCATCTATAGCCAAGCCAGATGTCTTGAGTTCAATCCTTAGGCCTGCATTTGGAAAGAGAACCATTCCCCACTATTTCCCTTTGACTTCCATACAATATGGGCATGAATAAATGAGTGTAAAAAAATTAAGGGAATTAAGAAAGGAAACCATCAAACTTCAGAACTCTCCATAGATGGAATTAAGCTGTATAATAACCAGGAAGGCTTTCTACCTATCCTGGCACCTACGCTTGTTCCTAGGAGCAAAGGCACTGAAACACATTCTGTCCCACCCACGCTGCTCTGCTGTTGGTGGACAACTTGACCACCCATGTCTCAAATATTTTGTCTTTCACAAAGAATCCTTCCTTCTTGTGAAATTCAAATACAGCAAATTCTATTTTTTTTTTTTTTTGGTTTTTCGAGACAGGATTTCTCTGTGTAGCCCTGGCTATCCTGGCACTCACTTTGTAGACCAGGCTGGCCTCGAACTCATCTTTTTTTTTTTTTTTTTTTTTTTTTTAAGAGTTATTTATTTATTATTATATGTAAGTACACTGTAGCTGTCTTCGGACACTCCAGAAGAGGGCACCAGATTCCACTAGAGATGGTTGTGAGCCACCATGTGGTTGCTGAGAATTGAACTCAGGACCTTCGGAAGAGCAGTCAGTACTCTTAACTGCTGAGCCATCTCTCCAGCCCCAAATACAGCAAATTCTTAAGCAGATTAAGGAAGAAAGTTACTTAACCAGCAACTCACTTTGGAGGAATATCTTGAGGGGAAGCAAAGCCATGCCACAAGACGTTTCTCAGGTTGAGTCCGCAGGGAGACCCGATGAAGACTTTTAGTATGTCCATCTAATCCAGTAAGACAGCAGATTAGGGAATCGTGGAGTAAATCAATTCAAGCCTAAAATGTTTGCTTTCTCCCTTAGTCCTAAGAAAGCCAGCAGCTTCTGCTGGTGTTAATAGTAACAATAATGAAACTAACATGAAAATGTTATTACATTTTTATTCGGTATGTGCCAATGTCTAGAGGTCAGAGGAGAACCTGAGGGAGTTGATTTATTCCCACCAAGTGCATGCTACTATTTGAATTGTTGTCAGCCTTGGTGGCAGGCACCTGCCCCCAGTGAGCTATTGCACTGGCCTGAAACCAACATTTACTAAGTGGTTAACACATGCTAGACACATTTTATTTAATGATTCATCAATTCATTTATCCCTAGACTCACCGTTGAGGACGGCAATAATATTTCCCCCTGTGCATATAAAGTAACACAAGTGAAGAAGATGAGCCCAGGGTTTCAGAAACCAGGACCGGCAAAGTAGTCCTAGGGCTAGGAGCAAGCCACGCACTCAAAATGTACAGCTTTAACACTAGACATCAGAGGCACCCAGGATCTGGACACAGCAGAAAGCGCAGACACAAACTCCATACCAGGCAGCATGGGCCTATATGGTAAGAAGGATGAGAATAGCAGCTCCAACTAGGCTGTATCCAAGTCCTGTGTCCCTACCTCCTGCACAGACTCGCAAGAGAGAGAACACCAGCCAGCCCTCAGGGAAGACAGGGAAGACAGGGAAGCAGTCTTGGTTTGTGTGGGCTGCTGCAGAGCAGAGGGAAAAATGCTTTCTGGGCCCCTCAAGCAGAACCAGCAGGTGAGAAGCTCAGAGGGGTTTAACCCAACATCCATGTCAACAGCCACATCTCTCCGGAGCAGCCTCAGAACCCTGTTCCCTTCCCCCATTTTATATACCATTTATCAGCAGCTAAGAAAATCATCTAGAACAATTTGCAAAACACAAGAAAATCAAGAAGAAGGAAGACCAACGTGTGGGTACTTCATTCCTCCTTAGAAAAGGGAACAAAATACCCATGAAAGGAGTTACACAGACAAAGTTTGGAGCTAAGACGAAAGGATGGACCATCCAGAGACTACCCCACCCGGGGATCCATCCCATAATCAGCCACCAAACCCAGACACTATTGCATATGCCAGCAAGATTTTGCTGAAGGGACCCTGTTATAGCTGTCTCGTATGAGGCTATGTCAGTGCCTGGCAAACATAGAAGTGGATGCTCACAGTCATCTATAAGATGGAACAAAGGGCCCCCAATGGAGAAGCTAGAGAAAGCACCCAAGGAGCTAAAGGGCTCTGCAACCCTATAGGTGGAACAACAATATGAACTAACCAGTACCCTCCCACACACACACCCCCAGAGCTCGTGTCTCTAGCTGCCTATGTAGCAGAAGATGGCCTAGTCGGCCATCATTGGGAAGAGAGGCCCCTTGTATGCCCCAGTACAGGGGAATGCCAGAGCCAAGAATTGGGAGTGGGTGGGTAGGGGAGTGGGTGGGTAGGGGAGTGGGTGGGTAGGGGAGTGGGGGGATATGGGAGACTTTCGGGATAGCATTTGAAATGTATATAAAGAAAATATCTAATAAAAAAAAAAAAGAAAAGAACAGAAAATCATCTAGAGGACAAAAGTGTCCATTCAGAGGGACATGGTTAATGGGAATAAAATGTGTTTAATGACTCAGTAAGCAAGAGTCCATACTCCAGCCTCAGCTCAGGCTCTCCATCCGAAAATTATTTTCAAGCTGGCCAGGGAGTGAGCAGGGGGTGAAGGTACATACACTGAGGATGGTTTCTCAGCCCCAAATGTGAATTTGGTGGATCTCTGGTACAACTAGGATGGCTGTTCTGGTCTTCTGCCTCTCTGAGCTGCCTACATGTCACCCTTTAGTTTGAAGTCTCTTGGTTACAGTTCCTCTAGAATATTCTGGAAATTATAAAGGCTACATCATCATAATCGTCATAATAACAACAACAACAACAATAATAATAATGTTATATAGTATATATAACACACAAACACACACACACATTATGCCACTGTAAGTCTGAATGGCTGCAAAAAGCATAAATTCCTACCTGTTAAAAACAGAAGTATTTTAGGACAAAGATATAATACTACCATCCCAAAGTGGTAAATATAGTCTATGGTGACTCAGTAATATCATTATGAATACTTAAATGAACAAAGTGATATGCTTCTAACTACCTCTCTGGCTGGATTTTATGGTTATTCTATCATAATCAAATCTGGAGAGAGAAACCCTGTGGGATATGTGGGAGAGAGACAATTCCAGAAGGAAGAGAGACGAATACACTTAATCGGTTAAACGGTAAATGTCTTCCCAGAGTACTTTAGCTTTGGAAGATCAAAAGCACAGCTCATGCCAGCTACTCTATGCTTTATGTAGAATTTGCACACTTACCACAGCATGTCCAAAGACTTGTGCAAGCTCTGCAGATGCAAGAAGATCTCTTAGGAGAAAGGGGCACTCTTTCCCAACCAGTAAAAATACCTAAACAAAGAGAAATCACATAATAATTACATGATAATCAGCAGTGATAATTTTTAAACAGAGCATAATGAATGAAGTGTGGTACAAAGGAACAAAGAAAAGCAGCTAGACACAGATTTCCTTTCCTATGTGTGTGTTTGTGTGTGTATATATGTGCACATGCCCGTGCACACATGCAAGTGCTCTCAAGCACATATGTACGAGGTGACTGCACATCTGGCCTAGGGGCCAAAGAAAGGCAGAATCCTCCATCACTCTCCACCATATTCCCTGAGACAAGGTCTCTTATTGAAACTGGAGCTAGAATGGAGGCCAGAAAGCCCCAGTTATCCCACTCCTGTCTCCACCCCATCTCCACACAGGGTGGTGTTACAGGAGGTGCAGAAGCAACCATCCATAGCTTTTGATTGTTTAACCACAGGTGCTGTAATCTAAGTTCAGGTACTCGTGCTTATGGAGCAAGTGTTTTTGTTTTGTTTACTGAGTCATTTCCCAGCTCACAAGAACTAGGTAGGATTTCTTAACTATGTACAAAGAGAATCGTTGTATGTTACAGAAAAACAGTAATAGAAAGCAAGAGATCTGAAGTTCTGTGTTCATCCATGAGGATTCTCACACTCACGTCGCCGAGGGCTCGCTCCAGACAGGAAGCTAGTTTCATCACGCCGAGGGAGACGGCAGCAGGCTGCGAGCTTTGCAAGGCATCAAGTATCTCAAGAAACAACTATTCAGAGGAAGACACACACTCGAGCTCAGATTCAGTGAAAGATGTTTCTCAAAGCAACAATAATGTTTATTCAATTACTATTTCCGCACTCAAGCCTCTTAAGATTTGAAGGTTTAAAACTTTCGGAATAAAAAGAGTTTATATTGGAAATACTATAATAAAGGAAATTATCTAACACCTAACGGGTTCTTTGGAAGTTCTTTAAATGTTTGTTCAAAGCACAAATTTGGTTATTTCCTATAATGATTTTTGGTTTAGTTCCTCTAGAAGGCAGCTTACCTCCCTGTTCTAGAGTCAGACATATTACAGGTACTGCATCATTATAGTCCTTTAACATGTCAAATAAGACGCAGGAAAAGACAAAACGCAAAGCACACAAGATTTGCATTAGGACTTGCCCCATATTACTACCTTCTTTTCAATTCCCTGTTAAGAAAGCAAGCGCCTACTCTCTGATCTCCTAACCCTGCCATCTCTCTGGGAGGTCTGCGCTATACGCTCAAGCAGACTTTATCTTCTAAAGCCTAACAGAGCCCAAAAGTTGTTCAAAGTGCTACCTTCAACTCAGGCTTCAGATACAAACTGCTTTGACTTCTCTTGCAGTCCCTGGGACCTCTTCAAAGTTGTAAGGTATAGTGAGCACAGTGAAAATGCTTTTTATACATGGAAAAAATAACTTAGTCAGGATCCCCACTCCACCCAAAGCTGCACCTGGTAACCAGAACTCAGTGACATCACCTACTCAAGATAATGAGACACAGGCCTAGAACCCCATGACGACCACTGGACAGTATATAAACAGAGACTAAAAGCCGTGCTCTGCTCTGCACATCTGGAGAGATGTCACTGTGCTCTGCCCTGCAGCTGGAAAGTCTCCCTAGAATCCTGACCCTCAAATCAGAGACTTCTGTTAAAGAGGGGACCTGAGCTTCGGTTAAGATATGTCACATAGTTAGGGAGATAGGCTTAGGGCTGGAGTTAGGAATTTAGAGAATGAATACTATGTGATGACCCTTGGCACAATAAAATATAACTTCTGTTAAAGTAACTACGTGTATCTACCTGCTTGCTTGTGTCATTAGGCCAAAGATGAAAAAGACATCCTTAACTTGGCAAGTAACAAGGACTTCCAATCTGTGAAGTCTTTGATTTCGAGAGAGATGCAAATGTCAAACCTCTGGATAAGTTGTCCACTGGTACCAAGGCGAATACTGAATTTCAAACTGAGCCCTGGTCAGAGCTGAGATGTGTAGGTGGATGGCCTCACACACCGGACCCAGCTGCTGCACACTTCTCCTGTAGTCCAGACTTCGCCCTGATAGGAGGAGAAAATGGTTTAGCTCCACAGCTCTGCCAAGGAATGAAAAACACCTAAATCAGCGAAAACCTTTAATTACAAAATGTCCCCCAAATCAAGCAGCTTATAATTGAACTATGCTAAGTATACATGCAGCTCAGTAGAAATGAACTGTAAACAGTTTTACTACCAGAACAGAATGCGTAGCTGGAGGTTTGGTTGCTCTTGATAAACTATAAAAATACGTAATTTTAGATATAACTCATATTGTCACTTAGGTGCTGTTCTGTGTAACATGGTGAGAGGTGCTACCTCATTTTGTCTTGTCTTTTATCCAGAGAACCCATTCTGTATATATAGCTAGTGACTAGTGGATCCAAGCCCTAAGATACTAGAATAGTCTAGTATCTCTTAGACCCTGCCTTCTTGGCCCTCCTGCTTACATTATGCCCTTAACTAAACCTCTCTTGACTTTTGAATATTTCTCCTCTGATTTACAACCACACTATAACACTCTTCAAGAAGAACAAATGAAGGTTTAACCACACAACAAATTTTTAATGTTACAGTACTAACGGAAGCTTGATGTACAAAGAGAATACAAACCTAATTCTTCATATCTCACACGGTCAGTAATTGCTTTCCATCGTACTTCACCATTTTGAGTTACAATGCTATTGATATCACAAATTTCTTTGAGTTCAAACCCAAGGTTACAAATCAAGTCATGCACTAAAGGAGAAAGGCATGTGGTCATGGAATCCCCTGGTAAAATCTGAAATATAAACCATAAAAGGCACTGTTACATTCAAGTGGAAAGAAAATCCGACCTTAAGAACAGAGTGAACTAAGGCATGACAGCTGTTAATATGCTTTCTGGTTACCATAATAGCTCTATGCGTAGAACAGTGCTTAGACACTTGAGGGTATTTTGTGTATCCCTTTTAAATGTTCATTGTGGAACTGGAATCGTTTCGTTAATCACACTTGCTGACTCTGGAGTTAGGAGGCTTGGTGGGTCACTCCCATTCCTTTATTATACCGCAGTTCCAAAAAATCAGAGATACTTTACAGGGAGTGTGAGAAGAGAAAACCTAGCATCCCTAACCTTGTATGAAACACAACTCGGGCCCAGAAGCACCGAGTTAAGGAAGTAAGAGTGATGGATGCCAGCCCTGAGGTGATTTACCTTTTTCGGTTTTTTCGCAACCCCTCCCCCCCCTCTCATCAAACACAGTGTTCTGTAAATTGACTTCCCCGGTTGCATGTAAGCCCACCCACACTATCGCGTGACAGTATTGCGCTGCGGGCCTGCCAGGACGGGCTCCTGGAACAGCAACTCAGAATAAGGGATGGGACGCAGCGCTCCGCCCTACCTCCATCGCTTCCGGCTCGGGTCGCGGCGCTCTCTGATTACTCACGCGCCCCTCCTTCCCGGCTTCCGGGATGCGGCGCCCTCTGATGACTCACGTGCCTCTCTTCCCCGGCTTCCGGGACGCGGCTGCACGCGGCGTAGGCGCGAGCCCTGTGCTCCGCGGCATCTGAGCAGGGCCGTTGGGCAGTTACACGGCGGAGGGCGGAGGGCGGAGGGCGGAGGGCGGAGGCGTCCCGGTGAGCCGATCAAGATGGAGCGGCGAGGCCGAATGGCGAAGACGCCCACCGGCCAAACGCATCAATCCCCGGTGTCTAAGAGAGAAAGGAAGCCTAGCATGTTCGAGAAGGAGTCAGTGAGTGGAGACCGGAGGCCCAAGACAGCCTTCCCACCCTTTAGATGAAGCTTGTTCCCTGTCTGCCCGGAGCCCAGGACGGCTGCCCGCCCTTCTTCCGTTTTTTTGACCAGCGCGAAACTGAGTTTAGGCGGAACAACGTCTATCAGATGTTGAAGGCTCAGGATATTTTGTTGTTAAATCCAAGGATTTTTACACAGGCATCCTCAATTCTTTTCAGACTTGCAAATGTCCAGAATTATCAAGTAGTTGTATTACACCTTACAAATGCAATTTTAGTATATATGTAACTTACCAACCTCTAGTGAGTTTATACCATATGCACATTAATATTTACACAAGCAAGCGCGCGCGCACACACCCCTAGGGGGGAAAAACTGATGTGCTGATCAGTGAAGTGCTTTTAGTTTTAAAGAATATTAGTTTGTTATTTGAAGACTATATAAGGAAAAATTTAAGATAGTTAGTGATTTCTCTGATACCAGTGAAAAAGATCATTTCAGTAGAACACTGGCATTTCTGTATGATTGTCCTTTGAAAACCGTTCGTGCAATCAGGGGTCTATCTATTGAGGCAATGAGGGAAAACATTTTGCACAAGGTTGCAAAATAGTGTTGAGCTTAGGACCTGTGTCTGAGGACACCTAGTGGCTTCTTTCCATACCTACTTCATGTGGCTCATGAGTGATAGGTAGGATGAAGCTAGATATAACAAAACACACGGGTTTTTAGAACTGAACTATTTTGAGATGACCCCAGAGTGATGGCAAGACTTCAGGTTTGAATGTCTTTTTAGTGTCAGTGTTTTACAAAGAAAAGAACAAATAGAAAAGTAAGCATGCTGAGTTCACACACCTAGGAAAAAGAACAATGAGCTATGTCTAATTGCCAAACATAATACTATATTAATATTAATGTTTGGGTTATGAACACTAAAGATTTCTATACTTTGAGACAGACAAGAGTGAATCTAGGAATCTACTGCCCATTTTGAAAGTTGAACGAGCCCGGATTCAACCCGAAAATACACATTTAGTAAAATCTAGAAACAAGGGTACATGGAGCAAGGCATCTTATTTGATTGATCTATATCTATAGATCTATATTTCTTAAAAATCTAGCCTTCTGAAGGTAAAAACTTTGAATATGCCAATAATTAAGAATTTAAAATAGAATCCCACACATGTTTACTAACCCTAACACCAAAAGTTATTTTCAAGTGGCCAGTGATTTCTGTATTTCTGAGAAAATGAAAAATCAAGACACCTGAATCAAATGAGCACCACTTGATTTTACCTACCCTGTATCCATTTATATCCAGTTATTTTTTTTGTCTTCTGTGTGTGTGAGTTTGGGTATGTGTCTATGCAGCATGTAAGTGACATGAGAGTGTGGTTGTGAGCCAGCATGTGGGTGCTGGGAGCCACTGAGTCTCCGAGAGCTGCTGACTCCCGGTGGCCCTCTCTTCTCTCTGGTGGGAATGTTTTCGGAGATGTAGCTCACCTCACATTGGGCAGGGCTTCAGTGGGTTAAGTGACTACTCAGACTTTGTAGGGATAAAACCAAATTAAGTTAATGAACTTAATACACGGTTTGTTATAATGGCAGATGCAAACTGGAGTGTTCTCCTGTCTGCGAGAACTCCGTCTTTCCAGTATAATATGCTTTTGCTTAGCCGGAGTTAGGTCATTGTAACCAAAGATTTCAAAACCTTAAGAACATTATTAAAAATTGGCAACTTTATCAGTCTCTCAAGCATATGTATTTGAAAACCATAAACATTAGCAAATAACATTTTTGCTAAATAATTGGATATCATTGAAATTATGACACGAGTAAACTGTTTATTTAAATTTTGTAAGGAGGCTCCATGTAGATAAATGCCTCTTAGTAGCTAGTTTTGATAACAAATTTGATGTTTTTTTAAAGATTATAAAGGTTTCATATCAACTGAAAGAATAAAGTACTTTTAATAAGTATAATAAATCATGTGACTAGTATACATAAAGAAATGTCAGAAATGCATTTTTAAAAGTAGTAGGTTCATTAAGAGTTAATATGAGGCTCCGTGTGTTCTATTCCCAGAAGAATCATATAACCTTGAAAACACTATTAGTGATAGTGCATTAGTAACTGTATCCCTTGAGTAGACTGTAGTTCAACAGAAGATAGTAGGCACGCCTTAAGAGACAGGTTGAGTTATCTTTCCATACATAAATACAATATCAGAGTATGTGCAGTGAATAGAATTAACATTCACTATCACAGACAGAAGGCTGGCATGAGGGAGGGGAAGTTCTGGAAGGGTATTCTGTCAGTGAAGTGCCTTAACAGTCACGTTATTTAAGTCACTAAAGAAAAAGGAAGGGTAACAAATACCATTCTAAATAATAGATGAAAAGTCACAGATATGAAAATGCCTTTTAAACCAGAGTCGCAGGGAATACCAGGCGTAAGAGACAGAAACTCCTGCCGAGGCATACTTGAAACCAGTGATATAAACGTTTTTAAGGAAACTAACTAGGGAAGAGAAAGTAGGCGTCTCAGAAACAGTCTGAATCAGGGACGTGATCTTTACTGAAAGAAAACTAGATCTAGAATACTATGCCCAGCTAAAATAAAACTAGACCCAGAGTACCACACACAGCTATAATATATGTCAAAAGCAGAACTACAAGCTCTTAATGTAAGGAAGTTGAAATCCTTACATCGTAAATGACAAAAAGTGGCAAACAAAATCAGTTCTTACATTAGAAAAGCGATTATAGGACAGCTTGCTACCATAAAAGTTAGTGATGGTACAGAGACTTAACACACCAAAGCTCAAGCTTTTAGTGATAGGATATGAAAATCTGAAATGTATCTGATGAATTATTAAGAGTTCTTCACTCGCATGTGTATGTGGTATATGTATAATAATATATATTCACATAATATTCATATAGTAAATGTATACATATGTGTATTAAGATTAATATTTAATTTATATATATATGAGTTAAAATTTCCAGAGAAACTTAGTTATTTAGCAGTCTTGCTTTTAGCAAGGAGGGGTGGTGGTGGTGGTGGTGGTGGTGGTGGTGGTGGTGGTGGTGTGTGTGTGCGTATGTGTTTATGGTCTGCAGAAAATCTGCCCTCTTGAGAAATTAGTAAACTAGACTTAAGCTATTGAGATTTGCAAAGCAAAGGTGAACTATTGAAAGTGAACCAACTCCAGCCCTTTCTAGATTTTTCTGTTCTTAAGGAAGAGAGAAGGCGGTGTGGACAAGATACCTGAGAAAAAATTGTGAAGTTCACAGTCCATAAGCACATTTAAGCACATTTAAGCACATTTAAGGCTCATTTAAGACCTAAGACCTAGTCATAGGATTTAGACTACATCCTTTTCTCCTGTGCATTACAACAGCCACATTAACTTGAGGCCTTTTATAGAAGTTCTCACACTATGAATTGGTTTGGTTACCCAGAAAAAAAAAAATTACAAGGCATTGGGCTGGAGAGATGGCCCAGCAGTTAAGAGAACTGACTACTCTTCCAGAGATCTGAAGTGAAGTTCCCAGCAACCACATGGTGGCTCACAACCATCTGGAATGGGATCGGATGCCCTCTTCTGGAGTGTCTGAAGACAGCTACAGTGTACTCACATAGATAAAATATATCTTTCTTTTTTTTTTTTTTTTTTTTTTTTAAATCGCAAGGCATACTGGATGGAGAACACCACAAAGACAGTAAGCACTAGGTCCACACACGAGAGGAATAAAGGTATCAATAGAAATATTCACAACTTTAAAAAGCACAGGCTGAAAAGGGAAGAATGTTTAAAATTTTTGAGGCAGTTATAGAAGTTGTAAATTGGGCTGGAGAGATGGCTCAGTGGTAAGAGTGCCAACTGCTCTTCCAGAGGTCCTGAGTTCAATTCCCAGCAACCACATGGTGGCTCACAACCATCTGTTGAGATCTGATGCCCTCTTCTGGTGTGTCTGAAGAGAGCAATGGTGTACTCATATACAAAAATAAATAAATCTTAAAAAAATAAAAATAAAAGAAGTTGTAGATTATTCATAATAGAAATTCCAGACAGAAAATAGAATATAAGGAATATAAGTCCAGTAAATTAAAATAACTCAGAGGCCACCACAGTGCCAGGAAGGTCAGAGAACACAGCAGAAAAACATGCCCAAACAAAATCTATATGTAGGCATATATTCTCAAACTACTACTCAAAAATTAAAGATGAAGAAAAGTCTGAAAAGAAGCCAGAAGAGAAACATACTAACTATAAGAATTACATTCATTCTCAGATATGAAAAACAGAAGTAAAAGTATTCAGAGAAGAAATGTGACAACCTAGGATTGTTTTTTTTTTTTTAAATTAGATATTTTATTTACATTTCAAATGTTATCCCCTTTCCTGGTTTCCCCTCCGAAAACCCTCTATCCCCTCCTCCTTCCCCCACCCACCCACTCCTACTTCCTGGCCCTGGCATTCCCCTACACTAGGACTTAGAGCCTTCACAGAACCAAGGGCCTCTTCTCCCATTGATGACTGACTAGGCCATCCTCTGCTACATATGCAGTTAGAGCCGTGGGTCCCACCATGTGCATTCTTTGTACTACCTAGGATTTTATACCCTGCAAAACTAAAATGAAATGAGAAAGGATTTTTGGACAAAATAACGAAAGAAATTTATCTCCAATAAACCTGCCTTATGCAAAATGGTAACAGAAAAAATAAAAAGGAAATCAGAAATTTGAATATAGCTAAGAGTATTAGAGTAAATGAAGATTAATTAAAAACTTTTAATGTTCCTCTTTTTCCTCTAACAGCTGTTCTGAACTTGTTGGAGGTTGCATATCAGATACTTACATTATGATTCATAACAGCGGCAAAATTAGTTATGAGGTAGCAATGAACGAGTTTTACAGATGAGGGTCACTGTAACATGAAGAGCTGTGTTAAAGGGTTGAGAACCACTGCTGTAACAGATAATGGTTTGTTAAAAAAAGATAACAGGAAATATATATAAAATTATGTTTGCACATGAATACTTGTTAATGTACCCAGAGGTGAGATGAATGGCTGTGTAAGAGAAGGAGAGGGAGGGAAGAACTTGAGTCATTTTAACCTTGCAGTTGAAGTGTCAGTTGACTTGCCTTGCCTGCACATGCCAAAGTCTACAGCTAAGAGAGGAGGCCAGGGAAGAGAGACACATGTGTTAAAGAATTAGAGGAGTCATGTTAGATTCTCAAAGCACAACAGAAAAGAATGGAGGACCAGAAGAACAAGGGCATCTCATAGAGCAGAGTAGCATATGGGATCGATACTCATCCAGGTGTATCCTAGCGATCACTGAATGTCAGCAGTCCAAGTACAGCAATTTAAACACAGTTGTCAGAATGGATTAAAATAAGACTCAACTGTGTTTATAGTAAACGCACTTAAAATACACATACATAAAAGGAGACAGGTGAAGAAAGATACACTAATATCAGAATTAACTGAGTAGCTATAGACTTCAGACAAAGCAAAAACCAAAGCAAATAAAGTTATCAGCAAAAAATGGGTCACTGTTTATCAAGAATGGGGCCAGTTGCCTAGGATACATTAATTCTTGCAAATATGCAGCTGATAGAGCATCAATGTGTGTATGAGAGGAAAATGTATAGGTTTAAAGGAGAAATACACTAATCTAGCATTATAGTAGGAAATTTGAACAATAAGTCTGTCAAAATAATGGACAGTGCTGGATTTGTCTTTTATAGATCATCTGCCTACCATGGGTGAGGCCCTGGGTTTGATCTTCAGCCCTCGAATTTTAATAAATTTTATTATTAAAAACTTACAAATAAAAAAATTGTGTGCTGAAATAAACTAAATCCCAAATCTATACATCTCAGTGAACTGCTCTTCAGTTAGGCTAGCACATAAATAGATATGAACACACAAATTTGAACGTGTATGTTTATGTGTGTCTTAGTTACTTTAATACCACAGCATACACAATCAACTGCTGGTAAATAAATAAATAAACCAAAAAGTAAAATTAATTGCCCTAATGAATATTAAAGCAAAAAACTAAACATGTTAAAAAAAAATCCTAGCATGCTGTTTTCAATTCTAAGAATTCTACGCCATGCCTAAGTTTTCCGGAATGCAACGATAAGTCATTAAAAGCCTCCCAGTGTAGTGCACTACATAACACGAAGCAATATGATATATAGTCATATGCAACTAATGAGAAAACTTGTTATCCGTCAAATTTTACCCTTTCACAATAAGAATACTGAACAAAACAATAACAGGAATTATCACAACATTAAAAGGCCATATATTAAAAACCCATAGCTAAAGCCATATTCAGTAGTAGAATTTGTCCTCTAATATCGGAAGTAGGGCAAACATGTCCCTTCACTCCTTCTAGCCAAGCAATTAGATACAGGAAAGAAATGCCTGGTTATTATGAAAATGAATCTTGCCACTTTAAATGAGAGGCTGAAAGTTAATCCAGGAACTGCTGTAGTGTGGTATTCAGCCTTTTGAAACCGCTATGTGACATTGTCATCTACAATGTGCTGGGTTGTATTCACAGCACTCATAGATAGCCTGGAGCATGAGCCCACCAGTCAGCCACAGGTTGGACACACCTCTAGGGCTCTAAGTAACTATTGTAATACAAATTGTATATTTTAGAAGGAAATATCATGTTAAAAAATCACATGTCAAAAATCATGGACTGATATATATGTGTGTGTGTGTGTGTGTATGTACACGTACATATATCTGCTTTTGTTATCTTTTCAAGTGAAGATTTATAAATGTGGGCTGGCGAGATGACTCAGTGGTTAAGAGCACCGACTGTTCTTCCAAAGGTCCTGAATTCAAATCCCAGCAACTACATGGTGGCTCACGACCATCCGTAATGAGATCTGACACCCTCTTCTGGTGCATCTGAAGACAGCTACAGTGTACTTAATAATAAATAAATAAATAAATAAATAAATAAATAAATAAATAAATATTTATAAATGTGTAACCCAAAGATACTACTTTTTAAAATAACTATATGTGAAATAAATTTATGTATAATATTTTAATGATTGTAGGCAGGAAGGAAGCACAAAAAGTTGTTTTATCTTTATCCCTCAGCCATTCTGCAGGCTACTCTTGTTTCTGGTTCTTTTCGATATTTTGTGGGTAGTCTAAATACATGCGTCCAAGTTTGTATATCTGTGTGGTGTATGTCTTAGTTGCTGTTCCTATTGTGTGATAAAATATCCTTAGAAAAGTAACTTAATAGAGCAAGTCTCTTTTAGAATCGTGGTCCCAGGCCACTAATACAGAGAAGGCATGGCAACAGGAGTGAGAGGTGTCTGATCACCTTGGAGCCACACTCAGGAGGCAGAGGGCAGTGATTACTGGTGCACATCACTGTCTCCTTCCTAGGGAGTGGTGCCACCCACGGTGGGTAGGTCTTCTCACTTTAGTTAACCAAATCAGTGTCATCCTCAATCGGCAAGCCCGAATGCCTCTCTTTAGGTGGTTATTTAGTCTCAAACTGACAATGGAAACTGTTATGCTGTGTCTACACAAAGCATAGGCTCCCTCAAGTTGAAAGCTAACAATCTGGGATTTATGGACTGTGTAGAAGTGGCTGCCTAAAAGATTTCAGGTTTCCTGGCTCTGTCTCCACTGATGGATATTCTTAAATTCTAAAATGCAGTCTCTCTCCCTTCCTCTTTCAGTATGCACAGATCTTAAGAGAAAGACTGAGAGAGTCTTTTCATGATGTTCAGTACGTGGAACCTCCGTTTGATGACTCAATTGCTGATGTAGGCAAAGAATGGAAAAGTGCCCTGGCAAAATTAAAGTTTGCTAATTCATACAGAATGGAGCCACTGAAGAAATTTCAAGCACATTTGGTAGAAACTAAAATCCAGCAGATATTAAAGGTAATTAGGGACCAGGGATATAGCTCAGTGGTAGACACAAAGTGTGTATGTGTGTGTGTGTGTGTGTGTGTGTGTGTGTGTGTGTGTCCATTCACTATAGAGACTGCCTGTGAAAATATGGAGACTAAATGGTCCTATAATCTTCTTAGTGTTTGTTAAACTCAGTCTGAATCTAAGGAGAAAGACAGCCAGTCTCTTGTAAACTAAATTCTGGTATGGGTTAGATATTTGATGCACTGCATGTAGGACAGGAAACATGCACTGGTGGCTTTGCTAGTGGAAAGCAAACTGGTTTTAGTGGTATGGGGAAAAGGCATTTCTTCCAGGTCAGTAACTGCATGGGTGGTACCAAAAGATGGTGTGCTTACGCAGTGAAACCATGTCCCACACAACAGCTTCAGCTGCAGATGCTGCCTGGCTAAGCTTCCAACCCTTCACCTGGGTCTGTCTCTTCTGAACAGGCCAAATAGATGCATTGAAAAAGGCTGTGCTAAAAATCACAGTGGCAGTGATTTGTACTAATGCTAATTCTAAATGTGTCCACTGGAGGTTATCTTCAATAAAAACACTTGCTTTCATAGGTCAAGGAATCAAGGTGGACATTCTTCCAGATGCTAAGTATGTCTGTTCTAATCATGCCTTTTTATACCTGGCTCAGGGTGGCTTTGGAGAACCTGATGTTTGCTATGTGAAATCAGACTTGTGTTCACATTCCATTGATCTACCAATGGATCCCATTAAAAAAAACCAAGGTGTGGAAAGGCAGAGTCAAGCTACTGTGTACTAGTGGGATCTGGATTAGAAAAATCAGAAAGTCTGATTAAAGTTGTGTGGGCTGAGGGGGCAATCCTAGAAAGCTCTGTGCCTGGGAACACAAGGCCACTTGAAGAAGTGCTGTGTTCTGCCTCCTTTTCCATCTCTGACAGTAGTCTTCCTTTCTCCTGGTACTGGAAAGGAACTTTGTTGTGAGAGTTTAGTTCCTGCTTTCAGGAAAAATAAGGAAGGCCAGGCTACAGCACCCACAATTTTTCAAGTAATTTTTGGGTCAAAATAATATGAGAAGGAAACTTATTTTAAGGTAGCATACTCTGAACCTCTCTACCACCTCCCATCCCTCCATAGCTAACTGTATATTAAAAACTAAGTGATATTTGGCAAACCTATTATAACTTAAAGTTTGGGGAAAGAATTTTGAGCAACACAAATAGCATATGTGATCTAAGAGTGTATATTTTTGTTCTCCTACTTGACCCTATCCCATAAACGAAATTAAACAAAATTGAATACATAGCCTGGGTACAAACCACATTTACAGAGGTCATCCCAGGGACCTTAGGCCAAAGTGAGGTCAGCATATGGAGCTGGAGAAACTCAACAAGCCATGGTGCTGGGACTACTCTCAGAAAAGACTGCCCTTGAACCTGAGTTAGAGTCAAAAGCAAGTAGACGATGCTGAGTATTGGGAAGAGAGATCCAAGCCCCAGTGCAGGCCTCCAGCCAGCTGTGCATATGGAAGGACCGGGTCAGCGAGCCAATAGCAGTAGTTGCAGAGAGAAGAGAAGAAAGGGGCAGAAGGAGCAGGCCAGGAGGATGGAGGAAAGACATCTACTTGACTTTTTGTTCCTGTGAGTCGGAGTGATAGGAGTCTGCCTGTTATCACCAGAACTCAGTGTAGAGTCCTGGGTGCACTCCAGAAAGGCAGTTAATTAAAAGCTTTGTTATCGATCAGCTTCACTCTCGTTTTGTAAGAAAGGCCCCTGGAATGAAGAGATTGCTCAGCAGTTATGAGCACTGGCTACTTTTCCAGAGAACCCACGTGGTGGCTTACAACCATTTATAACTCTAGTTCTGTGACATACAGCTCCCTCTCTGGCCTCCATTGGCACTAGGCACACATGTGGTGCACAGGCACATATGAGACAAAACAATCATGCATTTAAAGTAAATCTGAATTTTTATTTTTAAAAAAAGAAAGGATCCTGCTTTGTGGTCTGTGAGCTACATCTCCTTGTCATAGATGTTGGCTTGGTGGTAGATATGGTAAGTCAGAGTTGTCATAGGGAGTAAGAGAGAGAAATAAGTTCTGACCCAGAGAACATAGCAGTGACACAAACCAACTCTGGGCCCAGAAATAACAGGCATTTGGAAAGCGCAATCCAAATTTTTATGTACACATAAACACAAAATGTATCCTTCCTTTACTATGGATTTCCAGAAACTCTTTGAAAGTCTCTTGTCTCCTTAGTGAGAATGGAAACTGGGTTATTTACAACAAGTTGACAGAGCAGCCTTCAAAGCAGAAACTTACAGCTCCGCTGTTGAACATGAAGGGCAGTTGAACTTAGTATTTTTGGGACAGGGTCTCACTATTGTAGCTTTGGTTGGCCCGGAACTCACTGTATAGGATAGGATGGCCTAGAACTTATAAAGAGCCACTTGCCTTCTGAGTGCTGGAATTATAGGCATGTGACACCAGACCTGGCTTTGACAACTGAACATAATTTCAAAAGCAATTTTTCCAAAATTGTTATTAAAAATAAATTGGTAAGTATAAACATATGGTCATCTTCAGGAACTTGTGTATTTTAAAACAGTTGTATGTATTATTTAGATACATGCTTTGTATTTATATAAAAACATTTGGTTTGAGAATTGAAACATCTCTCTTAATTTTTTTTAAAGGACAGTCTTAAAGATGTCAAATATGATGACAAAGCCCCTCATTTGTCACTTGAATTGGCAGATCGAATATTGGCAGCAGTCAAAGAATTTGCATACCATCGTTATAAATTCATTATACAAGTATTATTTATTCAAAAGACTGGTCAAGCAATAAATGTAAGTGCCCCGACGACCCAACATCTGTTCCTTTGAGCTGTGAAGTGTCCCCAGGGATGGATCCTGAAGGAACTTGGATGCACAGATCATTTTGTTTAAAAGACTTTTTGTTTTCATTACAAATTATCTGAAAAGTACTTACCTAGGAATACATTTTTGCTATCAATAATTGGCTAGATTATATAGCTTGTTTCTTGGTCATACCAATTTTGGTAGCTTAAGTATCATTGAAATAAACTAACCAGTAAGCCTGGTGGTACACGCCTTTGATCCCAGGACTTGGGAGGCAGAGGCAGGTGGATCTTTGTGAGTTCAGGGCCATCCTACTCAACATATTGAGTTCCAGGATTGCAGAGCTACATAGAGAGACCCTATCTTGAAAAGATCAAAAGAAATAAATATTAGTTAACCAGTACGTTTCATTTAGGCATATTAGGCAATGAAGAATGTTTATAATTTAATATTGGTATTAATGTGTGATTTTTTAGGGTTGAACCAGAAAGGAAAGTTATGGTTTAACAATAGTATATTTATGTGTTAAGTTGACAAGGGTCAATTGTGCTGGCTAGTTTTTTTTTGTTTGTTTGTTTGTTTGTTTTTTTTAGATTTAATTTTATTTATTTAATGTATAAGTGCTCTATCTGCATGTACACCTGCATGCCAGAAGAGGGCATCAGATCCCATTATAGATGCTTGTGAGCCACCATGTAGTTGCTGGGAGTTGAACTCAGGACCTCTGGAAGACCCGGCAGTGCTCTTAACCACTGAGCAATCTCTCCAACCTGTGCTGGCTAGTTTTATATCAACTTGACACACGGTAGAGTCATATGAAAAGAGGGGGCCTCAACTGAAAAGTTGCCTCCATAAGACTGGACTGTAGACAAGCCTGTAGGGCACTTTCTTAATTAGTGATTAACTCGGGAGACTCCAGCCCATTGTGGATGGTGCCATTCCTGGACTGGTGGTTCCTGGGTGCTGATCAGGCTGGTAAGCATTGCCCCCATGGCCTCTGTGTCAGGCCCTGCCTCCAGGTTCCTGTTTAGTTTGCTTTCTTGCTGCAGTTTCTCTGAGTGGACCTGTGATTCAGGATGTGCAAGCCAAACAAACCCTGTCCTCTTCAAGTCGCTTTTGGTCATGAAGTTTCATCACAACAATAGTAACCCTGACTGTGATAGACAGGCAGATGGGTGCTGAGCTCAGAGTTACAGACAGAGGAGGTCCTACGTCCATGCGGAACTGCAGCACATGAAATCCATGCACTGAAGAGTAGGAAAGTTACAGGTGGTGTTACTATGGCTAAATAGCAGGGCTCATGCTATTCAGGCAGAGACATGAATAGACAGGAATTGAATCTTTAAGTTGCACTTTATTCAGAGAAGACAACAGGCTAACCCCTATAGGCCACCTTCCACCTCAGACAGCAGATTACATGTAGAAAGGGGCAGGAAATAAGCCTATCAGTCACTCCAGAATTCAGTCTTGCCTCAAATCACATTTCTGACACGTGTAATGGCTATGTCTCTGCTATGAACCTAATATGCCTCTGGGTGCTTCTAAGCTGGGTTGGGGAATGGTTAACTCACAAGAAACCATTCATTAAGAGTGATACATATGAAACTTAATAAGCATATTTCTTTTTATAATAGGGAGTAAAAAACTGTTATGCTGGGCAGTGGTGGCGCACACCTTTAAATCCAGCACTTGGGAAGTAGAGGCAGGTGGATTTCTGAGTTCAAGGCCAGCCTGGTCTACAAAGTGAGTTCCAGGACAGCCAGGGCTACCCAGAGAAACCCTGTCTCGAAAACCAACCAAACAAACAAACAAACAAAAAACCTGTTCTAATACAGAATATAACAATGCTCTTATGTATTTATCCTATTTGACATCAGTAAGTTCTCTGTAGAAAAGATAAAGTAGGGGTGATATGCCAGAGCCGCTGCTTGGGACTCCCCAGAAAAGGGAAGGCTGGCCGATGGCCTATAAAGGAACAGGCTGTACCAAGCCAGAAAGAGCATTTTAGCAGAGGTCTAAGGCAAGGCTGGGCTTAGTAGGATGGGAGAATATACATACATGTGCTATATATAGTGCTAGTGTGACTGAATAATGAGCTGTCTGGAAGTGAGTTTCTCAGACGGCAGCATTTCGGTCACCATTCTGTGAGGCTGCTCGGCCTGTCACCACCTGTGTCATCTGGAAGGAAGGCTCACTGGTGTGCTGCAACTGCTCTAACTCAGCTGGTCCTGAACATTTCAGACAACCTGCCCCTTGCCTGACAGCAGTGCTGGCTGCCATTGGGCTTCCCCACATTCTAGCCGTCCTCCTGTACAGCATTCCAACAAAAGCGAGGCCAGACTACAGGACTTTTGACACTCGCTTAAGCTGTACAGTGTCACATTCTGTTGCCTAGAGCAAATCAGAAGGCCACCTCATTCAAGGGGTGAGGAAATAGTCTCTCAGGAGGAACCACAAGGAACCTCAGGTCAGTTTGAATCCATCACAGATATAGCACAGCTTGTCTTGTCTTTGCAGGCATCACAAATAAGTCATGGCCTATTTGTATAACTGGCACTGTTGCTGCCAGACAAGGCCCTCCTATCAAGGCTTTTGGCTGAAGATTTTTAAATGTGGCAAGAAGGATCCCTTATCATGGTCTGGAGCACAGTACACTGGCTTCATAGGCCCCATTACAGAGCCCTCTGTTCCTGCCTAGAACTCAGTAGAAGGCATCTACCAGCCTCCAGAAAATAAGGAAGGCAATTAGTAGCCTGATTCTCCATGACATGGAAAATTAGGCTTATCTTATAAAAATACTTAACCTTTTAAACATGGATGTGTGTTTGGAAGCATGGGGTTATGCTCAAGAATTCAGGTACCTGAATTGGCGAGAGTGATGGATTCCCCGGGAGCTGGAGTTACAGGTAATGTAAGCCATCTAATGTGGGTACAGGGAATTGTGTCTTGTGGAAACACTGCACACTCTTAACTGCTGAGCTATCTCTATGTAGTGCTAGGATGGAACACAGGAATTTGAGCTGGTGTGTTATCACTTAAGTTACCCGACTCAGCCTAACAAATTATTTCTTAAATAAAACTTTCTGAGAAACTGACACACACTATTTTAAAAAGCCAAGCTACTGTAATTTAAGTTACTTAACACATTCCATCTGAGTCTTTTCAATTTTGTCTCACAGATTGCCAGCAGATGGATCTGGGATGTGGCATGGGACAACTGGGTAGAAGCTAAACATGAAACAGAGTCTTACGTGGTATTGGCCTTGGTGTTTGCTCTCTATTGTGAATAGCTCAGGACCAGCATTTTCACCCCCCATCCTTCAAAATAAATGATATATACAGATCTGTGAGCCTCGTGTTACCTTACACATGCGAAAGCCAGTTATACTTACTTGTTAATATATGTTACCTCAGAGCAGTAGAAAAGGTAGGTATGAATTCTTACATATTCCAACACAGAAGTATAATTATTCTTAGGTTTAAGAAAATTAGGATAGCCAGGCATGGTGGCATGTGCCTTTTTAATCTCAGCATTTGGGAGGTACAGGGGGATGGATCTCTGAGTTCCAGGCCAGCCTGGTCTACATAGTCAGCTCCAGGATAGACAAGTCTGAGAGTGTGTCTCAGAAATAAGTAAAATAAATTTAGGGCTTGCCATAGGAAATTAAGTGGAAGTCTCAAATAATGTAAATACAAGATACATTTTGGAAAACTTACAAGGGCAGATGCATTTTGGATAGTGTTTTAATATTTTGTGTTCGTTCTTTTGAAAGGACTCCCTAAGCTTAAAGCAAAAATGATAAAGTACTAGTGTTTTCTTATCTAGATCCCTCCTCCTCTAAAGCTTAGATTTAAGCCAGTCTTAACTCTACATCCTTGTCCTCAGTTTGTGTCACATTGTTTCCAGTCTTTAACTCTTAACTTTTCATTTGCCCTGTTCTCAAGCCAAACTAGAATAAAGGATAAACCTGAACATACTTCCTGTTTTCCAAATTGTTATCCCTTTTCTGTCTTGAAACAGGCGGTACTTAATCTCAGTTGTATACTTGATGAGAATCTAGAATCATCTGTAATACCTGTGAGGGGTTATCTAGGTTCGTTTAGTCTTTGGACATGCTTGTGGAATAGCTTGATTAGATTGAGGTGGCAAGACAAGACCACTGTGCGTAGCACCAGAGCCTGGTATAGGATCCTGGACCACACAGAAAGGAAAGATTGAGTTGAGAGCATTCTCTTTGCACTCTGGGTGGTGATGTGACCCCTGGACTGTATGTACACTTGAACGGAGCCAGAGAAACTCTTTCTCCCATAGGTTGCTTGGTCAGAGTACTTTTTTACATCAGGGAAAGAACTAGACAAATCCCAGGTTCCACATTATATATACTATATTTGTCTCTCGTCTCTCTCTTTCTTTTTTCTTTTTCTTTTCCTTCTTTTTGTTTTGTTTTGTTTTGTTTTGTTTTGTTTTGTTTTGTTTTGTTTGTTTTTCGAGACAGGGTTTCTCTGTATAGCCCTGGCTGTCCTGGAACTCACTTTGTTGACCAGGTTGGCCTCGAATTCAGAAATCCACCTGCCTCTGCCTCCCGAGTGCTGGGATTAAAGGCATGTGCCACCACGCCCGGCCCCCTCTCTCATTTCTTAACTTTCAAATTTTATAACATTAAAATCTTTTTGTTTTTTAATTGCAAGTATGCTCTTTCCCACCTACGATGCCCTTAAGTTCAGTTATATATATTTGTGTATCACTTTATCTTGAAGCTGCAGACATCCTGCTCTATGGCAGGCACTCCCTTCACCTCTACATTATTTGTCGGCTCTATACTTCATGTGGATACACTATATATATTTCAAAGGAGGAGAGAAGTGCTGGGCTTACTTTCTGGAGCTAGAAGCTGTGGCTGTGAAAGGGAACTCGAATTCTAAAATCCAAGAGCTAGATCACCACCACCTTTTCTGGTTTGGTCCCCTACATTCTTGGAAGTGTTGTGGGGAGTGGAGGGGATGGGGGGTGGGGGATGTAGGCCTGCCTCTCTGCCCCTTGCCTTTGTCCATTGGACCTGTTGTCTTCCTGGTGCTCTTTTCAAAGGGTGGGGTACGGCCTTTCCTGTGGCGAAGTCTAAGCACTAACATCAATATAAATCCTGTCCAAACACCATTGGACAATTGGCTTCCATTTCCAGGAATTCCCAATCCTGTGTCCTGCAGGTGACTGTGCTGACTCTTGTCATATGATTTTGGGAACCTTCCCTATGTTCTCCTTGCCTGACTGGGTTCCGTTCAACCTGAGTGCTGCTGTGACTTTTCCCGTGGCCATGGGGGCCACTACGCCAAGGTCACAGGAGAAGCAGTTGTAGAACAAATGAGCCAAGAGCGCCTTGGGGATCCTGGGGTGTGTGGAGTGAAGATGGAGAGGTGGGGTGGAGAAGTCAGAAAGGACTCAGGAGAAGGGGATCTCAAAGAGGGAGGAGGCGGAGCTCCTGGGGTGGTTGACCCTAAGGGCTGCGAGAGAGGAGGAAGTGGGCTGAGGACACTAATCCTTCATTTACAGAAGGGAGCGAGGACCCTGGTGGAGAAGGGGAGGTCGCCGCGGCTGTGGAGACCCCGGGCTGAGAGGAGGGGCTGGGGACCGGTAGGGGTGGGGTTGGTGGGAGGATACCGCGCGGTAGGGACCCTCAGCTAAGGTGCTGATGATCGGGAGTGGGGAGGACACGGCGGCGTGGTGGCGACCCCGGGCTGAGGGGAGGAGCTGGGTACGGGGGAGGGATTGGAGAACAAGCGTGGTGAAGACACATCTTTGAGGGGAGGGGCTAGGGACCCAGGTGGGGACAAGGCAGGCACCGCCGACTGAGGACCCCCGGCTGACGCGCAGCGGAGGAGGGGAGGGGGCGGGACCGCGGCGGGGCGGGGCGGCGCGGAGCCGCGGCTGACGCGGAGGGCCGGGCCGGGGGCGCAGGGAAGGGGCGGCAGCGAGCTCGCCAGGCGGCCAGGAACCCGGGTGGGGCCGGGACCGAGGCGGTGGCTGGCCAGCGGAGCTCAGGCCGGGCGCGGCGCGCCGGGTGAAGGCGGCAAGGCGGCAAGGCCCCGGCCGAGGCCGGCGGAGCCGCGCAGCTGCGGCCGGCTGACGTGAGCGGCGTGCGGGTCCCGGCCGGCAGCGCGCTGGCGGCCATGGCGGTGGCGCTGGCGGGCCGCGGGGCGCGCGGCGGCAGGGGCCGGCCCCCGGGCGGGCGGGCGGAGGGGGCGGGGCCGGGGCGCCGGGCGGCCCGCGCGACAGCGGCGGCGAAGACGACGGAGACGGGGGGCGCTGGGGCTGATGACAGCGGCCGGGCCCGGGGCGGCGCCGTCCCCGCGGCGGTGCGACAGCGACCCGGCCTCCCCCGGAGCGCAGTCCCCAAAGGTGAGCGGAGCGCGCTGCCCAACGGGCAGCGGCCCAGGCCGGGCTCGGGAGAGAAGAGGAGACGGGGCGGCGGGTCCTGGAGCAACGAGTGCGGCGGACAGTGGGCGCGGACGTCGGGGAGACCTGCGCGGCGGGGTGGGAAGTTGTCCGGGAATAGCTGGGACCGGGGGACTCGGGAAGAGTGCTTGAGACGAAGCGCCCCCAGCCTGGGAAAGTCGGAAAAGTTGGCGGCCTTGGGGATCTCAGTCGGGGAGACGCTGAGCGGGACGTGCGCTCGGGGTCCCGAGTTGGCAGAACGTGGATTCACACCCACGTTCCTGGCCGCAGGCAGCTGCAGGGCCGGACTGAGAACTTCTGGCTTCGGCGGCAGCAGCATGCACTGGCCAAGGTGAGGCACCACATGGGAAACCGTGGCCCAGGGGGGAACACCCATGCAGAGGTTTCCCTGGGATGCCCACCCCACCACCACCACCACCACGCATTTCACCGCTGGTACACGGATGGCAGTAGCCTCGCGGTTGAAAGACTGAGATGGCCAATGTAATAGCCAAGAAGATCCTAGAAGAAATCTTCCCGAGGTTTGGGATATCCAAGGCAATCAGGTCCAATAATGGACCTGCCTTTGTTGCCCAGGTAAATCAGGGACTGGCCAAGATATTAGAGATTGATTAGAAGTTACATTGTGCATACAAGCTCCAAAGCTCAGGACAGGTAGAAAAGATGAATAGAATTCTAAAAGAGACTGGTGTAGACTTGGTGCTCCTTCCCCATGCCCATCACTGTCTTAAATGATGTGCTTAAACCTACATGTTGTTGTAATAATAATCTGTATGCTAAGTTAAAAGGCTTGCAGGTGGTGCAGAAAAAAGTCTGGTCACAACTGGCTACAGCGAATGAGCCGGGTACCCCAAAGACATCTCACCAGTTCCAGCCAGAGATCTGATCTACATACACCTACATCATGCCCAGACCCTCAAGCCTCACTAGAAGGGCCCTGCCTAGTTCTGTTTACTATCCCTTCTTATTCTGTTTTTGTTTTTAACCTTTGGCCCATGTTATGATATCTATTCTCCACGTAGACATATAGACTTCTAAAATTCTTAGATTAGAATTACTTAGTACAAGAAGAGGGGAATGAAAGAAAATAAAACTTGAGACCTGTGATTCATGTAATTTATGTCAAATAGCCCAAAGAGTTGTTTGTGAGCTTTGAAACCTAGGGCTGAGAACATAGCAGAACATGCCCGGGCAGGCCCGTCGTTAAGACATTCCTGAGGCTGCTTGGCCATACCTGTCTGGGCTGGCCCCGCGCCTCCCTATCTCCCCCCCTTCTGACCTAAGTTAAGTACAGTCTGCTGGTGTTTAAATGGACCAATCATGTGAAACCGCGCCAATTCCTCCCCCAGCCCCAGCCCCTTTTCTTTAAAAACCCCTAGTTTCCAAGCCTTGTGGTCGAAACCACTGTCTCCTGTGTGAGATACATTTCGACCCAGAGCTCCGCCATTAAACTACCTCATGTTTTTACATCAAGGCATTCTGTTCTGTTCGTGATTCTTGGGTGCACACCGAATTGGGAATTGAGTGGGGTTTCCCCACTAGGTTCTTTTAACTGTCATGCATCTAAACTGAAAACAAAAGTCCCACCTACACTACTACAGCTGAAGCTATTTACTTTAAAACAACAAAATCATTAGTTTCAAAACTATAACTATCCTGCTCCATCAGTTTAGCAGGCACTGTGGGCGTCTCCCACACTTGGCCAACCATGTTGCGTAACTTACTCTTTGGTTTTTAACACTGACACTGCTATTAAGAACAGAGCCAAAAAGGCATTTCAAAGACAAATTATTTCAGCTTCAGAACCCAGACTTTTAGAGAATGTACACATGCATATATTCTGACAGGGTATTGTAACTCAAATTAAGATAAATCAAATTTGAGAAATAAGACATGCTCTTCCCTTGCTGGTGGTAGTACATTCTGCCAGCCACCCTCCTCCCTCCCTCTGTGGTACCTTCAGTTCTGACACTGTCCCCTTCTCAGTGAATCTGAGCAGCAGCACCAGGGAGAATGTGAGCAGCTGGCCTGCGGCCTCTTCTGGAAATTCACATATGTTGATCTCCCCATGGCTTAAATGATCCCGGATACGAGGACCCTCCTGATAGTTCAGGAAATCCCACAAGAATTCCTTTTAGAATTGACAGAGAAACATTCTGTCAGTGTTCTGGGCAGATGAAGAGTGAATGGCAGGGTTTTCTGGCAGTTCTTGGCTTGCTTATAAACTGATGGGAAATGCAAGTCTCAAAGAGGGCACTCACCCCATCCTGCAGCTGGAACTGTAGTGGGGAGCCCTTGTTCAGTACAGCCTGCCTGTGGGGGGTGGAGGGAAGGGAGCACCAACCACCAAGGGAAGGGAAACAAACTTCCCTAAAGAAGCCTAAGTCACTGCTCTTGCTGGGAGGAGCATAACCAAGCAGCTGTCCCTTGGCCACTGCTTCCCCTGCATTCACCATGGACTACTCCTGCATCTTAAGCCAGCAAATATGGCTGCTCCCTCTTCTAACACTACATGGCCCAAGCCTGCCTCTGCCAGACTATGGGGGCGGGGTGGGGGTGGGGAGTCAGAAAAGCACTCATGTGGACTGACTGCCAACAGAGGAAGAGTCCAGGGTGTTGTGGATAGCACTGGAGCTAATTATATTTGATGTTAATTCTGCTCTAAGAGTGACTTCGAACAAGGAATGAGTCAGCACTCAGGTGATTTCCTGTAAAGCTGCTCCCCACCTTAATTTGTAAAATAAAGGAGAGCTGATGATTGGGCAAATAAAGGGAAGGTGGAGGGGAAAGGGGTGGTGGGGAGAAGGAGATTTGAGAGAGGCAACTCAGGGGAGGAGGAGGAAGAAGAAGAAAAAAAGCAGAGCAGAAGCACATAGCCTGGAGAAATGGCAAGTTCTAAGGGGTCTCATAAGATGTGGAAGATGGTAGTGTAGTGGTAGATCTGCCCAATCTAGGCGCACAGCATGTATTCATATTAATTGTGTTGTTGTGTTTTCATTGCCGGGGCATATTTGCGATGGAGACTTAGCACAACACCAGGGGATTCAGGATCAAAAAAAAAAAAAAATCAGCTAGATTAGTCATCTTACTGTCTGAGGGCAGGAAGGGTGTCAAAAATCACATAAGGAATGAATGGGGCATATAATCCAGCTCTTCTCTCAGTAAGGCAGACAGAAAGTATCTACTGTAGTCTACAGAGAAGTCACTGTAGTATTCTTACAAAATATAAAATGCTGATTGAAAAAAGGGCCAAAACATTAATTGTATCATCCAACACTTAAACTTTTTTTTTTTTTTTTTTTTGGTTTTTCGAGACAGGGTTTCTCTGTGTAGCCCTGGCTGTCCTGGCACTCACTTTGTAGACCAGGCTGGCCTCAAACTCAGAAATCCTCCTTCCTCTGCCTCCCAAGTGCTGGGATTAAAGGCATGGGCCACCACCACCCGGCCCAACACTTAATCTTAAAGATATCTGACTGTTGCTAAGTTTTACAAACAAATATATAATCCTTTCTTTAGTAAAAATACATAGAATCAATAAAAAAAAAGTATTTAGAAAGAGGGCAGCCAAATCATCAGGCACTCAGAAGCACAGAAGTGGCTGCAGTCGCTTCTGGTGGTGTCTGTGACAGGCCAAGCAGGCCGGCTCCTGAGCACACCACAAATGATGTTCATAACCAGAAAGACGCGAGACTGGGGATACATGGGCTTTACCATGGCAGGCTCTCCAAGGAAACAAGGAAGCTGGTTCATGCTACCATCACTCATGTGTTTTGCCAGTATCTAGAACACCAAACATAGATGAGTCAATAAGCTGTTAAGCTGACACATGTACAAGAGTCATGTATGTACACGTACAGAGACACTGATCTGTACACATACAATTACAACATTTGTATTTCCAAAGTTGTTGCCCTGGCTAAAAATAGTTGTTCACAGCAGTGGTTATAGCCAATGGTGTCAATCTGCATTTTCCAACTTTGTGTTTTGAACAACTACAGAAATAAGATTAACAATGTTGGGCCTCAAAATTAGCCTAAAAACTTTATTTATTTATTTATTTATTTTAAACGGTTTCATGTATTACAGGCTGGCTTCAAACCCTGTATCTACCTCCCGAGTGTTGGGATTACAGATGTGTACCACCATGCTGGGTATATTCAGTGCTGGAGATTGAGCCCGCAGCTTCATGACTGCCAGGCAAGCACTGCCTTCACTAAATGCAGCCCCAGAGCTATAGCTGAAACCTTGCATGAGCTTCTTCTTCTTGCCTATTACCATCAACATCTTCCTGTAAGCATGCTACTCATAGTTAATCTTTCTGGGTTTTAAAGGCACTTATTTTACACGCATTGGGTATTTTTGCATGCGTGTATGTATGTATGTGTACCATGTGCATGCTTACACCCGGCTGTGGGCCAACATATGGGTGCTCGGAACCAAATCCAGGTCCTGCAGGAAAAGCACGTGCTGCTGACCTCTGAGCCACCTCTCCAGCCCTAATCATTGCATCTTCATTTGTATCTTGAAAGAAAATACATTTTTTCAAGTTTTTTTTCCCAAGTTTGGCTACTTACTTCATCAAACGTGGTATACAGAATTGTTGACTGCAGAAAAGGGAAGATAAAAAAGAGAAACAATTAAAAAGAACAGCAGTATTCTGCAAAATCAGAAACAATTCTGGCTTCAGAAAATGTTGATGCTTTTGCAACACCATGAAGTTGAAAGGGCAGTTTGGAAACAGAACCATCTTATGTAATCACAATTCAAATAAATATATGCTGTAACAGCAAATAAAGCATGCTGTGTGTGTGTGTGTGTGTGTGTGTGTGTTGTAAAGGACTGAATCTGGGGTTTTGCACATATTATGCAAGTGCTTAGCTAACATTCTGCATCTCCAGCCCTTAAAACTTTTAAATAGCCACAGACAATTGTCAACATAGTAATTGCAGTTTGAGTGAGTAACAGAAACACTTGTACCTCGGCTGTGAGCAGTCTATCAGGACACTTGTTAACTGCAGCAAACAGTCTCCTGAGTCCAGCTTCTAGCTGTGACAGCAACAACATGGTGCAGTCGGCAAACCTGGGGGACCAGAGTCTATTAGCAGGTGTCTCAGTTACTGCACTGCAGCCTCAACACAAATAATATGGCATTGAAAACAAGGATATACAACTTGCTAATGTGGAAGCAAAATACTAGGATCCAATTCTAAATAGACTAATGACTTAAAACCATTTTTCTTTCTTTTTTTTTTGGGGGGGGGGCATGTTTTAAAGCTTGATGAAACCTTTTCATAGTTTCAGTAGAACAAAATGCCAATAAGGTCCTATAAACACTGCATATCACTTCTGAGGATGGCCAGAACAGAGCTGCAGAGCTGCAGAGCTGCAGAGCTGCAGGGAGTAGCTGAGGAAAAGTGAATCTAAGCGTGAGGTCACCTGAGGATCAGTAATGACCCCACTCACTGGATCTCCAGGCTCTGCCTCCCTGAAAACATGCTGTGCCTGGCTCTTGCATGGCTTTGGTTTTGAGGGAATACATGGCCAGGCTTGTCTGTCTTCCTCCCTCCCCGACTCCTGTAGTTCTCTTATGATAGGTGCAATATTTTACTTATAGTAAGAGCTCAGAAAAATACAAAGAAGCTTATTCTAACAGCAACAAAAAAAAGCTCTATCAATAGCACCAAGAAGATTATACAGAATATTTCAACCAGTCAGGGCTTGTCTGAGTCACCAAAGGAAGGCATTCTGCACTCAGCCTAATCTGAGAGGTCTCACCTCTACCCCCTCAGCATTGCGCAGGCCTCTCGTCTTAGCACCAATAAATAGCACCATGCCACCCTTGTTACCTGTGCGACTTGAACTTGCTCACTGCCATTTCCCAATATGGCAACATGATTTTTAATAGGAAGTTGGATTTTGTCATCACTGTCTCTAATGCTGACAGTACCTCATAAGTCACACCTGTAAAAGAGCAAGTATCTTTGTAAACACAACCATAGTCAGCAACGGAAAGATGTCAGGAACACATGTGGACAGACATGTCAACCAGCCAGCACCCTGGGACAGATGAACTGTGGCCTGAGGCAGAGCATCCCTAAAAAGGGAGAGTACCTGGCCTACAGCTACAGTAAAGTGGCCTTAGGAAGTTGCCAAAAGGAAAAATGGGCAACTGGATCTCTTCAGAGACTTGGGCAGCAACTGAGAGTGGGGCTCAAGCGAGTTGAGGACACTGACCTAGAGGAGTAAGAAGTAGTCTCAGAGCCAGGCGTGGTGGCGCACGCCTTTAATCCCACCACTTGGGAGGCAGAAGCAGGCGGATTTCTGAGTTCGAGGCCAGCCTGGTCTACAGAGTGAGTTCCAGGACAGCCCCACAGCTATACTGAGAAACCCTGTCTCGAAATCCACCCCCTCCCCCCAAAAAAGAAGTAGTCTCAGAAGATACAGCAATTTTCACTATTGGCACATCTGATATAATGGCCACTCATACAGATGTAGACAAGGTGAGAGGAAAGAAGAACAGATACCATGAATGCCCCCAAGATTTCTGAATGGTAGCACATCTGAGGAAGAGACCAGCTCTAGCTGTGACTCTCAGGGCCAATAGCATCCAAGCAGTGGGAAGGGGTGAAGTTTAAAAGGGTCTTCCAATAACTTACAGAGCCATCTTGGCAACGGCAAGCGCATATTTCACCAAGAATTCAAGTCTGATACTACTTACAAAGTGAGTGCGCAAATACCTTTACGAAGACATAGTAAGGGGGGACTTGCCAGGAAAAACAATCACATCCTCTAAGTTTGTGAGTGTTACAAAAGGTCGATGTGCCAAGGTGACCTTTGTGTGGTGAAGGTAACTCTTCAGTAACTGGCCCAGTCCTGCCGTCAACAGCAACATGGCTGAACAGTATCTAGGGAAGGAGACAGAGAGCCCCTGGAAAATGAACAGAGCCACATACAAAGATCTCTCCTTCAACAGAGAGTGTTAAAATTATGCCAGGAGGATTGAGATGGATCAGCAGGGAAAGGCATCTATAGCCAAGCCAGATGTCTTGAGTTCAATCCTTAGGCCTGCATTTGGAAAGAGAACCATTCCCCACTATTTCCCTTTGACTTCCATACAATATGGGCATGAATAAATGAGTGTAAAAAAATTAAGGGAATTAAGAAAGGAAACCATCAAACTTCAGAACTCTCCATAGATGGAATTAAGCTGTATAATAACCAGGAAGGCTTTCTACCTATCCTGGCACCTACGCTTGTTCCTAGGAGCAAAGGCACTGAAACACATTCTGTCCCACCCACGCTGCTCTGCTGTTGGTGGACAACTTGACCACCCATGTCTCAAATATTTTGTCTTTCACAAAGAATCCTTCCTTCTTGTGAAATTCAAATACAGCAAATTCTATTTTTTTTTTTTTTTGGTTTTTCGAGACAGGATTTCTCTGTGTAGCCCTGGCTATCCTGGCACTCACTTTGTAGACCAGGCTGGCCTCGAACTCATCTTTTTTTTTTTTTTTTTTTTTTTAAGAGTTATTTATTTATTATTATATGTAAGTACACTGTAGCTGTCTTCGGACACTCCAGAAGAGGGCACCAGATTCCACTAGAGATGGTTGTGAGCCACCATGTGGTTGCTGAGAATTGAACTCAGGACCTTCGGAAGAGCAGTCAGTACTCTTAACTGCTGAGCCATCTCTCCAGCCCCAAATACAGCAAATTCTTAAGCAGATTAAGGAAGAAAGTTACTTAACCAGCAACTCACTTTGGAGGAATATCTTGAGGGGAAGCAAAGCCATGCCACAAGACGTTTCTCAGGTTGAGTCCGCAGGGAGACCCGATGAAGACTTTTAGTATGTCCATCTAATCCAGTAAGACAGCAGATTAGGGAATCGTGGAGTAAATCAATTCAAGCCTAAAATGTTTGCTTTCTCCCTTAGTCCTAAGAAAGCCAGCAGCTTCTGCTGGTGTTAATAGTAACAATAATGAAACTAACATGAAAATGTTATTACATTTTTATTCGGTATGTGCCAATGTCTAGAGGTCAGAGGAGAACCTGAGGGAGTTGATTTATTCCCACCAAGTGCATGCTACTATTTGAATTGTTGTCAGCCTTGGTGGCAGGCACCTGCCCCCAGTGAGCTATTGCACTGGCCTGAAACCAACATTTACTAAGTGGTTAACACATGCTAGACACATTTTATTTAATGATTCATCAATTCATTTATCCCTAGACTCACCGTTGAGGACGGCAATAATATTTCCCCCTGTGCATATAAAGTAACACAAGTGAAGAAGATGAGCCCAGGGTTTCAGAAACCAGGACCGGCAAAGTAGTCCTAGGGCTAGGAGCAAGCCACGCACTCAAAATGTACAGCTTTAACACTAGACATCAGAGGCACCCAGGATCTGGACACAGCAGAAAGCGCAGACACAAACTCCATACCAGGCAGCATGGGCCTATATGGTAAGAAGGATGAGAATAGCAGCTCCAACTAGGCTGTATCCAAGTCCTGTGTCCCTACCTCCTGCACAGACTCGCAAGAGAGAGAACACCAGCCAGCCCTCAGGGAAGACAGGGAAGACAGGGAAGCAGTCTTGGTTTGTGTGGGCTGCTGCAGAGCAGAGGGAAAAATGCTTTCTGGGCCCCTCAAGCAGAACCAGCAGGTGAGAAGCTCAGAGGGGTTTAACCCAACATCCATGTCAACAGCCACATCTCTCCGGAGCAGCCTCAGAACCCTGTTCCCTTCCCCCATTTTATATACCATTTATCAGCAGCTAAGAAAATCATCTAGAACAATTTGCAAAACACAAGAAAATCAAGAAGAAGGAAGACCAACGTGTGGGTACTTCATTCCTCCTTAGAAAAGGGAACAAAATACCCATGAAAGGAGTTACACAGACAAAGTTTGGAGCTAAGACGAAAGGATGGACCATCCAGAGACTACCCCACCCGGGGATCCATCCCATAATCAGCCACCAAACCCAGACACTATTGCATATGCCAGCAAGATTTTGCTGAAGGGACCCTGTTATAGCTGTCTCGTATGAGGCTATGTCAGTGCCTGGCAAACATAGAAGTGGATGCTCACAGTCATCTATAAGATGGAACAAAGGGCCCCCAATGGAGAAGCTAGAGAAAGCACCCAAGGAGCTAAAGGGCTCTGCAACCCTATAGGTGGAACAACAATATGAACTAACCAGTACCCTCCCACACACACACCCCCAGAGCTCGTGTCTCTAGCTGCCTATGTAGCAGAAGATGGCCTAGTCGGCCATCATTGGGAAGAGAGGCCCCTTGTATGCCCCAGTACAGGGGAATGCCAGAGCCAAGAATTGGGAGTGGGTGGGTAGGGGAGTGGGTGGGTAGGGGAGTGGGTGGGTAGGGGAGTGGGGGGATATGGGAGACTTTCGGGATAGCATTTGAAATGTATATAAAGAAAATATCTAATAAAAGAAAAAAGAAAAGAACAGAAAATCATCTAGAGGACAAAAGTGTCCATTCAGAGGGACATGGTTAATGGGAATAAAATGTGTTTAATGACTCAGTAAGCAAGAGTCCATACTCCAGCCTCAGCTCAGGCTCTCCATCCGAAAATTATTTTCAAGCTGGCCAGGGAGTGAGCAGGGGGTGAAGGTACATACACTGAGGATGGTTTCTCAGCCCCAAATGTGAATTTGGTGGATCTCTGGTACAACTAGGATGGCTGTTCTGGTCTTCTGCCTCTCTGAGCTGCCTACATGTCACCCTTTAGTTTGAAGTCTCTTGGTTACAGTTCCTCTAGAATATTCTGGAAATTATAAAGGCTACATCATCATAATCGTCATAATAACAACAACAACAACAATAATAATAATGTTATATAGTATATATAACACACAAACACACACACACATTATGCCACTGTAAGTCTGAATGGCTGCAAAAAGCATAAATTCCTACCTGTTAAAAACAGAAGTATTTTAGGACAAAGATATAATACTACCATCCCAAAGTGGTAAATATAGTCTATGGTGACTCAGTAATATCATTATGAATACTTAAATGAACAAAGTGATATGCTTCTAACTACCTCTCTGGCTGGATTTTATGGTTATTCTATCATAATCAAATCTGGAGAGAGAAACCCTGTGGGATATGTGGGAGAGAGACAATTCCAGAAGGAAGAGAGACGAATACACTTAATCGGTTAAACGGTAAATGTCTTCCCAGAGTACTTTAGCTTTGGAAGATCAAAAGCACAGCTCATGCCAGCTACTCTATGCTTTATGTAGAATTTGCACACTTACCACAGCATGTCCAAAGACTTGTGCAAGCTCTGCAGATGCAAGAAGATCTCTTAGGAGAAAGGGGCACTCTTTCCCAACCAGTAAAAATACCTAAACAAAGAGAAATCACATAATAATTACATGATAATCAGCAGTGATAATTTTTAAACAGAGCATAATGAATGAAGTGTGGTACAAAGGAACAAAGAAAAGCAGCTAGACACAGATTTCCTTTCCTATGTGTGTGTTTGTGTGTGTATATATGTGCACATGCCCGTGCACACATGCAAGTGCTCTCAAGCACATATGTACGAGGTGACTGCACATCTGGCCTAGGGGCCAAAGAAAGGCAGAATCCTCCATCACTCTCCACCATATTCCCTGAGACAAGGTCTCTTATTGAAACTGGAGCTAGAATGGAGGCCAGAAAGCCCCAGTTATCCCACTCCTGTCTCCACCCCATCTCCACACAGGGTGGTGTTACAGGAGGTGCAGAAGCAACCATCCATAGCTTTTGATTGTTTAACCACAGGTGCTGTAATCTAAGTTCAGGTACTCGTGCTTATGGAGCAAGTGTTTTTGTTTTGTTTACTGAGTCATTTCCCAGCTCACAAGAACTAGGTAGGATTTCTTAACTATGTACAAAGAGAATCGTTGTATGTTACAGAAAAACAGTAATAGAAAGCAAGAGATCTGAAGTTCTGTGTTCATCCATGAGGATTCTCACACTCACGTCGCCGAGGGCTCGCTCCAGACAGGAAGCTAGTTTCATCACGCCGAGGGAGACGGCAGCAGGCTGCGAGCTTTGCAAGGCATCAAGTATCTCAAGAAACAACTATTCAGAGGAAGACACACACTCGAGCTCAGATTCAGTGAAAGATGTTTCTCAAAGCAACAATAATGTTTATTCAATTACTATTTCCGCACTCAAGCCTCTTAAGATTTGAAGGTTTAAAACTTTCGGAATAAAAAGAGTTTATATTGGAAATACTATAATAAAGGAAATTATCTAACACCTAACGGGTTCTTTGGAAGTTCTTTAAATGTTTGTTCAAAGCACAAATTTGGTTATTTCCTATAATGATTTTTGGTTTAGTTCCTCTAGAAGGCAGCTTACCTCCCTGTTCTAGAGTCAGACATATTACAGGTACTGCATCATTATAGTCCTTTAACATGTCAAATAAGACGCAGGAAAAGACAAAACGCAAAGCACACAAGATTTGCATTAGGACTTGCCCCATATTACTACCTTCTTTTCAATTCCCTGTTAAGAAAGCAAGCGCCTACTCTCTGATCTCCTAACCCTGCCATCTCTCTGGGAGGTCTGCGCTATACGCTCAAGCAGACTTTATCTTCTAAAGCCTAACAGAGCCCAAAAGTTGTTCAAAGTGCTACCTTCAACTCAGGCTTCAGATACAAACTGCTTTGACTTCTCTTGCAGTCCCTGGGACCTCTTCAAAGTTGTAAGGTATAGTGAGCACAGTGAAAATGCTTTTTATACATGGAAAAAATAACTTAGTCAGGATCCCCACTCCACCCAAAGCTGCACCTGGTAACCAGAACTCAGTGACATCACCTACTCAAGATAATGAGACACAGGCCTAGAACCCCATGACGACCACTGGACAGTATATAAACAGAGACTAAAAGCCGTGCTCTGCTCTGCACATCTGGAGAGATGTCACTGTGCTCTGCCCTGCAGCTGGAAAGTCTCCCTAGAATCCTGACCCTCAAATCAGAGACTTCTGTTAAAGAGGGGACCTGAGCTTCGGTTAAGATATGTCACATAGTTAGGGAGATAGGCTTAGGGCTGGAGTTAGGAATTTAGAGAATGAATACTATGTGATGACCCTTGGCACAATAAAATATAACTTCTGTTAAAGTAACTACGTGTATCTACCTGCTTGCTTGTGTCATTAGGCCAAAGATGAAAAAGACATCCTTAACTTGGCAAGTAACAAGGACTTCCAATCTGTGAAGTCTTTGATTTCGAGAGAGATGCAAATGTCAAACCTCTGGATAAGTTGTCCACTGGTACCAAGGCGAATACTGAATTTCAAACTGAGCCCTGGTCAGAGCTGAGATGTGTAGGTGGATGGCCTCACACACCGGACCCAGCTGCTGCACACTTCTCCTGTAGTCCAGACTTCGCCCTGATAGGAGGAGAAAATGGTTTAGCTCCACAGCTCTGCCAAGGAATGAAAAACACCTAAATCAGCGAAAACCTTTAATTACAAAATGTCCCCCAAATCAAGCAGCTTATAATTGAACTATGCTAAGTATACATGCAGCTCAGTAGAAATGAACTGTAAACAGTTTTACTACCAGAACAGAATGCGTAGCTGGAGGTTTGGTTGCTCTTGATAAACTATAAAAATACGTAATTTTAGATATAACTCATATTGTCACTTAGGTGCTGTTCTGTGTAACATGGTGAGAGGTGCTACCTCATTTTGTCTTGTCTTTTATCCAGAGAACCCATTCTGTATATATAGCTAGTGACTAGTGGATCCAAGCCCTAAGATACTAGAATAGTCTAGTATCTCTTAGACCCTGCCTTCTTGGCCCTCCTGCTTACATTATGCCCTTAACTAAACCTCTCTTGACTTTTGAATATTTCTCCTCTGATTTACAACCACACTATAACACTCTTCAAGAAGAACAAATGAAGGTTTAACCACACAACAAATTTTTAATGTTACAGTACTAACGGAAGCTTGATGTACAAAGAGAATACAAACCTAATTCTTCATATCTCACACGGTCAGTAATTGCTTTCCATCGTACTTCACCATTTTGAGTTACAATGCTATTGATATCACAAATTTCTTTGAGTTCAAACCCAAGGTTACAAATCAAGTCATGCACTAAAGGAGAAAGGCATGTGGTCATGGAATCCCCTGGTAAAATCTGAAATATAAACCATAAAAGGCACTGTTACATTCAAGTGGAAAGAAAATCCGACCTTAAGAACAGAGTGAACTAAGGCATGACAGCTGTTAATATGCTTTCTGGTTACCATAATAGCTCTATGCGTAGAACAGTGCTTAGACACTTGAGGGTATTTTGTGTATCCCTTTTAAATGTTCATTGTGGAACTGGAATCGTTTCGTTAATCACACTTGCTGACTCTGGAGTTAGGAGGCTTGGTGGGTCACTCCCATTCCTTTATTATACCGCAGTTCCAAAAAATCAGAGATACTTTACAGGGAGTGTGAGAAGAGAAAACCTAGCATCCCTAACCTTGTATGAAACACAACTCGGGCCCAGAAGCACCGAGTTAAGGAAGTAAGAGTGATGGATGCCAGCCCTGAGGTGATTTACCTTTTTCGGTTTTTTCGCAACCCCTCCCCCCCCTCTCATCAAACACAGTGTTCTGTAAATTGACTTCCCCGGTTGCATGTAAGCCCACCCACACTATCGCGTGACAGTATTGCGCTGCGGGCCTGCCAGGACGGGCTCCTGGAACAGCAACTCAGAATAAGGGATGGGACGCAGCGCTCCGCCCTACCTCCATCGCTTCCGGCTCGGGTCGCGGCGCTCTCTGATTACTCACGCGCCCCTCCTTCCCGGCTTCCGGGATGCGGCGCCCTCTGATGACTCACGTGCCTCTCTTCCCCGGCTTCCGGGACGCGGCTGCACGCGGCGTAGGCGCGAGCCCTGTGCTCCGCGGCATCTGAGCAGGGCCGTTGGGCAGTTACACGGCGGAGGGCGGAGGGCGGAGGGCGGAGGCGTCCCGGTGAGCCGATCAAGATGGAGCGGCGAGGCCGAATGGCGAAGACGCCCACCGGCCAAACGCATCAATCCCCGGTGTCTAAGAGAGAAAGGAAGCCTAGCATGTTCGAGAAGGAGTCAGTGAGTGGAGACCGGAGGCCCAAGACAGCCTTCCCACCCTTTAGATGAAGCTTGTTCCCTGTCTGCCCGGAGCCCAGGACGGCTGCCCGCCCTTCTTCCGTTTTTTTGACCAGCGCGAAACTGAGTTTAGGCGGAACAACGTCTATCAGATGTTGAAGGCTCAGGATATTTTGTTGTTAAATCCAAGGATTTTTACACAGGCATCCTCAATTCTTTTCAGACTTGCAAATGTCCAGAATTATCAAGTAGTTGTATTACACCTTACAAATGCAATTTTAGTATATATGTAACTTACCAACCTCTAGTGAGTTTATACCATATGCACATTAATATTTACACAAGCAAGCGCGCGCGCACACACCCCTAGGGGGGAAAAACTGATGTGCTGATCAGTGAAGTGCTTTTAGTTTTAAAGAATATTAGTTTGTTATTTGAAGACTATATAAGGAAAAATTTAAGATAGTTAGTGATTTCTCTGATACCAGTGAAAAAGATCATTTCAGTAGAACACTGGCATTTCTGTATGATTGTCCTTTGAAAACCGTTCGTGCAATCAGGGGTCTATCTATTGAGGCAATGAGGGAAAACATTTTGCACAAGGTTGCAAAATAGTGTTGAGCTTAGGACCTGTGTCTGAGGACACCTAGTGGCTTCTTTCCATACCTACTTCATGTGGCTCATGAGTGATAGGTAGGATGAAGCTAGATATAACAAAACACACGGGTTTTTAGAACTGAACTATTTTGAGATGACCCCAGAGTGATGGCAAGACTTCAGGTTTGAATGTCTTTTTAGTGTCAGTGTTTTACAAAGAAAAGAACAAATAGAAAAGTAAGCATGCTGAGTTCACACACCTAGGAAAAAGAACAATGAGCTATGTCTAATTGCCAAACATAATACTATATTAATATTAATGTTTGGGTTATGAACACTAAAGATTTCTATACTTTGAGACAGACAAGAGTGAATCTAGGAATCTACTGCCCATTTTGAAAGTTGAACGAGCCCGGATTCAACCCGAAAATACACATTTAGTAAAATCTAGAAACAAGGGTACATGGAGCAAGGCATCTTATTTGATTGATCTATATCTATAGATCTATATTTCTTAAAAATCTAGCCTTCTGAAGGTAAAAACTTTGAATATGCCAATAATTAAGAATTTAAAATAGAATCCCACACATGTTTACTAACCCTAACACCAAAAGTTATTTTCAAGTGGCCAGTGATTTCTGTATTTCTGAGAAAATGAAAAATCAAGACACCTGAATCAAATGAGCACCACTTGATTTTACCTACCCTGTATCCATTTATATCCAGTTATTTTTTTTGTCTTCTGTGTGTGTGAGTTTGGGTATGTGTCTATGCAGCATGTAAGTGACATGAGAGTGTGGTTGTGAGCCAGCATGTGGGTGCTGGGAGCCACTGAGTCTCCGAGAGCTGCTGACTCCCGGTGGCCCTCTCTTCTCTCTGGTGGGAATGTTTTCGGAGATGTAGCTCACCTCACATTGGGCAGGGCTTCAGTGGGTTAAGTGACTACTCAGACTTTGTAGGGATAAAACCAAATTAAGTTAATGAACTTAATACACGGTTTGTTATAATGGCAGATGCAAACTGGAGTGTTCTCCTGTCTGCGAGAACTCCGTCTTTCCAGTATAATATGCTTTTGCTTAGCCGGAGTTAGGTCATTGTAACCAAAGATTTCAAAACCTTAAGAACATTATTAAAAATTGGCAACTTTATCAGTCTCTCAAGCATATGTATTTGAAAACCATAAACATTAGCAAATAACATTTTTGCTAAATAATTGGATATCATTGAAATTATGACACGAGTAAACTGTTTATTTAAATTTTGTAAGGAGGCTCCATGTAGATAAATGCCTCTTAGTAGCTAGTTTTGATAACAAATTTGATGTTTTTTTAAAGATTATAAAGGTTTCATATCAACTGAAAGAATAAAGTACTTTTAATAAGTATAATAAATCATGTGACTAGTATACATAAAGAAATGTCAGAAATGCATTTTTAAAAGTAGTAGGTTCATTAAGAGTTAATATGAGGCTCCGTGTGTTCTATTCCCAGAAGAATCATATAACCTTGAAAACACTATTAGTGATAGTGCATTAGTAACTGTATCCCTTGAGTAGACTGTAGTTCAACAGAAGATAGTAGGCACGCCTTAAGAGACAGGTTGAGTTATCTTTCCATACATAAATACAATATCAGAGTATGTGCAGTGAATAGAATTAACATTCACTATCACAGACAGAAGGCTGGCATGAGGGAGGGGAAGTTCTGGAAGGGTATTCTGTCAGTGAAGTGCCTTAACAGTCACGTTATTTAAGTCACTAAAGAAAAAGGAAGGGTAACAAATACCATTCTAAATAATAGATGAAAAGTCACAGATATGAAAATGCCTTTTAAACCAGAGTCGCAGGGAATACCAGGCGTAAGAGACAGAAACTCCTGCCGAGGCATACTTGAAACCAGTGATATAAACGTTTTTAAGGAAACTAACTAGGGAAGAGAAAGTAGGCGTCTCAGAAACAGTCTGAATCAGGGACGTGATCTTTACTGAAAGAAAACTAGATCTAGAATACTATGCCCAGCTAAAATAAAACTAGACCCAGAGTACCACACACAGCTATAATATATGTCAAAAGCAGAACTACAAGCTCTTAATGTAAGGAAGTTGAAATCCTTACATCGTAAATGACAAAAAGTGGCAAACAAAATCAGTTCTTACATTAGAAAAGCGATTATAGGACAGCTTGCTACCATAAAAGTTAGTGATGGTACAGAGACTTAACACACCAAAGCTCAAGCTTTTAGTGATAGGATATGAAAATCTGAAATGTATCTGATGAATTATTAAGAGTTCTTCACTCGCATGTGTATGTGGTATATGTATAATAATATATATTCACATAATATTCATATAGTAAATGTATACATATGTGTATTAAGATTAATATTTAATTTATATATATATGAGTTAAAATTTCCAGAGAAACTTAGTTATTTAGCAGTCTTGCTTTTAGCAAGGAGGGGTGGTGGTGGTGGTGGTGGTGGTGGTGGTGGTGGTGGTGGTGTGTGTGTGCGTATGTGTTTATGGTCTGCAGAAAATCTGCCCTCTTGAGAAATTAGTAAACTAGACTTAAGCTATTGAGATTTGCAAAGCAAAGGTGAACTATTGAAAGTGAACCAACTCCAGCCCTTTCTAGATTTTTCTGTTCTTAAGGAAGAGAGAAGGCGGTGTGGACAAGATACCTGAGAAAAAATTGTGAAGTTCACAGTCCATAAGCACATTTAAGCACATTTAAGCACATTTAAGGCTCATTTAAGACCTAAGACCTAGTCATAGGATTTAGACTACATCCTTTTCTCCTGTGCATTACAACAGCCACATTAACTTGAGGCCTTTTATAGAAGTTCTCACACTATGAATTGGTTTGGTTACCCAGAAAAAAAAAAATTACAAGGCATTGGGCTGGAGAGATGGCCCAGCAGTTAAGAGAACTGACTACTCTTCCAGAGATCTGAAGTGAAGTTCCCAGCAACCACATGGTGGCTCACAACCATCTGGAATGGGATCGGATGCCCTCTTCTGGAGTGTCTGAAGACAGCTACAGTGTACTCACATAGATAAAATATATCTTTCTTTTTTTTTTTTTTTTTTTTTTTAAATCGCAAGGCATACTGGATGGAGAACACCACAAAGACAGTAAGCACTAGGTCCACACACGAGAGGAATAAAGGTATCAATAGAAATATTCACAACTTTAAAAAGCACAGGCTGAAAAGGGAAGAATGTTTAAAATTTTTGAGGCAGTTATAGAAGTTGTAAATTGGGCTGGAGAGATGGCTCAGTGGTAAGAGTGCCAACTGCTCTTCCAGAGGTCCTGAGTTCAATTCCCAGCAACCACATGGTGGCTCACAACCATCTGTTGAGATCTGATGCCCTCTTCTGGTGTGTCTGAAGAGAGCAATGGTGTACTCATATACAAAAATAAATAAATCTTAAAAAAATAAAAATAAAAGAAGTTGTAGATTATTCATAATAGAAATTCCAGACAGAAAATAGAATATAAGGAATATAAGTCCAGTAAATTAAAATAACTCAGAGGCCACCACAGTGCCAGGAAGGTCAGAGAACACAGCAGAAAAACATGCCCAAACAAAATCTATATGTAGGCATATATTCTCAAACTACTACTCAAAAATTAAAGATGAAGAAAAGTCTGAAAAGAAGCCAGAAGAGAAACATACTAACTATAAGAATTACATTCATTCTCAGATATGAAAAACAGAAGTAAAAGTATTCAGAGAAGAAATGTGACAACCTAGGATTGTTTTTTTTTTTTTAAATTAGATATTTTATTTACATTTCAAATGTTATCCCCTTTCCTGGTTTCCCCTCCGAAAACCCTCTATCCCCTCCTCCTTCCCCCACCCACCCACTCCTACTTCCTGGCCCTGGCATTCCCCTACACTAGGACTTAGAGCCTTCACAGAACCAAGGGCCTCTTCTCCCATTGATGACTGACTAGGCCATCCTCTGCTACATATGCAGTTAGAGCCGTGGGTCCCACCATGTGCATTCTTTGTACTACCTAGGATTTTATACCCTGCAAAACTAAAATGAAATGAGAAAGGATTTTTGGACAAAATAACGAAAGAAATTTATCTCCAATAAACCTGCCTTATGCAAAATGGTAACAGAAAAAATAAAAAGGAAATCAGAAATTTGAATATAGCTAAGAGTATTAGAGTAAATGAAGATTAATTAAAAACTTTTAATGTTCCTCTTTTTCCTCTAACAGCTGTTCTGAACTTGTTGGAGGTTGCATATCAGATACTTACATTATGATTCATAACAGCGGCAAAATTAGTTATGAGGTAGCAATGAACGAGTTTTACAGATGAGGGTCACTGTAACATGAAGAGCTGTGTTAAAGGGTTGAGAACCACTGCTGTAACAGATAATGGTTTGTTAAAAAAAGATAACAGGAAATATATATAAAATTATGTTTGCACATGAATACTTGTTAATGTACCCAGAGGTGAGATGAATGGCTGTGTAAGAGAAGGAGAGGGAGGGAAGAACTTGAGTCATTTTAACCTTGCAGTTGAAGTGTCAGTTGACTTGCCTTGCCTGCACATGCCAAAGTCTACAGCTAAGAGAGGAGGCCAGGGAAGAGAGACACATGTGTTAAAGAATTAGAGGAGTCATGTTAGATTCTCAAAGCACAACAGAAAAGAATGGAGGACCAGAAGAACAAGGGCATCTCATAGAGCAGAGTAGCATATGGGATCGATACTCATCCAGGTGTATCCTAGCGATCACTGAATGTCAGCAGTCCAAGTACAGCAATTTAAACACAGTTGTCAGAATGGATTAAAATAAGACTCAACTGTGTTTATAGTAAACGCACTTAAAATACACATACATAAAAGGAGACAGGTGAAGAAAGATACACTAATATCAGAATTAACTGAGTAGCTATAGACTTCAGACAAAGCAAAAACCAAAGCAAATAAAGTTATCAGCAAAAAATGGGTCACTGTTTATCAAGAATGGGGCCAGTTGCCTAGGATACATTAATTCTTGCAAATATGCAGCTGATAGAGCATCAATGTGTCTATGAGAGGAAAATGTATAGGTTTAAAGGAGAAATACACTAATCTAGCATTATAGTAGGAAATTTGAACAATAAGTCTGTCAAAATAATGGACAGTGCTGGATTTGTCTTTTATAGATCATCTGCCTACCATGGGTGAGGCCCTGGGTTTGATCTTCAGCCCTCGAATTTTAATAAATTTTATTATTAAAAACTTACAAATAAAAAAATTGTGTGCTGAAATAAACTAAATCCCAAATCTATACATCTCAGTGAACTGCTCTTCAGTTAGGCTAGCACATAAATAGATATGAACACACAAATTTGAACGTGTATGTTTATGTGTGTCTTAGTTACTTTAATACCACAGCATACACAATCAACTGCTGGTAAATAAATAAATAAACCAAAAAGTAAAATTAATTGCCCTAATGAATATTAAAGCAAAAAACTAAACATGTTAAAAAAAAATCCTAGCATGCTGTTTTCAATTCTAAGAATTCTACGCCATGCCTAAGTTTTCCGGAATGCAACGATAAGTCATTAAAAGCCTCCCAGTGTAGTGCACTACATAACACGAAGCAATATGATATATAGTCATATGCAACTAATGAGAAAACTTGTTATCCGTCAAATTTTACCCTTTCACAATAAGAATACTGAACAAAACAATAACAGGAATTATCACAACATTAAAAGGCCATATATTAAAAACCCATAGCTAAAGCCATATTCAGTAGTAGAATTTGTCCTCTAATATCGGAAGTAGGGCAAACATGTCCCTTCACTCCTTCTAGCCAAGCAATTAGATACAGGAAAGAAATGCCTGGTTATTATGAAAATGAATCTTGCCACTTTAAATGAGAGGCTGAAAGTTAATCCAGGAACTGCTGTAGTGTGGTATTCAGCCTTTTGAAACCGCTATGTGACATTGTCATCTACAATGTGCTGGGTTGTATTCACAGCACTCATAGATAGCCTGGAGCATGAGCCCACCAGTCAGCCACAGGTTGGACACACCTCTAGGGCTCTAAGTAACTATTGTAATACAAATTGTATATTTTAGAAGGAAATATCATGTTAAAAAATCACATGTCAAAAATCATGGACTGATATATATGTGTGTGTGTGTGTGTGTATGTACACGTACATATATCTGCTTTTGTTATCTTTTCAAGTGAAGATTTATAAATGTGGGCTGGCGAGATGACTCAGTGGTTAAGAGCACCGACTGTTCTTCCAAAGGTCCTGAATTCAAATCCCAGCAACTACATGGTGGCTCACGACCATCCGTAATGAGATCTGACACCCTCTTCTGGTGCATCTGAAGACAGCTACAGTGTACTTAATAATAAATAAATAAATAAATAAATAAATAAATAAATAAATAAATATTTATAAATGTGTAACCCAAAGATACTACTTTTTAAAATAACTATATGTGAAATAAATTTATGTATAATATTTTAATGATTGTAGGCAGGAAGGAAGCACAAAAAGTTGTTTTATCTTTATCCCTCAGCCATTCTGCAGGCTACTCTTGTTTCTGGTTCTTTTCGATATTTTGTGGGTAGTCTAAATACATGCGTCCAAGTTTGTATATCTGTGTGGTGTATGTCTTAGTTGCTGTTCCTATTGTGTGATAAAATATCCTTAGAAAAGTAACTTAATAGAGCAAGTCTCTTTTAGAATCGTGGTCCCAGGCCACTAATACAGAGAAGGCATGGCAACAGGAGTGAGAGGTGTCTGATCACCTTGGAGCCACACTCAGGAGGCAGAGGGCAGTGATTACTGGTGCACATCACTGTCTCCTTCCTAGGGAGTGGTGCCACCCACGGTGGGTAGGTCTTCTCACTTTAGTTAACCAAATCAGTGTCATCCTCAATCGGCAAGCCCGAATGCCTCTCTTTAGGTGGTTATTTAGTCTCAAACTGACAATGGAAACTGTTATGCTGTGTCTACACAAAGCATAGGCTCCCTCAAGTTGAAAGCTAACAATCTGGGATTTATGGACTGTGTAGAAGTGGCTGCCTAAAAGATTTCAGGTTTCCTGGCTCTGTCTCCACTGATGGATATTCTTAAATTCTAAAATGCAGTCTCTCTCCCTTCCTCTTTCAGTATGCACAGATCTTAAGAGAAAGACTGAGAGAGTCTTTTCATGATGTTCAGTACGTGGAACCTCCGTTTGATGACTCAATTGCTGATGTAGGCAAAGAATGGAAAAGTGCCCTGGCAAAATTAAAGTTTGCTAATTCATACAGAATGGAGCCACTGAAGAAATTTCAAGCACATTTGGTAGAAACTAAAATCCAGCAGATATTAAAGGTAATTAGGGACCAGGGATATAGCTCAGTGGTAGACACAAAGTGTGTATGTGTGTGTGTGTGTGTGTGTGTGTGTGTGTGTGTGTGTCCATTCACTATAGAGACTGCCTGTGAAAATATGGAGACTAAATGGTCCTATAATCTTCTTAGTGTTTGTTAAACTCAGTCTGAATCTAAGGAGAAAGACAGCCAGTCTCTTGTAAACTAAATTCTGGTATGGGTTAGATATTTGATGCACTGCATGTAGGACAGGAAACATGCACTGGTGGCTTTGCTAGTGGAAAGCAAACTGGTTTTAGTGGTATGGGGAAAAGGCATTTCTTCCAGGTCAGTAACTGCATGGGTGGTACCAAAAGATGGTGTGCTTACGCAGTGAAACCATGTCCCACACAACAGCTTCAGCTGCAGATGCTGCCTGGCTAAGCTTCCAACCCTTCACCTGGGTCTGTCTCTTCTGAACAGGCCAAATAGATGCATTGAAAAAGGCTGTGCTAAAAATCACAGTGGCAGTGATTTGTACTAATGCTAATTCTAAATGTGTCCACTGGAGGTTATCTTCAATAAAAACACTTGCTTTCATAGGTCAAGGAATCAAGGTGGACATTCTTCCAGATGCTAAGTATGTCTGTTCTAATCATGCCTTTTTATACCTGGCTCAGGGTGGCTTTGGAGAACCTGATGTTTGCTATGTGAAATCAGACTTGTGTTCACATTCCATTGATCTACCAATGGATCCCATTAAAAAAAACCAAGGTGTGGAAAGGCAGAGTCAAGCTACTGTGTACTAGTGGGATCTGGATTAGAAAAATCAGAAAGTCTGATTAAAGTTGTGTGGGCTGAGGGGGCAATCCTAGAAAGCTCTGTGCCTGGGAACACAAGGCCACTTGAAGAAGTGCTGTGTTCTGCCTCCTTTTCCATCTCTGACAGTAGTCTTCCTTTCTCCTGGTACTGGAAAGGAACTTTGTTGTGAGAGTTTAGTTCCTGCTTTCAGGAAAAATAAGGAAGGCCAGGCTACAGCACCCACAATTTTTCAAGTAATTTTTGGGTCAAAATAATATGAGAAGGAAACTTATTTTAAGGTAGCATACTCTGAACCTCTCTACCACCTCCCATCCCTCCATAGCTAACTGTATATTAAAAACTAAGTGATATTTGGCAAACCTATTATAACTTAAAGTTTGGGGAAAGAATTTTGAGCAACACAAATAGCATATGTGATCTAAGAGTGTATATTTTTGTTCTCCTACTTGACCCTATCCCATAAACGAAATTAAACAAAATTGAATACATAGCCTGGGTACAAACCACATTTACAGAGGTCATCCCAGGGACCTTAGGCCAAAGTGAGGTCAGCATATGGAGCTGGAGAGACTCAACAAGCCATGGTGCTGGGACTACTCTCAGAAAAGACTGCCCTTGAACCTGAGTTAGAGTCAAAAGCAAGTAGACGATGCTGAGTATTGGGAAGAGAGATCCAAGCCCCAGTGCAGGCCTCCAGCCAGCTGTGCATATGGAAGGACCGGGTCAGCGAGCCAATAGCAGTAGTTGCAGAGAGAAGAGAAGAAAGGGGCAGAAGGAGCAGGCCAGGAGGATGGAGGAAAGACATCTACTTGACTTTTTGTTCCTGTGAGTCGGAGTGATAGGAGTCTGCCTGTTATCACCAGAACTCAGTGTAGAGTCCTGGGTGCACTCCAGAAAGGCAGTTAATTAAAAGCTTTGTTATCGATCAGCTTCACTCTCGTTTTGTAAGAAAGGCCCCTGGAATGAAGAGATTGCTCAGCAGTTATGAGCACTGGCTACTTTTCCAGAGAACCCACGTGGTGGCTTACAACCATTTATAACTCTAGTTCTGTGACATACAGCTCCCTCTCTGGCCTCCATTGGCACTAGGCACACATGTGGTGCACAGGCACATATGAGACAAAACAATCATGCATTTAAAGTAAATCTGAATTTTTATTTTTAAAAAAAGAAAGGATCCTGCTTTGTGGTCTGTGAGCTACATCTCCTTGTCATAGATGTTGGCTTGGTGGTAGATATGGTAAGTCAGAGTTGTCATAGGGAGTAAGAGAGAGAAATAAGTTCTGACCCAGAGAACATAGCAGTGACACAAACCAACTCTGGGCCCAGAAATAACAGGCATTTGGAAAGCGCAATCCAAATTTTTATGTACACATAAACACAAAATGTATCCTTCCTTTACTATGGATTTCCAGAAACTCTTTGAAAGTCTCTTGTCTCCTTAGTGAGAATGGAAACTGGGTTATTTACAACAAGTTGACAGAGCAGCCTTCAAAGCAGAAACTTACAGCTCCGCTGTTGAACATGAAGGGCAGTTGAACTTAGTATTTTTGGGACAGGGTCTCACTATTGTAGCTTTGGTTGGCCCGGAACTCACTGTATAGGATAGGATGGCCTAGAACTTATAAAGAGCCACTTGCCTTCTGAGTGCTGGAATTATAGGCATGTGACACCAGACCTGGCTTTGACAACTGAACATAATTTCAAAAGCAATTTTTCCAAAATTGTTATTAAAAATAAATTGGTAAGTATAAACATATGGTCATCTTCAGGAACTTGTGTATTTTAAAACAGTTGTATGTATTATTTAGATACATGCTTTGTATTTATATAAAAACATTTGGTTTGAGAATTGAAACATCTCTCTTAATTTTTTTTAAAGGACAGTCTTAAAGATGTCAAATATGATGACAAAGCCCCTCATTTGTCACTTGAATTGGCAGATCGAATATTGGCAGCAGTCAAAGAATTTGCATACCATCGTTATAAATTCATTATACAAGTATTATTTATTCAAAAGACTGGTCAAGCAATAAATGTAAGTGCCCCGACGACCCAACATCTGTTCCTTTGAGCTGTGAAGTGTCCCCAGGGATGGATCCTGAAGGAACTTGGATGCACAGATCATTTTGTTTAAAAGACTTTTTGTTTTCATTACAAATTATCTGAAAAGTACTTACCTAGGAATACATTTTTGCTATCAATAATTGGCTAGATTATATAGCTTGTTTCTTGGTCATACCAATTTTGGTAGCTTAAGTATCATTGAAATAAACTAACCAGTAAGCCTGGTGGTACACGCCTTTGATCCCAGGACTTGGGAGGCAGAGGCAGGTGGATCTTTGTGAGTTCAGGGCCATCCTACTCAACATATTGAGTTCCAGGATTGCAGAGCTACATAGAGAGACCCTATCTTGAAAAGATCAAAAGAAATAAATATTAGTTAACCAGTACGTTTCATTTAGGCATATTAGGCAATGAAGAATGTTTATAATTTAATATTGGTATTAATGTGTGATTTTTTAGGGTTGAACCAGAAAGGAAAGTTATGGTTTAACAATAGTATATTTATGTGTTAAGTTGACAAGGGTCAATTGTGCTGGCTAGTTTTTTTTTGTTTGTTTGTTTGTTTGTTTTTTTTAGATTTAATTTTATTTATTTAATGTATAAGTGCTCTATCTGCATGTACACCTGCATGCCAGAAGAGGGCATCAGATCCCATTATAGATGCTTGTGAGCCACCATGTAGTTGCTGGGAGTTGAACTCAGGACCTCTGGAAGACCCGGCAGTGCTCTTAACCACTGAGCAATCTCTCCAACCTGTGCTGGCTAGTTTTATATCAACTTGACACACGGTAGAGTCATATGAAAAGAGGGGGCCTCAACTGAAAAGTTGCCTCCATAAGACTGGACTGTAGACAAGCCTGTAGGGCACTTTCTTAATTAGTGATTAACTCGGGAGACTCCAGCCCATTGTGGATGGTGCCATTCCTGGACTGGTGGTTCCTGGGTGCTGATCAGGCTGGTAAGCATTGCCCCCATGGCCTCTGTGTCAGGCCCTGCCTCCAGGTTCCTGTTTAGTTTGCTTTCTTGCTGCAGTTTCTCTGAGTGGACCTGTGATTCAGGATGTGCAAGCCAAACAAACCCTGTCCTCTTCAAGTCGCTTTTGGTCATGAAGTTTCATCACAACAATAGTAACCCTGACTGTGATAGACAGGCAGATGGGTGCTGAGCTCAGAGTTACAGACAGAGGAGGTCCTACGTCCATGCGGAACTGCAGCACATGAAATCCATGCACTGAAGAGTAGGAAAGTTACAGGTGGTGTTACTATGACTAAATAGCAGGGCTCATGCTATTCAGGCAGAGACATGAATAGACAGGAATTGAATCTTTAAGTTGCACTTTATTCAGAGAAGACAACAGGCTAACCCCTATAGGCCACCTTCCACCTCAGACAGCAGATTACATGTAGAAAGGGGCAGGAAATAAGCCTATCAGTCACTCCAGAATTCAGTCTTGCCTCAAATCACATTTCTGACACGTGTAATGGCTATGTCTCTGCTATGAACCTAATATGCCTCTGGGTGCTTCTAAGCTGGGTTGGGGAATGGTTAACTCACAAGAAACCATTCATTAAGAGTGATACATATGAAACTTAATAAGCATATTTCTTTTTATAATAGGGAGTAAAAAAACTGTTATGCTGGGCAGTGGTGGCGCACACCTTTAAATCCAGCACTTGGGAAGTAGAGGCAGGTGGATTTCTGAGTTCAAGGCCAGCCTGGTCTACAAAGTGAGTTCCAGGACAGCCAGGGCTACCCAGAGAAACCCTGTCTCGAAAACCAACCAACCAAACAAACAAACAAAAAACCTGTTCTAATACAGAATATAACAATGCTCTTATGTATTTATCCTATTTGACATCAGTAAGTTCTCTGTAGAAAAGATAAAGTAGGGGTGATATGCCAGAGCCGCTGCTTGGGACTCCCCAGAAAAGGGAAGGCTGGCCGATGGCCTATAAAGGAACAGGCTGTACCAAGCCAGAAAGAGCATTTTAGCAGAGGTCTAAGGCAAGGCTGGGCTTAGTAGGATGGGAGAATATACATACATGTGCTATATATAGTGCTAGTGTGACTGAATAATGAGCTGTCTGGAAGTGAGTTTCTCAGACGGCAGCATTTCGGTCACCATTCTGTGAGGCTGCTCGGCCTGTCACCACCTGTGTCATCTGGAAGGAAGGCTCACTGGTGTGCTGCAACTGCTCTAACTCAGCTGGTCCTGAACATTTCAGACAACCTGCCCCTTGCCTGACAGCAGTGCTGGCTGCCATTGGGCTTCCCCACATTCTAGCCGTCCTCCTGTACAGCATTCCAACAAAAGCGAGGCCAGACTACAGGACTTTTGACACTCGCTTAAGCTGTACAGTGTCACATTCTGTTGCCTAGAGCAAATCAGAAGGCCACCTCATTCAAGGGGTGAGGAAATAGTCTCTCAGGAGGAACCACAAGGAACCTCAGGTCAGTTTGAATCCATCACAGATATAGCACAGCTTGTCTTGTCTTTGCAGGCATCACAAATAAGTCATGGCCTATTTGTATAACTGGCACTGTTGCTGCCAGACAAGGCCCTCCTATCAAGGCTTTTGGCTGAAGATTTTTAAATGTGGCAAGAAGGATCCCTTATCATGGTCTGGAGCACAGTACACTGGCTTCATAGGCCCCATCACAGAGCCCTCTGTTCCTGCCTAGAACTCAGTAGAAGGCATCTACCAGCCTCCAGAAAATAAGGAAGGCAATTAGTAGCCTGATTCTCCATGACATGGAAAATTAGGCTTATCTTATAAAAATACTTAACCTTTTAAACATGGATGTGTGTTTGGAAGCATGGGGTTATGCTCAAGAATTCAGGTACCTGAATTGGCGAGAGTGATGGATTCCCCGGGAGCTGGAGTTACAGGTAATGTAAGCCATCTAATGTGGGTACAGGGAATTGTGTCTTGTGGAAACACTGCACACTCTTAACTGCTGAGCTATCTCTATGTAGTGCTAGGATGGAACACAGGAATTTGAGCTGGTGTGTTATCACTTAAGTTACCCGACTCAGCCTAACAAATTATTTCTTAAATAAAACTTTCTGAGAAACTGACACACACTATTTTAAAAAGCCAAGCTACTGTAATTTAAGTTACTTAACACATTCCATCTGAGTCTTTTCAATTTTGTCTCACAGATTGCCAGCAGATGGATCTGGGATGTGGCATGGGACAACTGGGTAGAAGCTAAACATGAAACAGAGTCTTACGTGGTATTGGCCTTGGTGTTTGCTCTCTATTGTGAATAGCTCAGGACCAGCATTTTCACCCCCCATCCTTCAAAATAAATGATATATACAGATCTGTGAGCCTCGTGTTACCTTACACATGCGAAAGCCAGTTATACTTACTTGTTAATATATGTTACCTCAGAGCAGTAGAAAAGGTAGGTATGAATTCTTACATATTCCAACACAGAAGTATAATTATTCTTAGGTTTAAGAAAATTAGGATAGCCAGGCATGGTGGCATGTGCCTTTTTAATCTCAGCATTTGGGAGGTACAGGGGGATGGATCTCTGAGTTCCAGGCCAGCCTGGTCTACATAGTCAGCTCCAGGATAGACAAGTCTGAGAGTGTGTCTCAGAAATAAGTAAAATAAATTTAGGGCTTGCCATAGGAAATTAAGTGGAAGTCTCAAATAATGTAAATACAAGATACATTTTGGAAAACTTACAAGGGCAGATGCATTTTGGATAGTGTTTTAATATTTTGTGTTCGTTCTTTTGAAAGGACTCCCTAAGCTTAAAGCAAAAATGATAAAGTACTAGTGTTTTCTTATCTAGATCCCTCCTCCTCTAAAGCTTAGATTTAAGCCAGTCTTAACTCTACATCCTTGTCCTCAGTTTGTGTCACATTGTTTCCAGTCTTTAACTCTTAACTTTTCATTTGCCCTGTTCTCAAGCCAAACTAGAATAAAGGATAAACCTGAACATACTTCCTGTTTTCCAAATTGTTATCCCTTTTCTGTCTTGAAACAGGCGGTACTTAATCTCAGTTGTATACTTGATGAGAATCTAGAATCATCTGTAATACCTGTGAGGGGTTATCTAGGTTCGTTTAGTCTTTGGACATGCTTGTGGAATAGCTTGATTAGATTGAGGTGGCAAGACAAGACCACTGTGCGTAGCACCAGAGCCTGGTATAGGATCCTGGACCACACAGAAAGGAAAGATTGAGTTGAGAGCATTCTCTTTGCACTCTGGGTGGTGATGTGACCCCTGGACTGTATGTACACTTGAACGGAGCCAGAGAAACTCTTTCTCCCATAGGTTGCTTGGTCAGAGTACTTTTTTACATCAGGGAAAGAACTAGACAAATCCCAGGTTCCACATTATATATACTATATTTGTCTCTCGTCTCTCTCTTTCTTTTTTCTTTTTCTTTTCCTTCTTTTTGTTTTGTTTTGTTTTGTTTTGTTTTGTTTTGTTTTGTTTTGTTTGTTTTTCGAGACAGGGTTTCTCTGTATAGCCCTGGCTGTCCTGGAACTCACTTTGTTGACCAGGTTGGCCTCGAATTCAGAAATCCACCTGCCTCTGCCTCCCGAGTGCTGGGATTAAAGGCATGTGCCACCACGCCCGGCCCCCTCTCTCATTTCTTAACTTTCAAATTTTATAACATTAAAATCTTTTTGTTTTTTAATTGCAAGTATGCTCTTTCCCACCTACGATGCCCTTAAGTTCAGTTATATATATTTGTGTATCACTTTATCTTGAAGCTGCAGACATCCTGCTCTATGGCAGGCACTCCCTTCACCTCTACATTATTTGTCGGCTCTATACTTCATGTGGATACACTATATATATTTCAAAGGAGGAGAGAAGTGCTGGGCTTACTTTCTGGAGCTAGAAGCTGTGGCTGTGAAAGGGAACTCGAATTCTAAAATCCAAGAGCTAGATCACCACCACCTTTTCTGGTTTGGTCCCCTACATTCTTGGAAGTGTTGTGGGGAGTGGAGGGGATGGGGGGTGGGGGATGTAGGCCTGCCTCTCTGCCCCTTGCCTTTGTCCATTGGACCTGTTGTCTTCCTGGTGCTCTTTTCAAAGGGTGGGGTACGGCCTTTCCTGTGGCGAAGTCTAAGCACTAACATCAATATAAATCCTGTCCAAACACCATTGGACAATTGGCTTCCATTTCCAGGAATTCCCAATCCTGTGTCCTGCAGGTGACTGTGCTGACTCTTGTCATATGATTTTGGGAACCTTCCCTATGTTCTCCTTGCCTGACTGGGTTCCGTTCAACCTGAGTGCTGCTGTGACTTTTCCCGTGGCCATGGGGGCCACTACGCCAAGGTCACAGGAGAAGCAGTTGTAGAACAAATGAGCCAAGAGCGCCTTGGGGATCCTGGGGTGTGTGGAGTGAAGATGGAGAGGTGGGGTGGAGAAGTCAGAAAGGACTCAGGAGAAGGGGATCTCAAAGAGGGAGGAGGCGGAGCTCCTGGGGTGGTTGACCCTAAGGGCTGCGAGAGAGGAGGAAGTGGGCTGAGGACACTAATCCTTCATTTACAGAAGGGAGCGAGGACCCTGGTGGAGAAGGGGAGGTCGCCGCGGCTGTGGAGACCCCGGGCTGAGAGGAGGGGCTGGGGACCGGTAGGGGTGGGGTTGGTGGGAGGATACCGCGCGGTAGGGACCCTCAGCTAAGGTGCTGATGATCGGGAGTGGGGAGGACACGGCGGCGTGGTGGCGACCCCGGGCTGAGGGGAGGAGCTGGGTACGGGGGAGGGATTGGAGAACAAGCGTGGTGAAGACACATCTTTGAGGGGAGGGGCTAGGGACCCAGGTGGGGACAAGGCAGGCACCGCCGACTGAGGACCCCCGGCTGACGCGCAGCGGAGGAGGGGAGGGGGCGGGACCGCGGCGGGGCGGGGCGGCGCGGAGCCGCGGCTGACGCGGAGGGCCGGGCCGGGGGCGCAGGGAAGGGGCGGCAGCGAGCTCGCCAGGCGGCCAGGAACCCGGGTGGGGCCGGGACCGAGGCGGTGGCTGGCCAGCGGAGCTCAGGCCGGGCGCGGCGCGCCGGGTGAAGGCGGCAAGGCGGCAAGGCCCCGGCCGAGGCCGGCGGAGCCGCGCAGCTGCGGCCGGCTGACGTGAGCGGCGTGCGGGTCCCGGCCGGCAGCGCGCTGGCGGCCATGGCGGTGGCGCTGGCGGGCCGCGGGGCGCGCGGCGGCAGGGGCCGGCCCCCGGGCGGGCGGGCGGAGGGGGCGGGGCCGGGGCGCCGGGCGGCCCGCGCGACAGCGGCGGCGAAGACGACGGAGACGGGGGGCGCTGGGGCTGATGACAGCGGCCGGGCCCGGGGCGGCGCCGTCCCCGCGGCGGTGCGACAGCGACCCGGCCTCCCCCGGAGCGCAGTCCCCAAAGGTGAGCGGAGCGCGCTGCCCAACGGGCAGCGGCCCAGGCCGGGCTCGGGAGAGAAGAGGAGACGGGGCGGCGGGTCCTGGAGCAACGAGTGCGGCGGACAGTGGGCGCGGACGTCGGGGAGACCTGCGCGGCGGGGTGGGAAGTTGTCCGGGAATAGCTGGGACCGGGGGACTCGGGAAGAGTGCTTGAGACGAAGCGCCCCCAGCCTGGGAAAGTCGGAAAAGTTGGCGGCCTTGGGGATCTCAGTCGGGGAGACGCTGAGCGGGACGTGCGCTCGGGGTCCCGAGTTGGCAGAACGTGGATTCACACCCACGTTCCTGGCCGCAGGCAGCTGCAGGGCCGGACTGAGAACTTCTGGCTTCGGCGGCAGCAGCATGCACTGGCCAAGGTGAGGCACCACATGGGAAACCGTGGCCCAGGGGGGAACACCCATGCAGAGGTTTCCCTGGGATGCCCACCCCACCACCACCACCACCACGCATTTCACCGCTGGTACACGGATGGCAGTAGCCTCGCGGTTGAAAGACTGAGATGGCCAATGTAATAGCCAAGAAGATCCTAGAAGAAATCTTCCCGAGGTTTGGGATATCCAAGGCAATCAGGTCCAATAATGGACCTGCCTTTGTTGCCCAGGTAAATCAGGGACTGGCCAAGATATTAGAGATTGATTAGAAGTTACATTGTGCATACAAGCTCCAAAGCTCAGGACAGGTAGAAAAGATGAATAGAATTCTAAAAGAGACTGGTGTAGACTTGGTGCTCCTTCCCCATGCCCATCACTGTCTTAAATGATGTGCTTAAACCTACATGTTGTTGTAATAATAATCTGTATGCTAAGTTAAAAGGCTTGCAGGTGGTGCAGAAAAAAGTCTGGTCACAACTGGCTACAGCGAATGAGCCGGGTACCCCAAAGACATCTCACCAGTTCCAGCCAGAGATCTGATCTACATACACCTACATCATGCCCAGACCCTCAAGCCTCACTAGAAGGGCCCTGCCTAGTTCTGTTTACTATCCCTTCTTATTCTGTTTTTGTTTTTAACCTTTGGCCCATGTTATGATATCTATTCTCCACGTAGACATATAGACTTCTAAAATTCTTAGATTAGAATTACTTAGTACAAGAAGAGGGGAATGAAAGAAAATAAAACTTGAGACCTGTGATTCATGTAATTTATGTCAAATAGCCCAAAGAGTTGTTTGTGAGCTTTGAAACCTAGGGCTGAGAACATAGCAGAACATGCCCGGGCAGGCCCGTCGTTAAGACATTCCTGAGGCTGCTTGGCCATACCTGTCTGGGCTGGCCCCGCGCCTCCCTATCTCCCCCCCTTCTGACCTAAGTTAAGTACAGTCTGCTGGTGTTTAAATGGACCAATCATGTGAAACCGCGCCAATTCCTCCCCCAGCCCCAGCCCCTTTTCTTTAAAAACCCCTAGTTTCCAAGCCTTGTGGTCGAAACCACTGTCTCCTGTGTGAGATACATTTCGACCCAGAGCTCCGCCATTAAACTACCTCATGTTTTTACATCAAGGCATTCTGTTCTGTTCGTGATTCTTGGGTGCACACCGAATTGGGAATTGAGTGGGGTTTCCCCACTAGGTTCTTTTAACTGTCATGCATCTAAACTGAAAACAAAAGTCCCACCTACACTACTACAGCTGAAGCTATTTACTTTAAAACAACAAAATCATTAGTTTCAAAACTATAACTATCCTGCTCCATCAGTTTAGCAGGCACTGTGGGCGTCTCCCACACTTGGCCAACCATGTTGCGTAACTTACTCTTTGGTTTTTAACACTGACACTGCTATTAAGAACAGAGCCAAAAAGGCATTTCAAAGACAAATTATTTCAGCTTCAGAACCCAGACTTTTAGAGAATGTACACATGCATATATTCTGACAGGGTACTGTAACTCAAATTAAGATAAATCAAATTTGAGAAATAAGACATGCTCTTCCCTTGCTGGTGGTAGTACATTCCGCCAGCCACCCTCCTCCCTCCCTCTGTGGTACCTTCAGTTCTGACACTGTCCCCTTCTCAGTGAATCTGAGCAGCAGCACCAGGGAGAATGTGAGCAGCTGGCCTGCGGCCTCTTCTGGAAATTCACGTATGTTGATCTCCCCATGGCTTAAATGATCCCGGATACGAGGACCCTCCTGATAGTTCAGGAAATCCCACAAGAATTCCTTTTAGAATTGACAGAGAAACATTCTGTCAGTGTTCTGGGCAGATGAAGAGTGAATGGCAGGGTTTCCTGGCAGTTCTTGGCTTGCTTATAAACTGATGGGAAATGCAAGTCTCAAAGAGGGCACTCACCCCATCCTGCAGCTGGAACTGTAGTGGGGAGCCCTTGTTCAGTACAGCCTGCCTGTGGGGGGTGGAGGGGAGGGAGCACCAACCACCAAGGGAAGGGAAACAAACTTCCCTAAAGAAGCCTAAGTCACTGCTCTTGCTGGGAGGAGCATAACCAAGCAGCTGTCCCTTGGCCACTGTTTCCCTGCATTCACCATGGACTACTCCTGCATCTTAAGCCAGCAAATATGGCTGCTCCCTCTTCTAACACTACATGGCCCAAGCCTGCCTCTGCCAGACTATGGGGGCGGGGTGGGGGTGGGGAGTCAGAAAAGCACTCATGTGGACTGACTGCCAACAGAGGAAGAGTCCAGGGTGTTGTGGATAGCACTGGAGCTAATTATATTTGATGTTAATTCTGCTCTAAGAGTGACTTCGAACAAGGAATGAGTCAGCACTCAGGTGATTTCCTGTAAAGCTGCTCCCCACCTTAATTTGTAAAATAAAGGAGAGCTGATGATTGGGCAAATAAAGGGAAGGTGGAGGGGAAAGGGGTGGTGGGGAGAAGGAGATTTGAGAGAGGCAACTCAGGGGAGGAGGAGGAAGAAGAAGAAAAAAAGCAGAGCAGAAGCACATAGCCTGGAGAAATGGCAAGTTCTAAGGGGTCTCATAAGATGTGGAAGATGGTAGTGTAGTGTTAGATCTGCCCAATCTAGGCGCACAGCATGTATTCATATTAATTGTGTTGTTGTGTTTTCATTGCCGGGGCATATTTGCGATGGAGACTTAGCACAACACCAGGGGATTCAGGATCAAAAAAAAAAAAAAAAATCAGCTAGATTAGTCATCTTACTGTCTGAGGGCAGGAAGGGTGTCAAAAATCACATAAGGAATGAATGGGGCATATAATCCAGCTCTTCTCTCAGTAAGGCAGACAGAAAGTATCTACTGTAGTCTACAGAGAAGTCACTGTAGTATTCTTACAAAATATAAAATGCTGATTGAAAAAAGGGCCAAAACATTAATTGTATCATCCAACACTTAAACTTTTTTTTTTTTTTTTTTTGGTTTTTCGAGACAGGGTTTCTCTGTGTAGCCCTGGCTGTCCTGGCACTCACTTTGTAGACCAGGCTGGCCTCAAACTCAGAAATCCTCCTTCCTCTGCCTCCCAAGTGCTGGGATTAAAGGCATGGGCCACCACCACCCGGCCCAACACTTAATCTTAAAGATATCTGACTGTTGCTAAGTTTTACAAACAAATATATAATCCTTTCTTTAGTAAAAATACATAGAATCAATAAAAAAAAAGTATTTAGAAAGAGGGCAGCCAAATCATCAGGCACTCAGAAGCACAGAAGTGGCTGCAGTCGCTTCTGGTGGTGTCTGTGACAGGCCAAGCAGGCCGGCTCCTGAGCACACCACAAATGATGTTCATAACCAGAAAGACGCGAGACTGGGGATACATGGGCTTTACCATGGCAGGCTCTCCAAGGAAACAAGGAAGCTGGTTCATGCTACCATCACTCATGTGTTTTGCCAGTATCTAGAACACCAAACATAGATGAGTCAATAAGCTGTTAAGCTGACACATGTACAAGAGTCATGTACGTACACGTACAGAGACACTAATCTGTACACATACAATTACAACATTTGTATTTCCAAAGTTGTTGCCCTGGCTAAAAATAGTTGTTCACAGCAGTGGTTATAGCCAATGGTGTCAATCTGCATTTTCCAACTTTGTGTTTTGAACAACTACAGAAATAAGATTAACAATGTTGGGCCTCAAAATTAGCCTAAAAACTTTATTTATTTATTTATTTATTTTAAACGGTTTCATGTATTACAGGCTGGCTTCAAACCCTGTATCTACCTCCCGAGTGTTGGGATTACAGATGTGTACCACCATGCTGGGTATATTCAGTGCTGGAGATTGAGCCCGCAGCTTCATGACTGCCAGGCAAGCACTGCCTTCACTAAATGCAGCCCCAGAGCTATAGCTGAAACCTTGCATGAGCTTCTTCTTCTTGCCTATTACCATCAACATCTTCCTGTAAGCATGCTACTCATAGTTAATCTTTCTGGGTTTTAAAGGCACTTATTTTACACGCATTGGGTATTTTTGCATGCGTGTATGTATGTATGTGTACCATGTGCATGCTTACACCCGGCTGTGGGCCAACATATGGGTGCTCGGAACCAAATCCAGGTCCTGCAGGAAAAGCACGTGCTGCTGACCTCTGAGCCACCTCTCCAGCCCTAATCATTGCATCTTCATTTGTATCTTGAAAGAAAATACATTTTTTCAAGTTTTTTTTTCCAAGTTTGGCTACTTACTTCATCAAACGTGGTATATAGAATTGTTGACTGCAGAAAAGGGAAGATAAAAAAGAGAAACAATTAAAAAGAACAGCAGTATTCTGCAAAATCAGAAACAATTCTGGCTTCAGAAAATGTTGATGCTTTTGCAACACCATGAAGTTGAAAGGGCAGTTTGGAAACAGAACCATCTTATGTAATCACAATTCAAATAAATATATGCTGTAACAGCAAATAAAGCATGCTGTGTGTGTGTGTGTGTGTGTGTGTGTGTGTTGTAAAGGACTGAATCTGGGGTTTTGCACATATTATGCAAGTGCTTAGCTAACATTCTGCATCTCCAGCCCTTAAAACTTTTAAATAGCCACAGACAATTGTCAACATAGTAATTGCAGTTTGAGTGAGTAACAGAAACACTTGTACCTCGGCTGTGAGCAGTCTATCAGGACACTTGTTAACTGCAGCAAACAGTCTCCTGAGTCCAGCTTCTAGCTGTGACAGCAACAACATGGTGTAGTCGGCAAACCTGGGGGACCAGAGTCTATTAGCAGGTGTCTCAGTTACTGCACTGCAGCCTCAACACAAATAATATGGCATTGAAAACAAGGATATACAACTTGCTAATGTGGAAGCAAAATACTAGGATCCAATTCTAAATAGACTAATGACTTTAAAACCATTTTTCTTTCTTTTTTGGGGGGGGGGCATGTTTTAAAGCTTGATGAAACCTTTTCATAGTTTCAGTAGAACAAAATGCCATTAAGGTTCTATAAACACTGCATATCACTTCTGAGGATGGCCAGAACAGAGCTGCAGAGCTGCAGAGCTGCAGAGCTGCAGGGAGTAGCTGAGGAAAAGTGAATCTAAGCGTGAGGTCACCTGAGGATCAGTAATGACCCCACTCACTGGATCTCCAGGCTCTGCCTCCCTGAAAACATGCTGTGCCTGGCTCTTGCATGGCTTTGGTTTTGAGGGAATACATGGCCAGGCTTGTCTGTCTTCCTCCCTCCCCGACTCCTGTAGTTCTCTTATGATAGGTGCAATATTTTACTTATAGTAAGAGCTCAGAAAAATACAAAGAAGCTTATTCTAACAGCAACAAAAAAAAGCTCTATCAATAGCACCAAGAAGATTATACAGAATATTTCAACCAGTCAGGGCTTGTCTGAGTCACCAAAGGAAGGCATTCTGCACTCAGCCTAATCTGAGAGGTCTCACCTCTACCCCCTCAGCATTGCGCAGGCCTCTCGTCTTAGCACCAATAAATAGCACCATGCCACCCTTGTTACCTGTGCGACTTGAACTTGCTCACTGCCATTTCCCAATATGGCAACATGATTTTTAATAGGAAGTTGGATTTTGTCATCACTGTCTCTAATGCTGACAGTACCTCATAAGTCACACCTGTAAAAGAGCAAGTATCTTTGTAAACACAACCATAGTCAGCAACGGAAAGATGTCAGGAACACATGTGGACAGACATGTCAACCAGCCAGCACCCTGGGACAGATGAACTGTGGCCTGAGGCAGAGCATCCCTAAAAAGGGAGAGTACCTGGCCTACAGCTACAGTAAAGTGGCCTTAGGAAGTTGCCAAAAGGAAAAATGGGCAACTGGATCTCTTCAGAGACTTGGGCAGCAACTGAGAGTGGGGCTCAAGCGAGTTGAGGACACTGACCTAGAGGAGTAAGAAGTAGTCTCAGAGCCAGGCGTGGTGGCGCACGCCTTTAATCCCACCACTTGGGAGGCAGAAGCAGGCGGATTTCTGAGTTCGAGGCCAGCCTGGTCTACAGAGTGAGTTCCAGGACAGCCCCACAGCTATACTGAGAAACCCTGTCTCGAAATCCACCCCCTCCCCCCAAAAAAGAAGTAGTCTCAGAAGATACAGCAATTTTCACTATTGGCACATCTGATATAATGGCCACTCATACAGATGTAGACAAGGTGAGAGGAAAGAAGAACAGATACCATGAATGCCCCCAAGATTTCTGAATGGTAGCACATCTGAGGAAGAGACCAGCTCTAGCTGTGACTCTCAGGGCCAATAGCATCCAAGCAGTGGGAAGGGGTGAAGTTTAAAAGGGTCTTCCAATAACTTACAGAGCCATCTTGGCAACGGCAAGCGCATATTTCACCAAGAATTCAAGTCTGATACTACTTACAAAGTGAGTGCGCAAATACCTTTACGAAGACATAGTAAGGGGGGACTTGCCAGGAAAAACAATCACATCCTCTAAGTTTGTGAGTGTTACAAAAGGTCGATGTGCCAAGGTGACCTTTGTGTGGTGAAGGTAACTCTTCAGTAACTGGCCCAGTCCTGCCGTCAACAGCAACATGGCTGAACAGTATCTAGGGAAGGAGACAGAGAGCCCCTGGAAAATGAACAGAGCCACATACAAAGATCTCTCCTTCAACAGAGAGTGTTAAAATTATGCCAGGAGGATTGAGATGGATCAGCAGGGAAAGGCATCTATAGCCAAGCCAGATGTCTTGAGTTCAATCCTTAGGCCTGCATTTGGAAAGAGAACCATTCCCCACTATTTCCCTTTGACTTCCATACAATATGGGCATGAATAAATGAGTGTAAAAAAATTAAGGGAATTAAGAAAGGAAACCATCAAACTTCAGAACTCTCCATAGATGGAATTAAGCTGTATAATAACCAGGAAGGCTTTCTACCTATCCTGGCACCTACGCTTGTTCCTAGGAGCAAAGGCACTGAAACACATTCTGTCCCACCCACGCTGCTCTGCTGTTGGTGGACAACTTGACCACCCATGTCTCAAATATTTTGTCTTTCACAAAGAATCCTTCCTTCTTGTGAAATTCAAATACAGCAAATTCTATTTTTTTTTTTTTTTTGGTTTTTCGAGACAGGATTTCTCTGTGTAGCCCTGGCTATCCTGGTACTCACTTTGTAGACCAGGCTGGCCTCGAACTCATCTTTTTTTTTTTTTTTTTTTTTTTTTTAAGAGTTATTTATTTATTATTATATGTAAGTACACTGTAGCTGTCTTCGGACACTCCAGAAGAGGGCACCAGATTCCACTAGAGATGGTTGTGAGCCACCATGTGGTTGCTGAGAATTGAACTCAGGACCTTCGGAAGAGCAGTCAGTACTCTTAACTGCTGAGCCATCTCTCCAGCCCCAAATACAGCAAATTCTTAAGCAGATTAAGGAAGAAAGTTACTTAACCAGCAACTCACTTTGGAGGAATATCTTGAGGGGAAGCAAAGCCATGCCACAAGACGTTTCTCAGGTTGAGTCCGCAGGGAGACCCGATGAAGACTTTTAGTATGTCCATCTAATCCAGTAAGACAGCAGATTAGGGAATCGTGGAGTAAATCAATTCAAGCCTAAAATGTTTGCTTTCTCCCTTAGTCCTAAGAAAGCCAGCAGCTTCTGCTGGTGTTAATAGTAACAATAATGAAACTAACATGAAAATGTTATTACATTTTTATTCGGTATGTGCCAATGTCTAGAGGTCAGAGGAGAACCTGAGGGAGTTGATTTATTCCCACCAAGTGCATGCTACTATTTGAATTGTTGTCAGCCTTGGTGGCAGGCACCTGCCCCCAGTGAGCTATTGCACTGGCCTGAAACCAACATTTACTAAGTGGTTAACACATGCTAGACACATTTTATTTAATGATTCATCAATTCATTTATCCCTAGACTCACCGTTGAGGACGGCAATAATATTTCCCCCTGTGCATATAAAGTAACACAAGTGAAGAAGATGAGCCCAGGGTTTCAGAAACCAGGACCGGCAAAGTAGTCCTAGGGCTAGGAGCAAGCCACGCACTCAAAATGTACAGCTTTAACACTAGACATCAGAGGCACCCAGGATCTGGACACAGCAGAAAGCGCAGACACAAACTCCATACCAGGCAGCATGGGCCTATATGGTAAGAAGGATGAGAATAGCAGCTCCAACTAGGCTGTATCCAAGTCCTGTGTCCCTACCTCCTGCACAGACTCGCAAGAGAGAGAACACCAGCCAGCCCTCAGGGAAGACAGGGAAGACAGGGAAGCAGTCTTGGTTTGTGTGGGCTGCTGCAGAGCAGAGGGAAAAATGCTTTCTGGGCCCCTCAAGCAGAACCAGCAGGTGAGAAGCTCAGAGGGGTTTAACCCAACATCCATGTCAACAGCCACATCTCTCCGGAGCAGCCTCAGAACCCTGTTCCCTTCCCCCATTTTATATACCATTTATCAGCAGCTAAGAAAATCATCTAGAACAATTTGCAAAACACAAGAAAATCAAGAAGAAGGAAGACCAACGTGTGGGTACTTCATTCCTCCTTAGAAAAGGGAACAAAATACCCATGAAAGGAGTTACACAGACAAAGTTTGGAGCTAAGACGAAAGGATGGACCATCCAGAGACTACCCCACCCGGGGATCCATCCCATAATCAGCCACCAAACCCAGACACTATTGCATATGCCAGCAAGATTTTGCTGAAGGGACCCTGTTATAGCTGTCTCGTATGAGGCTATGTCAGTGCCTGGCAAACATAGAAGTGGATGCTCACAGTCATCTATAAGATGGAACAAAGGGCCCCCAATGGAGAAGCTAGAGAAAGCACCCAAGGAGCTAAAGGGCTCTGCAACCCTATAGGTGGAACAACAATATGAACTAACCAGTACCCTCCCACACACACACCCCCAGAGCTCGTGTCTCTAGCTGCCTATGTAGCAGAAGATGGCCTAGTCGGCCATCATTGGGAAGAGAGGCCCCTTGTATGCCCCAGTACAGGGGAATGCCAGAGCCAAGAATTGGGAGTGGGTGGGTAGGGGAGTGGGTGGGTAGGGGAGTGGGTGGGTAGGGGAGTGGGGGGATATGGGAGACTTTCGGGATAGCATTTGAAATGTATATAAAGAAAATATCTAATAAAAAAAAAAAAGAAAAGAACAGAAAATCATCTAGAGGACAAAAGTGTCCATTCAGAGGGACATGGTTAATGGGAATAAAATGTGTTTAATGACTCAGTAAGCAAGAGTCCATACTCCAGCCTCAGCTCAGGCTCTCCATCCGAAAATTATTTTCAAGCTGGCCAGGGAGTGAGCAGGGGGTGAAGGTACATACACTGAGGATGGTTTCTCAGCCCCAAATGTGAATTTGGTGGATCTCTGGTACAACTAGGATGGCTGTTCTGGTCTTCTGCCTCTCTGAGCTGCCTACATGTCACCCTTTAGTTTGAAGTCTCTTGGTTACAGTTCCTCTAGAATATTCTGGAAATTATAAAGGCTACATCATCATAATCGTCATAATAACAACAACAACAACAATAATAATAATGTTATATAGTATATATAACACACAAACACACACACACATTATGCCACTGTAAGTCTGAATGGCTGCAAAAAGCATAAATTCCTACCTGTTAAAAACAGAAGTATTTTAGGACAAAGATATAATACTACCATCCCAAAGTGGTAAATATAGTCTATGGTGACTCAGTAATATCATTATGAATACTTAAATGAACAAAGTGATATGCTTCTAACTACCTCTCTGGCTGGATTTTATGGTTATTCTATCATAATCAAATCTGGAGAGAGAAACCCTGTGGGATATGTGGGAGAGAGACAATTCCAGAAGGAAGAGAGACGAATACACTTAATCGGTTAAACGGTAAATGTCTTCCCAGAGTACTTTAGCTTTGGAAGATCAAAAGCACAGCTCATGCCAGCTACTCTATGCTTTATGTAGAATTTGCACACTTACCACAGCATGTCCAAAGACTTGTGCAAGCTCTGCAGATGCAAGAAGATCTCTTAGGAGAAAGGGGCACTCTTTCCCAACCAGTAAAAATACCTAAACAAAGAGAAATCACATAATAATTACATGATAATCAGCAGTGATAATTTTTAAACAGAGCATAATGAATGAAGTGTGGTACAAAGGAACAAAGAAAAGCAGCTAGACACAGATTTCCTTTCCTATGTGTGTGTTTGTGTGTGTATATATGTGCACATGCCCGTGCACACATGCAAGTGCTCTCAAGCACATATGTACGAGGTGACTGCACATCTGGCCTAGGGGCCAAAGAAAGGCAGAATCCTCCATCACTCTCCACCATATTCCCTGAGACAAGGTCTCTTATTGAAACTGGAGCTAGAATGGAGGCCAGAAAGCCCCAGTTATCCCACTCCTGTCTCCACCCCATCTCCACACAGGGTGGTGTTACAGGAGGTGCAGAAGCAACCATCCATAGCTTTTGATTGTTTAACCACAGGTGCTGTAATCTAAGTTCAGGTACTCGTGCTTATGGAGCAAGTGTTTTTGTTTTGTTTACTGAGTCATTTCCCAGCTCACAAGAACTAGGTAGGATTTCTTAACTATGTACAAAGAGAATCGTTGTATGTTACAGAAAAACAGTAATAGAAAGCAAGAGATCTGAAGTTCTGTGTTCATCCATGAGGATTCTCACACTCACGTCGCCGAGGGCTCGCTCCAGACAGGAAGCTAGTTTCATCACGCCGAGGGAGACGGCAGCAGGCTGCGAGCTTTGCAAGGCATCAAGTATCTCAAGAAACAACTATTCAGAGGAAGACACACACTCGAGCTCAGATTCAGTGAAAGATGTTTCTCAAAGCAACAATAATGTTTATTCAATTACTATTTCCGCACTCAAGCCTCTTAAGATTTGAAGGTTTAAAACTTTCGGAATAAAAAGAGTTTATATTGGAAATACTATAATAAAGGAAATTATCTAACACCTAACGGGTTCTTTGGAAGTTCTTTAAATGTTTGTTCAAAGCACAAATTTGGTTATTTCCTATAATGATTTTTGGTTTAGTTCCTCTAGAAGGCAGCTTACCTCCCTGTTCTAGAGTCAGACATATTACAGGTACTGCATCATTATAGTCCTTTAACATGTCAAATAAGACGCAGGAAAAGACAAAACGCAAAGCACACAAGATTTGCATTAGGACTTGCCCCATATTACTACCTTCTTTTCAATTCCCTGTTAAGAAAGCAAGCGCCTACTCTCTGATCTCCTAACCCTGCCATCTCTCTGGGAGGTCTGCGCTATACGCTCAAGCAGACTTTATCTTCTAAAGCCTAACAGAGCCCAAAAGTTGTTCAAAGTGCTACCTTCAACTCAGGCTTCAGATACAAACTGCTTTGACTTCTCTTGCAGTCCCTGGGACCTCTTCAAAGTTGTAAGGTATAGTGAGCACAGTGAAAATGCTTTTTATACATGGAAAAAATAACTTAGTCAGGATCCCCACTCCACCCAAAGCTGCACCTGGTAACCAGAACTCAGTGACATCACCTACTCAAGATAATGAGACACAGGCCTAGAACCCCATGACGACCACTGGACAGTATATAAACAGAGACTAAAAGCCGTGCTCTGCTCTGCACATCTGGAGAGATGTCACTGTGCTCTGCCCTGCAGCTGGAAAGTCTCCCTAGAATCCTGACCCTCAAATCAGAGACTTCTGTTAAAGAGGGGACCTGAGCTTCGGTTAAGATATGTCACATAGTTAGGGAGATAGGCTTAGGGCTGGAGTTAGGAATTTAGAGAATGAATACTATGTGATGACCCTTGGCACAATAAAATATAACTTCTGTTAAAGTAACTACGTGTATCTACCTGCTTGCTTGTGTCATTAGGCCAAAGATGAAAAAGACATCCTTAACTTGGCAAGTAACAAGGACTTCCAATCTGTGAAGTCTTTGATTTCGAGAGAGATGCAAATGTCAAACCTCTGGATAAGTTGTCCACTGGTACCAAGGCGAATACTGAATTTCAAACTGAGCCCTGGTCAGAGCTGAGATGTGTAGGTGGATGGCCTCACACACCGGACCCAGCTGCTGCACACTTCTCCTGTAGTCCAGACTTCGCCCTGATAGGAGGAGAAAATGGTTTAGCTCCACAGCTCTGCCAAGGAATGAAAAACACCTAAATCAGCGAAAACCTTTAATTACAAAATGTCCCCCAAATCAAGCAGCTTATAATTGAACTATGCTAAGTATACATGCAGCTCAGTAGAAATGAACTGTAAACAGTTTTACTACCAGAACAGAATGCGTAGCTGGAGGTTTGGTTGCTCTTGATAAACTATAAAAATACGTAATTTTAGATATAACTCATATTGTCACTTAGGTGCTGTTCTGTGTAACATGGTGAGAGGTGCTACCTCATTTTGTCTTGTCTTTTATCCAGAGAACCCATTCTGTATATATAGCTAGTGACTAGTGGATCCAAGCCCTAAGATACTAGAATAGTCTAGTATCTCTTAGACCCTGCCTTCTTGGCCCTCCTGCTTACATTATGCCCTTAACTAAACCTCTCTTGACTTTTGAATATTTCTCCTCTGATTTACAACCACACTATAACACTCTTCAAGAAGAACAAATGAAGGTTTAACCACACAACAAATTTTTAATGTTACAGTACTAACGGAAGCTTGATGTACAAAGAGAATACAAACCTAATTCTTCATATCTCACACGGTCAGTAATTGCTTTCCATCGTACTTCACCATTTTGAGTTACAATGCTATTGATATCACAAATTTCTTTGAGTTCAAACCCAAGGTTACAAATCAAGTCATGCACTAAAGGAGAAAGGCATGTGGTCATGGAATCCCCTGGTAAAATCTGAAATATAAACCATAAAAGGCACTGTTACATTCAAGTGGAAAGAAAATCCGACCTTAAGAACAGAGTGAACTAAGGCATGACAGCTGTTAATATGCTTTCTGGTTACCATAATAGCTCTATGCGTAGAACAGTGCTTAGACACTTGAGGGTATTTTGTGTATCCCTTTTAAATGTTCATTGTGGAACTGGAATCGTTTCGTTAATCACACTTGCTGACTCTGGAGTTAGGAGGCTTGGTGGGTCACTCCCATTCCTTTATTATACCGCAGTTCCAAAAAATCAGAGATACTTTACAGGGAGTGTGAGAAGAGAAAACCTAGCATCCCTAACCTTGTATGAAACACAACTCGGGCCCAGAAGCACCGAGTTAAGGAAGTAAGAGTGATGGATGCCAGCCCTGAGGTGATTTACCTTTTTCGGTTTTTTCGCAACCCCTCCCCCCCCTCTCATCAAACACAGTGTTCTGTAAATTGACTTCCCCGGTTGCATGTAAGCCCACCCACACTATCGCGTGACAGTATTGCGCTGCGGGCCTGCCAGGACGGGCTCCTGGAACAGCAACTCAGAATAAGGGATGGGACGCAGCGCTCCGCCCTACCTCCATCGCTTCCGGCTCGGGTCGCGGCGCTCTCTGATTACTCACGCGCCCCTCCTTCCCGGCTTCCGGGATGCGGCGCCCTCTGATGACTCACGTGCCTCTCTTCCCCGGCTTCCGGGACGCGGCTGCACGCGGCGTAGGCGCGAGCCCTGTGCTCCGCGGCATCTGAGCAGGGCCGTTGGGCAGTTACACGGCGGAGGGCGGAGGGCGGAGGGCGGAGGCGTCCCGGTGAGCCGATCAAGATGGAGCGGCGAGGCCGAATGGCGAAGACGCCCACCGGCCAAACGCATCAATCCCCGGTGTCTAAGAGAGAAAGGAAGCCTAGCATGTTCGAGAAGGAGTCAGTGAGTGGAGACCGGAGGCCCAAGACAGCCTTCCCACCCTTTAGATGAAGCTTGTTCCCTGTCTGCCCGGAGCCCAGGACGGCTGCCCGCCCTTCTTCCGTTTTTTTGACCAGCGCGAAACTGAGTTTAGGCGGAACAACGTCTATCAGATGTTGAAGGCTCAGGATATTTTGTTGTTAAATCCAAGGATTTTTACACAGGCATCCTCAATTCTTTTCAGACTTGCAAATGTCCAGAATTATCAAGTAGTTGTATTACACCTTACAAATGCAATTTTAGTATATATGTAACTTACCAACCTCTAGTGAGTTTATACCATATGCACATTAATATTTACACAAGCAAGCGCGCGCGCACACACCCCTAGGGGGGGAAAAACTGATGTGCTGATCAGTGAAGTGCTTTTAGTTTTAAAGAATATTAGTTTGTTATTTGAAGACTATATAAGGAAAAATTTAAGATAGTTAGTGATTTCTCTGATACCAGTGAAAAAGATCATTTCAGTAGAACACTGGCATTTCTGTATGATTGTCCTTTGAAAACCGTTCGTGCAATCAGGGGTCTATCTATTGAGGCAATGAGGGAAAACATTTTGCACAAGGTTGCAAAATAGTGTTGAGCTTAGGACCTGTGTCTGAGGACACCTAGTGGCTTCTTTCCATACCTACTTCATGTGGCTCATGAGTGATAGGTAGGATGAAGCTAGATATAACAAAACACACGGGTTTTTAGAACTGAACTATTTTGAGATGACCCCAGAGTGATGGCAAGACTTCAGGTTTGAATGTCTTTTTAGTGTCAGTGTTTTACAAAGAAAAGAACAAATAGAAAAGTAAGCATGCTGAGTTCACACACCTAGGAAAAAGAACAATGAGCTATGTCTAATTGCCAAACATAATACTATATTAATATTAATGTTTGGGTTATGAACACTAAAGATTTCTATACTTTGAGACAGACAAGAGTGAATCTAGGAATCTACTGCCCATTTTGAAAGTTGAACGAGCCCGGATTCAACCCGAAAATACACATTTAGTAAAATCTAGAAACAAGGGTACATGGAGCAAGGCATCTTATTTGATTGATCTATATCTATAGATCTATATTTCTTAAAAATCTAGCCTTCTGAAGGTAAAAACTTTGAATATGCCAATAATTAAGAATTTAAAATAGAATCCCACACATGTTTACTAACCCTAACACCAAAAGTTATTTTCAAGTGGCCAGTGATTTCTGTATTTCTGAGAAAATGAAAAATCAAGACACCTGAATCAAATGAGCACCACTTGATTTTACCTACCCTGTATCCATTTATATCCAGTTATTTTTTTTGTCTTCTGTGTGTGTGAGTTTGGGTATGTGTCTATGCAGCATGTAAGTGACATGAGAGTGTGGTTGTGAGCCAGCATGTGGGTGCTGGGAGCCACTGAGTCTCCGAGAGCTGCTGACTCCCGGTGGCCCTCTCTTCTCTCTGGTGGGAATGTTTTCGGAGATGTAGCTCACCTCACATTGGGCAGGGCTTCAGTGGGTTAAGTGACTACTCAGACTTTGTAGGGATAAAACCAAATTAAGTTAATGAACTTAATACACGGTTTGTTATAATGGCAGATGCAAACTGGAGTGTTCTCCTGTCTGCGAGAACTCCGTCTTTCCAGTATAATATGCTTTTGCTTAGCCGGAGTTAGGTCATTGTAACCAAAGATTTCAAAACCTTAAGAACATTATTAAAAATTGGCAACTTTATCAGTCTCTCAAGCATATGTATTTGAAAACCATAAACATTAGCAAATAACATTTTTGCTAAATAATTGGATATCATTGAAATTATGACACGAGTAAACTGTTTATTTAAATTTTGTAAGGAGGCTCCATGTAGATAAATGCCTCTTAGTAGCTAGTTTTGATAACAAATTTGATGTTTTTTTAAAGATTATAAAGGTTTCATATCAACTGAAAGAATAAAGTACTTTTAATAAGTATAATAAATCATGTGACTAGTATACATAAAGAAATGTCAGAAATGCATTTTTAAAAGTAGTAGGTTCATTAAGAGTTAATATGAGGCTCCGTGTGTTCTATTCCCAGAAGAATCATATAACCTTGAAAACACTATTAGTGATAGTGCATTAGTAACTGTATCCCTTGAGTAGACTGTAGTTCAACAGAAGATAGTAGGCACGCCTTAAGAGACAGGTTGAGTTATCTTTCCATACATAAATACAATATCAGAGTATGTGCAGTGAATAGAATTAACATTCACTATCACAGACAGAAGGCTGGCATGAGGGAGGGGAAGTTCTGGAAGGGTATTCTGTCAGTGAAGTGCCTTAACAGTCACGTTATTTAAGTCACTAAAGAAAAAGGAAGGGTAACAAATACCATTCTAAATAATAGATGAAAAGTCACAGATATGAAAATGCCTTTTAAACCAGAGTCGCAGGGAATACCAGGCGTAAGAGACAGAAACTCCTGCCGAGGCATACTTGAAACCAGTGATATAAACGTTTTTAAGGAAACTAACTAGGGAAGAGAAAGTAGGCGTCTCAGAAACAGTCTGAATCAGGGACGTGATCTTTACTGAAAGAAAACTAGATCTAGAATACTATGCCCAGCTAAAATAAAACTAGACCCAGAGTACCACACACAGCTATAATATATGTCAAAAGCAGAACTACAAGCTCTTAATGTAAGGAAGTTGAAATCCTTACATCGTAAATGACAAAAAGTGGCAAACAAAATCAGTTCTTACATTAGAAAAGCGATTATAGGACAGATTGCTACCATAAAAGTTAGTGATGGTACAGAGACTTAACACACCAAAGCTCAAGCTTTTAGTGATAGGATATGAAAATCTGAAATGTATCTGATGAATTATTAAGAGTTCTTCACTCGCATGTGTATGTGGTATATGTATAATAATATATATTCACATAATATTCATATAGTAAATGTATACATATGTGTATTAAGATTAATATTTAATTTATATATATATGAGTTAAAATTTCCAGAGAAACTTAGTTATTTAGCAGTCTTGCTTTTAGCAAGGAGGGGTGGTGGTGGTGGTGGTGGTGGTGGTGGTGGTGGTGTGTGTGTGCGTATGTGTTTATGGTCTGCAGAAAATCTGCCCTCTTGAGAAATTAGTAAACTAGACTTAAGCTATTGAGATTTGCAAAGCAAAGGTGAACTATTGAAAGTGAATCAACTCCAGCCCTTTCTAGATTTTCTGTTCTTAAGGAAGAGAGAAGGCGGTGTGGACAAGATACCTGAGAAAAAATTGTGAAGTTCACAGTCCATAAGCACATTTAAGCACATTTAAGGCTCATTTAAGACCTAAGACCTAGTCATAGGATTTAGACTACATCCTTTTCTCCTGTGCATTACAACAGCCACATTAACTTGAGGCCTTTTATAGAAGTTCTCACACTATGAATTGGTTTGGTTACCCAGAAAAAAAAATTACAAGGCATTGGGCTGGAGAGATGGCCCAGCAGTTAAGAGAACTGACTACTCTTCCAGAGATCTAAAGTGAAGTTCCCAGCAACCACATGGTGGCTCACAACCATCTGGAATGGGATCGGATGCCCTCTTCTGGAGTGTCTGAAGACAGCTACAGTGTACTCACATAGATAAAATAAATCTTTCTTTTTTTTTTTTTTTTTTTTTTTAAATCGCAAGGCATACTGGATGGAGAACACCACAAAGACAGTAAGCACTAGGTCCACACACGAGAGGAATAAAGGTATCAATAGAAATATTCACAACTTTAAAAAGCACAGGCTGAAAAGGGAAGAATGTTTAAAATTTTTGAGGCAGTTATAGAAGTTGTAAATTGGGCTGGAGAGATGGCTCAGTGGTAAGAGTGCCAACTGCTCTTCCAGAGGTCCTGAGTTCAATTCCCAGCAACCACATGGTGGCTCACAACCATCTGTTGAGATCTGATGCCCTCTTCTGGTGTGTCTGAAGAGAGCAATGGTGTACTCATATACAAAAATAAATAAATCTTAAAAAAATAAAAATAAAAGAAGTTGTAGATTATTCATAATAGAAATTCCAGACAGAAAATAGAATATAAGGAATATAAGTCCAGTAAATTAAAATAACTCAGAGGCCACCACAGTGCCAGGAAGGTCAGAGAACACAGCAGAAAAACATGCCCAAACAAAATCTATATGTAGGCATATATTCTCAAACTACAAAAATTAAAGATGAAGAAAAGTCTGAAAAGAAGCCAGAAGAGAAACATACTAACTATAAGAATTACATTCATTCTCAGATATGAAAAACAGAAGTAAAAGTATTCAGAGAAGAAATGTGACAACCTAGGATTGTTTTTTTTTTTTTTAAATTAGATATTTTATTTACATTTCAAATGTTATCCCCTTTCCTGGTTTCCCCTCTGAAAACCCTCTATCCCCTCCTCCTTCCCCCACCCACCCACTCCTACTTCCTGGCCCTGGCATTCCCCTACACTAGGACTTAGAGCCTTCACAGAACCAAGGGCCTCTTCTCCCATTGATGACTGACTAGGCCATCCTCTGCTACATATGCAGTTAGAGCCGTGGGTCCCACCATGTGCATTCTTTGTACTACCTAGGATTTTATACCCTGCAAAACTAAAATGAAATGAGAAAGGATTTTTGGACAAAATAACGAAAGAAATTTATCTCCAATAAACCTGCCTTATGCAAAATGGTAACAGAAAAAATAAAAAGGAAATCAGAAATTTGAATATAGCTAAGAGTATTAGAGTAAATGAAGATTAATTAAAAACTTTTAATGTTCCTCTTTTTCCTCTAACAGCTGTTCTGAACTTGTTGGAGGTTGCATATCAGATACTTACATTATGATTCATAACAGCGGCAAAATTAGTTATGAGGTAGCAATGAACGAGTTTTACAGATGAGGTTCACTGTAACATGAAGAGCTGTGTTAAAGGGTTGAGAACCACTGCTGTAACAGATAATGGTTTGTTAAAAAAAGATAACAGGAAATATATATAAAATTATGTTTGCACATGAATACTTGTTAATGTACCCAGAGGTGAGATGAATGGCTGTGTAAGAGAAGGAGAGGGAGGGAAGAACTTGAGTCATTTTAACCTTGCAGTTGAAGTGTCAGTTGACTTGCCTTGCCTGCACATGCCAAAGTCTACAGCTAAGAGAGGAGGCCAGGGAAGAGAGACACATGTGTTAAAGAATTAGAGGAGTCATGTTAGATTCTCAAAGCACAACAGAAAAGAATGGAGGACCAGAAGAACAAGGGCATCTCATAGAGCAGAGTAGCATATGGGATCGATACTCATCCAGGTGTATCCTAGCGATCACTGAATGTCAGCAGTCCAAGTACAGCAATTTAAACACAGTTGTCAGAATGGATTAAAATAAGACTCAACTGTGTTTATAGTAAACGCACTTAAAATACACATACATAAAAGGAGACAGGTGGGGCTGGTGAGATGGCTCAGTGGGTAAGAGCACCCGACTGCTCTTCCGAAGGTCCAGAGTTCAAAACCCAGCAACCACATGGTGGCTCACAACCATCTGTAACAAGATCTGACTCCCTCTTCTGGTGTGTCTGAAGACAGCTACAGTGTACTTACATATAATAATAAATAAATCTTTAAAAAAAAAAAAAAAAGAAAAAAAAAAAAAAGGAGACAGGTGAAGAAAGATACACTAATATCAGAATTAACTGAGTAGCTATAGACTTCAGACAAAGCAAAAACCAAAGCAAATAAAGTTATCAGCAAAAAATGGGTCACTGTTTATCAAGAATGGGGCCAGTTGCCTAGGATACATTAATTCTTGCAAATATGCAGCTGATAGAGCATCAATGTGTGTATGAGAGGAAAATGTATAGGTTTAAAGGAGAAATACACTAATCTAGCATTATAGTAGGAAATTTGAACAATAAGTCTGTCAAAATAATGGACAGTGCTGGATTTGTCTTTTATAGATCATCTGCCTACCATGGGTGAGGCCCTGGGTTTGATCTTCAGCCCTCGAATTTTAATAAATTTTATTATTAAAAACTTACAAATAAAAAAATTGTGTGCTGAAATAAACTAAATCCCAAATCTATACATCTCAGTGAACTGCTCTTCAGTTAGGCTAGCACATAAATAGATATGAACACACAAATTTGAACGTGTATGTTTATGTGTGTCTTAGTTACTTTAATACCACAGCATACACAATCAACTGCTGGTAAATAAATAAATAAACCAAAAAGTAAAATTAATTGCCCTAATGAATATTAAAGCAAAAAACTAAACATGTTAAAAAAAAATCCTAGCATGCTGTTTTCAATTCTAAGAATTCTACGCCATGCCTAAGTTTTCCGGAATGCAACGATAAGTCATTAAAAGCCTCCCAGTGTAGTGCACTACATAACACGAAGCAATATGATATATAGTCATATGCAACTAATGAGAAAACTTGTTATCCGTCAAATTTTACCCTTTCACAATAAGAATACTGAACAAAACAATAACAGGAATTATCACAACATTAAAAGGCCATATATTAAAAACCCATAGCTAACGCCATATTCAGTAGTAGAATTTGTCCTCTAATATCGGAAGTAGGGCAAACATGTCCCTTCACTCCTTCTAGCCAAGCAATTAGATACAGGAAAGAAATGCCTGGTTATTATGAAAATGAATCTTGCCACTTTAAATGAGAGGCTGAAAGTTAATCCAGGAACTGCTGTAGTGTGGTATTCAGCCTTTTGAAACCGCTATGTGACATTGTCATCTACAATGTGCTGGGTTGTATTCACAGCACTCATAGATAGCCTGGAGCATGAGCCCACCAGTCAGCCACAGGTTGGACACACCTCTAGGGCTCTAAGTAACTATTGTAATACAAATTGTATATTTTAGAAGGAAATATCATGTTAAAAAATCACATGTCAAAAATCATGGACTGATATATATATGTGTGTGTGTGTGTGTGTGTGTGTGTGTGTGTGTGTGTGTATGTACACGTACATATATCTGCTTTTGTTATCTTTTCAAGTGAAGATTTATAAATGTGGGCTGGCGAGATGACTCAGTGGTTAAGAGCACCGACTGTTCTTCCAAAGGTCCTGAATTCAAATCCCAGCAACTACATGGTGGCTCACGACCATCCGTAATGAGATCTGACACCCTCTTCTGGTGCATCTGAAGACAGCTACAGTGTACTTAATAATAAATAAATAAATAAATAAATAAATAAATAAATAAATAAATATTTATAAATGTGTAACCCAAAGATACTACTTTTTAAAATAACTATATGTGAAATAAATTTATGTATAATATTTTAATGATTGTAGGCAGGAAGGAAGCACAAAAAGTTGTTTTATCTTTATCCCTCAGCCATTCTGCAGGCTACTCTTGTTTCTGGTTCTTTTCGATATTTTGTGGGTAGTCTAAATACATGCGTCCAAGTTTGTATATCTGTGTGGTGTATGTCTTAGTTGCTGTTCCTATTGTGTGATAAAATATCCTTAGAAAAGTAACTTAATAGAGCAAGTCTCTTTTAGAATCGTGGTCCCAGGCCACTAATACAGAGAAGGCATGGCAACAGGAGTGAGAGGTGTCTGATCACCTTGGAGCCACACTCAGGAGGCAGAGGGCAGTGATTACTGGTGCACATCACTGTCTCCTTCCTAGGGAGTGGTGCCACCCACGGTGGGTAGGTCTTCTCACTTTAGTTAACCAAATCAGTGTCATCCTCAATCGGCAAGCCCGAATGCCTCTCTTTAGGTGGTTATTTAGTCTCAAACTGACAATGGAAACTGTTATGCTGTGTCTACACAAAGCATAGGCTCCCTCAAGTTGAAAGCTAACAATCTGGGATTTATGGACTGTGTAGAAGTGGCTGCCTAAAAGATTTCAGGTTTCCTGGCTCTGTCTCCACTGATGGATATTCTTAAATTCTAAAATGCAGTCTCTCTCCCTTCCTCTTTCAGTATGCACAGATCTTAAGAGAAAGACTGAGAGAGTCTTTTCATGATGTTCAGTACGTGGAACCTCCGTTTGATGACTCAATTGCTGATGTAGGCAAAGAATGGAAAAGTGCCCTGGCAAAATTAAAGTTTGCTAATTCATACAGAATGGAGCCACTGAAGAAATTTCAAGCACATTTGGTAGAAACTAAAATCCAGCAGATATTAAAGGTAATTAGGGACCAGGGATATAGCTCAGTGGTAGACACAAAGTGTGTATGTGTGTGTGTGTGTGTGTGTGTGTGTGTGTGTGTGTCCATTCACTATAGAGACTGCCTGTGAAAATATGGAGACTAAATGGTCCTATAATCTTCTTAGTGTTTGTTAAACTCAGTCTGAATCTAAGGAGAAAGACAGCCAGTCTCTTGTAAACTAAATTCTGGTATGGGTTAGATATTTGATGCACTGCATGTAGGACAGGAAACATGCACTGGTGGCTTTGCTAGTGGAAAGCAAACTGGTTTTAGTGGTATGGGGAAAAGGCATTTCTTCCAGGTCAGTAACTGCATGGGTGGTACCAAAAGATGGTGTGCTTACGCAGTGAAACCATGTCCCACACAACAGCTTCAGCTGCAGATGCTGCCTGGCTAAGCTTCCAACCCTTCACCTGGGTCTGTCTCTTCTGAACAGGCCAAATAGATGCATTGAAAAAGGCTGTGCTAAAAATCACAGTGGCAGTGATTTGTACTAATGCTAATTCTAAATGTGTCCACTGGAGGTTATCTTCAATAAAAACACTTGCTTTCATAGGTCAAGGAATCAAGGTGGACATTCTTCCAGATGCTAAGTATGTCTGTTCTAATCATGCCTTTTTATACCTGGCTCAGGGTGGCTTTGGAGAACCTGATGTTTGCTATGTGAAATCAGACTTGTGTTCACATTCCATTGATCTACCAATGGATCCCATTAAAAAAAACCAAGGTGTGGAAAGGCAGAGTCAAGCTACTGTGTACTAGTGGGATCTGGATTAGAAAAATCAGAAAGTCTGATTAAAGCTGTGTGGGCTGAGGGGGCAATCCTAGAAAGCTCTGTGCCTGGGAACACAAGGCCACTTGAAGAAGTGCTGTGCTCTGCCTCCTTTTCCATCTCTGACAGTAGTCTTCCTTTCTCCTGGTACTGGAAAGGAACTTTGTTGTGAGAGTTTAGTTCCTGCTTTCAGGAAAAATAAGGAAGGCCAGGCTACAGCACCCACAATTTTTCAAGTAATTTTTGGGTCAAAATAATATGAGAAGGAAACTTATTTTAAGGTAGCATACTCTGAACCTCTCTACCACCTCCCATCCCTCCATAGCTAACTGTATATTAAAAACTAAGTGATATTTGGCAAACCTATTATAACTTAAAGTTTGGGGAAAGAATTTTGAGCAACACAAATAGCATATGTGATCTAAGAGTGTATATTTTTGTTCTCCTACTTGACCCTATCCCATAAACGAAATTAAACAAAATTGAATACATAGCCTGGGTACAAACCACATTTACAGAGGTCATCCCAGGGACCTTAGGCCAAAGTGAGGTCAGCATATGGAGCTGGAGAGACTCAACAAGCCATGGTGCTGGGACTACTCTCAGAAAAGACTGCCCTTGAACCTGAGTTAGAGTCAAAAGCAAGTAGACGATGCTGAGTATTGGGAAGAGAGATCCAAGCCCCAGTGCAGGCCTCCAGCCAGCTGTGCATATGGAAGGACCGGGTCAGCGAGCCAATAGCAGTAGTTGCAGAGAGAAGAGAAGAAAGGGGCAGAAGGAGCAGGCCAGGAGGATGGAGGAAAGACATCTACTTGACTTTTTGTTCCTGTGAGTCGGAGTGATAGGAGTCTGCCTGTTATCACCAGAACTCAGTGTAGAGTCCTGGGTGCACTCCAGAAAGGCAGTTAATTAAAAGCTTTGTTATCGATCAGCTTCACTCTCGTTTTGTAAGAAAGGCCCCTGGAATGAAGAGATTGCTCAGCAGTTATGAGCACTGGCTACTTTTCCAGAGAACCCACGTGGTGGCTTACAACCATTTATAACTCTAGTTCTGTGACATACAGCTCCCTCTCTGGCCTCCATTGGCACTAGGCACACATGTGGTGCACAGGCACATATGAGACAAAACAATCATGCATTTAAAGTAAATCTGAATTTTTTTTTTTAAAAAAAGAAAGGATCCTGCTTTGTGGTCTGTGAGCTACATCTCCTTGTCATAGATGTTGGCTTGGTGGTAGATATGGTAAGTCAGAGTTGTCATAGGGAGTAAGAGAGAGAAATAAGTTCTGACCCAGAGAACATAGCAGTGACACAAACCAACTCTGGGCCCAGAAATAACAGGCATTTGGAAAGCGCAATCCAAATTTTTATGTACACATAAACACAAAATGTATCCTTCCTTTACTATGGATTTCCAGAAACTCTTTGAAAGTCTCTTGTCTCCTTAGTGAGAATGGAAACTGGGTTATTTACAACAAGTTGACAGAGCAGCCTTCAAAGCAGAAACTTACAGCTCCGCTGTTGATCATGAAGGGCAGTTGAACTTAGTATTTTTGGGACAGGGTCTCACTATTGTAGCTTTGGTTGGCCCGGAACTCACTGTATAGGATAGGATAGGATGGCCTAGAACTTATAAAGAGCCACTTGCCTTCTGAGTGCTGGAATTATAGGCATGTGACACCAGACCTGGCTTTGACAACTGAACATAATTTCAAAAGCAATTTTTCCAAAATTGTTATTAAAAATAAATTGGTAAGTATAAACATATGGTCATCTTCAGGAACTTGTGTATTTTAAAACAGTTGTATGTATTATTTAGATACATGCTTTGTATTTATATAAAAACATTTGGTTTGAGAATTGAAACATCTCTCTTAATTTTTTTTAAAGGACAGTCTTAAAGATGTCAAATATGATGACAAAGCCCCTCATTTGTCACTTGAATTGGCAGATGGAATATTGGCAGCAGTCAAAGAATTTGCATACCATCGTTATAAATTCATTATACAAGTATTATTTATTCAAAAGACTGGTCAAGCAATAAATGTAAGTGCCCCGACGACCCAACATCTGTTCCTTTGAGCTGTGAAGTGTCCCCAGGGATGGATCCTGAAGGAACTTGGATGCACAGATCATTTTGTTAAAAAGACTTTTTGTTTTCATTACAAATTATCTGAAAAGTACTTACCTAGGAATACATTTTTGCTATCAATAATTGGCTAGATTATATAGCTTGTTTCTTGGTCATACCAATTTTGGTAGCTTAAGTATCATTGAAATAAACTAACCAGTAAGCCTGGTGGTACACGCCTTTGATCCCAGGACTTGGGAGGCAGAGGCAGGTGGATCTTTGTGAGTTCAGGGCCATCCTACTCAACATATTGAGTTCCAGGATTGCAGAGCTACATAGAGAGACCCTATCTTGAAAAGATCAAAAGAAATAAATATTAGTTAACCAGTACGTTTCATTTAGGCATATTAGGCAATGAAGAATGTTTATAATTTAATATTGGTATTAATGTGTGATTTTTTAGGGATGAACCAGAAAGGAAAGTTATGGTTTAACAATAGTATATTTATGTGTTAAGTTGACAAGGGTCAATTGTGCTGGCTAGTTTGTTTGTTTGTTTGTTTGTTTGTTTGTTTTAGATTTAATTTTATTTATTTAATGTATAAGTGCTCTATCTGCATGTACACCTGCATGCCAGAAGAGGGCATCAGATCCCATTATAGATGCTTGTGAGCCACCATGTAGTTGCTGGGAGTTGAACTCAGGACCTCTGGAAGACCCGGCAGTGCTCTTAACCACTGAGCAATCTCTCCAACCTGTGCTGGCTAGTTTTATATCAACTTGACACACGGTAGAGTCATATGAAAAGAGGGGGCCTCAACTGAAAAGTTGCCTCCATAAGACTGGACTGTAGACAAGCCTGTAGGGCACTTTCTTAATTAGTGATTAACTCGGGAGACTCCAGCCCATTGTGGATGGTGCCATTCCTGGACTGGTGGTTCCTGGGTGCTGATCAGGCTGGTAAGCATTGCCCCCATGGCCTCTGTGTCAGGCCCTGCCTCCAGGTTCCTGTTTAGTTTGCTTTCTTGCTGCAGTTTCTCTGAGTGGACCTGTGATTCAGGATGTGCAAGCCAAACAAACCCTGTCCTCTTCAAGTCGCTTTTGGTCATGAAGTTTCATCACAACAATAGTAACCCTGACTGTGATAGACAGGCAGATGGGTGCTGAGCTCAGAGTTACAGACAGAGGAGGTCCTACGTCCATGCGGAACTGCAGCACATGAAATCCATGCACTGAAGAGTAGGAAAGTTACAGGTGGTGTTACTATGACTAAATAGCAGGGCTCATGCTATTCAGGCAGAGACATGAATAGACAGGAATTGAATCTTTAAGTTGCACTTTATTCAGAGAAGACAACAGGCTAACCCCTATAGGCCACCTTCCACCTCAGACAGCAGATTACATGTAGAAAGGGGCAGGAAATAAGCCTATCAGTCACTCCAGAATTCAGTCTTGCCTCAAATCACATTTCTGACACGTGTAATGGCTATGTCTCTGCTATGAACCTAATATGCCTCTGGGTGCTTCTAAGCTGGGTTGGGGAATGGTTAACTCACAAGAAACCATTCATTAAGAGTGATACATATGAAACTTAATAAGCATATTTCTTTTTATAATAGGGAGTAAAAAAACTGTTATGCTGGGCAGTGGTGGCGCACACCTTTAAATCCAGCACTTGGGAAGTAGAGGCAGGTGGATTTCTGAGTTCAAGGCCAGCCTGGTCTACAAAGTGAGTTCCAGGACAGCCAGGGCTACCCAGAGAAACCCTGTCTCGAAAACCAACCAACCAAACAAACAAACAAAAAACCTGTTCTAATACAGAATATAACAATGCTCTTATGTATTTATCCTATTTGACATCAGTAAGTTCTCTGTAGAAAAGATAAAGTAGGGGTGATATGCCAGAGCCGCTGCTTGGGACTCCCCAGAAAAGGGAAGGCTGGCCGATGGCCTATAAAGGAACAGGCTGTACCAAGCCAGAAAGAGCATTTTAGCAGAGGTCTAAGGCAAGGCTGGGCTTAGTAGGATGGGAGAATATACATACATGTGCTATATATAGTGCTAGTGTGACTGAATAATGAGCTGTCTGGAAGTGAGTTTCTCAGACGGCAGCATTTCGGTCACCATTCTGTGAGGCTGCTCGGCCTGTCACCACCTGTGTCATCTGGAAGGAAGGCTCACTGGTGTGCTGCAACTGCTCTAACTCAGCTGGTCCTGAACATTTCAGACAACCTGCCCCTTGCCTGACAGCAGTGCTGGCTGCCATTGGGCTTCCCCACATTCTAGCCGTCCTCCTGTACAGCATTCCAACAAAAGCGAGGCCAGACTACAGGACTTTTGACACTCGCTTAAGCTGTACAGTGTCACATTCTGTTGCCTAGAGCAAATCAGAAGGCCACCTCATTCAAGGGGTGAGGAAATAGTCTCTCAGGAGGAACCACAAGGAACCTCAGGTCAGTTTGAATCCATCACAGATATAGCACAGCTTGTCTTGTCTTTGCAGGCATCACAAATAAGTCATGGCCTATTTGTATAACTGGCACTGTTGCTGCCAGACAAGGCCCTCCTATCAAGGCTTTTGGCTGAAGATTTTTAAATGTGGCAAGAAGGATCCCTTATCATGGTCTGGAGCACAGTACACTGGCTTCATAGGCCCCATTACAGAGCCCTCTGTTCCTGCCTAGAACTCAGTAGAAGGCATCTACCAGCCTCCAGAAAATAAGGAAGGCAATTAGTAGCCTGATTCTCCATGACATGGAAAATTAGGCTTATCTTATAAAAATACTTAACCTTTTAAACATGGATGTGTGTTTGGAAGCATGGGGTTATGCTCAAGAATTCAGGTACCTGAATTGGCGAGAGTGATGGATTCCCCGGGAGCTGGAGTTACAGGTAATGTAAGCCATCTAATGTGGGTACAGGGAATTGTGTCTTGTGGAAACACTGCACACTCTTAACTGCTGAGCTATCTCTATGTAGTGCTAGGATGGAACACAGGAATTTGAGCTGGTGTGTTATCACTTAAGTTACCCGACTCAGCCTAACAAATTATTTCTTAAATAAAACTTTCTGAGAAACTGACACACACTATTTTAAAAAGCCAAGCTACTGTAATTTAAGTTACTTAACACATTCCATCTGAGTCTTTTCAATTTTGTCTCACAGATTGCCAGCAGATGGATCTGGGATGTGGCATGGGACAACTGGGTAGAAGCTAAACATGAAACAGAGTCTTACGTGGTATTGGCCTTGGTGTTTGCTCTCTATTGTGAATAGCTCAGGACCAGCATTTTCACCCCCCATCCTTCAAAATAAATGATATATACAGATCTGTGAGCCTCGTGTTACCTTACACATGCGAAAGCCAGTTATACTTACTTGTTAATATATGTTACCTCAGAGCAGTAGAAAAGGTAGGTATGAATTCTTACATATTCCAACACAGAAGTATAATTATTCTTAGGTTTAAGAAAATTAGGATAGCCAGGCATGGTGGCATGTGCCTTTTTAATCTCAGCATTTGGGAGGTACAGGGGGATGGATCTCTGAGTTCCAGGCCAGCCTGGTCTACATAGTCAGCTCCAGGATAGACAAGTCTGAGAGTGTGTCTCAGAAATAAGTAAAATAAATTTAGGGCTTGCCATAGGAAATTAAGTGGAAGTCTCAAGTAATGTAAATACAAGATACATTTTGGAAAACTTACAAGGGCAGATGCATTTTGGATAGTGTTTTAATATTTTGTGTTCGTTCTTTTGAAAGGACTCCCTAAGCTTAAAGCAAAAATGATAAAGTACTAGTGTTTTCTTATCTAGATCCCTCCTCCTCTAAAGCTTAGATTTAAGCCAGTCTTAACTCTACATCCTTGTCCTCAGTTTGTGTCACATTGTTTCCAGTCTTTAACTCTTAACTTTTCATTTGCCCTGTTCTCAAGCCAAACTAGAATAAAGGATAAACCTGAACATACTTCCTGTTTTCCAAATTGTTATCCCTTTTCTGTCTTGAAACAGGCGGTACTTAATCTCAGTTGTATACTTGATGAGAATCTAGAATCATCTGTAATACCTGTGAGGGGTTATCTAGGTTCGTTTAGTCTTTGGACATGCTTGTGGAATAGCTTGATTAGATTGAGGTGGCAAGACAAGACCACTGTGCGTAGCACCAGAGCCTGGTATAGGATCCTGGACCACACAGAAAGGAAAGATTGAGTTGAGAGCATTCTCTTTGCACTCTGGGTGGTGATGTGACCCCTGGACTGTATGTACACTTGAACGGAGCCAGAGAAACTCTTTCTCCCATAGGTTGCTTGGTCAGAGTACTTTTTTACATCAGGGAAAGAACTAGACAAATCCCAGGTTCCACATTATATATACTATATTTGTCTCTCGTCTCTCTCTTTCTTTTTTCTTTTTCTTTTCCTTCTTTTTGTTTTGTTTTGTTTTGTTTTGTTTTGTTTTGTTTGTTTTTCGAGACAGGGTTTCTCTGTATAGCCCTGGCTGTCCTGGAACTCACTTTGTTGACCAGGTTGGCCTCGAATTCAGAAATCCACCTGCCTCTGCCTCCCGAGTGCTGGGATTAAAGGCATGTGCCACCACGCCCGGCCCCCTCTCTCATTTCTTAACTTTCAAATTTTATAACATTAAAATCTTTTTGTTTTTTAATTGCAAGTATGCTCTTTCCCACCTACGATGCCCTTAAGTTCAGTTATATATATTTGTGTATCACTTTATCTTGAAGCTGCAGACATCCTGCTCTATGGCAGGCACTCCCTTCACCTCTACATTATTTGTCGGCTCTATACTTCATGTGGATACACTATATATATTTCAAAGGAGGAGAGAAGTGCTGGGCTTACTTTCTGGAGCTAGAAGCTGTGGCTGTGAAAGGGAACTCGAATTCTAAAATCCAAGAGCTAGATCACCACCACCTTTTCTGGTTTGGTCCCCTACATTCTTGGAAGTGTTGTGGGGAGTGGAGGGGATGGGGGGTGGGGGATGTAGGCCTGCCTCTCTGCCCCTTGCCTTTGTCCATTGGACCTGTTGTCTTCCTGGTGCTCTTTTCAAAGGGTGGGGTACGGCCTTTCCTGTGGCGAAGTCTAAGCACTAACATCAATATAAATCCTGTCCAAACACCATTGGACAATTGGCTTCCATTTCCAGGAATTCCCAATCCTGTGTCCTGCAGGTGACTGTGCTGACTCTGTCATATGATTTTGGGAACCTTCCCTATGTTCTCCTTGCCTGACTGGGTTCCGTTCAACCTGAGTGCTGCTGTGACTTTTCCCGTGGCCATGGGGGCCACTACGCCAAGGTCACAGGAGAAGCAGTTGTAGAACAAATGAGCCAAGAGCGCCTTGGGGATCCTGGGGTGTGTGGAGTGAAGATGGAGAGGTGGGGTGGAGAAGTCAGAAAGGACTCAGGAGAAGGGGATCTCAAAGAGGGAGGAGGCGGAGCTCCTGGGGTGGTTGACCCTAAGGGCTGCGAGAGAGGAGGAAGTGGGCTGAGGACACTAATCCTTCATTTACAGAAGGGAGCGAGGACCCTGGTGGAGAAGGGGAGGTCGCCGCGGCTGTGGAGACCCCGGGCTGAGAGGAGGGGCTGGGGACCGGTAGGGGTGGGGTTGGTGGGAGGATACCGCGCGGTAGGGACCCTCAGCTAAGGTGCTGATGATCGGGAGTGGGGAGGACACGGCGGCGTGGTGGCGACCCCGGGCTGAGGGGAGGAGCTGGGTACGGGGGAGGGATTGGAGAACAAGCGTGGTGAAGACACATCTTTGAGGGGAGGGGCTAGGGACCCAGGTGGGGACAAGGCAGGCACCGCCGACTGAGGACCCCCGGCTGACGCGCAGCGGAGGAGGGGAGGGGGCGGGACCGCGGCGGGGCGGGGCGGCGCGGAGCCGCGGCTGACGCGGAGGGCCGGGCCGGGGGCGCAGGGAAGGGGCGGCAGCGAGCTCGCCAGGCGGCCAGGAACCCGGGTGGGGCCGGGACCGAGGCGGTGGCTGGCCAGCGGAGCTCAGGCCGGGCGCGGCGCGCCGGGTGAAGGCGGCAAGGCGGCAAGGCCCCGGCCGAGGCCGGCGGAGCCGCGCAGCTGCGGCCGGCTGACGTGAGCGGCGTGCGGGTCCCGGCCGGCAGCGCGCTGGCGGCCATGGCGGTGGCGCTGGCGGGCCGCGGGGCGCGCGGCGGCAGGGGCCGGCCCCCGGGCGGGCGGGCGGAGGGGGCGGGGCCGGGGCGCCGGGCGGCCCGCGCGACAGCGGCGGCAGCGGCGGCGGCGGCGGCCGCTGGGACTAGGCGAAGGCGGCGACGACGACGGAGGCGCGGGGCGCTTGGGCTGATGGCAGCGGCCGGGCCCGGGGCGGCGCTGTCCCCGGGGCGGTGCGACAGCGACCCGGCCTCCCCCGGAGCGCAGTCCCCAAAGGTGAGCGGAGCGCGCTGCCCAAGGGGCAGCGGCCCAGGCCGGGCTCGGGAGAGAAGAGGAGACCGGGCGGCGGGTCCTGGAGCAACAAGTGCGGCGGACAGTGGGCGCGGACGTCGGGGAGACCTGCGCGGCGGGGTGGGAAGTTGTCCGGGAATAGCTGGGACCGGGGGACTCGGGAAGAGTGCTTGAGACGAAGCGCCCCCAGCCTGGGAAAGTCGGAAAAGTTGGCGGCCTTGGGGATCTCAGTCGGGGAGACGCTGAGCGGGACGTGCGCTCGGGGTCCCGAGTTGGCAGAACGTGGTTTCACACCCACAGACCCGGCCAGCCGAGGTGGCCCCCGCCACGTGCCGGTCCTCCCTGGTGGGGTCTCTGACTGCTCGCAGGGGGCTGCTGGCTCCCTGTCCTGACCGAGGATGGTGCGGAGGGGAGGGCCTTACCTGGAACGTAGCCCTTAGGATTCCTACAGTTGTGAGCTGGTAAACTCTGTGTCAACTTCCGTTATTGTTTCTTTTCGAGAGGATCATTGTTTTTAAGTAAAAGTATTGACATACAGAAATCCTTAAAATGTCCACAAATTAATAAAATAGTGCTTAAAATTAACGGTGTCAAGCCAGTATGGACCATGAATACAGTGAAAAACATACTAAGAAATTTAATTATCTTTCAACTTCTTGATTGTTAGCTTTAAAAGGGAATATTAAGTCTACTTGATTTCATTCTTGAAGAGTGAAAAGGGGAATGATTTCTATGTTCTTTTTTAATTTGGAAAGTAATTTTAGTAAATTCCTAGGTGCTGGAGACATAATGAAATATAAAGTCACTGCTAATCACAACGTTAACATATATCAGACAGCTATGTGCTACCTGGCTCTTATGTGATCACTTCACTGCATCCTTGCATCAGCCACCTAGGCTTTAGGACTGGGGAGAAGCTTGCAGCACACAGCTGGTGGAGGGCAGTGCTCAGTAAGATTCTCTGGCAGCCCGCAGTGCCATGCTGACTTGGCATGCTAGCCTGTGCTGCCTTTTCATTCCCTTCCGTGGGCCTTTATTGAAATTTATAGTAAGAGTAGTAGTGTTAGGAGCTATAGTACCTTGATTTAAAAAAAAAATAGGAGTTTAAGCCTATTAATTAACGTAATGAATTGTTTTTAAAACATTTGATTACTTATTTCCTTAATGGAATGGCTCAACAACCTATATCTCCTATGAGTTTATCACAAAGTGTTGAATTTCTGCCGCAGAAGAAAAGGAATGTAGTTAGACGTGGTAACCTGTATCCAGTCCTTCTTCATCTCCAAAGTAGCTAATTAAAATGCGCCTCCGGGGGGCCAGTTGTAAGCTGAAGGGTACTATGAAACTTACTAGTATTTATTTCCCAGCTCAAATAGGAAGGCTTGCTTTGATTTTTAAAGTGGTGTGGCTACTAAAAAGCAGATGTTTGAACACAATCTAGTTGGTAAGAAAGTGAAAGCAGAGTACATTTAAAATACAGTTGAAAATTTAATTTCATTTCGATTAAAGGTCAGATTTTAGTTTTATTCATTCTTAAATTTTCTAATTTTTTAATCATTTAAATGTACAGGATGATAATGAAGATAACTCAAATGATGGGACCCATCCATGTAAAAGGAGGCGAATGGGCTCAGGAGACAGCTCAAGAAGTTGTGAGACTTCAAGTCAAGATCTTAGGTACTTTAAGGTTCAGTAGTAACTTTCGTAGACTTTTGCTCACTTCTTCTTCTCCTGCCTATTCCAGGCAGCAGAAACAGTTATTAAAAATTATATGTGTTGGCTGGAGAAATGGCTCAGAAGTTAAGAGTGCTTGCTTAACTGGAGGTTGGTTAGCAGCCCCACATCTCATCTCATAAGCTCCTGTAAACTCTGGAGGATCTCATGGTCCATTCCGGCCTCCACAAATGTCTGTATAGAGAGCAAACAAACAAATCTTCTAAAAAAGTCATATACTATCAAAGTAGGTCTCACTCCTGATAACTGTTAAAAAGTTATGGTAAAGTAGGTATATAAAACTCACCATTGTAACACTTTTTATATATAAAGAGTATATTTCAGTACAACCATCACTCTCGGCCCTTTCCAAAACTTTAGTAACTCAAACTGCCTAACCCTCCAGTACCTCCCATCCCTTCCTGCCTCCAGCTGCTGGTTACCACAGTTCTACTTCCTGCCCTGAGTATGAACCAGACAGTACCTGCCCCGTGTTATCTGGCTTACCCATAACCATAGTATCTTCAAGGTTCATCGTGTTGGAGCTCCTTAAGTCTGAACAATATTCCATCGTATGTTCTGCTACATTGTGCTCATTCACCTGCAGGCTGGGGTAGTTAATGCTGAAGTGAACACTGGCATTCAGACCCCTGTTCTTAATACTCTGGTATATAACTAGAAGTAGAAAGCTGTACCACACGTTGATTCTGTCTTCAGACTTTTTAAGGACCTTCCATACATTTCCATAGCAGTAGTACCAGTCTGCATTTCCACCAACAATACACCTTGCAACATTATTTTTGCTCATTTTGCTGATAGGCGTCCAGAAAGACATAAGGTGATCACCCACTGTGATTCTGTGTTGTATACCATGGCTAGTGGTGCTTGCCGAATATTTTTTAGGTGCTCTTTGATCATTTGATTTATGTTTTTGGAGAAATGTCTATTTACTTCTCTGTCCATTTCTCCACCCCTACCCCAGTTTTTGTTTTTGTTTTTGTTTTTGTTTTTTTGAGACAGGGTCTTAGTATGTTTCTCTGGCTGTCCTTGAATTTACTATGTACATGAGGCTGGCTCACAGAGCTAGATTAAAGGCATGCACCACTGTGCCCAGCTGTCCATTTCTCTTTTATTTTGTGCTGATGAGTTATGGGGCTCCTTTATGTATTCTGCATATGAATTCCTTTATCAGGTTTGTAAGTAATTCCCAGCACTCTGGCTCTTTCCCCCTGTAGTTGATAGTGTCACTTTCTAAAATCTAACTTTAATGTCTGCTTTTATAACTTTTGTTTTGAGTGTTAAGTCTAAGAATCTGTTGCTAACATAGGGTTTTCTAGGCAGCTCTTACATTTAGGATTTTAATTCATTCTGAGCTACCTTTTGGATGTGATGTGACAGGAGGTGAGGGTCTTTTCTGTAGCTTTGCGTGTTTCTGTTCTTTTGTAGCACCAGGTTTGGGTGCTTCATGAGCTAGTTTTTGAATGAATAAATGAAGCAAACCGTGGTTGTACTCCTGCCTCTAATTTAGAAGTTGGATTATGGAGATCGACACGTTCCTTCCCGACTTTGCTACTCAGGATTGCAGCTGAGTGCAGCACACTGCAACTTTCAGATAGATCTGGTCTTTGCTTCTGGGTTTGTAAAGTATAAAGAAATAAAATTATTGCTTATTGTCCAGTTCATTGAGAAAGCAGTTCTTGGAATTTCTGCTTTTCCAGTTGTCTGTGACTTACCTAGCGATAAATAAGGGTTAGAAGTTGCTTAAGTTGTATCTGGTATGCATGAAGTAATTGTGGTGAATGTTAAATTAAAAATATGTTAGAGTTGCTGCCTGCTTTGGTTTCTTAGACCTAGCAGTTAGGAGTCTTGAGTTTTACATTTTAACCTGCGTGTCTTTATGTGTGTGCACATGTGGGCGTGGGTACCTGCAGAGGCCGGGAGACTGTAGTAGACCCTGAGCTAGCGTTAGGACAGTTGTGAGATACCTGATGTGGTGCTAGGAACCGAATGCTCAGCCTCTGCAAGAGCCGGAAGTGCTCCTCACTGCTGAGCCATCTTTCCAGCCTTAGGTTCTTTGCATGTATAGAAATTGCCATGTATACATTTGCATGTATAGAAATTTAGTGGATTTTTTTATGTGAAGTTTTGGATCATTATTTTTCTTCCTTTTACCCATTTTGTAATTTTTCTCCATAAGCACAGCAGTAATAAAAAAGAATTGCAATTCTTTTGTTTGTTTGTTTGGTTTTTTGTTTTTTGTTTTGTTTTGTTTTTTTCGAGACAGGGTTTCTCTGTGTAGCCCTGGCTGTCCTGGAACTCACTTTGTAGACCAGGCTGGCCTCGAACTCAGAAATCCTCCTTCCTCTGCCTCCCAAGTGCTGGGATTAAAGGCATGGGCCACCACACCCGGCCCAAGAATTTCAAATCTTAAAATTGTTTTGAAAGTAATTTGAAATATAAATATGATTGAAATTTAATAAATGCCACATATAAGGCATTATCTGTATTTGTGTCTTAGCTTCAGTTACTACCCAGCAGAAAACTTAATCGAATACAAATGGCCACCTGATGAAACAGGAGAATACTATATGCTTCAGGAGCAAGTCAGTGAATATCTGGGTGTGACCTCCTTCAAGCGGAAATATCCAGGTACTTACGGCTTAGTGTATTAATGGATGACATTGGACTTACAACAGGGACAGGGTGGTTATGAGCGATTTCTCTCCTACTTACTTGTAAAGCGAGTACACTTGCTGAGTTTAATTTACGGTTAGCACTCAGAAGCCTACTATAGAGGTAGCCTACTATAGAGGTGGCCTACTATAGAGGTGGCCTACTATAGAGGTGGCCTACTATAGAGGTGGCCTACTATAGAGGCATCTGTGTGTCACCAGGTTCTTAAGGGGCAGAGTAAGTTCTAAGACTATAGGTGTGTAACATCATACCTACTTGAAGATAAGCTTGAAAAGAAAATCACTTTACAGCCAATGTTTTTGAATATAAACTGTTGCTCTGTGACCTCAGGAATGGAGTTAGCATCTAAGCTGAGCTTGCATTGTAGGAAGCCATTCTTAATGAGCTGCCCTAATGTAGTTAAGTGCTTAACTTTGGGTTGTTCTAGGTTTTAGTTTTTTTAATGTTTATTTCTTGAATTTGTAAGATTTGTGTGTGTGTGTGTGTGTGTGTGTGTGTGGTTACTTAAGAACACTTAGAATATTCAACAACAAATGTGCTTAAAATAGTTTTTTTAAGGCTTTAGAAGTTCTAAGATGTACAGTTTCAGTTTTTAATAGTTCTTTTGTTCTGCTTTTGGAGATTTAGAGCGACGAGATTTATCTCACAAGGAGAAACTATACCTGAGAGAATTAAACGTCATCACGGAAACACAGTGCACACTGGGTAATCAGCACCTGTTGTGTCTTTTAAGCTGAACACTTGTAGGTGGTAGGCAATTAGATCAGTGATCCATCTCCTAAAATATTTTACAAAATTAATAGATTATTTAAATAATAACTTGTTTACTTCATTTTAATTGTTAAAATGTAAAAGGCATGATTAAATTTTTTATACTACAATATAATTTTCTAATGATAACTTTAACAGAGTTGTCAGGTGTTTTGGGTGTAGAATTTTTATCTAAGCATAGATCTTTATCGTTTGTAGTACTGGGGACTGAACCCATAGATTCTTTGGCAAATCTTGTCAAACTTTTAGCTCCTTATAGCATATGCTTTCTTGATAATTTATTTTTGGTGAGTGTGTCAATGCCAACAGGCTCTTCCCAGCAGTAGGGAAAGATGTTGTGAAAGTTACATGGCGTGTGTAGACTGGCGAATGTTTTGAGATGTGACTCGATACTATTTCTGATATATAGATTTGGAGACTAAGAAAGATATACTGAGAAATAATTTTTACATATCCTGTGTTAATTATTAGTGGTTAGTATATATCATTCATAACTATCTCTAAATATATTCTTACAATTTACATAAAACAGAAAAAAATTCATTTGGTTCAAGAATTGATTTTTTTTTTTACAAGATAACATTTAGTTTTAATTGCTTGACTTTATTAGGAAGAGTAACTTATATTTTTACAATCTATTAATTTTGCTTTGATTACTATAAGATAGTAAAGAGAAGCTAGTTTTGAAAAAGCACCTGTGTTCACTTGGCCTTAAAATACTTATTTTCTTTTGGGGGGGCGTCTAAAATAGGTTTAACAGCATTGCGCAGTGATGAAGTGATTGACTTAATGATAAAAGAATATCCAGCTAAACACGCTGAATATTCGGTTATCCTACAAGAAAAGGAACGTCAGAGAATTACAGATCATTATAAAGAGTATTCTGTAAGTGATTTGAGGTGACTAATGTCTGCCTTGGGGAGGGGACTTTTTATAAAACTATATATAACTTCTAACTGTAATATTTTCCTTTCAGCAAATGCAACAACAGAGTACTCAGAAAGTCGAAGCCAGCAAAGTACCTGAGTACATTAAGAAAGCAGCCAAGAAGGCAGCTGAGTTCAACAGCAACTTAAACCGGGAGCGCATGGAAGAAAGAAGAGCCTATTTTGACTTACAGACACATGTAGGCTGACAGAGTTCAGGAGTATCTGGGTCTCTTTTGTTACTGCAGAATGGTCACTGTCTATTATTATTATTATTATTATTATTATTATTATTATTATTATTATTATTATTATGCTAGCTGTGTTTATTTTCTCATAGAAGTTAAGGTACCATTTTCCTGCCTCTCACCTTCCACCCTCCTTCCTTTTCTTCTTTCTGAAATCTCTCTGCTTTATGATTGAGTTTACCGAGCAAGGTGAACACTATGTATCTAACTCCCATGTCCCTAGAGGGTGGGTAAGAGCAGCACACTGAGCTTGTCTATTTGGTTTTGATGGAAGTCCTGTGAGGTTACACAAATGTCCCCTACATTTCATAGAAGGAGCCAGGTGAGCTACAAAGAAATTACACACTTCACAAAAGACCATGGTGAGCCAGAGACTTCACATTGCCTTCCTTCAGAGCCTGTGCACATGGTGAATAACAGGCACGGAAGTAAAGCACAGAACTCAAGCACACAGCTGGGAGGCACCACCTATCCCCTCGGTCACTGCTACTGTGTTAGTTACATTGCTAGCTTTTCTATAGTGTGGGGACATGGATGTCGTGTACACATGGGGATTCTTTTCTTGAAGCCTTGATTCCCAGGTTGGAATCAGTTTTCACATTTCTTGATCTTAACACAGGTTATCCAAGTGCCTCAAGGAAAGTACAAAGTGTTGCCGACAGACCGAACGAAGGTCAGTTCCTACCCAGTGGCTCTCATCCCGGGACAGTTCCAGGAGTATTATAAGAGGTAGTCAGTACTTTCATTATCATTGCTTTTTGGGCCTCCTAGAAATTTATGTTTATCAGTGACACCAAAAGATGTGTAGGATTTGTGTCTGCATTTTTCCTCTTGGGTTCTGTGTAAAGAGCATCATTCTGTTGGAAGTGAAGGCCTGCTGGTGAGGTCAGGAGTGCTGCCTCTGCCCGCCCTGTCTGCACGGGCCGGCCTCCAGTGCTTTCTGTGTGGCACATGGCCCCGGAGCTTGGTATCCTCGGGAAGCGCCTGTGAAATGAGGATCCTCTCCTCTCCTCACTTGAGTGGAGCTCACACATGCAGAGTGGAGAGTGACGTGACAGCAGTGGGAGGAGAGAGAAAAGAAGGGACAGATAAGTGCCATGGCGGCACACATGGCCACACCCCTGGAAGTGTACTTACTTCCTGTTTCCATCTTACATGGAACCAAAACCCTTTCAAACCAGTACAAATGGGTTGTTCTTGTTTCAGAATCTCTGCTTTGCTTCCAGCAGTAGACTTCATTCTGGAGACCAGTTCTCAGAGTAGGGGTTCTGCAGAAAACCCAATTTATAGCAAGGCAGAGCACTTGCTGTTTGATATTCTAATTTAAATTGTGTAAATTTTTAACTTCAAAAATTTTTTTCAGTCCAGAAATTTCTGAAAATCTGTTGGTATTCTTCCACCTTGTCTGTTCTGCTCTGGTGTTTTAGTGCTGAGGTAGCTCCTGAACAATAGCGCTTTGAGACCAGGAGGGCTTCGTGCAGCCGGACAGGACAGTACAAAGGGAGACTTAAATGTTGCAGTACATGCTGTACAGTGTCTTAAAGTAGTCGCTGTTAAAAACTGTTTGCTAATTTTTATCTAACTGTTGCACTTGATGACATTGTTCCGTCATTCTGTCAGTCTTGAGACATTGGCTCTCTGAGCCTGTTCTGTGAGTGGAAGGATGCGGTGCACAAGTCACCACGCCTCGGGTGTGTGGCTGAGCAGGAGCACGTCCTGGCTGCCTGGGTTCCACTCCTGTCTGCTGACACATCAGTTATCATTGTTTGCTTGCTTTGAGGGTAAAGGGAAAGAGTTGGGGAGAAAAATATTCTGATTGCGAAAAAGCATCATTTATCCCCACCTGATGACCAAAATGAAATTCTTCCTACCCATTTGTGTGAAGTATATGTGAGAGGCATAAAGCAAATTTAGTAGTTTTTACATATTTACTATTCAAGGAAGAATGAAAGCAGCCTTTCTAAACTTAGGTACTCACCAGATGAGCTTCGGTACTTGCCATTAAACACAGCCCTGTATGAGCCGCCCCTGGACCCAGAGCTCCCGGCACTAGATAGTGATGGAGACTCAGATGATGGCGAAGATGGCGGAGGGGATGAGAAGCGGAAGAATAAAGGCACTTCGGTAGGACTGTGCACCTGCAGGGGAGGACTCTTGGGTTATTTGCTGATTGCTTTCCTGGAACGTTAAATTGAACTCTATTACCAGACTGGTTGACTAGGACAGTCGCCTATATTTCTAGAAAATTTTCACAAGAATATTTAGTGTGTGTTGATATAAATAGGTTTTGCATTGCTTTTTTTTGGAGACAAATTTTATATTAAAAAACTATTTTGAGCAAGATAGGGAATTGTATTCAATATTAATATTCTTCTACCCAACATGCTGTTTATGCAGATTAAAATACTGAGCAAAATAGACTGATCTTTGCCACAGAGAAACGTCATTTTCTTGGCCGGGGCAGCACACATTACCCTGGGCTCCTTTGCTTAATCTGGGCTTCCTGTAGGAAAATGTTAGTTTACTAACGTGTAGGATATTTAGTTTTTTGGGGTGCCTTTTTTGAACAAAAAATTTAGTATATGTGCTGCTGAAGAGAGAACTCGTATCAAAAATTTAGCTGCTAAAAAGCAGGATGTTGGCTCTCAGAGCATGAAGGGCAGTAGCCCTGAGGTGGTTTATGGTTGTGACTTTTTGCAGAAATACACATTAAGCCACGGCTCTTATATATGTTAGAGTGTAGCCACCCAAATGTTTGTTTTCATTGAGTAGCATTCCCTTGTCTACAACAGCTTCTAACACATACTTAATCTTATGTGCTCCATGAAAGCAGGTTCTGCCCATGTTCACTTGGTGCTGCCTCTCCTGTCAGGTACCAGAGAGGAGCTAGCTATGGAAGTAAATAACGATGAACCCAACTTTATCACATTGCTCTGTGGAATATAAATTAATCGAATATTTGAGGAAAGCATTTTGACAGCATACCCAGAGTTTTTTCACAGATTTTGACCTGGCAGATTTGTTAACAAAGTTAATTCTAAGGACTTAATTAGATGTTAGCAAAATTTAAGTAGAAAAAAATGCTGATTTTAATGGTGCAGAATTTAGAAATAAATCTTTATCTACTGTGGTGATACAGTTACACCAAAGAATGTCGTGTAAAGACGATGAGGAAATGCATGGACTTTACCCACGTTTGCACACATGTGCCGTGGACATGGAGTGTGTGTGATTGTGTGCACATACTGATCATGTGTCTACTGATGCATACACAGTATGATAACATGTGTACACACATGCAGTGCAACCAGTCTTGCAAACTACACTGCCTGAATGAAACCACATTAGGAAGATATGGGGTATGTATGAGAGAGCCTGGGCCTCTGCAGGATAGAAACACACAGAGAAACCAGGAAGGAAGGAACATGCTCTTGTGCCCAGTCATTTCAGGATGTTTATCAGGTGGCTATGAATTTTTAAATTCACTTTTCATAATTTATGTGAATATAAAGTTGTTAGCAAACATTGAATTAGAAAGTGAATTAAATGGTTAGAAACAGAGATTTTGTTCCTTGAACAAAATGTCACACTGTTGTGGGTGACTAGGGATTTGGCTTTGAATCTTTTACAGTTTGGACATGGTTATGTATTTGCAGGAGTTTCATAATGACTTCTGCCACTCAGGAAAAATAAACATTTCAATAAATACAAAACTATGCATTCTCATGGTATGAAAAACATTGAAGCTGTGGAATGTAATAATAGTTGAGTTGGTAATTCCACTTGTGATGACTTACATCAAAAAGTGTACTAGTTGCCTAGGATACTTGCTAATAGAAATAGTTATTAGAAGGGTAAATAACTTTTAACATGGCTTTTCTTACTCTATTTAGACACGAATTTCTTAAAATCATCTTTATTTTTCACTGGAAAAAAACTTAAAAAAAAACATTTTCTGTCATTTAAAAACTTGCGACTCCACTGGGTCCTGACTCCAAGGAACCTTTGCTTCCCCTTGTTTGCTACAGGACAGCTCCTCAGGCAATGTGTCTGAAGGAGACAGCCCCCCTGACAGCCAGGAGGACACCTTCCACGGAAGACAGAAATCAAAAGACAAAATGGCCACTCCAAGAAAAGACGGCTCCAAACGTTCTGTACTGTCCAAATCAGCTCCTGGGTACAAGGTAGAAGAAAAAAGCCCCTGACTCGGCCTCTTTCCTGGCCAGCCTCTCCCTCATATCGTTAACTCTGAGCCTGAGGAGCTGAGCTTGCTGTGCTCCGCCATCCTGTCCTGTGCACCTGTCCACTGCTTTCTTTCTCTGGTGGCTTTCTTGTCACTTTTGGTCATGGTATAGCTTCTATTTCCTGTATATAAACAATTAATGGGTCTTTGTCCCTTTAAGTAATAACCAGACAAGTAGGAGGTTTTAAAACATTCTTTCAAGGCAGAACTTTTTTTTTTTGAGTGCAGGGCATACTTGTCTAGCATTTTGAATATCTGAACAGTTGGTGAAGCTTAACTTGGCGAGATGTGAAGTAGGGATGGATTTACCACCACATGAGGTGGTATTTTTGTAGTGCCTTTCATTGAAAATATTCAGGCTTATTCTAAGGATTGTTGAATCCAATTGCCAAATTTTGCCAGGTTTCGAATAGAAAATAGGAATAGCTGTTAACTTACATCATTGTTTTTGTATAACCTTTGGCAGATAGCTGGTATACCATTCTGTAACAAGGACTAAAACCTAGTTTGTGGATCTGATTATTCTTAGAGTAAGGGCGTAGATTATCAGAAACAATTAGTATTTTTCACATTTGTTTTCTGTCTGCCTCTCCCCTTGAGAAGTAGGATGAGAGGTGAGCAGCTGTCATGGTGCAAGGGGATGTAGGAGGATCATAGAATGAATGACATAGTGCTCAGCTTTGTGACGTGGATGGTCAAAGTACAGCATGCACTCCAGGTCTTGGCTGTATTAGAATATGCACCTGGTTCCTATATGGAGATGTACTAAAGGAAGGTTGTAAGTAAGAGTCTCGCTGGGTGAGTTGTTAAACACCTGTGTGTTAGTTAGCATTGCAACAAAGGCGCATTGCAGGGAAAGAACAAACAAAGTGAGCTGTGAGTCACTGCCTGTCAGCCTCACTGGAACATGCTTTTGTGGTGTAGCAACACAATCGATGGCTCACTCAGCAAGGACTCATTCCGAGGACAGCTTCAGTAGGCTGCTGTGTGATTTTGTATTTTTTTAAAACGTGTATACCTTATATATGCTTTTTAAACTAAAGATTTCAGTCACTGCTTAATAACTGAAACCAAAAAAACTCCAAAGATTATATTTCAGAGGCAGCCTGCAGGAGCCAACATGTGTCACTGTCTTAGAGGTGCCAGTGGGAGTGACAGCTGTCGGGCTGAGGAGGCATTTAAACAAGGAGCCTGTTTCATCATGCATTATAAATAGAGAATATTGAAAGAGACATATAGTACAGGTTAGAACTGAAGAACTATCCATATTATCACTCATCTAGTGAGTAAATCATATAGATTAATCTTAGTTACTAGTACTCAAGGGAGCCTCATATGCAAAATAAACATTTTATAATCTGTAAACATTTTTAGTAACTAAAAATGTTTCAGGTATTTCAAAGATAGGAACAGCCAATATATAGATAGTATATATTAATGTGAACAAAATTATTGAAAGTTAACCTCTGTATAGAAAGTATTAATGAGCCAAGATGTGCCTAACTATTTGGGTACTTCAAGCTGACACTCACACACTTTAGAATATGGGAATTAAGCATAATGTATGTGATGTAATAGGATGACTGGTGCTTACCCTCAACTTGTAGGACGGTATTGCTTGGGTTACATTAACCTGAAATTAAAGAGTAACTGTTAGGTTCAGGCCTACATACATAATTAATATCTATACTATGTTAGTGCTACCACAAAAGTTTCAACTTATTGTGCTATTTTTTCAACAAGAAAAGTAAGTATACACGAGCCTTTTATTTGAGATGCTGAGGGCTGTTGACTGAAGAAAACTAAAAGGCTGTGGCAGTGTGTGAAGGCGATCAGAGGGTCCTAGTGAGGCACAGGGCAGTCCTCCCCCTCCCTCAGTGCTGGTCTTCACTTTGTCTGTGAGGCCCTGGATGCAGGGTGTGGCCTCTTAGAGCTGGGATGCTGCAGGAACAGTGTGCTTTTGTGTGTTGAACTGTAGCATCTCTACAAAGGGCCACAGTGGCCTCTCTCCCACTTCTCCTGCTGCCCTCCCACCTATCACCTTTCTTCTTTCTTCCCCATCCCGCTTCCCTCTCCCATCCTCCAGTATTTTTCTTTTCAACAAGATGGAGATCATTGGGTAAGAAAAACGTGAAGTGGTTATCAGGGCATTGTGTGATTTTAAAGGTGAACCCCGAAGTTGCTAGTGTCTCCTTTTATTATAGGCATTATGTATACTTTAGTGATTATAGAACTTGAATTGCTCTAGAATGTGAATTAGTTTGTGTTTTATTTCTTTTGAGTTGCTTTGTAAAGAGTCAATGAGGAATTCTCTTTTCAAAATTTAATATTGTGTGGTTTCTTCCCTGACTTTAGTAAAAGATATTAGAGGACTTACTCTGCTAGTATCTAACTTAAAGTGTAAGTTTATCTTTTACATATAGTACAGGTTATTGAAATTTCTGCTGCAGATCACAGCAGTTAAGGCTCAATCTTAGAAGTGAATTTCCTAGCGTTTTTTTTCCACTGATGTCCAGGACACAGTTAGAGCATGTGCTTAGGATGCAGATGCAGCAGGAAGAGCAGAGTGACTAACTGCTATCTGGGAGAGCAGGGTATAAACGAGAGGAGGTGGAGAGTAGTCAATGGGACATTCTATATGTTTGTTTAACTCCATATTTATTATTTTGTAGAGACCTTTGTGATTGTTTAGTTATTGTTTTTTTATCATATTTATGTATAAGGTTGACTTTTTCAAAAATAAATAAGCCAAAATTGTTTTTGAATGCCTCTGTCATCTTTTGCAAAGAAAATATTTAAAAAAATTATTTAGGCCTGACAAGGTACACAAGTGGCAGTGAGATATTTAAAGTGAGTTTAGATCTCTGTGGTGTAGTAATTTAGAAAAGAGATACAATTATCCTGTCATCATCTTTGTCCCCCTTCCCGGCTTTTAAAACCATTTATTCGCCAACACCTATAGTACAAGTGAGCACCGATTGTGAAGGTCAAGATTACGATGCTCAGACATCCCTTCCTTGCCTTGGTAGTTTAGGTGTAGGAAACGTCTTATACTTTGTCTTATTCCATGTTTAAAGCCCTAATTCTGTGTATGTTTTTAATCTGAAAAATACTCAAAATATGCTTCGTGTATTTCTTACTTGACTACATTCTCCTTGTCCGATTACATGTCATAGTGACTACTTCTCTCCTTTACCATAGTTCTCCTAATTCTTTAGACATGGAACAAGAATATGCATACAACTTAGATTTCTACAGACATGCATGACTGTATGAATGGGACATCTTTTAATGAAAATGTTCAAATATTGTCTATTTTTTAAAAAATAATTTAGAGGTTCTGTGAAAAAAAAATCCAGTTTTGAAATAAGTGAATATATAAGCTTTTTAAAACTTAGGCTTAGCTTTTCTGTGTGGTCACTGGTACATGAATTTTCTTTCCCAATTATCAGTGACATTTGGCATCCTATTTCATTTTCCCTTCTTGGTCTTATATAGATGATGTGATGGAGCACAGAGTACTAAATTTAGGCAACACAAGTTTAATGCTGTTTATGGAGTACAGTCTAGGCTTTCATCAGCAGGGGAGGTTTATATCCATCTTATAGCTAGTTGCAGCTTACAAAAAGTTTCATTAGCAAATTACGAAAAGTAAAGAAAAGGTAATAACAGAATCCCTTTTGAACCCATAGTGAGTTCTTCTGGCATGAATTTATAGCCCTCTTCTACCCTTCCAGCCAAAGGTCATTCCAAATGCTCTATGTGGAATTTGTCTGAAGGGTAAGGAGTCCAACAAGAAAGGAAAGGCTGAATCACTTATACACTGCTCCCAGTGTGATAACAGTGGTAAGTAGAGATGTCTCCTTAAGATTTTAACCTCACCCTGAGTGTTGCCTCAAAAGCTAGGGTTTATTGTTGTCAACAAGGTGTCCATCAAAGAATCAACAAATAGTCACTTACTAGACATAGACAAAGCCCATGTATCCTCTACATTGTATTTTGATGTTTTTATAGTGATATTAAGCATGACAGCCATTCTTGGGAACTAATATTTTATATGCCTTAAGTTAAAAGTTCTTTTGTGAAATGCTATTCATGTTGGTTTTGATTTAGGCCACCCTTCTTGCTTGGATATGACCATGGAGCTTGTTTCTATGATTAAGACCTACCCATGGCAGTGTATGGAATGTAAGACATGCATTATATGTGGACAGCCCCACCATGAAGAAGAAATGATGTTCTGTGATGTGTGTGACAGAGGTTATCATACTTTTTGTGTGGGCCTTGGTGCTATTCCTTCAGGTAAAGATGAAAAAAACAAAACCCACATTATCTTGTGTGATGAAGATCTCCTAGCAGTTTTTTTAAGGCTGCATAAATGGCATGAATATGTTCCAAGTATGATCAAGCTGTTATTGTCCATGTCACAGATACTTGATTTTCATCCTTGCAACCAAGGGACCAAAGGACAAATGAGATGGCAGAAAGCCTAGGTTAGGTTTGGGGGAAGTATAGAATGAGCTGGTGTTTTCTCCTAAAATTCCTAAAGTAACAGCACCAGTCTGTCTCAATGGTTTGGTTTTATTTTTAAAGGTTATCTATTAACAAAGTGACTGCGATGTCTTTACATATGCTAAGAGATTTTTATAAAGTGAGGCAACATGACAATTCCAGATAACTTTAGGATGGACACAGATTCAAATAGTAAATCACAGTAATTCTATTAAAACATTATACAGGTAATTGTGCAATTTGAAGAACTTAGTTGCATAGTTAACACCGTATAGTACTCTATAAAAAAAGGGTCCTGGAAGTCCTTTAGAAATACCCAACTTGAATAGTCACTTAGGTTTTTGTAGTAATTCAGATCAAGTGTATGGGATAGGTGCTAGTTTTAAAGTGCATGGAGAGGGATAGAGAGGGAGAGAGAGAGAGAACACTGTTAGAATAGTGGAGGAAAAGGCCATAGAAAGCCAGCTTCTTTAACATGTTCTACATTAGGAATTGTGTTGTTGAGCTTTCAAAAGCATGATGGTATTTGAATTTTCAGAAGGGTAACAGTAGTTTTGTTTAAGGTACAAATGATTTTTACAATGCCGTTTGGCCATGCACTAACGTTCACACTGCATTGGTTACACTGATTAAGGGTTGTTTACATTCTCTTCCTTGGCTTAAGGAACCAGTCTGTACTCCCTCCCACTGAAAAATCCCAGGGAGTTATCACTACAGATAGCTCAGGAATGAGATTAGATGGTTTGTACTCAGTCCTATAAAAATAAAATTCCACTCTATATTAACTAACAATTTTTCTCCTAGGTCGCTGGATTTGTGACTGTTGTCAGCGAGCTCCCCCAACACCCAGGAAAGTGGGCAGAAGGGGGAAAAACAGCAAAGAGGGGTAAAATAGGCTTTGACCCTCATGTTTGGGATATTTGGTGCCAATTTATTTACAACACTTTCATTTTTATGCCAATAAAAACTTTTTTGAAATTAACGATGACCTTAAACATCAAGTTGATTTATTTCTTTATTAGCAACTTCTACCCTTGAAACAAAGTCAGAGAAATGGCTCATTTCCCCAGGCTTTAATTTCATAGTGTTGTTTTTTCCAGAGATCAGCAGAAAGAGGTAGTAGCAACTTAATTTGAAGTATTTCTTCTTGAATATAACAAAGTTACCACTTGTTATGACTCTGTCTTGACCTGATTAGGTAGTATCATAGTTACCTAATAACCAGAAAGCTCCAATCTGGCTAAGCAGAGGAAAGGGCAAATGGCCCAAGATCTGGTACAACAGGATTTGGACTCTAAATCACCAGCACAGCAACAGTTTGTCAATACTTGCTGCCAGGAGAGCTTGCTTGGGTATCAGGTACCATACCCCTACTGTGCAGAGGCTCTGGGAAGAGCGAACCTGTCACTGCATTTTCCACCTGGCTTTAAAATGTTAAAGACTTTAAAACTCGAAGTGCTGTACTTCATTTAAATGTCTATAAATTCTACAGTCATCAACTTCTGCACCAGCAGTAAAGTTTAATCTGATTTATACAGCCTGTTACTGTAATCTTCTTACTCACCTGACTAACCAAAATGCATTTAAACATTTTATTGAGCAGACTCCTTTTTATAGGAATTTTAATCTCTAAAATATTGTGCTTGCTGCTTTTCCTGCTTGGGGAGTAAACTGAGGTAACAAAACTGTATGGCTTTATTTTTCCATCCTAGTCTAGAAAAAAGTAACCAGAGTTTCACCAGGTCAAGTAGCTAGGTTCGCAGCAAACTGTAATCGCTCTGTGAAAATAAGGGTTTGTGCTCCAGCATATTCAAGGGATCAGAAGAGAATTTCAAGCACCAGTTTCAAAATGCTAATCAATATCGTCCAGAGAACTGATTCCTCCTCTTGGGCTGCCTCTTCTGGAGCGTAAGCCTGCTGCTGACTGGCTCCTGTTGGGTCAGTGAAATAGGCAGCCTCTCCGAATGGGTACTGATCCACAGTTCTGTCATAGTATACCCTCATCTCAAAGTCGCTCTCATGGTGAGAGGGGTGTCCATAAATTCCTATCCCGACCGGTCGCTGGAAGTGTGCCGGTATAGAGACCACATCCTGGCCGCAAGTGACAGACTGCAGCTCATAGTCGTCGAAGCTCGGGTGCGGAGTGCTGTCCGACACGTACAGGTCCGCATCCCCTCTCAGGCTCTGCATCCTGAGAATAATTTTACCCTCATGGTTCAACCGCAAGTAGCTGTAATTCCCGGCTCCTATTTGGCCCTGGACCACGTGCAGAAGGAGCCACTCCTCCGGGACGTCGTCGTCTTCCAAACATTTTACCAGGGTCACCACCTGGGACGCCAGGATCATCAACAGGGCGCGCCTCCAGGGAGTAGCCATCGCTGGGGCACTCAACTCGGGGACTCCCTCATCTGCAGTCGCTGTGCTGGGAAGGTACGGGTGACAGGCGTGACCCGAGGTGCTCGTCCACGCAGACCAAGATTCGTGCACCTGGGTCCCGGGAACCGACGGTGGGGAAGGGGAAGGAGAGAAGGGATAAAGAGTAGGGAACAGCAGAGAGGGAGGAGCAGAGGAGGCGGGTGGGAAGAGGGAAGCGGTAAGAGGGACCTTAGGACAGGCCCCTGGGGGCGCAGGTGTCTGGAGAATAGCGAGGTCGCCAACCCCGAACTCACCGCCACGCCCCGCAGGCCACGCAGCACCCGCAGCACCCGGGCTCAGCCTGGAACTCGCCCCAGCTGGCGGAAAAGAGGCCGCGCCCGGAAGTGTGGTACTCCGGAAGCGAGGGCTTTTGGGAACCAACTCCGGCCTAAGGGACCGGAAGTGAGGTAACGCCAGGCTCTCGCGAGAATAGAGCAGCTTTCCCCCGTAACCATAGCGACGCGGCTGGCGTGGTCGGTGAGTTCCGGGGAAAGTGGGCTGGACGGTCGGTGAGGCTGCCAGGGATTGCAGCTTGCGACAAGCTCCCTTGAGGGGATGACTGGGAAGCCTGCTCCCGGATGGCGGAGGGCCGAGCCGCGCCCGGTCCAGCCTTCTCCTCCCGCGCCCCCAGAGCCGCGCGTGAGTGGCCTCCCTAAGCCCTGCAGCACAAGCCCCTGAGTGCGGGCAGCACCGGGAGGGACACTTTTGGATTTGTCTTAAACCATGACAGAAGGGAAATATAAATTTCAACATGAGAACTACTAGTAAGAAATGATTCCTCCCCCCCCCCCAAGCCCACAATTGCCATCACCCCACCCCCCACATTTTTTTGGGAAGTAATTTAGTAATTAGAAAACTTAGTGTACATTTAATCAAGTTTAGTGGCGAGTTCTTTAGCCTTTGCTTTTTCCAGCTTGGCAACGCGAGCCACAGACTTAGGGCCCAGCACGTTGCCTCCTCAGTGGCGACGGATCTCGTTATATCTGTGATTACAATTGATCCTAATAGCTTCCACCAGCTTAGCCAGAGCACCCTTGTCTTCCGGGTTAACCTATGTGAAGGCAACAGTGGTGCATTTCTTCCTGTGGACCAGGCGCCCCAACCTGGGCAGGACAAGCAGGAAAACCACCAGCTCAATGGGGTCTACATCATGGGCAATCACCACCAGCTGAGCCTTCTTGTTCTCCACCAAGGTGGTGACTATATTGACTCCTGCTCAATGGACAGGTGGTCTCTTAGTTGGGACGTCGCCTTTGCCAGCAGCTTTCTTCTCAGCAGGGGCCAGTAGCCTTTGCTTCTTTTGCGTTGTCTCTGGCCTGTACTTGTGGGCAAGCTGTTTGCCTGTCCAGGGCCTGGGTGAACTGGTTAATGGCAGGAGGGACTTTGAGCCGCTTGTAGAGGATGGCTCTTTGCCGCTGCAGCATGATGTAGCGGGGCCATTTGATGAAGCGTGTAAGATCTCTTTTGGGCTGGATGTCCTTCCCAAATGGCGAAATTCGTGGGCCTTTTCTCAAACTAAGGATTGACCACTTTTTTGGCCTCCTGGTCCTTGACACCGGCGATGCTCAGGGTCACCTTCTTCCCTTGGCTGTCTTTCCTTTAGGCATCTTGCTTGGCTGGAGGAGAAAGCATGCACACAGTTCTTAAGACTAGATTTCATGTCTGGAGACTTTTCCTGGTTTATAAATGGGTGGAAAGGCAAGAAGTTCTTTGTCTCATTTTACAAGAACACCAATCGCATCAAGGAGGTTCCACATTCAAGACCGAGATTACCTCCCATTGTCCCTCTGAGCCTTAAGACCATCATCACCTTGGAAGACAGAGTTCAATATGGAATATTTGTGGGAGACACATTTAAATAAGAGCATTAGGTAATACATGCAGTATAATGGCCCAAAAGTTCAAAATTAGTAGGCCAACAAAAGCAGGATACCAGTTACTTCGTAGCTTACAAGAAAAAAAAAAACCAAACAAACAAACAACAACAACAACAACAAAAAACCAACCAACTCCTAAGTATAAAGATAGGATCTTTCATCATATTTGATAATTTAGGAAAGAACCTGAAACCTTATTAAGAACCTAAGTGTCATTTTGCTGTTTTATGTCACTCTGTTAGCTATAGCTATTTGTTAGTGTTATCCTCAATGTCTAGGTCTTCAGGGTACTGGAATTGGAGCTCAATTCCTTTCCTAGATAACGTGGAGAACTTTATCTTTTGATGTAAGTGAAGGTTCAAGGGTATTTTTACGATGCTGCCATTTTCTGTGGGAGCCCATCAGCTGTTGAATTGCCTATTATGGTTTCTAAACGCAAGAATGAAGTGACCTGATTCTACCTGTGTAGCTACTGAGAAACATTTTTCATATTGTATAATCAGAAGGAAGCAATTTTATTTCTTAAGAATACACATATAGAAGGAACTAGTTTTAGCCGAGATGCTCCTTGAGTTAGAGCAATCGCATGTGTACTTGTGTGTAGTGTATAGATAGCTCTTAGTATATCCGAGACGATTGCTCTTTTCTACTGACTTAGCTTTAGAACCAGAGTGCCTTTATCTTTCACTCATCAATGCATTTCTTGAGTTGTTCCCCTTGTCTCACACACACTGTAGTCTTATTATCTGTCTGATGTTCCTGTGTGTAGGATGTCTGGGATATGCTATTCCATGTTATCTCTGAGGAAACACAGTAAGACAGTGGGTCAGGATGGAAGACCCAGCATTACTGCTGTGGCACCTTCACTAATTAAATGGTTAATTCTCTGTGTATTTTTGTCATTTAAAAGTTAATTCCCATTGTGAGGGTGAGTTCAGTGCTGTACTATATAGCCCTGGTATGCTAAACAGTCTCTTGGTTCTGCATAGAACCTGTGTTGGCAACCAGGCCCTCCTCTCCTCCCAGGCAGCTCGCAGGCCTCCAGACCTCTTTCATCCTGTGGTGCCACCTTTTGTAGCCACCCCTCCCACCCGCCCAGACTTTGTATTTAACCACTGTTGAGAGTTATGTAGGTGAGACTTCCGAGGGCCAGGGTTATAAAGTGAGATCTGTTACTCATGCTTCCTCCTGCTGCCCAGGCTAGAGCACAGCCACATGGTTGTACCTGACTACAGGGGAGCTGACTAATGATGGTGAATGTTTTCATAATGTCAAATTCTGAGTCCTGCGCGCTGTTTGTTTGCTTTCTGCTTTTACTTTTAAAGTTTTTGTCAGTATAAGACTTCTACATGATCAAGTCTGTCAGAAGTCCAGCATGAGGGCTGGTGAGATGGCTCAGTGGGTAAGAGCACCCGACTGCTCTCCCGAAGGTCAGGAGTTCAAATCCCAGCAACCACATGGTGGCTCACAACCATCCGTAACGAGATCTGACGCCCTCTTCTGGAGTGTCTGAAGACAGCTACAGTGTACTTACATATAATAAATAAATAAATCTTAAAAAAAAAAAAAAATTATAAAAAAAAAAAAAAAAAAAAAAAAAAAAAAGAAGTCCAGCATGAGACTTCACCCCTACCTGAAGAACTATTGGCAACTGATAGCTTCTAGGGGAGAAAGAGTAGAAAGTATCTTCCTTTGGGGGTGTGGCCACTGGTAGGTGTTCATGCCCCACTGAATAGCCCTGATCCATGCATACACTGCTTGTTCTAATTGGACACCATGGGTTATTTTAAAAAAAAAAAACAAAAACAAAAACCAAAAAAACAGGACAGGAAGATAGGAGGAGATTTGTTTGTGGCAGAGCCCAGAAGGAGTTGGAGAAGAGGGAGAAAGGATCAAAATATATTGTTTAAGTATATGGAATTCTCAAGGAATCAATTTAAAGTACTATGTTAAAAGAAGACATTGCTCTGTGTCTGTGACATTTATTCTTTGTTGCCAACTGACCACATCTGGACTGTACTAAAACCCAAGTGGCTGGATACACTTGGGAATTTTCTTTAATCATCACAAGTGGGAAGACCCACATGTAAACCTTTAAACTTTTAAACTTTTAAAGGTTTTATGCAGTCTGCATAAAGGACATGGAAGAAGGAAGTTCTTCGCCCTTCTCCTGCTTGCCCTCCCTCCCTGGCTGGCGACTTGAATCCTAAATGGGCACAAGTACCTACTTCTTCAGGATTTCAGCTTATACTGAAGACATCTGAGACACCCAGCCTCACTGACTGAACGCTACTGGATTTGTGGACTTTCTATTTGTTGGCAGCCATTGTTGTTTAGCTAGACTACAGGCTGTAAGCCACTTTAATAAATCCCTTTTTTTATGTGGATTTGTTCTCAGTTCAGTTGCTCTAGAGAATCCTGACTAGTACAGTGTCCTTGAGTTATCATATTTCTTCTTCATGGCCTGATTTGCATCAAATTATATGTGTATGGGTGTGTGAGTAAGCATGGTTGAATATGAGCATATGTGAAGGGGTGTATGTATGTATGTGTGTGTGTGTGTCTTCCTGTAGAATTGTCCACGCTCACCGTTTTCCTCGGAGGCTTGCCTGTGCTTGTGCTGTTTTACCTGAGATATGGTGTCCTGGTGAGTGTCACTGCCATGCCTGCCTTCTTTCTTCTGTGTATTTAGACTAATTCATTCTGTTAGCTCTTGGATGATTAGAGCAACATGAGGTGCTCCAATTGCTACCCTCCAAATTTACACACTGTGGGGTAGGAAAGTGGGTTCTGTTTCTTCCCATGTAACTGCAAGAAAGTTGGATTCCGAGCCTAGAGAATGCCACAGTGGAAGGTTTGCAACTAATGATCACATTTACAAGTTAATTTATGATACCCAATACTGTTCTGTCTCAGAAATAATAACCCTAGTTGCTCAGGCCAACAACCTAGGAAGCATGTTTGACTCTTCCAGCCCCTGTCATCCACTGGAGAGCACGGCTCACCAGTGTTGCAGGGCTGCGTTGTCATCTCACCTGCTAGGGTCCTGAACTTGGGCATGCCAGGAGCTTCCCCTACCAGAGCCACAGCCAGATCCATACTGTTACTGAGATAAAACCCCAGGAGTCTGTTTAATGTTAGAAATTATAGTTTAGGATCCGTGGGGCCATCTTTCAATGTCTTAGAGCAAAGTATCTGTCTGTATAGCCAGCAAGGCCTTGCAGATTTCTGCCTCATTGTACTGATCTACTCCTCTAGTCAGACAGGAGTTGTCCTGTTGAAGCAAGCATTTGCCCATGGAAGGCACCAGCACCAGACCAACAAACAAAAGCACCAGCTAGGTAGAAACTTCCAAGCCACAGTGGCTGGAGTGCGGGGAGAATGGAGAATTTATATTCTAATTTAGATCACACTGTTAGTTCACAAAGCAACAGAAACACTCTTCCAGTGTTTGAGCTGGAGGAAAGAGGCAGGTGTCCTGAAGAGGAGGGAAATTTCCTAGTGCGTGGTGGCCATGCAGGCTCCTCACAGCTATGCACAAAGTGCCTGGTGTGTCAAGTCTGTCCTGTGTTCATTCATCTTGGGTCTTCATAGTTGCCTGCTGTGTGGCAGGTCAGGCCTGTGCTCATCTTGTGTTAGAGTTTGATAGACATTTGTTCTTCAGCAGGCCCGTGGTAGTCTGAGCTATGAAACGGAGGTCTTTGAAACTCTGGAATTACTAGTACAACATAAGCTTCACACTTGGGCCTAAGAAAGACTTTCTGAATAATTTTGACAGTGCAGTCAGCGAAAATCATTGCTAGCTATTTGTTTGAGAGGATTGTTGCTTGGAATATACAAAGGCTCCCCCCCCCAAAAAAAATTAAACAAGAAAACAAATTACCCAACTGAAAATGGGCTCTGGAGGTGAGCATAGTTCACAAAAGAACTTAACTGTTTATACGTGTCTAATAAACACTAAAAATTACAAACAAAACAAAACAAAAGCCCAAAGTGTTAATATACTTAGCTATTTGAGAAATGCAGATTAAAACTACTTTGAGATTCCACTTCTCTGCAGTCCGGGTCTTCATCAAGAATACAAATGGCAGCAATGCTAGTGTGGATGTGGAAATTGGGAGTGCTTAATCACTGTTGGTGGAGTGCAAATTTGTGCAGCTGCTATGGAAATCAGTCTGGCAGTTTCTCAAAAAATTAAAACAAGACTACACATGATCCAACTATACTGCTTCTAGTATATATCTATCCATATCATATCATATCATATCATATCATATCATATCATATCATATCTATCTATCATGCATGCATGTATATATCTATCATCTATATCTCTTCATTTATCTTCTGGTATGTATGTATGTATGTATGTATGTATGTATGTATGTATGTACCTATCTACCTATCTATATTCTACTGCAGAGATATTGGACCATCTATGTTCATTGCTGTTCTATTCACAATAGCTAGTAAATGGACTCAGCCTAGATGTCCCTTAAGCAAAGAATGACTAATTAAAACAGTGTGTGCACAATAGAATTTTATTCAACTGTAAAGAAAAATGAAACCGTGAATTTTGCTAAGTAATGGATGGAACTGGGAAATACGTAATGGTAACCCAGGCCCAGAATGTCAAACACTGCATGTCCTCTGAAATTATTATAGCTTTGATTTCTTTCTTTGTTGAACTTGGGATGTCTGTAGAGACGTGGGAATTTGCAATGGACCATGGGGATGGGAGAAGAGGCATCGAGGGAGGTGGGGATGGTAGAAGATGTGTGATATGAAAATGGAGGGAATGCTGGGGATGGCAGCAATGTGAGGTGGCTGGTCACATTGCACCTGTAGTCAGGAAGCTGACAGACTACATATGCCCAGCTCTCATCAACCTTGAAAATGTCTCTATTTGTGTGCATTAATAAGACATACTGATGATTTTATTATGACATTTCCACACATGTATATTATATTTTGATCATATTTTCCTCTCTGACCTTGACTAATCCCATTCCTCTTCCCAATTAGTTCTCCTATTTTTATATCATTTGTTTCTCTCTCCCTTCCTTCCTTCCTACCTTCCTTCTTTCCTTCCTTCCCCCTGTCTCTCTTTCTCTCTTTCTTTCCTTTCTTTCCTTCCTTTCTTTCCTCCCTTTCCCTCTCTCTCTCTCTCTCTCTCTCTCTCTCTCTCTCTCTCTCTCTCTCTCTCTCTCTCTTTCTCTGTGACCCAATGAGTATTTACAGAAACATGGGTAAAGGGCTATTTATAGGAACGTGGGCATCTTACCAGTGATGTAACCAGAGAAGAAAATGTCTCCCTTTTGCCCCCTGCTAGCAACAGTTAACTACCTATAAATCCTGAGGGAGATGTGGGGACTCATGACCCGCTGTGCTCCCTCCCCCATGCCAGAATATTGACAGGGTCACTTTAATGTAGGTAATCACAGATACTGTGGATTCAAGAGGGGATTGGCCATGTCCTTCCCAGAAGACTGTGTTCTACAGCTTTCCACCCCTTTCTCTGCCTCCTTACCATCTTCCCCTCCTTCAGTAATGTTCTCTGAGCTTTGAGGGAGGTAATATAGATGTCCCATTAATGGATGGTCATTCAGCACTCATTTATTTTTAGTTACTGCTGCATGCCGCAGAAGGAAGGTCCTCTGACCAAAGCTGAGAGCAGCACTAATCCCTGAGCATAAATAAATACTTGGGAGGCAGTTTGACCCCATTACTCATCCATAAAGCGACAGCAGCATCAGATTCTATGGCCTTGGCTGCAGTATGTTCCACTTTAGAGTAAGTGTGAGCATAAACTAGAATCATTTGTGATAGGTGCTTCAGGAGCGGGAACATGTGTTTTCACCAAGCAAGGCCACTCGACGGAGCATCTAGGGTCCAGTTTTAAACAGTTCGATTACTCTGTTTTTCTTTAAATCCCATGGTTCTTGGTTTTCTGTAAGAAGGTCTGTGTTTTTCCTTTTGATGATAAATTTTAAAGGATGGACGGGGGCATGATCAGCCGTTTGTAGAGAGGTATAGACATCGTGATCACCAGAAACCACATGACTGAAGATTGGTTGGCTGTGCCTTCAAGTACATCCGTGCCCACAGTGGGATGGAATGAGTGGAGCCATTCCTCTGGCTTACTGCCATGTGGGTCTAAGTTGGCTATGCTCAGTCGTAGCCTCCCCTCCCCCAGCCTTAATGGTTCCACTGTTTACACCTGGATGGAGCTTGCCGTCTCAATTGTTCTGCCACGCCCACTGCTGGAACCTGCCGCTTTGCTGTTCGGAGCCGTACACGTGGTCACCCTGCTACTGGACTCCAAGATTATTTGGCGGGAATCGGGCCCCTCCCCCTTCCTTCATAACGGAGTGCCGGAATAGTAAAAATTGAACCTTGAACAGAGACCTTTGTCTTGGTTCCTTCCTTATCTCGCGCAACCCAGCCCCTCTTCTCTTCCAGGTTTCCAAAATGCCTTTCCAGGCTAGAACCCAAACCTGTGATCTGCTGGCCGGACACAACACTCAGCGAACTATTTAATAAAGTAGATAAACTATCAAAAACATCTTTGTGTTTTATGCTTGTTGAGACTTAGGAATGAATCACTGATGTTGTAACCCACACTAACCTAACCTCCACTACAGAGTATTGAGATATTTGAGTGCATTCAGTTCCATTGAGATACCTGAACGCTTGCCCCGAGGTTCCCCATATCTACTGCAGTCTCTCACCAGCTCCACATATGCAGGGGTCTTCCTTCGGGCCGGGTCACTGGGAGGGGGTTGGTCACCTTCACAGTCCCGAAAGAGATGTAGAAGGTGGAGGAAGGCCTGTGACGTGTGGGCCGTGGGGGATCAGAAGAGATCATTCTGCGCTCACTGCTACCTTTACCTTTTGGGGAGTTGGGGTGAACGGGTAAGCGTGGTATGTACACTCATGCTCATGGTGATGAGGCAACTGGACCTTCATGAACTACATGAGACCGTGTATTGCACATGGTACAAGTCCTCATCTTACTGAGGCTTTGTTTTTTCAGGCTGATAATGGAAACGCCTCCAGAGATGCCCTCCACTGATGGCCACACTCGAGCTATAGTTACAGAACGATACGTGGTTGAGTCGAAGAAGTCTGCAGCTCATGTTCCACTGGCTTGCAGCACACAGCACTGTGCTTTCCCTTTAGATGGGAGCCGTCTCTGTGTGTGGAGCTCCAAGGACCCTTCTCACCAGGCAGGTTATAAGCCAAGGGGGTTTTGCTAGGTCCAGGGTTGCAGAGGCATAGCCTATCTGTCTCTCCCATATTCTAGAAACATTCCCTCTCATGGAGTCACCTGTGAGCTGTGGCAGGACCATGTTGATAAACAGCAACATATTCTAGAAACATTCCCTCTCGTGAGTCACCCGGGAGCTGTGGCAGGACCATGTTGATAAACAGCAACACGTTATGTTCTTCTTTTTAAAACACAAATGGTCTGGAATTGACTTTCTTTAAAAAGTCTTTGCAAGAATATGAACAAGAAAAGACCCATCGTAACTTAATGAGGCCTCCCTTCACATGCCAGCTTGAGCTTTTTTGCTTTGTAATGAAGAATAAAGTGTTTGGGAGAAGAGTGTTCCATGTGGGTGCGCACACCTGGGAAGCCATGGCTAGGTCAGGACGGCTCTCTTGCTAAGTGCAATGCCATTTTGACCTCTGCACCAGAGACACATTTCCCTCAAGTTTAAACTTGATAAGAATGGAATTTCACACTTCTGTAGCAGTTTCTTTTGTTCACACGTATTTAGACGAGCTTTGTTGTTCTTCCTTTTGATAGCTCCACAGTATGCTGAGCAGGCTGTTTTATCTATTGTATTGTTGGTGGAAATTGGCTTTCTTTATTTCTTTTCTCTCCTCTTTCTTTCTTTCTTTCTTTCTTTCTTTCTTTCTTTCTTTCTTTCTTTCTTTCTTTCCTTCCTTCCTTCCTTCCTTCCTTCCTTCCTTCCTTCCTTCCTGTTTTCTGGTACACCACATAGAAATGGCTGAGTTACAGGCCATGCAGATACTTAGAAGATAATATCCAGGAGGATCTTAGGTGGCTGTGCCAAGCTGTGCCTTTGCTGATGGGCAGAGCTATGGTTGATCACGCCTTGTCTGTATCATCCTTCCAGCTTAGCCCTGGTGGCTGCAGCAGTCATCCGTTACACGGTTCTTCCATGCTTTGTGCTGGCCAGGGCTTGGAGTCTTGCTGCACGAGGACCGGCAGGTGTGCATGTCAGGGGCCGCCCCTTTGTTTGCAGTGCTGGGATCTCTTTGGTTCAGGATGAGCTCTCTTCTTCAAGCTTAGAACCAAAGGACCTGAGCTCTGGGCCTCTTACGCTCTCTTCCTCTGCACGTTTCCCTTCTTCCTGTGACCACGGGGATTTTGTCCATCTCCTCTCTCCATCCGCATCAGGATTACTACTTCTCTAGCCTACAAATTCTCATTTCCAGTCTCTCCTCCACATGCATACACAAATGCATCCTAGGATCGTCCTGCTTGGACTTAACTACTGGTTTCCAGTTTCTTGGTATATTTGTTCTCTGGTTTCCTTAATACTGTGAGCAGCAGCAGCTTCAGGCCACGCACCCCTAGAACTTTGCTTACTTCTTGTTAGAGCCAGCAGAGCTTCCATATCCCCTGCTGTGCAATGGCCCAAATGTGTTCATGCTCTTCCAGCTCCTCCCTCAGCTGTCAGTATAACCAGCACATCTGCATCCATGGAGTACTCAGTACACATCTGTTTAGTAAATAGAAAGAAAAGAGTGGGTATCCCGCCTCATTGTATCAGTGTGCCTCATTGTCACAATGTGCCTGGTTGTGACAATGTGCCTCATTGTGTCAATGTATGAACAACCCATAGTGATGTGATCACTTGAGAGAATGATCAGCAGTGTCTTCAAGGATTATAATGAATTAATTAAATGTCAACACATCTAATAAATACATTTGAATACCTTAGGTTTGAAATTATATTGTTCTATATCTTTGATGTTATTATAAATAACCTATTTTTTTTTAAGCTTCTCACCCTACAAGGACACCATCAATTGATTACTGCTGTGGTTTTTGGAAATCAAATAGATCCACTTCTCCTCTGCTCTGCATCAGAGGATTATATTATAATGTGGAACGTGGCTGAATGCAGAGAGAAGACACTTAAAGGTAAACGGATATAGAGCACAGTTTAACAATGTTCAAATGGAGCAATGCTGAGGACATACCTGCTGTAGGTATAGTGGCAGGTACAGTGCTTGCCTGCCATCTTAGTTAATTTTCAGCTTTACTGAGGCTAGGGTCATCTGAGAAAAGGGAACCTTAATTGAGAAAGAGCCTCCATAAGATTGTCCTCTAGGCAAAGGATATGTTTTCTTGATGGATGATTAATCTAAAAGGGCCCAGACCTGGTGGGTGGTTCTTTCCTGGCCAGCTGGTCCTGGGGTCTATAAGCAAGCAAACTGAGCAAGCCATGAAGAACAAGTCAGTAAGACTTCATATAGTCTGCAGTACTGAGTTCAGGCCCTAACTTCCTGGATGGTGACCTACAAGGTGTAAAATGAAATAAACATTTCCTTTCCAAGTTGCTTCTGGCCATCAAATTTGATCATGGTAGTAGAAACCCTAATTAAGATACCTACCATGGAGAAGACTGGGTTTAGTCCTAGCCCCACCAAGGAAGTGAGTCACGTATAAAAACACTGTGGCAGTTAGGGAGTGGAACTTGTCCCTTCAGTGCTGCAGGTCTAGTGGACCTTGTCATTAGCCCACTGCTGATGCAGACTTGTGTTGGCTTTATTCTTCTGTATTTTCCTATTTTAAATATCAATATTGTAGACCCCTGAGGATCTGTGGACAGTTTGAAGTATCTTAGCTCATGTGGAGGTACCCTCGAGGTTTGTGTTTCATGATGCAAACTGTGAGGAAGGAGCAGAGCTTGCGATCTGCAGGGAAGTTTCCCACTCACACTGCATAGATCACATGGGTGAATAGTAAGATCTGGGAGTGTAGATAAGGGAAAAGCTGTTCTCTTCTGCAGAAATGTAACTGGAGCTGAAGACAAGAGGCTCAGCTGGGGCCTGGGATATAGGTGAAAGGGTCTGTCTGCAGAGAGAGAGGCTGGGTGTGAAGGGTCTGCCTGGTGGAAACTGAGCAAGGACGTGTTCTGAGAGCTTTCCTAGTTGCGGCTGATGGCGCAGGTGTGGCCACATCTCAGATGTACATTTATAGGGTTATGCTGAATGATGCCCCGTGACCACAGCATTCTAACAGTTCGTGCCTCACTGCTGTGAGCGAATTGCGTATGCCAGAAACGTAGTCAGACAGATTTGTGTCTTTTTACAATTTAACAATGTTTTTGAATATAATTCTCAAGGTGTGGCAGTTTCAGTCACAGCAACTTCACAGACAATTTATTCTACCATGTAATATGACTGAGGTGAATACAGTTTTTATTTCAATCTTACTACTAACATTAACTTTCGTAGTACATAGCACACAGTAAGTCAATCTATCCATCCATCCGTCCGTCCGCCCATCCATCCATCCATCTGAGTTACAGAATGAACACAAGGTCAAGAGGCTGTTCCGAGTTCAAGAGGTTTTAGAAATGGGCCAATAGAATGTAAGCAGAGCATGGGTTGAGAAGATAAGGAACCCGAACTAGCTGCATGGAGAAGCTGTTGCCGAGGCCTCTGAGAGTTAGGGGTAGTGGGGATGATATAGAGTCGAGCTTAGCCGCAAGGTGAAAAGGCAGAACTGGGTTAGAACATTAACAGCAGGAGCACACGGGTGAGGAAGTGGACAGGCAGATGGTGGTTAAGCTGTGTCAGCATCAGGGAACCACACAGATCTGAAGCTGAGGAACAGCTAGAAGCTCTATATTTGCTTTGACAGGTACACCAGCTATAAAAAGACAGGCTACTGCCATTGTATACATTAAAAAGAGCGGCATCTCTGAGGCTGTGGATAGACAGCCCTCTGTTACAAGGGGCTGTGCCCCCTAGAGTGTAGGTAGACACTTCTGAGTTAGAAGGACCTATACTATGGTGGTTTAAAATAAGAAGGGACCCTATAGGCTCATATGTCTGAATAGTTGGTCGTATGTGGTGGAACTGTTTGGGAAGGATTAGGAGATGTGGTCTTATTAAGGGAGGTGTGTTACTAGAGATGGGTTTTGAGGTTTTAAAAGAACTGTTTGAATATACTCTGTCTGCTTCCTGCTTGTGGATTGCAACATGAGCTCTCAGTTGCTTCCAGCATTTTTCCTGCTTGACTGCTGGTATGTTCTCTAAACTCTTCTTTAAATTGCCTTGATCATGATGTTTTATCAAAGAAATAGAGAAGTAACTAATACATACACACCTAAAGTTATAGATAGTGACCCTCACTATTAGAAGGAGTTATACTCCCAAGGCTGTATATAAACAGTCCTGTGTTAGAAAGGGCTGTACTCCTGAAGCTGTAGGGAGATGGTTCTCTGTGTTGTCAAGTGGAAACTTAAGGGTTCTTTGGAGAGTCAGTGTGTTGGATGGTGTTTTGCTGTGGCAAACAGGTGAAGGAGTGTTTGCCTGAAGTGGACACAGGTGAAAGGCTAAGGCTGACTCATGAAGGAATATTTGACTGAATCAGACACAGGTGAAAGGATGTTCTGTTAAAACAAGCATGTGAAAGGACACGTGATGGAGGATTCTTCCATAGTGATTTATGTGTTGGTCCGCCTTATGTTCATAGTCGAGCTGCATTTGTTAGGACTCCATACAGAGAAATGCACCAAAAATCTTCTTTCTGGTGGTGTAGTGCAGTTTCTTGCTGCTTCTGTGGACTCAGGCTGATTGGCAGAGTGGTGTTCACCCAGACAGACTCACGTGCTGAGGCAAGACCCATGGAGGACACATGATGTTAGGAGGGCGTATAAAAAGGATTCCATGGACAGTGACGGAGGCTAAGCTAGACCTGCTTATAGAGTTGGAGCCTAATTGTATTTGGTTTCTGAGCATGTTGCAGGCAGCTCTGTTCATAGCACTTCTGGGTTTGCTTGTTTGGGTTATGATTTTACTCAACCATCAGTGTGCTTAGCCCTTCCTTTCTGTCGGACCTTCTTCTAATTTAGCCTCTAGACACTTGCTGCTGGAAATGTCTTGTCATGTCTAAGAGCATTGTAGATGGCAGGTACTTCCACTTCTGGCCCACAGATCCCCATCTTACTGTCTTTCTGTCTGGCCTCTCCAGAGCTCAGTCCTTCAGTTGCTCAGGCTACGACCTCAGCTTACTCACTCCATGTCCAGTCCATCAGTGAGTTCCATCTGTTTTAAATTTATTTATTTATTTTAAATTTATTTATTTATTTACTTATATATTTTTGTTTTTTTGAGACAGGGTTTCTTTGTGTAACCTGGCTGTCCTGGAACTCACTCTGTAGACCAGGCTGGCCTTGAACTCAGAAATCCACCTGCCTCTGCCTCCCAAGTGCTGGGATTAAAGGCGTGTGCACCACCACTGTTTTAACTTTAAACCCTGACTCACATTTGGGCATCTCTCACACATCTGGAAGTGCTAAAGGCACAAGCTAGAAATCCTTCCTCTGGATTCTCACATTAATGTCTTAACATCCGTCTTTGCCCTGATCTTTTTGTGCCTGCATTTAATTCTCAACCCTGAGGGTACTCTCAAAGTTAGGCATCGCTGTCTATTGTTTGCTCAAAGACCAGCTACTTACTTAGGTAGAGAAAGAGTCTTCCGTGCAGACTCCGCCCTCAGTCTGGAGGAGCAGGGACCTCTGTGCTAATTAGCCGTGGCTTCTGAAGCTTTGGGAAGATGGCAGGCCCCATCTTCTCTCATCTCACTTTGGCCTTGCTGGTGTGACTACACGTGAATCTTCTAGGCACATTTTGCATTGTTGCTCAGCTGCTCAGAGGTGATGTCATGGTATAAGAGCCTTAGAGGCCAGTGTTCTCATAGCACACTGTCTCCTGTTTGCCCACCTTGGTCATAGTGTGCCACTGCCAGTGCCTGGATGACAGTGGACACAGAGAGAAGGACTGGGTGAAGAGCTCTGTCTGTGCAGCTTTCTGGGAGCCCATGGCCCTCCAGAGGCCAGTTTCCATATGGCATTGATCCTGTACTGAAAAACCTCAGGAAAAAGACTGTTCCATCATCACATAGGAGATCAGTGCTCCTCTGCCTGTGGCGCTGTAGCAGAGAACTTCACAGGACTGCACGCAGGACCCATTCTTCTGACATCTGATGATGAACTGACACTAATGTCTGGAATTTGCTCTAGGGCTGACTCCTCGAGGGACTATCCTGGGCTCCCTTTTACAAACAGTGTTGTGTTTGCGATTTAGTCTGGATGATCGTGCTATTGCAGTGTGTGCTGGAAACAAAATATCTGTGATGGATGTGGAGGTAAGACTGTCCCCCCCTCCCCATGGGGGAACTGAGCATACATTCCTGTGTGGTGGGTACTTTGAGGCTGGGTTCCTGTTGGTGAGTATTTCATTCCTGCTTCCCTCTTTAAAACGGCAGTTTGGGTCGATGTATTTTGTATGTTGGGGAGAAACCAAGGAAAACATCTTGGTCTTGTAATTGATAAGCCACCAGAATTGGTGTTTACACAAATTTGTGTTAGGGATACCTTCCAGCAGACACATTTGGGAAAATAGTTCTTTTAGAGCAGTCTCCAGAGGTAGGAGTTTCCTGTGAATCTGCATAACACAGGGCCTCAACTGCCTATTTGTCAAAAGTCTTCTCCACTGTGACTCAGAATTCTCACTGGCTGCTAAATTGACAGTTTATGTAAATATCTCCAAGGTTGGGGATTTCTAACCCAGAGTTTGCTGAGCACCTGTGCTTGAGCCACGGTAATTAGTGCCTGTGCTACACAAACTCCCTGGGGAGAGCGGAGGGGTTTCTGCTTCCTCAGTTCATAGGAGTGTCCAATGCGTAAAATAGCTGTCTTACGCCGCTTTTTCAGGTTAATACAGCTAATGAACCGTTCTGCCTTCTATGGCTTACCTTGTTATCTACTTTAAAACTTTTAGGTGAGGAAAGATGCTAGCTAAGTATCATCTGGTGGTTATCCTACGCCCTAGGATATAGGGATACAACACATCTTAGCCACTGTATTGCTATATTGTTCTATTGCTATAAAGAGATACATACCGTGACCAAGGCAACACTTAGAAGGCATTTGATTGGGAGCTTGCTCTTACAGTTTCAGAAGCTTGGTCCATATTATCATGGCAGGGAACATGGCAGCATGTGGTGCTGGAGCAGGAGCTGGGAGCTACATCCTGGTCCTCAAGTGGGGAAAGACTCTTAGTGTCGCATGGGCTTTTGAAATCTCAAAGCCCATTCCCAGTGACTTTTTTTCCTATGGCAAGGCCACACCCTCTAATCCTTTCAAATAGTGCCACTCCCTCGTGACGAAGAATTTAAATGTATGAACCTGTGTGTGGGGGGGCATTCTTATTCAAACTACCACAGCAAGGGAACACATTTTTATGTTTAGACAAGTTTTGGGCTTATTGTGAATGAAATTGAGGATCACATGGAGGGAAATTACATTGTCTCTCATGTAAGTCATATCTTAGAGCCTGGGGCTAGAGACGCTGGGTCATGGTTGCAGGACTGAGTAGTTCTAGGTCAGAGGTGTATGGGAGCCTTCTGGATAAAGTGATATTCAGTTGTTAGCACCAACAGTGTTGCTAACATCGCTAACTTCATTAGTCAAAGGTTCATACTAGGCCACTTTACTACATAACAAAACTGACCACCAAAAGGAAGAACTAACATTAGTTAGGATGACGGAGACTGATGAATTAGGAGGATAGTTACGATTGTGTGCAAATGCTCAGAAAGCAAAAGTCATTGACGGTGTCATGTGTCAAAATTCAGGTGACAGAGATGTGCCCAGGCACAGGTGCCTGTGTGAGCAGCAGGAATGTTTCTTATCTTTTACTTACTGAGGTGCACCTCCCTCCCGCAGAGATTCCGAATCACGTGTCTAAGTGGATATAGGTAGGGCAGCTCCAAATCTGGAAGGGGTAGTGTGTGGTGTGTGAAAAGGAATTTATTCTTTAAATCTCTCTCTCTCTCTCTCTCTCTTTGTGAGTGTGAGAGTTATGTATGTTTGTGCACATATACACATGAGCACACATGGCACAGTACATGTGTGAAGGTCAGAGGACAACAGTGGAGTTGGTTCTCTCTCTCCACCATGTGAGTCCCAGTGTCTGAACTTAAGTTTTCAGGCTTGGGGTCAAGTGCCTTATCTCCTAAGCCCTCCATCTTGCCTTGTAGAATTTATTTAACAAGCTCTCTTTTATGTGGTGGGACTATGATTTCAAGATGCCAATCATTCTAGAACATTCCATGAGTAACCTCTTGTACAAATCCTCGTAGAAGCAGTCTGTGCTGGTAGAGTTGAAGGGCCATCAAGGCTCAGTGACAGCAGTGGAGTTCTGTCCCTGGCAAGCACACACCCTCATCTCTGTGTCTGAAGACCGAAGCTTTAAGGTGGGCAGTAGTGTCTTGGGACGTTGGGGTGTTGTGGACATATCTGCTGCTGCTTCTACTGTGTATTATTTTTCTTGTGATATAAACAGGGCAGATCTGGAGAGAAGATGGCCCAGTGGTTAAGAGCACTGGTGTTTCTGTGGAGGACTAGGATTCTGTTCCCAGTGTCCCTACATTGGCTCATAACTGTCTAGAATTCTAGTTCCAGGGAACCCAGTGCCCTATTCTGGCCTCCATGAGCACTGTACATATGTGGTGCACATACATGCATGTAAGCAAAGCACTCATACACATAAAATAAAAATGAATGTAATTTAAAGCATGCACCCGCCTGGCAGTGGTGGCGCACGCCTTTAATCCCAGCACTTGGGAGGCAGAGGCAGGCGGATTTCTGAGTTCAAGGCCAGCCTGGTCTACAAAGTGAGTTCCAGGACAGCCAGGGCTACACAGAGAAACCCTGTCTCAAACAAACAAACAAACAAACAAACAAACAAATAAAGCATGCACCCGAGGAGGCTATTTTCTCACCACACACAAGTGGAGGTTTGATCTTCAAGTGGGACTGGGTTACTCTGTGTCGCATGTCTTGATTCTCCAGCATATGGACATTGAACAATTGTGAGGACTTTTCTTGAATCTAAATCTAGAGGGAGCAGTGTATATCTGAAAAGTTTTCCAATAACCAACAGATAAGTGGATTCCATTAGCACTACACCAAGCTTCAGAAAAAGTAAAGCAAAATGCAGATTCGCTTTTTAACAGTCCCAAGTTAGCTAGTATTAGTATAATTTTATTAATAAAGGATGAACATTTATCATTGTCCTGAAAGAAAAACTTAAAGTCACATGTGTGTATTAAACTACAAAAGTTGTTAGAATACATTCTATGGTCATTTGAAAATACTTATTTGATGGAACCGGTGACTTCCACTGGGAGTTAGCAGCTGTTGAGGCAGAAATCCAAGTTGCCCTACTTGGATAAACTATTTTGCATTTCAGTATTCTTATATTTCAAATAGACACAGTGGGGCCTCTTATATTACTGGTGGTCATGAAAATGAAGAGAGTTGGTATTTTGGAATGTCCTTGGAGCTGTGACTACCATAGAAAGGGTGGTGGGTACAACAAACACACGTGGCTGTCATGGTTGGAATGCAGTCCTGCAGGTGGTCACCCTCTACAATTGGGGCATAGCCCCAGGGACATGCTGGCACTTCTTAACTGAGCTACTCATCTTTGGAGGAGTCCTCCCAAGTCCATAGGTGGTCATCTTTGGGGAATCAGTATGTTTTTACCATTGTTCTGAAATCTTGGATTTTAATAATCAGTGATTCAATATGTGAATTTTAATTCTTTAATTATTTATATGGTTCAATTTTTATTGTTCATGGTTAGCAATACTGGCAACATTTTTATGTCTTAAATGAGCTGTTTTTCGTTTGCAGGTCTGGGACTTTTGTGTGGGATCCTTGATATACAGTTCATCCATTTTAACAGGTAAATGAAAGACTGACTCTTTTACATTCTAGCTGAGCAGGTAGAGTGAAGGAACTCTCCTGGTGTGGCTATCACCCCAGAAACAGTGCAGCAGACAGAGGTCTGAATCGCCCCAGAGACAGGTGGGCCAGTCACCAGCCACATCTTTAAGTCGCCATTCAGAATTGTGTGTATTGTGTAGCCAGACAGAGGTAATTCCCCTCTGTCTACTGAGCAGGTGAACGTCAGTTACTGTCTCGGAGAATTTTAACTTACACTTATATGTACATATATGCATTTGGCTTCTGAGCAGCTGTTTTAGGTAAGTATGTAGAGTAGATTGGCTCTCAGATAAAGTGCCTGAGACAAGGCCCTCTTCTGCCCTGTAGAGGGTCAGAGCTGGGAACATCTGGGACATCATCCTCCCCGATGAGTGGAGGATTGGACAGCATGCAGTCCATGGATTAGGTTGTAAGCATTTGTCCATCTTATACATTCTAGGATAACTGTTGCTTTCATCAAACTGTCCTTCTGTAGGAAATGGAACCATCACCTGATTATATAGATGTGTGACCAATGTCTATGGGCTGGCTCTCTCTCCTGGAGCCTGGAGGCTGTTGTGTGTGACATCTGGGGCCCTGTATTTCCTCCCTGCATCTAACAAGGTTGCTTCTGGAGTCTCCCTATCCCCTTTACCCCCATGTTCTGCCATGTATGCACTAGTGTCCTGGGACAGCAGAGATACCAATGCTAGGGGGCTTTCCTTCCCTTTGAGATGCCCCATAAAAACCCCACTTATGAGAAACACAGCCGTCTTGGTGACCTGCTAGAGTTCCTGCCGTAATTTATCCAGGATTGAGCCTTTCGGGCTGGTTACCCACATGCACAGTATCGTGTGCTGACAGCCTGCAGTTGTTCACCAAGCTTTGGCACGAAGCACATTTTTCTGGAATTTTGTTGGATTTTCTGAAGACCATCTTGTGAAACAATTTGAGGAACACAATTGTACATTGTTCTGTAAATTCACCTTGGATGCCATTTGCAGCTTAGTTAGGACATATAGTGTTTCTCAGCCTGTTTATGTAGTTCTTCCAAATTCGTGATAGTTTTAAACTATATTTGAAGTAAAATTAAATTTCATGGAGTCCTTTTTATTTAAAGCAAGATATCTATTTAACTGCTGTTTTTATCGCTAGGTTCACGATGCCATTGTTGTTAGTCTGCCGGCACTGCTCTGCTGGTTTGAAGGGCTAGCCGAGCTGTACTTTCTTCCTCTAGGCTGTTGACAGTTGCTCTGGGCCTGCTTAGTGTGAGCAGATGAGCCAGGCTCACTAGCAGCCAGCTGTAATTCATATACACCATCTTATTTGGGACAGCATTCCTTTTTTTTTTTTTTTCCCCCTTTGGCTCATGAATGTTTCCAAAGTTGTATTCATTTATAAGTTCACCTCCTGATATGAAGATTCAGAATAGTGCTAAGTTGAGTAGAAGAAGCACTGTCCACACTGAATGCCCTATGTTTTCATACAGCTTACCCTCTCCTAAATTTGCTTATCAATGAAGAAAACCAACAGCTGGTCACCGGCAGTGCTGATGGCCAGGTGAGAGCCCTGTGCGGATACATCTGAGTTTCAAGCATACAGAACATGAACAAGTACAGAGTCTCTGTTTCATGTGGTCACCAGCAATGTGCCAGGATTTGTCCCACTGTGCATGTCAGTGGTAGGGTTTGGGGGACCTTTGGTCTGCGGAGGGGACCCTGACGTGCATGTTTTTTAAATGCTAGGTAGTATTTGAATGAGCAAAAGTTAGAACTGCTGGCACAGCTGTCAGCACCAGCGTTGTATGATTTTAAACCTGAAAACACATTTCAAGATTTAAAAAATGTCAACACCTTAGGCTTATTTTATATAGGTGCTGTTGATACAAATATGATGAAGATATACTTTGGGGAGCTATGACAGTTAATTTTCTTTTCCATCAATTCAACTGCCATTATCTTAGGTGCTAGGACTCAGTAACATGGTAGAAATGTTCATGGCTCAAAGGCTGTAGCATGTGCTGTGTGACACTGAATCATAGCTGTGTCTGAGCTAAGGTTCTGGACAAAATCCCCCCTGTAAGCACTTGCATGGGAGCGATGCAGCGTTCAGGAAGCGACTAAAAGCAGCACTGGGGCAGTCCAAGTGTCTGAGAGAACCTAGGAACACCTGAAGCTCTTATCTGTGCTCTGCCCCACTTCCCTTTGGCTTTTGCAGTGAGTATCACGTCTTGAAAGAGATCTGTATCCACATTTTTTGATTTTGTAGCTGTGGATCTTTAGTTTGATGGAGGGACATCACTACCACTGTGTGGCACATGTGGACGTAAGGAAGAAAAGGGAGACTTTCACCACCCGAAGAATGATGGCTGAGCAGTGCAGCCTGCCAGGTGTGCTTCTTGTACCCTATAGGCCTCCTACATGGACACAGCACTCAAGGGCACACACAAGGGTTTCTGTGGGGCAGGCAGAGTGGGAAGGAGTAGAAGGGAGGTTTCTGATGTGGGAAAGGCCAGGGGTCCTGACCTCTGACACCACTGCGCCCCATAGGTTTGTGCCCCAGGCTGGAGGCTGGCTCTTACCCAGGGACTATGAGAATAGAACACAAACCCTAGGGTTGTCATGAAAGCAGGAGCTCAAGAGGGCAGACCCTGCAGCTGTCAGGAATGGCTCACCTGAGTGATCTGGGGCCTTGTCTCCCAAGGGGGTGCACTATAGTTACAGTTTCAGCGCAGACCTAATTTCCTTCAGGTCTCAGATCACAGATCCTGTGTCTACATCCGCACCTACTCCCCTAAGCTCCCGACCAGCTCTGCTGACAAAATTACTTCCTCTCGTCCATGTCAGCCTCCTCCAGAGCTCCACTCAGCCACCACGGGTCACAGGGAAGGAAGTGAGCGAGGCTGAGACCTGTTGGGTGTGGACTTAGTTTCCTCATTGCTCTCCTGCCCTGTGCTTGTTCTTATGGGTAGTTTTCTTTAGCTTATATTTTTGTGTGGTTTGAAATGATTTGTTTTTCAGTGAGGTCAGAAAGTCCTAACCTACCCTTATAGCTCCCTTTCCATGAATGTATTAAGCCATGATTTTTGTTATTTCTTTTGTTATTCTCCAACCCCTTGTTATTTCTTTTATAGACAGTCACTCGTTGTCTATTGCACCTTAGCTCCATCTTAGTGGTGGCATTAATCTCTTTACATTGGCAGGCTCTTCCCCAGCCCCATTCCTTACAGACTCAGTCTAGTCCGCACTTTGGTTTTTAACCTTGTTTTTCTTGGTCTTCCAAGTCTCAGTGTTCTTTCGAGGGGTTATGATTCATTCTATCAACATGAATTTCTGAAACATCCCTGCGTCTCTTCTTTTCTATTAGTGATTGCTAAGCAGTGTTGTGTCTTAGATAATCAATAACTCTTTTTTTTTTTACATACACACAACACAATTTTATTCAGATCAAGTGAAAACTGAAGTTATGACTTTGCAGTAAAAGGGACGGATCGTCAAAGTCTTGGTAATACAATCTCAGAAAGACAAGAAGCACATGTTCTCATTCATATGTGGAGCCTACTCTGTAACGTAGACATGTGTTAATAGAAGAGGGTGTGACTGTAGGCACAGCTTTGAGAAACATAGAAAATGGATGAAGAGAGGGTAAAAATACCAGCTGCGAAAGGAAGGAGGAGAATGGGGCAGGCGTGGACACACAGGGGATGAGAACAGAAGGTACATTAAGGGCGAGGTTGCAGAAAGAGTCAGAGAAGAATAACTTTGTTCTTTAGAAGACCATCAGTGCCGGTGCAGACATGAGGCGGATAAAAGGGGAGAGGCTGAAGCAACATTCCCTATCCTGAGCCTGGCGCCCTGTGACCTCTGCCTGCCGGATTCCCAGCGTGGAGCGTACGTATGGTGAACAGGGCCATAGCCATAGCCAGAATGCCTTCTAACTTTTTTTTATTTCTTTTAGTTTTTCGAGACAGGGTTTCTCTGTGTAGCCCTGGCTGTCCTGGAACTCACTTTGTAGATCAGGCTGGCCTCGAACTCAGAAATCTGCCTGCCTCTGCCTCCCGAGTGCTTGGATTAAAGGCATGTGCCACCACGCCCGGCTTTTGCCTTCTAACTTTCTTAAGTGAGCATTAAATTTGGTTTTATGAATGATTGAAGTAAATACCAAGTTTTTTGTGTGTGTCTCTTATTATTACCGACTGTAAATGCTCCTAAAATTGCATATTTTAAGCCTTAGATTTAGTAATTTTTTTCAGTTTAATTCAAGCCTTGTTACCAAACCTAGGCAGATGGGAACCTGGGTAGTAGGACTGTCCCTTGGATTGTGGCAGTGCATACATAGCTCACTCTCTTCTCTTCCCTGTTAAAATTGATTCCAAGTGATCTTACTCCTCTGTGAGCGTAATAGAAATAGATGTGAACATAAGGAAGGGTTGTCTAAGAGCTGGTCGTTCTCCCTGAGAAAGCTAAGCAGACTTAACATATGTGAACTCAGCTCTAGATAGAGGCAGGGTTGCTTGCAAATGAAGAGAACACATTTCAGTGCCTGGACCCTGGGAATAGAGCACTCCCTCCTAGTCCACGTCACAGGGCAATAGGGGCAGGGGGGACAGCTGGGCTTGTGCTATAGGCTGGTTTCTGCACTGCAGTCGTAGAGTATTGGGAGTTCTTGCAGGCAAAGCCGGGGCCACACTACTGACTCTTGTTCCTCATGACTTGTTAGGTGATAGGGGGATGCTGGATTGTGTAGTGTGGGCCGATGGAGGGACTGTTGCTGACTGCTCTAGTGAGAAGGCTTGCAGCTGCTTTGGTGTTCTGGGATACAGCGAGCAGACAGACAGTTCACTTATTAATAGAAGCTTTCTGATGAGTGCTGCCACTGTGGACCAGATAGCTCCTGTCTGAACTTATCTTTATTTTCATAAATGTAACTGGCAGCACCTTCAGGTACATTGGCGACACTGATGTGAGCACATGCCTAGATCCTTACATGATCTGGTAAGCTCCTGAATGACTTGGGCATCAACTGCTTTTATAAACTCAGAAGAAAAGACAAATCACACAGATCAGAGTTGAGCAGTGGTCATGCTGTGACCATTGGAGATACCTGCTTCCAATGGCAGAAGTAGCTGTCAACCACTCAATCAGACGGAAACTCAGCTCCCAGTTCCAGAGTATAGCTATGGGAGAAGAAGTGATTAGCTGAGGTGTCAGTGGAGACAGCTTGTGGCTTATTCACACAGGTATGCGTCCATCCTCACAAGAACAGGAGTGCTGGGGAGCTAGCCTGAAGGAAGACTGTTTGTTTCTTTTTTCCTAAGATTAGTTTTGCTTCTGAGTGCACCAAATGTCTATGGATTGGAAGCTCAACAGCTCTATTCATATTGAACCTGGCAAGCTTTGAATTGGAAGCCGCTTTACACTTCAAGGGTAAGAATTGAATTCAGTATGGTTTATGGCAGTCTCTTATAGCTTGATAGCTTTCTTAAAAAGATAGATGAGGAATAAAAGTTTGGGGTAGAAAGCCGATCACTTGCATTTGAGGATGAGTTTATCAGTAACCAAACATGGCACAGGCTCAGACTGCTGGGACCCCCTGTGCTGCGGAACCTGAAGGACGGAGCTTTACTTCTGCTCTTCCGGGTCATCCGGCACCTCCGTTTTTCAAATATGTCTCTCAGGCTCTGTGAGGCTCGCCCCCATCCTTGTGTGTCAGGAGTCTGTGGAACCCTCCTTTCTCCGAGTGTGGTAGGCTCCCGTGATGCTCTCCTTCCATCTTTGTGTCGGGCTCCTTATGAGGCTCTCCCTTCTCCCTGTGCCAATCACACATGTACCGGGCACCTAGACACACGGAGGCTCCCGCAGGCTCTCCTCTTCACGTGTGCGCCATCAGTACTGATTTAACACCTGACAAGGTCTAAACAGCCTAGCGTTCTCCTCTCTAGCTCTGTGTTCTTAGTCTCTCCCTGGAAGAAAGGTAGGAATGCTTACCCACACCTCCTCCTGCCCAGCAGCCCCATGCTCTTGTGTGCCTCCGTTCTTCTCTGTCTATGTGGGAGATGGGGGTTAGCTCCCTCCGTAGCTTCTGAGGCTTGCCTGCTCTTGATGGTGAGCAGGAATGCTGCTCGGACCTTTCCCACAGCTCCGTTCTCTGTAACACTCTGCTCCTGTCAGGTGCTCTGAAACAGGACTTCCTGTCATTTCCTGCTTCTCCAGAAGTGTAACATATGTATTATACTATGTGTTCCTCTCAGCTGCGGGCTCTGGCTGCACACCCTCGCCAGCACTCACAGCCTCACTCCCCTGCATCGGTGTCCTGGCACATTCCTTACAAGCTATGTGACAAAGGACTCATCTCTTTTCACATTGTGTCCCCAACTCTGTATATCATATGGTACAATAGCACTAATTTAGTACTTATAACTAGGCTGAACAAACAAGTCAGCTACTTGTTTCCCTGTATTAATTTCTCAAATATTTATCTTTGATGAAAATGAAGAATTTCAGAGCCTGAGCGTCCAAGTTGCTGGGTCGTGTGCAATGGTGAGCGAGCCCATGAGCGCCAAGGTCAGTGTGAAACTCGTGCCATGGGCAGTGTGTCAGATGCGCCCTCTATGCTCTGATGTGTGCCTCTTCACTATGCCAGTGTAATAACATCTTGATGATATTTCATATGTGAAATTATGACCGGCTATCCTGTTTGTACATGTGAAACAGAGCTAACTGTTAAAGCTGTGTTCATGACTGGAGAGATGGGGCGTACCCACAAGCCTCTGGTCCAGCCATGCTGCTAATCTTTTACATGTCTCCTAGGCATTTTGCATGCTTTCATCTATGTTTGGGAGTAAGATTGCTGTATTGGAAATTGACTTGGCTGCTCTGCTCAGCACTCAGCAGTACCCTCGGGCAGGAAAGGTGCTTTCTGTGCTGGCAAGGTACAGTCTTTTTGGATATTGAATTGCTTGTGAGTGCTTACAAGTGAACAACATTTTAGATCTTTTTCATGGGAACAGACACAGGTGAAAATGGGAAAGTCTCAACCACACTAATGCTATATGAAAGAACTAATTTGTTATGTCATGATTTTATTTTACTGAAACCTAAATGATTCATAGTTTAATATAAATATTAGTTTATTAAAAAACAACATAAATTCTAATGTAGCAGTTCCATTAAAATGTCAATATTTTTCTCATTAAGATAATGACGTTGGTAGTTTAATTTCCAAATATTGTACATGTATACTTTTTAACATGAGTTAATCTTACATTGTCCTTAAAATAATATGTTGCATTGAAACAGTTTTAAAATATCATTGTTTTCTCTCACAATGTGGTTATTTTTATTTTAGCTCCTGTGTCCTGCCAACTTCTCCACTGTATTTTGGAATTATTAAGGAAAAATTTCCTAAGCTTGCCAATACCAAACAACATGGTTAGTATAGCACACTGTGAAACACACATGCAGAGGCAGCCAGTTCCTCGCAGTCACAGACTCAACATTGCTGAATCCCTTTGTGAAGTCACTTCTGCCAAAAGTGAAATGCACTGCAGCCTCTCCTGCCCGTCTCGGAGTTACTGCGTTACCTTTGTTAGGGAATACACTGCACACTTCTCCCCCTGATTTTGGTACGCCCCTCAAGGGTGTGTCTCAATGCTGATGTGATAGTTTGGGCACACTGCAGTAGACCCTGGGTGTTGCACAGTTGCTGTCACATCGTGCACACTTCAGGGTAAGTTTCTGAGATACCTAGCCACAGTCATATTCTGTCACAATTAGAAGTCATTCCTTCTATTATCCAGTCCATAATAAATTATCGTTGATGATCTAAAAAATAGGTTTTGATTGGTTTGTTGTAAACTGAAGCCAACTAGTGATTTTTCTAAAATATATTTTTAAAGCTAGCTTCTGTGTTAAGGTGGCAGAACTCATCCCAGTTCTTTATACTGTAGGACTCAGTGGTGACTGATGCTCCTCTGTGTCCCCGTCAAGGACCAACTCACAGTCTCATAGTCTCCTGATCGGCTTAGTTAAGAAGATAAAGGCCCCAGGCAGCTTTACTGATGCATTCTGTATATATGTACCGCATCTGTATGTATCCTTACCTTCTACCCTCTGGCTACTGATCTCCAGCTGGCTTAGATGTGGCCCTGAACCTCCCTTGTGTTGCTAGGGCCCCTATCATCTAGAGCTCTGCCCTCCATTCTGAGGAGTAGTAAGTTAATAAACTCATGAATTTGTTCTGTGAGGCAGGTGGCCTACCCCTGTTTGCACTGTGGCTTTTCTTGGTTGACCCCTCAGTGGAATTCCCACTGGTCTGTGTGCTGTGGTCCATTCCTGTGTGTTTCCTACAGGGACCCTGTACTGGGCTGTAGTCTAAATGCATTTGACACATGAGCTGTTATCTGGGCGTGATGACACATGCCTTTAATCCCAGCACCCACGAGGCAGAGGCAATTAGACTTTTGTGAGTTCAAGGCAAGCCTGGTATACTAAGTGAGTTCCAGGCCAGCCAGGACTGTTACATAGAAAAACTCTGTCTAAAACAAACAAACAAAAAATAAATAAAAAACCAAAACAACACCAAAGCAAAAAACAAGAGAAAGAGAGAGCGCGCGAGCGAGCGCAAAGCAAAGAAATAAACAGTGCCACACATTATATGGTTTAGTATAGTCTACATTACTTTCTGTCCCTTTAATGTCCTTGATGAATTCCTGGCTGTTATTCATTGGCTTGATTTCTGGATAGAGCCTCTTCATTTTAGAGGTCAGAGGTCATTTTGTTTGACTTTGCCTGGTTTGGGGAGACTGTTCTTTTTTTCCCAGGACAGTGAAATTGTGATGTTAAATGTATGCTGCTTCTTTCACTTCATGTCATACAGCTGTGAAGAGTGTCGTGGAGGACAGGCCCCTGGTTTTCCACACTAAGGTTAGGTCGTCCGGCTATACATTGGCACCACAGTGAGTATAAGCATCATGTCCTCTGTGCCAGTGACAGAACAGAGCTGCAGGTATACAATAGGAATAGGGTTTAATACAGACACTAATATGTCCTGGGGTTCCCACCATGAACAGGGTGGGTAGAGGCCTGAGTAGGATTATAGTGTGGGTTGGACCCTAGCATGCCACAGTCACCACAAGGGTAGCATATATACAGCTAATACTTGTTAAATCCCTATGTTGATCTCCACTCAGGGCCTTGAGTTCTTGTCAAATCATAAGGTTGGCTGTGGAGAGGAGAAGCTGGTGGGGTTGAGAAGTGGAGAAAGGTGATACATTAAAACCATGTAGCCCACTAAGGCCTGACGAAACACCTTAAAATTTTTCGAGCTCATTCACTCCCGAATTTGTGGCCAGTCCCCCAACCCCCTCTCTCATAAATACAGCCTGTTGAGCTTTTAGGGCTGTCCAGTGGGATTGTATAACCTATTAGCAAGTTCATCCTGAAACACAGACCTTTGATTAGAAACGTTTTGTTCCCATGTCAGGGTGTAAACGCTGGATATTTAAAATAGGAAGTAGCAAGTCTAACGGTGAGGCTACTTAGAGACCAGGAAACATAGTATCGTGATAGTGGGAGAGACTGCCACGAAGTCTGGAAGTTCCTTAGTCCTTCAAAAGTCTCAGATCTTTCAAGGGCAAATCTACTTCTTTTTATAATGTGTAGTCACACCACTCTTCTTATCTCAAAGCTGGAATTTATATGATGTAGCCCACTACATACATCATAACCATTCCTTTAACAGTAGTCAAAGCTGCCCTAGAGTCTGGGGCCCCGGTGGGCTTCCTGCACATAGAGCACGTGGCAGGCTAGGGTGAGGTCTCTGTCCTCTCCTAGTCAGTCTTCTCATCTGATCTTCCCTCTTGCCCACCCACTCTCACCTCAACCTCAAGTCCCCACTCAGAACTTTCCCAGGCCTCTCACCTAGGTGAGTCTTCCTGTATGCAACTTCAGCTCCACTGCCCCTCGCAGCCCTCCCTATCTCACCTTCTTTCCCTTTCCCAATGGCAGCAAGTGTGGATGCTCATTTACTTCATGTCTGTTCTACCAACCAAGCACAGGGGCAGCACTTGGCTCCTTGAACTCTCAAATATGACACGAGTAGATGGCAGGTAGATAAAAGGAGGGGTGGGTAGCGGGATGGGCAGATGGAGGGAGTGACCACGCAAGGAAAGAAAGATGAACAGACAGAAGGATGAGTGTGTCCCAGGAGTGGCCTGCTGGCCACATGAACACCAGGATAGCTGTGACTACAGCCAACACAAAACCATAAATCTACTTAAAACCATGTGAGCCTTTAGTGTGTTGAGCTTTTAAATTCGATTGCATACTTTTGAGCATGAAGTTCACAGATGACAGCGTGGCCCAGAGAAGGCAGCCCATGAATGGATGATGGTGGATGGGTGGATTGGAAATTCATGCCTTAGGGCAACAGTGCAGCATTTTCATCTGCGAGCTGAAGTGTGGATGATGGTGTTCCTGGGGCTGTCCTGGCATTTTGAGCTGAGAAGCATTAGATAGGGTCACTAAGGAGGAAGTGTGTAGCATTGTGACATGTCTGAGTCAGAGAGAGTGCCGGTTCTTAGAGGCCAAGGAGAGTAGGAGGTCGCTGAAAAAAGTATGTAAGTTTGTACATGTTTAATTTTTCTTTATAAAATGTAAATATCGTAGGAAATTTAGAATCCTAATTGGTGAAAGTTATATATACACTTGTTTGTATGTGTTTTCCTTCCAGTATGGCTATGTTTTCTCCAAAGACTAACATCAAACATCATAACAAAAGATCTTCAAAGTACAAGAACAATTACAAATGGTAAGCAGTTGAGTGCATGTATTAGGTTTGAAGCAACTTAGAAGCACTCTTAATGTGCTTGCATAATTCTTAAAGGCTACATATGCATAATTCCTAAGACTATATACACGTAAATATTGACACAAATATGTCACTGACATGCATCGTTTAAAGCATATGTGGTTGATTCATTTGAGTAGTTCTTGGGCACTTTGCTCTTTTTATTATGTTATTTATTTTGAAGTAGTGAATTTTTGGTAAAATGTAGTTGTAGGAAAATACTGTATTTGATGGCTGACCATCCCTGAGAAGCATTTCATCTCACAGAGGAGACGGGGCAGCTACAGAGCTAATGCTGCTTTAACGCTGCTTCTTAGTGGACATTGATGGTTTCTTGACCTAGATATACTGCAAACATAGCCTGAATGTCTGTATAAAGAGAGTTTGGGCCTTAGGGTTGTCCCAGGCTGAACTTAAAATATACAACGAGAAAACAGACTACGGGTTACCTAAGTTAACACTCATTTTAACATACCCTACGCCCCTTACTAGTTTTACAGAAATGCTGCCTGGAACTTTGAGTGTTTGTGACTGACGTGTCAGTTGCCCCAGTTACTGGGGCTCACTGTGCGATGCTCCAGCACATGTGTACAGCGTTCCCTGAGGGGCCTGACCTGCTTTGCCCACAGCTCTCACTAGGCCGCCCTCCCAACCGCTAGAGTCCTTACTAGTCTATGTTCAGGTCAACTTGTTGAAATTACACATATGAGTGAGAACATACAGTATTTGAGGTCCTGTGTCCACATATGAACAAAAACATACAGGATTTGCAGTCCTATGTCCACATGTGAGCAAGGACATATGGTACTTTTGGTCTTGTGTCTGGCATATTTTACTTATCACCCTTTGGTTCCTGTCCAGTCTACTACAGATGGCAGGATGTCATTACTTAGCAGCTGGATTGTCTTTCTTTCTTTCTTTCTTTCTTTCTTTCTTTCTTTCTTTCTTTCTTTCTTTCTTTCTTTCTTTCTTCCTTTCTTTCTTTTTCTTTTTGCAAGACAAATTGTTTTATAAAGTAATTGCACTTATAATCATTGCCCAAGGAAAGATTGAAATTGCCAGATCCAGAAATCCTCGTGGGATTCTTTCCAGTCACACCCATCTATCTTTTTTTTTTTCTTTTTAATTATTTACTTTATTGTCTGTGTCTGTGAGTGCATGTGGCTGTCCCCAGAGGCCAGCAGAGGGCGTCAGACCATGCCATTGACGTTATAGGCTAATATGAGCTGTCTAATGTAGGTGTTAGGGATTAAAATGGGTCCCCAGAAAGAACAGCAAATGTTCCTAACTGCTGAGTTATCTTTCTAGCCCATGTCTGAGTATTTTTTCGTAGCGTATAGGTACCACATTTAACTCATATGTTAATGGGTACCTCGGCTGATTCTGTAGTTTAGCTCTAGTGAACAGTGCATCAGTTGTGTGCACACACACAAGCAGGAGTCTCTTTGGCAATGATTATGTCCTGTGAGTCTGTACCCAGAATGAGACTGGATCATAAGAGAGTTTTCATTTTAGGTTTTGAGGTATCTCTATCCTGTGTTCCACTGAGGCTGTGTCTAGTCCTCACAGTCTCAGCAGTATTTACTATTTTGTTTGTTTTGTTTTGTGAGTTGTAGTCTTAGATTGGAATGCCACTGTAAATCACACTAACTTGTATTAACCTGTGGTCAGGATACTGAGTTTTTTTTTTTTTTAAATGTACTTTCTGCTGTTAAGAAGAATATATTCATAGCATTTTAAATGTGTTTTTGATAGTCTAGATATATTTTAACCATGCATATTGACATTTTTCCTAACTTTTTTTTTCTTTTCCTGACCTACTGGAGTGTTTAATGTTTCCTGGTTGACATTGGGCCTCCAGAGTGACCTGAGCCCCTGGTGCTTTTCCTTCTGTTTTCTTCCATAAGGAACTTTGTTTACACTGGGCTGCTTTCTACTGTGGCGATCTTGCTTTATATATGAGAACTCTTTTTGTATAATTTTGGCTCTTGTAGGAAGAGGAAGCAAGAAGGCTGTGCTCTTAAAGGTCCCTAAGGTTTAAGAAATGGTATTTTTAGTGCTTAAAATGGTATTTAAAACAGTTTCCAGATGCCAACAGGTGTGGAGTGGGAAGAGTGATTCTCACTTGCTGGAGGTGGGCCAGTGCCACCAGCTTCTGCTGAAGGTGAATATGTGATAAATAGCCCTGCCTTCAGAATAGCATCTAGGCAACCAACTAGATATGCCTCCATCACGCCCAGTGATTGATTCTGCCATAGCCCTGTAGCAGGCAAGGCCCCTTTAGAATGTAGGAACCGGGAAGAGAAAGGAATGCCAGGATCAACATGTTGCTTGAAGAAAATGGGCCTTCCTGGTGCACTGAGTCCTCAGGCTGCAGGCTGCTGAGACCCTGGTAAACTGCTCTGTCTGCATGGCCCTGGGAGACTGGTGCTGTCCACTCTCCAAGCACCCTCCCTGTAAGCACCCATGCCCTTCCCTTATCAAGCTTGGCTTCCTTTAGAATGCAATTCTTTCATGGCAACTATTAACTGAGTGTAGATTATCTGAATACAACCATTCCCAACTTAAGGTGCTGTAATTTACAAATTTTCATCTTTATGGGTACAAAAAAGCAATACACATTCCATATAACCCACTCCTGTATTGGACTTGCATGTTTTCTGAGTAAATGGTGTGAGTATGATTCCTTCCTGGCATTCTGAGCAATGGCTTGAAATGCAGCTCCCAGTGAGTCACGGAGGGACAGCCGGTGCTCAGCCTGGCATTGCTGCTGCTGTGCTTTGGAGGCAGATGTTCAGTACAGTGAAGCGGTATTCAATGCCTGCCATGGAACAAGCTTTGTATCAGGTCTTTGTGCCTGCGCTGAGCTTGTGGGACTGTCTGGATACGCTCATAGAAGGCTAGGTTGAGACCTGCAGATCTTTAGTTAGGTGTGCAAAAGTCATCCCTGATTTAGGATATTTTCAACTTATGACTTTTTAATTAATTAATTAATTAATTAATTAATTTTTATTTATTCACTTTATATCCTGCTCACTGCCCCCTTCCAATATACCCTTCCCCTTGTCCTCAGAGCAGTTGGGTCCCTCTGGGTATCTCGCCACCCTGGCACATCAAGTCTCTGTGGGGCTAGGCATATCCTCTTCCATTGAGGCCAGACAAGGCAGCGCAACTAGAAGAACATATCCCTATCCCACCATGACTCCACTGTAAGTTGAAAAGTACCTGTAGTTAGTATTATAATACCAGGATATATAATGGATCCAGGTGCTTGGAAGATGGCTTATCGGTTAAGAGTGCTTGTTATGCAAAGAAAGGGGCCCGAGTCTGAATCCTTAGCACTGACACAAATGCTGGGCATTTATGCCCATAAGCACAGTATTGAGGGAAGGAGAGAGAAGGATCCTGGAGATTCACTGAAGAATGGCATCTGAAGTTGACCTCTGACCTCTTTATGCACATGCACACGTGTTTATATGCTTGAACACAAATCCACAAAGATACATGTCTTTTTGACAGTACAAAATACAAATTTGTTTTAAAGAGTTATTCATGATTGTGACTATAAGTTTAGATAGGTTTTTAGTTTTAATTATATAAAATGATATATTTATATAAAGGGAAATGCACTTAATTTGTAGATTATTTCTAATCTTACTTGAAATTATCTCTTGGTTTTTACTATGACTTTTCTTAAAGTAAAGAGTGCTCTTTGGAGAATTTCCTACCCAGAAATCTCAGCAGACAGGTTGCTGTAGCCCAGAAGCCTGTTGCTGTGAGCTGTCTGCAGTTCTCAGGTAAGCCAAACCTCTTCTTGGATCCATTTGCTCTTCTTACCTGCAGCTGGATTCTACTGTCCCAGTATGAGTCTTGGTTGATATGGTCAGGATTCTCTAGAGGGACAGAACTGATATAATGAAAATATATTTGGGACTTGAGTGGATTAGAGACTGTGGTCCTGCTAGTCCAATAATATCTGTCTCCTGACTGAACAACCAAGAATTCAGTAATTATTCAGTCCATGAGGCTGGATGTCTCAGCCGGTCTTCAGGCTGTGTTGGAATCCTGAGGAAGTAGGCTCTAATACCAGCGAAAAAATGCTTCAGCAGTAGGAGAGATGAAGTCGCAGCAACAGTAAGGGGCGAAAGGGCAAAGCTTCCTTCTTTCATGTCCTTTTATGTGGGCTGCCAACAGGTGTGACCTAAATTTAGGGCGGATCTTCTTACCTCAAATGATCCAATCAAGAAAACTTGCACAGGTGTGCCCATCTGCTTGGGTTTTAGTTGATTCCAGATACAGTCAAGATGACAACCACAGTAAGTCATGATGTTGGTATTGATGCTCTATAGCATGGCTTGGGTCGGAGTGGAGTGAGACTGTAGTTGCACAGGGTGCATCTGTCCTGCAGCACTGCCAGGATGGCTCATACATACCTTCTGTGATGACCTCTTCACACAGCCAGAAGCTAGAGATCTGATCACAGGGTTACCACAAGGTGGTCTTGACCCTGGCCACCTTATGGTGTTCTCAAAGCATCTTCCCTGCCTGCCGTCCTGGAGCTCCCCGTGGGCGCTCACACTGTTCCCGATCTAGAGTCTGAAGTCAGGGAAGTGATCACTTGTGTCATCATGAAGGCAGTGTCAGATTGCGAGGCTGCCCTTCCCCTCTTCAAAGTGTTTTTGGTGGGTTACCTAAAAGTTAAAATTTATTCCTCTGGCTCACAGAACTCTGCTTTTCAGATAATTCTAGACAAATGCCTTTTGAAAATCTAATATGCAGTGCTTGTCAGGGGTATTTTGATATTTGCTGTTTCCGTCTGTGAAGTTGCACATTTGGTAAAGATCCCCCAACTTTGGCTGTTGGGAAAGTGCTGGCTGTCACTGTCCCTTCTGTTTTTCTTCTGTGAGCAGAAGGCTGCGATGGTGCCAGTGACAGCTACTCCATGAGGTCTGGGGAGAATGGTGTTGATGGTCCTGATGGAGAGTTAGTTCAGGGCCTGGTTCACTCCTTGGGAAGGAGAGCGTGAGAAAGGCGAGTGGGCCTTGTTATGTGCTGTACCCAGTTATTCTCTACTCGAGAAAAATGACTATTTATCTAAATGTTCTCTACTCTGTCAGTTGGCCAGTGGGCTTCCCATGCTTTGATTTTATAGTGCTGTTTATTTTTCAACAGGGGATGGACAGAAGCTGGCCTGTGGCTTAGGTAACCACCTGTCCCTGGTCTTCAACGCCAGCCTTTCAGGACCACCGGCTGCCTTTTCAGGTTTCCTTACGTTTTTTTTTTTTTTTTTTTTTTTTGGTTTTTTTTGAGACAGGGTTTCTCTGTGTAGCCCTGGCTGTCCTGGAACTCACTTTGTAGGCCAAGCTGGCCTTGAACTCAGAAATCCGCCTGCCTCTGCCTCCCGAGTGCTGGGATTAAAGGCGTGCGCCACCACCGCCCAGCAGGTTTCCTTACTTTTGAGGGCTGGGAAGGAGTGGGATGTCTTCCCAGTGCATGAGCTCTGGGAGACAAGGCTATGGCCAGGGCCTTCCTGGGCAAAAGCATTGGAACAGCTTCGGTCAGTAAAGGAAGCCCACTCCTGCAAAGCTGAAGTAGGTTTAATTTAGTAAAAAGTTTTTATTGAAGTGTGTTTTGAAATTTAGTTGGCTTCTTAATGGATGTTTTAATACATTAAGCAGCTCAATACCTTTTAAAAGTAAAAACAGCCATGTTATGTTGCTACTGTGGTCACTTCCTAACTGATTTACAATTTCCCCTAGCTTTACAGCCAACAGTTCTTAGCTTTTAAGTAAGATTCTGGAGCTGCTTTAGAAACATGTACTAGGTATTGTTACTGAATACAACTACACACAAAATCCCTTGACTTAGGTCCATTTGCCTTATATGCCCGCTTGGGTAGTCGTGGACAGACACTCATAAGTTGCCTAGGAGCAGAGGCACAGGCATGAAGTGCTAGGAAGGTGAATGGGTGAGGACCAGGTAAGGTCATGCTTACGATCAGAGGTGTACACTGTGACCCATGCATGTTGGGTGCCTGGCCTAGCTTGAACTGTGTAGTCTACATCAGGGTCCTTGCAGTGTCTAGGGTGGTTTGAAAGAGAAAGGGGGATGCCCTCAGGAGGACTAGAGTCATCCATGATGGGCTTGTCCTGGGGTCTGAGTGTGGAGTACCAGTTGTCAGCCTTCTGTGCTGTATTGAAGGACCAGGCTGTGACTGCTCATAGAAAGCATCTCTGTGGAATTCTGCCTTGTCCGTTGCCTGCGCTGCCTTTCAGATTCAAGGAGGCGCAGTCTAGGATGACAGCTTATGCTGTGGTGAGTGGAAGATGGCTGATGAGGAGAGTATTGCAGCTCTGAATGGGTCATCCACTTCTTGGGAAACCTGAACTCTGCTTGCATTGCCCCCCTGCAGCCTCTGCAGCTGCGGTTAGGGTGGAGGCGGATGTAAACATCCCTGCTGTCGTCTGAGAAGGGTGGGTGCTATTACGTAGCTGATAGAAAAGCCACTTAAGTCAGGAGGTAGGATTGTGTAGGGCAGGGACTGAGCAAGTATGTTATCAGTGAGGATGCTCAGACGTGCCCTAACCCAGGGCGGATGTGAGCCCGGGCCGGTGTCGCACGTGCTCTCTGCCCGTGCAGTCACAGTGCCATTTCCTAGGGCTTTGACTCTTTGCAAGCTTGCTGAGTGCTTGAGACGTTTGTCAGTGTTGCCTATTTATTTGTTTTTAATTAACCCTTTTGGAATTTTGTAAAATGTATTTGATCATATTCCTCCCCCCAACTCTTCACATATTCACCCCTTCTTTACCCACCCTGCTGCTTTATGTTCTTGTTTTGCTTTGCTTTGTTTTGTTTTGTTTTAAACCCATCAGTTCCAATTTGTGTTATCCATGAGCTTTTGTCTGTCTGGCCTTCACTGGAGTTTGACCTACGAGGGCCAGGCCCTTAAAGAAAGCAGACTCTCCCTCTCCCAGCTGGTTTGAGCTTGCACAAGTCTTACTCATGCTGCCAGAACTGCTGTGTGTTTATATGCCAACTGCCCTGCTGTATCTGGAAAAGAGTTTTCTTGCTCTGCCATCTCTGGCCCTTTCAGCCTCTGTTTCTTCTCCTGAGCCCTGGGAGGGAGTGCTCTAGCTGGATGTCAATGTCCCATTCAGATTGAGCACTTCAGTCTCTTACTATGTTTGCATCTTCACCAGTGGTAGGTCTCTGTGTTAATCACCGCCTGCTGAGGACGGCAGTGAATGTGCTGAAGGCTGAGAGGCGCACTAATCCATGGCTATGAGGTTAAGTCATCGGGAGTCAGTATCACACTGTGGCTGTTCAGCAGAGCACTAGGACAATGCTCCCCCTATGTCTACTAGCCACAGGTTCTTAGCCTGATGTTGGTGCCTAGTATGGGTTTCAATTTGTGGATGGGCCTTAAATCCAATCAGAATATAGTTTATCACTATTATATTCACACCATTATTACAATAGCCGTGTCCTGTCAGGCTGATGGCAGCATTCAGAGTTTGCAGCCAGGTATGACTTATGATAACTTCTCTGTGGTAGAATGCACAGCACCGCCCAGTACTATGGAAGCCAGCCAGAAGGGATGAAGCCTCAGGTTCTAACCAGCTTCATTTCTTTATAGTCTGTGACCCAAGCATGTGTGTTTCTATCAATAGGGTCTTACCGTCAGTCTCTGGATGGTAGCCAATAACATTGGCAATGGCCTGTAATATTCGGAGTTCTGTGGGACCCCAGTGGCCAGTAAGTCCAAAAGTGGTAATCATTCTGGACTCTGGGCTTTTCATTTGTTAGCCTATGGTATCTAGGAGGGGTTTGCCACCCCATTATAGAGTAACTCCATTTAAATTCTTCTTATATATGTAGTATACATTTTAAGTATACTTACTTTTACAGTGGTAGGCTTCCATGTGACTTTTTCAAAAGTTCTTCAGTGTTAGTCACCCCTCATGTTCCGTCCTCTACTCTTTGTTCCCAGCCTCTACCCCATTTAACCTTCCCTTTCCCATTACTGGCCGTCACCTCTTTATACCATCCCCCCTCTCTCTTTTTGTTTTGTTTTTCGAGACAGGGTTTCTCTGTATAGCCCTGGCTGTCCTGGAATTCACACTGTAGACTAGGCTGGTCTTGAACTCAGAAATCTGCCTGCCTCTGCCTCCCAAGTGCTGGGATTAAAGGCGTGCGCCACCACTGCCCGGCTCTTTATACCATTCCATTTGCTCTTTGCTCCCTTGAAAGCCCCACCCCAGGGTCCCTTACTAATTTTCTGAATTCCATAGGAATTCCAGATGAAACACACATATCGGAAGACTCAAAGATAACACCTATGGATTTGAGAAAACATGCAAAGTTGGTGTTTCTGAGTCTGGGTTACTACTCTCAGGATGGTTGTTTCCACCCATATCCGTTTACCTGGGGATTTCATAATTGTGCTTTTCTTAAGGGCTGAATAGCGTAGGAAATAAATATCCTATGTCTTCATTGTACATAGATGAGTTGATAGACACACAGGCTGTTTCCATATTCTGACTGTTGTGACTAGAGCCAATTGTGAACATGGAGGAGCAACCGTCTCTACAGTAGGATATAGAGTCCTTTGGGTATGCAGTGCTAGAGCTGGATCATGTGATAGTCTTTTTCCAGCTGTTTGACCAGCTTCCACACAGATTTTCACAGTGCTCCACGTTGTGTTCCCACAGTAGTGAGTAAATGTTTTTTTGCACATTTGAGAGGTCCTTTGTTCTTTTGTGGAAAATGCCAGAACTTGACACAAGAGGGCAGCAAAGGCATTTGGCATAATTTTTCTGCTTGGTAACTTTTTGCTGTTTTGAGGTCCCATTTCAGAGTGGCATTCTACTTACAGTACTTTCTGGCTTTCCAGTTCTATTTTGGTGGCTTTCTGGCCAGTGTGCTCTGGTGATACTGATTCACTGAATGCCCTTTCAATTGCAGTGTGCAAGTTCCCGTGCAGAGAGCAGCCTGGGTGGGAGGTTCCTGTTAGATTCTTGTCAAAGTTGTGGTTCCTTACGCTGCAGAGTGTACCACAGGGCACCTTGGGGTGGAATGTGATGGTTCAGCGTGTCTCGGGTCACTGGTGTTCTCCGTTTGCCTGACACTGTGCAGCCTCCAGTTCTCCTGTCTACCTGTTTCCATTGGCTCGCCCAGGAGAGAGCCCATGATGCTGTCTCCAAGTGTCTGCTTCCATGAATCCTTGGGCTCTTGGGTCTCTCGGAAACTCAGGTAGCTGTGGTTTCAAGTTTGCTTTATAGAGACTGTAAGGGCAAAGGTGAGATTAGGAGACAGCACGTTCCTTGTCAGAAGGAGATTGAGGAGTAGGGACCGCATAGCTGAAGGTCAGTCCCACCTGCCTGTGGGCTCCCTAGCAGGCGGTATGCTAGCACCTGTATAAGCCAGCATCCAAAGCAGCCATTGGCCAGAGCAGATGATCAGAGCATGTCCAAGCATCCTTAGTGAGTTCTCCTGTTTTCTCCCTTTGAAACTAAAAGAAAAGGCTTATTTATACTGATAGATCATCACAGGGTCCCGAGATCTCTGTACGATCTTTTAGAACACTGCTTGTTATACTGTGGTATTAGAACTTCCTCTGATCTGGGCACATGAAGTCAGAACTTTAAGAAATGTGAGATCTTAGAGAGGCCTCCTCTCCAACCCTCATCAGTAGGCCTTTATGTACGGAGAATCTTTTATAAGCACTACCTGTCAATAAAAGAGCTAATGGCCAGTGAGCTGAGGCAAGAAATAGGAGGCAGAGCACAGCAGGAAGAGAGAGGATCCTGGGAAATAGTAAGACAGATATAAACCAGCAGGTAAATGAACTCAGGGAAATGCCGAGAGATGCTGAGGAGACACAAAGGAAGAAGCAGGCTGGGACCAAAGGGGTTGGGGTAACTAGCTAAATGGTAGACAGAATAGTTTAAATGGTTAAATATGTTATGAGCTAGTCAGGAAATAAGCCAAAGCTTATGGCCTAGGATTTCATAATAAATAATTAGTTTCAGATTCACCATTCCAGGAGCAGGGGCAAGGAAAGAAGAAAAACCTGAATTTTCTTTTTAAAACACCTTTAATGCAAGGTTATCTGATGATGTGATTGGTCTTTTAGCCTGGCAGCAAGAAACTGCTTCCCTTATTCCTTGAGAAGCAGCAGCTCTGGCCTGTTCTTATACAGACAGACATTCTACTTGGTTTCCCTTTTTCCTGAATACCCAGGTCATGATGGAGCTGTGAGCACTATCTGCTGGAGCCATGACAAGAGGTGGCTGCTGTCTACAGGCCGAGACCGGACACTGAGGGTGTGGTCAGTTCACAGGACAGAACTCATGCTGCTTTTGGTAATGTGTACGTGAGCACCTGTGCCATGGTGGTCAGTGACATCAGACAAAGTTCTTAGTGACCCTGAGCTATAGATGGTAACAGCTGTCAGCCCTCTTTAGGGGAGACCAGCAATAGATCCAGACTGCTTAGTGACCCTGAGCTATGGACTGTCACAGCTGGCAGTCTCTCTTTGGGGAACACCAACAACAGATATAATGAGGATCTGTTTTACTACAGTGGATACACAGTGGTGGGTCAGTTTCTTATTCACATATGAAGTACATGCATATTTAACACGTAGTAACACACTCTTGGTGTGTGGTATGTCTATTGACATACATTAAATATATATTTACATTTGTTATGGTGTAAAAATAGCAAAATGCCCACAGTAAAGCACAGCTAACTTTGTTAGTTTCTTGTTATATCGCAGAGGTAATAATGATGGTCTGGAGGATTCTATGAAGGAGCGTAGTGACTGGCTTAAAGGAATCCTGTAAGGTTTTTTGGAAATAGAGTGAGAAAGGAGAGACAGGGCATGGACTCTCACTAGTAAGGCGGAAAGAAGAGAGGATGCTAAGAGAGAAGCCTTGCTTCTTCTCATGAATCATGACCTTATGAACTGCAAACATAACCCACAAGTGGTGAACATTTCAGAAATGTCAGTCAGAGCCTGAGTCTGGATGTTTTGACTTATACTATTTAAACTTAACAGTATATGATAGTGATAGAAATTGTACATTGAAGCCTGACCTTTTCTTGGCTTAGAGACCTAAGAATGCAATACTTTCTGGTAAGGCTGGGCTGGGCTGCACATGCTCAGTTGGTCTCATGACCCACGCTCTGCAGGGTCTGGATGCTGAGTGGAGATGCTGCATGGTTGGCTAGGCATTGAATTATCAGTGGCCACAGGCAGGCGTTCTCTTACAGGACACCTCTGGAGAGGGCAGAGGGCAGATGGGCTGGTCAGGGTCAGTGCCCCATTGGAAGTTCTCAGCAGCACCAGAGGAACAAATGTCCTGCAACAGGGATCAGTGCTGGTCTCTGTGTGGGCTTGATTGCATAAGACACAAAGTTGGCCTTCCTTGAAAATTAAAAGAAAAGGCACTTTTAAATGCTGGTGGATTATCCTAGGGTCTGGAGGTGTCTGTACACTCCTTTAGAGAGCACTGCTTCTTATGCTGTGTTTCAGAGCACGTTCTCTGCTTCAACAGTGGTTGACTGTCCTTAATAGTCAATATTTCATTCCCTCCACTTTTCCAATCTTCTGAGCTAGCTGTGTAACAGAAGCCTGTAAACCCTGACCAAGGAGGCTGAGGCAGGACGGGTGATCCTGCAAGCCAGTGTGAGGGCAGCATGCTTACAGAGTGAAATTCAGTCTCCAAATTCCTTTCCCTCCAATTTCTCAGATTGTCTTCAAGTAAGCTTTGGCAGTGGTCAGTAAGCAAAATCAGGATTGTGAGTTGGTGGTGATAAAACGTGTGCAAGATGAGTACAGGGTGTGTGTGTGTGTGTTTGTGTGTGTGGTGTTGGGGAGAGGTTTCTAGTGTGCTACAGAGTTCTCACAGCTGTTCTGCCTCACAGGCTCCAGATGCTTTTCCCAAGCCAGTAACATCTGCACAGTTCTACTACATGGACACCTTCATACTGCTGTCTTCTGGCCCAGAGTTCTGCCTGCTGAAGTACCACATTGACCTCTGTAGGGATGACATACGAAGGTAGGTGGCTTTGAGCCTTCCTGCTCTGATCCCAAAGAGCCAGCCCACTTTCCCACTCTGCCCCACCTCTTCATTCTTAGAGACATGAACTTTAAAATCTTAAACCTAAAAAAAAAAAAACAAAAAACAAAAAACAAAAACCCAACAGACTTTTGCAAGGGGGAGTTTTAGTTATTGGCTTTGCAGTTTCCCTGGCTGTAACACACTTCTCTGTGCTCTTAACCTTTTGTTCACTGATTTTACCCTGATCTTCACTTTGTCACTCCACAAGAGCAGGAGCTAGTGTTATCTTGTAAGAGAAGTTCTGAGGGCATGTCTGCCTGTGCCTCTGCATCCCCGTGGACAAATGGGAAGATGAGTAACAAATGTGTGTTAAGTGGCTGCTGTAATGTAGGAACACTGGGAAATGTAATCAATAGTTAAACACATTCTGTGACTCAATAGAAACATTGATCTGCTACTTAGCAGAATAGCTAATAATAATGAGAGATTTTTTCCTTTATTTTTATTAGATATTTTCTTTATATACATTTCAAATGCTATCCCGAAAGTTCCCTATACCCTCCCCCCGCCCTGCTCTCCTACCCACTCACTCCCACTTCTTGGCCCTGGCGTTCCCCTGTACTGGGGCATATAAAGTTTGCAGTACCAAAGGGCCATTCTTTCCAGTGATGGCTGATTAGGCCATCTTCTGCTACATATGCAGCTAGAGATATGAGCTCTGGGGGTACTTGTTAGTTCATGTTGTTGTTCCACCTATAGGGTTGTAGACCCCTTCAGCTCCTTGGGTGCTTTCTCTAGCTTCTCCATTGGGGGCCCTGTGTTCTATCTTATAGATGACTGTTCCATTCACTTCTGTATTTGCCAGGCACTGGCATAGCCTATAACAGGGTCCCTTCTGCAAAATCTTTCTGGCATATGCAATAGTGTCTGGGTTTGGTGGCTGATTATGGGATGGATCCCTGTGTGGGGTAGTCTCTGGATAGTCCATCCTTTCATCTTAACTAATGAGAGATTTTTGATACTTAAACTAAAACATATTTTAGTATAAATATGGTTGTATATTAAAATGTCTGGCACAGTATTCATCACAATGTTCACTTATGTAAAAAGACATTTTTCCTTCTATATTTACCTCCTTAGACAATAAAACATGTTGTTGTCCAGTTTTAACATGTTTTTCTAACTTTGTTATCATTGGAAAGCTGTGAAAAAGCACAGGTGAAAATGTGCCCTGATGTCTGCTGGGATTCATCACATTCTTGGGTGCCAGCAATGGCCCAACCTCTCAGTCCTTCTAGGCAGGACACCTCATGTCATCGTAGCAGGGTGAGGAGACCCGAGTTAGAGTGAGGACTGCTAGTTGACTGATGCATGCTTTGACCTCATGTGCTGGCCCAGAGTTGCAATGTCAGAACCAGTGTGGAGCCGAACCCAGCCTACGTCTTTGATCCCGCTCACCCCAGGCCACCCGTCACACTTTTCCCACCTCAACCACCATATCCTACCTTATCCCATCTCCCTCTTTCCATCTCATCTCATTCTACCATACCGCATCCCATCCATCCCATCCCACTCTTCCCACCCCATCCTGCCCCATCCTGCCCTACTCCATTGCACCCCATCCCACCTCATCCTATTCTACCCTATCCCATTCCAAAACAGAAAGCCCTGCCTGCTGTGATTGGCAGCTCTTTTCAGGAATACCACAGCTTAGAGTAGGGTAAAGTAGGTCCCAACAAGGCCTTCCAGCCATTGATGAACTGCTCTGTGTCAAACTCTGGGTCCTTTTCTGTGATCACCTCTGTAGGCTCCAGTCTAGCTAGAGTTTCACTATTCCTGGGTTCGGTAGACACAGACTTAGGATAAATAATCCAAATTACAGCTCGGTTGGTGGCATTGGAAAGTAGGAGACAGGGCTTCTGAAAAGTGCTTTCCCTTCCGAAAGATGGCTGGGGATGGTGACTGTGTTTGTCCCTGTGGGGTCATCTGCTTGGCCTTCTCTTGGGTTCTCTTTCTCGTCCTTGCCTCTGCGTGGCTACCTTTCTGGAAAGTCTTCTCTCAGCATGTTGTTTTCTAGTTTCAACACGTTTTTCTAGAGAAAATGACTTCTTTCTCAGCCATCCTCGGTGTAACTGTAAGCCAGCAATTCCCAACCTCTGGGCTGCGACCCCTTTGGCAAACGTCTGTCTCCAAAAATATTTACATTACAATTCACAACAGTAGCAAAACTACAGTTATGAAAATAATCTTTGGTTGGGGGTCACCACAGCATGCAGAACTGTGTTAAGGGGTCACAGTGTCAGGAGGGTTGAGAACCACTGCTGTAAGTGGTGTTTTATAGCCATCTCTGTGACTGCCAACCTCTCTTTGAACATTGACTCTCTGAGACTCAGCTGCACTGCTTCTGTCTCTGTATGGCTCCCTCTCTTATGTCTCTTCAGGCCTGGGGCCTGTCTCTACATTCTGTCGCCCAGAGTTCCTCAGCCTCAGATACCTTCTACCACCTGTTTGAGGACACACCTGTTCTCATCCTGGACACTGCAGCAGCTGCTCTGGGTCTGGCCTAGCTTTCCTATGCCATCAGTCTGACTCTTGACATTTTGCTGTGCCCTGGCCAACCTGTCCTCTGGCTGGGCTGAGACTACTTACTAGGCTACCCTACCTGTTAGTTTCCCTTAGGAAATTATCCATGATTAAGATCATGATCCACTAAAGAAATACCCCATGCTTATGTTATCTTTCTGAAAATAATAAGAACTACTATTTAAGATGACATATCAACTTTTATAACTGGTTGAGTGCCTACAAGGTAATAGTTAGTTTTTAGAATTAAAGGACAATCTTGCTTTCTCATAGTTAGGATGAATTGTTTTGGGTATACAATATGCCATTATTTACATTGAGACATTCCTAGAGAAAAAGCGACCTGAGAATTTCTGATAGAAAATTGAATTCATTTCCCAAAGGAAGGCTGAGGGGACTTGTTCATTCATTCCCTTAGTATTTTATTTATTTGTTTGTTTGGCATTTTTTATTAGATATTTTCTTCATTTACATTTTAAGTGCTATCCCCAAAGACCCCTATACAATCCTGCTGCCCTGCTCCCTACCCACCCACTCCCACTTCTTGGCCCTGGTGTTCCACTACACTGGGGCATATAAAGTTGCAAGTCCTAGGGGCCTCTCTTACCAAGGATGGCCGACTAGGCCATCTTCTGCTAAATATGCAGCTAGAGACACGAACTCTGGGGGGTACTGGTTAGTTCCTAATGTTATTCCACCTATAGGGTTGCAGGCCCCTTCAGCTCCTTGGGTAATTTCTCTAGGTCTTCCATTGGAGGCCCTGTGTTCCATCCAATAACTGACTGTGAGCATCCACTTCTGTGTTTGCCAGGCACTGGCACAGCCTCACAAGAGACAGCTATATCAGGGTCCTTTCAGCAAAATCTTGCTGGCATATGTAATAGTGTCTGCGTTTGGTGGCTGATTATGGGATGGATCCCTGGGTGGGGCAGTCTCTGGATGGTCCATCCTTTTGAATCAAGTCCAAATTTTGTCTCTGTAACTCCTTCCATGGGTATTTTGTTCTCCATTCTAAGGAGGGACGAAGTATCCACACTTTGGTCTTCCTTCTTTTTGAGTTTCATGTATTTTGCAAATTGTATCTTGGGTATTCTAAGTTTCTGAGCTAATATACACTTATCAGTGAGTGCATATCAAGTGAGTTCTCTTGTGATTGGGTTACCTCACTCAGGATGATATCCTCCAGATACATCCTTTTGCCTAAGAATTTCATAAATTCATTCTTTTTAATAGCTGAGTAGTACTCCATTGTGTAAATGTACCACATTTTCTGTATCCATTCCTCTGTTGAGAGACATCTGGGTTCTTTCCAGCTTCTGGCTATTATAAATAAGGCTGCTATGAACATAGTGGAGCATGTGTCCTTCTTACCAGTTGGAACATCTTCTGGATATATGCCCAGGAGAGGTATTGCTGGATCTAGTGGTACTATGTCCAATTTTCTGATGAACTGCTAGACTGATTTCAAGAGTGGTTGTACAAGCTTGCAGTCCCACCAGTTAATGAGGAGTGTTCCTCTTTCTCCACATCCTCACCAGCTTCTGCTGTCACCCAAATTTTTGATCTTAGCCATTCTGACTGGGGTGAGGTGGAATCTCAGTGTTGTTTTGATTTGCATTTCCCTGATGATTAAGGATGCTGAACATTTTTTTCAAGTGCTTCTCAGCCATTGGGTATTACTCAGTTGAGAATTCTTTGTTTAGCTCTGCATCCCATTTTTAATGGGGTTATTTGAATTTCTGGAGTCTAGCTTCTTGGGCTCTTTGTATATATTGGATATTAGTCCCCTATCAGATTTAGGACTGGTAAAAATCCTTTCCCTCTCTATTGGTGGCCTTTTTCTTATTGACAGTATCATTTGCCTTACAGGATTTGTCGATTCTTGATCTTACAGTACAAGCCATTGCTATTCTGTTCAGGAATTTCCCCCCTGTACCCAAATCTTCGAGACTTTTCCCCACTTTCTCCTGTATAAGTTTCAGTGTCTCTGGTTTTATGTGGAGTTCTTTGATCCACTTAAACTTGAGCTTTGTATAAGGAGATAAGAATGGATCCATTCACATTCTTCTACAAGATAACTGCCAGTGGTGCCAGCACCATTTGTTGAAAATGCTGCCTTTTTTCCACTGGATGGTTTTAGCTCCCTTGTCAAGGGATCAAGTGACCATAGGTATTTGGGTTCATTTCTGAGTCTTCAACTCTATTCCATTGATCTACCTGTCTGAGGCTGTACCATTACCATGCAGTTTTTATCACAATTGCTCTGTAGTACAACTTGAAGTCAGGCATGGTGATTCCACCAGAGGTTCTTTTATTGTTGAGAATAGTTTTTGCTATCCTCGGTTTTTGTTATTCCAGATGAATTTGCAAATTGCCCTTTCTAACTCAGTGAAGAATTGAGTTGGAATTTTGATTGGGATTGCATTGAATTTGTAGATTGCTTTTGGCAAGATAGCCATTTTTACTGTACTAATCCTGCCAATCCATGAGCATGGGAGATCTTTCCATCTTCTGAGATATTCTTCGATTTTTTTTCTTCAGAGACTTGAAGTTCTTATCATACAGATCTTTCACTTCCTTAGTTAGGGTCACGCCAAGATATTTTATATTATTTGTGCCTATTGTGAAGGGTGTTGTTTCCCTAATTTCTCTCTCATCCTGTTTATCCTTTGTGGAGAGAAAGGCCACTGATTTATTTGAGTTAATTTTATATCTAACTACTGCACTGAAGCTATTTATCAGGTTTAGGAGTTCTCCTGTGGAATTTTTAGGGTCACTTATATATACTATCATATCATCTGCAAATGATGATATTTTGACTTCTTCTTTTCCAATTTGTATCCCCTTGATCTCCTTTTGTTGTCGAATTGCTCTGGCTAGGACTTCAAGTGCTATATTGAATAGGTAGGGAGAAAGTGGGTAGCCTTGTTTAGTCCCTGATTTTAGTGGGATTGCTTCCAGCTTCTATCCATTTAGTTTGATTTTGGCTACTGGTTTGCTGTAGATTGCTTTTTATCGTGTTTAGGTATGGGCCTTGAATTCCTGATCTTTCCAAGACTTTTATCATGAATGGGTGTTGGATTTTGTCAAATGCTTTCTCAGCATCTAATGAGATGATCATGTGGGTTTTGTCTTTGAATCTTTTTATATAGTGGATTACGTTGTTGGATTTCCGTATATTAAACCATCCCTGCATCCCTGGGATGAAGCCTACTTGGTCATGATGGATGATTGTTTTGATATGTTCTTGGATTCAGTTTGTGGGGATTTTATGGAGTATTTTTGCATCGATATTCGTAAGGGGAATTGGTCTGAAGTTCTCTTTCTTTGTTGGATCTTTGTGTGGTTTATGTATCAGAATAATTGTGGCTTCATAGAATGAATTGGGTAGAGTACCTTCTGTTTCTATTTTGTGGAATAGTTTGAGGAGAGTTGGAACTAGGTCTTCTTTGAAGGTCTGATAGAACTCTGCACTAAACCCATCTGGTCCTGGGCTTTTTTTTTTTTTTTTTTTGGTTGGGAGACTATTAATGACTACTTCTATTTCTTTAGGGGAAACGGGACTGTTTAGATCATTAATCTGATCCTCATTTAACTTTGGTACCTGGTATCTGTCTAGGAAATTGTCCATTTCATCCAGGTTTTCCAGTTTTGTTGAGTATAGCCTTTTGTAGTAGGATCTGATGATGTTTTGGATTTCCTCAGGTTCTGTTGTTATGTCTCCTTTTTCATTTCTGATTTTGTTAATTAGGTGCCCTCTAGTCAGTCTGGCTAAAGGTTTATCTATCTTGTTGATTTTCTCAAAGAACCAGTTCCTGGTTTGGTTGATTCTTTGAATATTTTTTTTTTGTTTCCATTTGGTTGATTTCAGCCCTAAGTTTGAGTATTTCCTGCCATCTACTGGTCTTGGGTGAGTTTGCTTCCTTTTGTTCCAGAGCTTTTAGGTGTGCTGTCAAGCTGCTACTATATGCTCTTTCCAGTTTCTTTTTAGAGGCACTCAGAGCTATGAGTTTTCCTCTTAGGACTGATTTCATTGTGTCCCATAAGTTTGGGTATGTTATGGCTTTGTTTTTATTAAACTCTAAAAAGTCTTTAATTTCTTTCTTTATTTCTTCCTTGACCAAGGTATCATTGAGTAGAGTGCTGTTCAGTTTCCACATGAATTTTGGCTTTCTATTATTTATGCTGTAATTGAAGATCAGCCTTAGTCCGTGATGATCTCATAGGATACATGGGATGATTTCAATATTTTTGTATCTGTTGAGGCCTGTTTTGTGACCGATTATATGGTCAGTTTTGGAGGAGGTACCATAAGGTGCTGAGAAGAAGGTATATCCTTTTGTTTTAGGATAAAATGTTTTGTAGATATCTGTTAAATCCATTTCTTTCATAACTTCTGTTAGTTTCAATGTGTCTCTGTTTAGTTTCTGTTTCCAGGATCTATCCATTGATGAGAGTGGGCTGTTGAAGTCTCGCACTATTATTGTGTGAGTTACAATGTGTACTTTGAGCTTTGCTAAAGTTTCTTTGATGAATATGGCTGCCCTTGCATTTGGAGCATAGATATTCAGAATTGAGAGTTCCTCTTGGAAGATTTTACCTTTGATGAGTATGAAGTGCCCCTCCTTGTCTTTTTTGATAACTTTGGGTTGGAAGTCGACTTTATTAGATATTAGAATGGCTATTCAAGCTTTTTTCTTCAGACCATTTGCTTGGAAAATTGTTTTCCAGCCTTTCATTCTGAGGTAGTGTCTTTTTCCCTGAGATGGGTTTTCAGTAAGCAGCAAAATGTTGGGTCCTGTTTGTGTAGCCAGTCTGTTAGTCTATGTCTTTTTATTGGGGAATTGAGTCCATTGATATTGAAATATTAAGGAAAAGTAATTGTTGTTTCCTGTTATTTTTGTTGTTAAAGTTGTAATTCTGTTCTTGTGGCTGTCTTCTTTTCAGTTTGTTGAAGGATTACTTTCTTGCTCTTTCTAGGGTGTAGTTTCCATCCTTTTGTTGGTGTTTTCCCTTTATTATTCTTTGAAGGGCTGGATTTGTAGAAAGATATTGTGTGAATTTGGTTTTGTCATGGAATACTTTGGTTTTTCCATCTATGGTAATTGAGAATTTGACTGGGTATAGTAGGCTGGGCTGGCATTTGTGTTCTCTTAGTGTCTGTATTACATCTGTCCTTGATTTTCTGGCTTTCATAGTCTCTGGTGAGAAGTCTGGAGTAATTCCTATAGGCCTGCCTTTATATGTTACTTGACCTTTTTCCCTTACTGCTTTTAATATTCTAAATTTATCTAGTGCATGTGTTGTTCTGATTATTATGTGTGGGGAGGAATTTCTTTTCTAGTCCAGTCTATTTGGAGTTCTGTAGGCTTCTTGTATGTTCATGGGCATCTCTTTCTTTAGGTTTGGGAAGTTTTCTTCTGTAATTTTGTTTAAGATATTTTCTGGCCCTTTAAGTTGAAAATCTTCATTCTCATCTACTCCTATTATCCGTAGGTTTGGTTTTCTAATTGTGTCCTGGATTTCCTGGATGTTTTGAGTTAGGATATTTTTGCATTTTCCATTTTCTTTGATTGTTGTGCCCATGTTCTCTATGGAATCTTCTGCACCTGAGATTCTCTCTTCCATCTCTTGTATTCTGTTGCTGATGCTCACATCTATGGTTCCTGATTTCTTTCCTAGGGTTTCTATCTCCAGAGTTGCCTCACTTTGGGTTTTCTCTATTGTTTCTACTTCCATTTTTAGATTTTGGGTGGTTTTGTTCAATTCTACCACCTGTTTGGTTGTGTTTTCCTGTAATTCTTTAAGGGCTTCCACCTGTTTTGCAGTGTTCTCCTGTATTTCTTTAAGTGAGTTATTAATGCCCTTCTTAAAATTCTCTACCACCATCATGAGATATGATTTTAAATCTGAGTCTTGCTTTTCAGGTGTGTTGGGGTATCCAGGGCTCACTGAGGTGGGAGTGCTGCATTCTGGTGATGGTGAGCCGTCTTGGTTTCAGTTAGTAAGATTCTTACGTTTGCCTTTCGCCATCTGGTGATCTCTGGTGTTAGTTGTTATAGCTGTCTCTGGCTGGAGTTTGTTCCTCCTGTGATTCTGTTAGCCTCTGTCAGCACTCCTGGGAGTCCAACTCTCTCCTGAGTCTCAGTGGTCAGAGTACTGCCTGCAGACCACCTCTCCTCTGAGCGCAGGGGTCTGGAGCTCAGATCTGCTTCCTTGCTGAAGATGACTGCCTGAAATGGGGCCTGTCCCAGAAGCTATGTTGCTTCTGCAGTCTGTAGGCTCTCCTGCTCAGACTGGGCTCTGAGGGACCCGGGATACAAGATGGCTCTCTCACCTGCTCAGGTGGTTAGAGCCGTCACTGGTGGCCACCTCTCCTCTGGCAGGGAAGGAGCTCAGGGGTCTGGAGCTCAGATCTGCTTCCTGGCTGAAGATGACGGCCCAAAATGGGGCCTATCCCAGAAGCTATGTTGCTTCTCTCATTCCCTTAGTATTATAACATGATTACACAATGCAAAACCTTATTTTCATTTGTATGATTTTAAATGTAGAATGTTTAGTTGTAGTCAGAAGTAAAAACATTGGTCATTTCTTTCCTTTCCCCTTTCTTCCAGGTATAAACCAAAAAGCAGGTATAAGCCTATTTTCAGGTTGCCAATGACCAGTGGGGCGGACATAACCAGCCTGTCAGCGGTGAACGACTTTTATTCCCGTATCCTTCTTCTCAGTCTGTTGATGTGCCTTGCACCAAGCATGGCTTTTTGGCAAAGCCCTTTCTGGGTATTTGAGAAGCCCGAGGTGTCATGCTGGACATAAAGGTCGGATGAATGGTTCTCCTTGTGGAATGTGGGGTCTTTTGCAGTAATTGTAGGCAGAGTAACCTTATCTTAATAGTTAGAAACTCCCTCAGGGAAGAAGAGCTTGGACAATGGTATAGCAGGACAAGCTCATAAGACTTGTCTGTATTTACTGAGCCATGTGTTGTCATTTAGTGTATTTCTTAGTAGCCTGTCACACTTCAGATAGGCATCCTTGGATTACGTGGACTGGAGTGGCAAAATGCATAGCAGTGGTGGTAAGACAGAGCACTTGCTGTGCTGTGTCTACAGCTTGCGCTGATGAAAGCCATAGAGGGCTGTGCAGGGCCTCACGCAGCTGGGCTCTGTTTTCATCTTTAGCTTACACTATGAGTTCAGTCACTGGGGGGCGTCTCCACTTTGTCTTGTACCATGTGCTCGCCCACTCCCCGTGAGCTCTGCTGCCTCTTCTGCTCCTGCCCGAGCTGGGAGGCGGGTGTGGTAGAGTTGTGCTGAGTATTTTCTCTGAAACTTCAGAAGTTCTTTAGTCCATTCCTGAGTCTTGTGAAGGTCCATTCGTGTGCTCTTAGGTGAGACTGCTGAGAGGACCCTTGACTGACTTCTGCAGACATCGTCCTCACAGCTGGCCGCGACCGGGCTGTTGAAGTTTTTGACCTCAATGCTGGCTGCAGCGCTGCAGTGCTTGCTGAAGTCCATTCCAGGCCTGTTCATCGAATTTGTCAAAATAAAGTGAGTTGGTAGATAGTATACATATTAGCTAAAAACTTTGAGCTGAAAGTGTTTAACAATTATAAATGTAGTATGATGCAATTTTGTAACTATTGCCAGGTCCAATATGAGCTTTTTCTGATAATCAAACTATGCTAAACTTTCTTCTGTAGCTATAGAGATCTCAAAGATTTATTATTTCTTAGTATTTTAAAATTATGTGTGTTTGTGTGTATCTGTGTGGGTGCCAGTGTCCTTGGAGGCCAGAGGTATTGAATTCTCCCGGAGCTGGAGTTAAAGGAGCTTAAAGGTTCCGCTATGTGGGTGATGGAACCAAACTGGGGTCCTCTGTAAGAGCAGTGTGTGGGCCATGTCTCCAGCCAATGCAGATATCTTTTTTTTTCCATTTTTTATTAGGTATTTAACTCATTTACATTTCCAATGCTATACCAAAAGTCCCCCATATCCACCCACCCCCACTCCCCTGCCCACCCACTCCCCCTTTTTGGCCCTGGTATTCCCCTGTACTGGGGCATATAAAGTTTGCAAGTCCAATGGGCCTCTCTTTCCAGTGATGGCCGACTAGGCCATCTTTTGATATATATGCAGCTAGAGTCAAGAGCTCCGGGGTACTGGTTAGCTCATAATGTTGTTCCACCTATAGGGTTGCAGATCCCTTTAGCTCCTTGGCTACTTTCTCTAGCTCCTCCATTGGGAGCCCTATGATCCATCCATTAGCTGACTGTGAGCATCCACTTCTGTGTTTGCTGGGCCCCGGCATAGTCTCACAAGAGACAGCTACAATGCAGATATCTTGACAACATTGCATGGCAGTTTTTGTTGGTTGTCGTTGACTAATTGTGAATCCGTGTAAATATGCTAGCAGTGCATCTGCACGTAAGCTGGGGTCAGTCTGCATGCCCATGTGATGGTGGGAATGAACGACAGTCACGTCCACTGCAGGCTGTGGCAGTCTCTCCCTGAGCTGTTGGATGCAGTTCTCCTCTTTGCCATACTGTGGGCTTTAAAGATGTGCTCAGCTGCATTAGAGGCTGAGGGTAACAGTGTGATGGACCGCGTCCTCTCTTAGGTCTCTGTTGCTGGGATAAATCCCTTAACCAGAAGAAGCTAGGAGAGGAGAGGGTTTATCTCAGCTGAGAGTTTCTAGTCCATCACGGAGGGGAACCGAGGCAGGAACTGACCTAAGGGCCTGAGACAGAAACTGACGCGCACGTTGTGAAGGAGTGCTGTTCACTGGTTTGCTGTTCACTGGTTTGCTTCTCCTTGCTTAGCCTAATTTGTATACAACTCAGAGTTACCTGTCTAGGAGTGGCACCACCCATAGGGGCTGGGCCATCGCATATCAATCATTAATCAAAACATTCCCCACGGACTTGTCTCCGATGGAAGCGTTGTCTTAGCTGAGGCTTCTCTTCCCAGCTAACTCTAGTTTGTGTCAAGATGACAAGACAAAACCAAACAGTAACAAAAACAATCAACAAGGGTAGTCAGTACCTAAAAGAGCATCTAAGACATGAAAAATGCTGATTTTAAAAAGATCTGTGTGTGTTTGTGTGTGAGTGTATGCATGTACCATGCTACACATGTGTTGCAGGATTTTCCCTGTCCAATCACATCAGGGCAGTGGGAGGCTTGTGATTGGACAGGAGAAGGGAGGTGGAGCAAAGAGTTGAGGAGACAGAGAGAGAGGTCTGAGGAGGAGAGGGAGAACCAGGATGGAGGCTGATGTGGTGTTATCAAAAGGTTAGAATAATTGTGCTAAAGCTTTATCATTTTCATTTGACTCTGAAATTTTTGTATTGGTATCTTGTAAATTGTGTTATTATTGATACATAAATCCGATTGGCTAGTTAGGCATTAAGAGTCTTTATTCTACCGGGTAATTAGGTGTTGAGATGGCTAACCAGGAGTGCATGGGGTGTTGCGTGAAAGTGAGAGGAACTTGGGTGCCCCATCCGAGAGATGACCTGGTGGGAGCCATGCGGCCTAGCAGGGATGGCAAGTTGGCAAGCTGAGAGATGGTGCAAATGAGATCACCTGGTGCAGTGGCTAGCTCTAGACATATCCGGCAACACACATGTGGTTAGAGGAAAACCTTGAGTGGCAGTCTTTGACTTCCATCTTACTTGATGCATGGCCTCTCTGCTATTTGCCACTGCACTATGCACTTCAGGTTAGCTGGCCTGCAAAGCTTCCAGGAGATCTGACTCCATCTCATTGTGGGAGATTACAGGCAACTTTCCCCACACCCAGTTCATAGGCTCCAGAGATCTGAACTCAGTCAGTCAAGCTTGCGAGTGTCCTCTGCACTGAGCCATTTTCCTGTCATTTGTTTGTTTGTTTTGTTTTTTACTAACGATGTGATTTTATTTTTGAGACAGTATCTCCTTAAGTAACTCAGTGTTGCCTGGACTTTGTAGTCTTTCAGTGCTAGGGTTGGGATGCTTCCCCATGAGTTACTGGCCAGAAGGCCTCATAGGCCCCAAATAACCCAGGCTGTTGCCATTGCTTTTGACTTCCACCATAGCTAGACAGTGAGACCCATTGCTGAAGACACTACACACTATGACTGTAGGACATTGATAAATCAAGCTGGAACTATCCTGCAAACTAACTTCCTTCCTGCTGGCTACCTATCATAGTAGGTGCTATGTAGGCCACATATCTAGTAGTGGACCCTGCACATTATAATACTCACCACTGGATAAGATGTATTACCTGGTACAGTAGTAGTAGCATTGCTATGGGAGTGACCAACTGCTTTCTGGCTGGATTTGAGGAAGGAATTGAGTCCTGGTCATGTAAACCTGGTCACAGAGCCCATGACTCAGAATGTTATAGGCCCTGGGGGGAAGGAAACTAGCAGGCCATTGTGTTAAATGAACATGTTGTTGAGCTGCCTTCTAAATATTTATGTTTGTACATAGATTAATGATGTTCTAAACCTTGGTCAGAGAAGATTCCTTTTGTGTATATATGTATGCATGTATGTGTTTGGGCTACTGTCAGTGCAGACTTGTGGTTTGTTAAAGTTCTGAGAGCAAGAGGCAGTTGAGTGTTAGCCCCTAAGTAGGACATTTAGAACAAATCTTTCTCCTCCTGCCCTATGGGCTCAGGGGATGGGAAGTTGTGTTGTGAAATGCTGTGCTCTAAATGTGACATGGCCGCTGCTTATAGCAGCTATGGCCACTTGCATAAGATCAAGCCAGTTACTGTATACTCCAGCATGGATGGGAGAGGGACTTGTAAGGCCCTACTCAGGGTGAGGAGCTATTAGCCATCAATGGCTGCTAGAAGGAGGGGATAGTGATTTGTCTGTGGGGTTATAGCTCCTGATAGTTGCCCAGGCTCTGAAGGATGCCGCATAACCATGCACACAGCACGGGCAGCACTAATCCGACCTAGTGGGGCATGAAGAGCAAGAGCATGAAGGTGGAAGGGACCACTGAGAGGGTCGGGAGGAAGTGGAGGGGTTTGGGTTGGATACATATGCATGTGTGCAGTTGTGAAGGAGTGAGTACAGCATTTCTTAGAATGCATCTGTCTTCTTTAAGAGCTCCTTCTTCTTTAGCTGAGACAAAAGTAAGTGTTAGCTGACTTAAACATTTTCAGTAACTCATCTCTTTCATGAGATTAGATTTTATTTCAATCTTGTGTTTAAAATGGTCTTTTCTCTCTTTAAACAATTCATCAAATGTTTAACTTTCATCAAATGGAGTGGGAAGGCAGTTACATCTGTCTTTGTGATTAACTCTTAGTTTAGTATCCACTCCTAGAAGCTTGGTTAAATTTGTGAGTGCTTATATCATCTCCTTCACCTTAACACTGCTTTGTATCTGTGGACACATATGGCCATGCAGGTTTCTGAATATCTATGTTTGCATACTGCTTAGTAACTTAAAATATCTGTGTTGGTACTCTGATTGCTATTCTCCCTGTACAGATAGGCACAAAGCAAGCAAGGTTCTTGTGGCAGAGGAACTCATAATCTCATCAAAGGGTGTATAATTACACAGACTCTGATTAAACACATGTGGACAAAGGGTAGAGAAAGTAGGAGTATGTTCACAGGACCAGAGTGCAGGAAGTAGACACTGGGTGTTATGTTCTGATGGTGAAGCAAAGGGAGGAATGGACAATAGATACTGACTGAAACAGAAACATTCCCAGGTATAAATGGTGGAACCTGATCAGGACCTTGAGATTTACTCTGGGGATGGCGGCAGTCATTGCAGAGTTGGAGTGCGAACAAGATTCAGGCATTGTGTATGAGCTTGTGGTTTGTAGCAGCTATGGACCAGCTGTTAGTTTGGCTCAGCTATTAGACACTAGTAGCAAGGATGTTAGAGGGAGGGCACGAAGCACAGTGACTGAACTTTGCATCTCATTCTCTTTGGGGGTGGAGTCTGAGCTTGCTGTTTGCACAGGATGCTGCCCTTGAGGTGGAGCGGAGCTGTCACTGCTGAGTGGGAGTGTATGTGGGATTACTGGACTTCCCCTGGAGGCCTGGACCTGCTGTTACCTGGTTGCTTCTTAGTCACTGTTTGCTTTCTGTGGTGTGCTCTGAGGTGCTGGAGTAACCTCATGAGATGCCTGTTTGCTCTGCTAGTGTCATGAGCATGGCATGCCAGGAAGGGACAGGAGTGTATGATGCATGTGGTCCTGCTTGTGGTGTGGGACAAGGAATCCTTGCTCTCAGCTTCCCTGCTGTACCACAACAAACGGTGCTCTGCACTCTGGCAGAAGCAGCTCATTCCTCCACCAACAGTGGAACTCAGTGTTTCATTTCCTATACATAGAACTAGCATCGTTTTGACTTTTGCAGTATCCACTGGCCTGGCTCTCTTCCCTTGGGTAGTTTCACAGGCCTACCCTACCCCCAACCCCCAGGCCTGCCTCCTCCAAGCTAAGAGGGTTCACCAGGAGCTGAACCAACCCTGCTTCAAGTCTCCCGGGACACACTCAGTCAGGGTGCTTATCCCTCCTTTAGCAGCTAAGCACTTTGCGTAGCCCCTCCTCAGAAGATACATCCTCGGCTCACAAGTCCACCATGGTTCTTATGACAGGGCTGAGATGGGGACAGCAGACTATGGGCTGTGCACAGAGTTAGGGAAACCTGTTGTTGCCTACAGGCAGAGCCAGTGCTGGCCAGGCAGGCAGTAGACTCTGGATTCGGTGTGTTGTCAGATAGTAGATATAGCCTGAAGATGACATTTTTTTCATAGGACACTGGGACAGTGGCAGGCTCTGAAATAGGGTTGTGTCTGCATCAGTGTCAAAGTGGTTCTGAGAGGATTTGGTGATGCTGCCCCATATTATAGGGCAGGCCTGCAGGCCTTCAAGGGTGTGAGGAAGCATGGCCTGGCTCGTTCCCTTCCTGGGTGATGGCTCAAGGCATGCTTTTCTCTGAGGACTCGTCCCATGGAATGTGTCTGCCTGAGGCTTGAAGGCTATTGCATGCTTCTGTGCAGTGACTGCTGTGTGCTCAAGTGCCTACCCATGTAGCCTCGTGGACTGACAATCCTTTGAGAGCCACTGTAGTGTGCTCTTAAATGGGAGGTGTTATGTTAGGAAAAACAGTTCTTTTTTTATTTTTAATGGGGAAATAACTGGTTTAACTTCCCGAAAGTAAACATATGATGGAATGCAGGGAGAGAGTATGAGGTCACTGAGGCTGGCACCATATTTAGTGGCTTGTTTTCTGAAGATGCCTCTTAAATTTTCATACATGGACACAGAGTACATCAGAGCAGCCAGACTCACCACAGCCATGTGGGTGCTGTGGTTTATGAGGCCCTTCAAGTCCAAGCACAGACACATCTAGGTCATACTTGACCCAAATATCACATTTCACTAAGTATAAAGTAGGCCAGTTCTCACTCTGTGAAGCTTAGGACTTAAAGTGGTCACTCCAGTCAGGGCCAGTGAGGCCTCTCTTGAGTGTTCCCATGTACCACCTACAGCCAAGTTCTAAGGATGCCTTCCAGTGTTAAGCTGGGCAAGTAGGCTTTAATTCACTGTTCTTCTATATTTATAAGAACTCCCCTGATCTAGGTTGATGGCCAGACTTTTCTATTGCTGTGTATTATATCATAAAATTATTTATTTTTAGATTGAAAATATTGTCTTAATGTATGTTGGTATCTTAGAATTATATCAGATATTTCTTCTTTATTTAAAAAGTGTTCTAAGAACACTTAACAAGTATTTTAGTTTCCTTAATGTTGCTATGGATAAAATACTGATAATTACAACTTAGGGGAAGAAAAGATTTATTTGGGTTATACTTCCAGACACTGTCCATCATTGAGAGAAGGCAGGAACTCATGGGTGAACCTGAGGCAGGCCTGCTTATTCCACACAGCCTTACTCTTGACCAGGAAACTCATTAAATCAGCCAAGAAAGTCAGTAGAAACCATGGTGGAGTATTTCTTGGTGGAGTATTTCTTAATGGAGTATAGGCACTCTCATGCTTAGCCAGTTTTCTTACATAGCCCAGGACTACATGCCCTGTGAATGGTACTGTCTACAGCAAGCTGGGCTCTCCTCTACCAATTATCAATCAAGACACGTCACAGGACAATCTGTTCTGGGCAGTCCTTCAGTTAGGCTTTGCTTCGAGATAGCTCTAGGTTTAACTAAAGTGAGCTTCACAGCTATGATACCACCATGGATCTGATTTCTTGACTATAAATGGAGACTGAGTGGTTTGTTTGCTAAAAGGATGAAGGGCTAAAGAAGTGTACGAATGCTGTCTGGCACAGTTAATCCTTAGAGTGTGGCTTGTTACCACTGAACCTACTGTAAGCTTTAATTTCCTGTTTGTAAATGAAGAATGACTTCTAGGTCCATCTTATATTTAGTTTGTTATAGTATTTCAAGTAGTCTTATGAATTACAGTGTGTTTGAAGAATGTTTTGAGCTAAATGGCTTCTCTGGTGGTGCTCAGTTGTTTTACACAGCCATCTTTCTTCTGGGAGACCACCAGAGTCATCAAATATCAACGCCCAGACTTGCTGAGTCTTTACTCCTAGTGACTTGCCGAGTCCTGTGGTACATAGTCATGTGTTTGATTGCCAAGGTGCAGCTCGGTGTTCTTGACATATGACAACTGCAAGTGGCTCAGTGCTCTTCGTGCCATGGGTGGCATCCAGATAATTTATTGAATAAAGATTATGATCAATATGTGCTGTTTTGCAAACATGTTGGTGAGAAAACATGCTGGTGTACAGACATGCTGGTGTGTAAACATGCTGGTGTGCAAATTTACTGGTGTGTAAATATGATGGTGTGCAAATATCTTAGTCTTTTATCTGTTGCTGTTTTCTAGTTCTGTGGTTCTCAGTGGCATTGAGTGTGGTAAGCACGCAGTCGATATTAAGGTTAGAGTGTTCTTGCTTAGTTACCCTGCTAGCTGGCGTTGTTCAGCCTGGGGTTGTATTCTGAGAATCACATCATTAGTCACAGAGCACAGTTACGTAGGCTGAGATACTTGACATCAACCTTGTTGCACGTGCACTCTGTTATCTACATAGGTGGTTGTGCTATTCATGGCTACATGGAAGGTTTAAGTCCTACTCTAAAGCTATCAATTTAAGAAAGGTTATGTTGACTTCTGGGTTTAGATTCCAGTATTGTTAGGTGTCAGTAGTCTTTACAAGTTTATCTTAGGGTCTGGGAGATGGCTTACCAGGTAAAGGTGCTTGAGGTTAAGCCTGAGGAAGATGTGAGTCTGATCCCAAGGCCCTGCATGGTGGAGAAAGAGAACCAACTCCTGCCAGGTATCAGAGGGATGACTATACATGCACTGTGGCGTGCGTCCCCTCCCAAATTAAGTAAGATGTTCAGAAAGCTCTTACCTTTTGATTTTCCCTATCTGATTACAGGGATCATCCTTTGTAGCCCAGCATTCCCTGGCATATAATCTTTTCCTGACGGCAGCTGTTGGTGATGGGATTCGACTGTGGGACTTGAGGAACTTGAGGTAAGGCCAGCCTGCATCACGGCACTGCCCTGAGGGAAATTGGAGCTGAGCTGGGGATGCAACCTGACCCTTGTTACAGAGAACACAAGGCTGTGACTAGTCTCTAAGCTCTGGAGAAGACTGCCTCCTATACAGATTTGACGCAGTCACTTTGGGATGGTGGAGCATGGGTGCTAGTCTGTTCTCTGAGGGCCACCACATGCAGCTTCTGAGAGTCAGAGATGTGAGAGGTGGCGATTACACTATAGCTACAGCCATGCCAGACCCGGATGTGGTACTTGCTAAGTTGGAGGTACTCAGTCCTCTTATTAGAGTCCTACACCTCCCCTAAAGCTGTGGGCTCTTTCTCTATATCATTTGGGATTTTATAAAATCGGTTTGAAAAATTTATAATATCCAGAAAATGCTTATTTAACATTTCTCCTACATAAAGGTGAATTCACCCTTAGTTTTGTCATCTGTAGGAATTTATTAATTTTGAAAAAAAAAGAGTTTAAATTATTTTAAAGATCCCTTAACTCTATACCATTTAATAATTCTCAATATGAAGTTTTTTTCAAGGATGTAGTTCAGTGGTAGAGTGTCTAGGATGGAAAAAGTTGTGGGTTTGAGTCTCAGCACATACATAGACATCCAAGAAAGCTTTGGTTTTGTAGATAGTAGCTTGTTGATTTTGTAAAGGGAGATGTGTTGGTATTTTTTAATTTGTCTTAAGCTGTAGCAAGCACTTTCTGCCCAGCTGTTTCTCTGTCCCCTTGCAGGTGTGTGCGCTGCTTTGAGGGGCATCCAAACCGCTCTTACCCTTGTGGAGTTGCTTTTAGTCCTTGTGGAAGGCTCATGGCTTGTGGTGCGGAGGACAGACATGTATGTATGTGTGCCTGCTCTGTAGGGTTTCTAGGTGGTGGTATCAAAAAGACCTTGAGCCCCATTGAGTACTGGGATAAAAATCTGTTTCATGTCTGACAGTATTTGAAGGCAGTTACCCAGCATTAGAAGTCCATAATAGTAAGCTGTGATTGCGAACGGCTCATTTTTACTGAGTCACAATACACTCTCACATGTATCACTCATTTCTCCATGTATTAGTCATCCCAGACATGGGTACATGCTCCATGAACGACTGTAATGTGTGGTGTAGGAGCGACAAGGTGATGGCATCAAGTGTTACACTTCAGTGCAGCTCATGTGTAACAAGGCATTCCCTGTCTCAGAGAACTGCATGCTTCTCCCTGTGTAGTTGCCTCTCTTCCTCTCCACCTTTCCTCTATGCCAGATCCATATCTCCTGCAGATTGGGAACTCAGAGATCTTAGAGTGTCCCAGGACTGTGCAACACATTGCCACATAGCTGGAGGCTAAGCCCACAGAGGAGGCCAGCTCTCTCATGAGACCTCTCATAGTTTCCTTGGCTGGAAACTATGCTGCCCCTCCCTCCTCCTCCACTGTGTGCCTCAAATTGCTTTATCTGAAAGGTCACTTGATGGTCACTTGTCTCCTATAAAGTGTCCTCATAAAGTTCCATATTGAGGGTCACATGAGGCACCAAGATGGTGGTACCTAAGCAAGAACCTGGGTCTGAGCTGAGGGATGCTTATGAGGTACTGGTGCAGGGTAGTGCAGGTGCCAGCATTCCTGGTTCTAACCCAGCCCCTAACATAGTCTCCAAAACATGCTCAGGCTCCCATGGGAGAAGAAAGAGACTACTGTCAGCAAGCAGGACAGAACATCAGGATGGCAAGATACGTGCATTTCTTCTTGAGGAGATGCAAATTAAGATCAATGATCACTGAAATCATGGAGAAAAAAAAAAAAGAACAGCTTAGAAAAGACACAACATAAGTAAAGGCACTTTATCCACCATTCATTAGTGTCTCTGGAATACAGCCAAACTAGTTTCAAAACAATGGCAAACTTTACTAGGAAGCTTTGAAGACTTATGCATCATTGACTATACTTTTGTTTGAGGTTACCATCATTTCTTACAAGCCCTTTGTGATTGACACTTTGCATTCAAGTAACATAAGCAAAGAAAAGTGTTTTTCTGAGACGGTCCCTGGTTGACTTCCTATGTGGTGTTTTATATCCTAGCGCTGTGGCTTTTTACAGAAACGAGTGTTTGGCAGTTAAGCAGCACAGGATCCCACTGTCACAGAAAGGAAGGGATCCAGCGCATTGGTTGTTCTTTTATCACGTTAGAATGGAGTGATGGTCATTGTTCTGCTTTTCAGACAGCATTTAGAGCAGCAATGCTAAACCTGTAGGCTGAAAGATATCTTGCATATCAGGTATTTGTGTTACAGTTCATAACTAGCAAAATTACAGTTATGAAGTAGTAACAAAATAATTTGTGGTTAAGGGGTCACTACAATATGAGGAACCATATTAAAGGGTCATAGCATTAGGAAGGTTGAGAATCAACCTTCAAATCAGTGGATTTGTAGTCTTTTATTATGTATATCTGTATGTTCTATATGAAAAAACATATGCAAAAACCGTGCCTGAAGATTAACAAAAGAATCACTGGAGGTTTAAGTGAGAAGAATGGACTTTTTTTTTTTTTTCAATAAGGACAAGAGCATTGGCCAAAGAGTAAAAAGTAACTCTGTATTTCTTTCTTTTCTTTTTTTTTTGATTTATTATTATATCTAATTACACTGTATCTGTCTTCAGACACACCAGAAGAGGGCATTAGATCTCATTACAGATGGTTGTGAGCCACCATGTGGTTGCTGGGATTTGAATTCAGGACCTTCGGAAGAGCGGTTGGTGCTCTTACCCGCTGAGCCATCTCTGTATACAGCCCCAACTCTGTATTTCTTTCACCTGGTATATAGCAGATACTCAGTAATACATAAATGTAAAGCAAGTATATATCTTTTTACTTGTAAATTGTCCTCACTGAACAATTTAAACATTTACCACATCTGTTTGTGATGTATCCAAAACTACAATGATTCAGTCTCCTCAAGAAGCATAGACATCTAAAGAGAAGAACCCACAGCACCTTCCTGTTTGGAGGATGCTGAGACGTCCTTGAGGTTGTTTAAAATAGGACCTAGCTATATAGCTCAGGTTAATCCTCCTGCCTCAGTCCCCCAGCCGCTTTGTTCTCACAAGATACAAATCAGAAGTGTCCAGAGTCCAGAGGGATGCAACTCACCCTCTGATCATGGTATTCACCCACTCCTGCAGGTCCCATTGTAAAGAACCCCACTTGAATGAGGGACTCATATCCAGCATAGTTTTCCATAGAAAGGAATTCCCTCCATAATCTCTGCCAAAATTCACCCCCCCCAAGAAAAAGTAAATGGAAAGGACTAGTTTTATAGAATGAAAATGGAGAAATATTTCAAGAGTTCCTTTGTAGGAAAGTGGCAGGTTCAGGGAATTTTTAATTGACTCTTAAAGACTAGCAATATTCAATAATATCCATTTCAAATCATAAATATCTAAAGAATGTATTCTGATTATTCTTTTTCAGTGAATGTAATTGATATGAAAAACTTTGTAATCTTTCAGAGAAAAGCTTCATTTAGCTTATGAATATCAATGAATAATTTTGAAGTGAAATAGGAACAAATAGAACCCAACATGTTGATAGCATTGTATCACACCAAGATGGGTTTATGTCAAGAAATGCAAAAAGATCAAATACTAAGAAATCTACTAGTAAAAACTTATGCATTAATAACCAACATTAAAAATAGAATTATTTAAGCATCTCTATAGATGCAGAAATGTCATTTTAGTGGAATCGTATATTTATTCATAAATCCTCCAGTAGAATCAAATCTATTAATATTCTCTTAAAATGACAAAATGTTTATCTTAGCTTAAAACTAGCATGTTCCTAAGGAAAAACAGAGGTAGTGCCTGGATAGGAGTGTTAAAGGCTGTCACTGTTTAGCAGGGTGTCAGAGGCACTTGCCTGTTCTTTTAGACAAGGAAACTCATGGATGCCATTATGAAAAGGCACAGTGAATTCATCTTTATTTGTAGAAGAAAAATTGTTTATCTAGAAAATCCAGAAGAAGTAATGACTATTATGAACAAGAAAGAAAAGGAAGTATTAACTTGAAGAAAAGTTTATTTTGCTCCACAGTAGACTTAAAGAAACTTGGTCTTAGATAGAAAGATTCTGAACTCTAACAAACCAATAGTCATCTGGTTTGACTGATCAGTTACTTGTGAAAAGCATTTAGGTGGGAGAGCTTGTCCCAACCATTATGGTGACACTAGGGAGCCTTTAAGAGTAAATCAGAGGATTGTTTCCAAATAAAAGAGTGAACAGATTTTCCACATCCCACATGGACAGTATTAAAAGAACGCCATTCCAACGGTCTTATTCAACATCATACTCTGGTCTCTGGATGCTATCCCAGCTCACAGACACCAAATAACTCTGGTAAACAGGTGGGTCAGCTCTGTATCAGATGTGAGGAGAGCCAGGGATACAGGAGCCAAATGATAGGAAAAAGTATGAGGGTGTTATGGACACACAGGACACACAGTTCTTGTTCATAGAAAGAACAAGAACAAGGCCATGAAAGAAGCCATATGATGAGGCTATCGGAGAGAAGCAGAGGGTATCATAGTCCCTATGGTCACATAGGGAAGTCATAATAGAGAAGCAGGAAGCTAGGCTGGGCATATAAGCCATTGAGACAGCATCAAGGGCTGGAGAGATGGCTCAGTGGTTAAGAATACTGACTGCTTTTCCAGAGGTCCTGAGTTCAATTCCCAGCAACCTCATGGTGGCTCACAACCATTTGTAATGGGATCTGATGCCCTCTTCTGGCGTGTCTGAAGATAGCAACAACATACTCATAAATAAATCTTAGAAAAAAGAGACACCATCAAAGTACACTGGCCAGGGGAGAAGTAGGTAGGGGTCAAAGAAAGAACTACAGCTGATTTTTAAGACACATTGCTTAAAAAAAATCTGTATGCCTAAGATAATAGCTAGAACCATAAAACTAATAGCCAAAGACAAAAATAGAACCAGCACACTAAACCAGGTTGGTCTGCAGGACAATGACGGCACAGTCCCCATGTTAAGGCTTATTTCCCAGATTGGACTCCTGAAGAATGATGACAGCACAGTCCCCATGTCAAGGCTTAATATTTTTTTAAGGGCAGGAGTGATATTTATCTGGTCTTTACTGTGGGCTGCATGTCTAGTTAGCCAGGTATCCTACTTGATGACGGAAAGCTGTCTTTCAGAGAATTCTGGACAAGTAGGGATGAATGGTAGAGTTAGAGAATTCTCTTTGAAGTCTTAAATGAAGGAAGGGATTTAGGCAAATGTCAAAGACTGATGGCCCAAAAGTGGCTTGAATACACACTTCTCTGTATGGTCATCAGGTATATGCAAAAGGGCTATGCCATCAATACAAAGGAAAAGCAAACAGAACCACTAGGAGACACCACTTGACACACGTCAAAAAGACCAGGGGCATGTCTGGAGAGGTGGCTCAGACCTTCTTAACAATCAAAAGGACAAAGTGTAGATGGGACTGGAGAAGAGGCTCAGCTGTTAAGAGTGTGGGCTCCTCGTGGTTCCTAGCAGCTATGATGGGTGATGCACAACTGCCTGTTACTTCAGTCCTAGGGTATTTGGACATTCTGTTCTGGCCTCCGTGAGCATCTTCACTCATGTGCATCTATCTCTCGATAGATGTGTACACATACACAACTAAAAATAAAATACTTCATAAAGATGGGTGATGACAAATGCGGGTGAGGATGTAGAATATTGGAATCTTACACATTGTTGCCAGAGATGTATGCAGACAGTATGGTGTGCCCTCAAAAAAACAAAAACAAAGCACGGTCCTCCCTCCAAATCTACCCTGTTATTCAGCAATGTCACTACTGGGCCTTTATTTAAAGAATTGGAATCAACAGCTCCAAGAGATCATTGTATCTCAGTGCTTATGGCAACATTGTCACACCTGTGAAGATACAAGTACCCACCGGCAGGCAGAGATAGGGGCCCTGCCCCAAATAATGCTGGCTTGGCCTGGCAGTGTCAGACTTGGAGCAGCAGCTGCCTAAGATACACAGAGATGAGGAAAAGTATACTTTCTAAACAAGAAAAACAGACATTTTATTTCTGTACTTTACTTTAAAATGTAGCAAAACTCCATTTGTAGACTTTACTTCAGAACCACCATGTAGCTACTGATAGAGCAAGCCACTAGGAAGTTTTATACCTGAAGAGCTTTTTTCCATGGGAACAGGAGTCAGTTCCAAGAGGATACTTGTTAAATGGCTGTTTCTTTTATTAGCAGCAGACTTTTAGAGAGCGCCTTTGACACATCCACAGCATCCCAATAGGATAGACTACGCTACCAGATTTTGTCCTTTAAATGAAGCATTCATCAGGAACTCTGGATGCGTATCATACATGTGGAATGTTAGTTGGAATGAAAACTCTCTCCACGGACTTATGTGTTTGAACCCCTGGGCCTTAGTTGATGGCACTGTTTGGGAAGGTTGAACCTTAGCAAATAGTACCTTGCTAGTATGTAACTGGGGCAAGCTGGGAAAGTTTACAGCGTCACCCCACTTGAGATTCTCTCTCTACTTCCTGTGTGTGTGTGTGAACATGTAAACAGTTAGTTCTTGTTTTTATTACCTGCTACTGTGCCTTCTCTATCATGTTGCCTGTAGCCCTGAGCTAAAATAACCTTTTTTTTTTAAGATGCTTTGGTTATGATATTTTATCACATCAACAGAGAAGTAACTACTACACGTGGGAAGCACAGCTGATTCTGATAGAGATACTTCTCAGTCAAGGGCAGAAAACCCCAAAGTACTTACATTCTAACTTTGAAGGTACCCAGTTCTCTCAGACCAAAGACGGAGACAATGTGGCATCTTTTCCTATAATGTGGAACTTTAAAGTAGGGTTGGCAAAGGCTGTGCACCTTCCTAAGTATCAGTCATCAAATAAGAATACTTGCTTCACACTCTTCAGAGCAGGTCTCAGAGGCTTATGACAGGAAGTAGAGAGTGTGTGCATTTAGGTTACAGAACTGAATGGTGGGCAGCACTTAGCCTGGGACTAAACGCCTGAGGCGAAGTCAGAGGGATTGATGGGTACGAACCATGGATTCTGTAGCAACACATGCAGCGGGTGACATCACCTCCTACCCCACATCACATGTAGTCTATATCCATGCCCATCAGAACCTTACAGCAGGCGCTGAGATGGCTGGGGCTTATGACAGGAAATAGAGGATATTCTTGCATTTAGAGGTGAGAGGAGATTTGTGACTAAGTTCTGTCACTTGGCTGGCACCATGTCAGTCTTGTTAGATGTCACTGTATTCTGGGTCACCCACAGAGCATAGCTGAGCTGTAGTTTGGAGCTGGTCACCAGCCCTGTCATCTCAGAACATCTGTTTGTCTTCTCTCCTAGGCTTATGTGTATGAAATGGGCTCCAGCAGCTTTCTGCACCGTCTTGCAGGACACACAGATACGATTACTGAAGTGGCCTTCAACCCAGCAGCTCCTCAGGTACAGTTCCCTCTCAGTGTGAGCAGGGTCATAGTCTCCTGTGTGAGCAAGACCTCTCCAGTTTATTCTGTCTCCCAGTGTGAGCAGGGCCTCTCCAGTTACCACCATCTCCTAATGTGAGTAGGGAGGGCTTCTCCAGTTCCCACTATCTCCCAGTGTGAGCAGGGAGGGCTTCTCCAGTTCATGCCATCTCCCAGTGTGAGCAGGGAGGGCCTCTCCAGTTCCCACCATCTCCCAGTGTGAGCAGGGAGGGCCTCTCCAATTCATACAGTCTCCCTTGTGAGCAGGGTCTCTCCAGTTCATGACATCTTCTATTGTAAGCGTGGCCTCACCAGTTCATACTGTCTTGTAAAAGATGATCAGAGTTTCTTTTGATGAAATATTAAGGCATTTAAAAGCACATGTATCTGAGCACAGTGCCTATAATTTTAACACTCCAGAGATTGGTACAGGAGGATTATCCTAAGCCACATACCTGGGTCAAGGTCAGCCTGGGCTATAGGAGAACCTGTCTCAAATAATGAAGAAGAAGAAGAAAAAAACCAGATTACATGTTAGTACCAGGAGAGGAAATTAGGTAGTAACCTTATTGAGAGAAAGAGAAATCTGGAATTTTTGTAATTAAAAGTATTTGTCATTCAGTATATTTGCTCTTACTGTAATATAGAAGGCACCCATAGATATGGTTCTGTCTAATCTAAATGTGAACACTGTAGACAAGACTCAGAAAGCAAACAAGAGAGAGGGTTAAAAAGAATTTGTATGCAGGGAGAGTACCTTAGGATGTAAAGACACTATCTTAATGATAAAAGGCCAGAAGGATATAAGACTTGCAAACCAGCTGTGTACAAAAATGAACATTCTGAAAAATGAAGACAACTTGAAAGTATTCGGATTCTGCTAAATTTTAGTATCAGGAACTTCAGTTTCATCTTGTCTTCTTATGATCAAGGTCTGATTCAGAGAAAGAATCATGTTACTGTGTGATTGTATACTTAGCATGTTCTGTGTGTAACAGCATTGTGTTGGCCCATGCTTGTCAGTGACATTGTACTGCTGTGATCCAAGGCTTGCTGCGGTGCCTGACATGTTGTTGGCTTTGAATCTTGATGTCCTGTCAAATGATATAATCAGTAAAGCTTGCTGTGTAGTTGCCAGAACTCTGCACCACTGAACTGCTGGACCTGGTGGCCCTGTCACACCCAGTTCCTTCCTGGGTCCTGTCTGATTTCTATGGTCTGGCTTTGGGTGGGGTATAGGTTAGCCACCTCCTTTTCTCTCTGCTGTCACATTCACTTGAGTGATTGTCACTTTCTGGTACATTCATGAGTGTCCCTTCCCCCCTTCCTTCCTATGATTCATTCTTGTGTTTACAAGCTTCACTACTCTATTTGATTTTGAGTTGCTATGTCCTCTTAATGAGTTGAGGCTTTGTTATTATAAAGTATGTTCTTTTGAGCCATGATATGCATACATACTAAGGCAGCCATGCTTGTTTCTGTCAGTGTTGGAATGATCTGCCTTTTTAATTTGCTTTCTCGTATATATTTTTTGATCATTTTCTTTCCCTCTTCCAACTCTTTCCAGCTCCTCCTCACTTCTATACTCTCCAATGTTGTGCGCTTCCTTTCTCTAAAGAAACAAACCTCCAAAAATAAAAACAAAAGCACTAAAACATGAAAAACGAAACAAGCACACACACAAACCCATGGGCTCTGTTGTGTGTTGTCCAGCTACTTCTGAGCCTGCCCTAAGGTGTGGCTGATATGCCACTGTCACTCAAGGAGGGAGAATAGATTTTCCCTTCCCCAGCAAGTATCAATTGCAAATACCTTCTTGGCTAGAGGTGGGACTTTGTGCCCATGTCTATTCCATGCTGGGATTTTAACCGGCTTGAAACTCTGTGGGCAGAACCAGTGTGAACCATCACCCAGTTTTTTTTTTTTTTTTTTTTTTTTTTCACAGTGAAAGAAGACTTTATAGAATTTGGTACTCTTAAAAGTCAGAGGAAACACATAGTTTCATATAAGGTTTGGTCTGGTCCCAATGTAGAGAAAAGAATCGAAAATAAGAATTTCTATAAAAAATAAAGCAAATTATGTGTAGTCAGTTACAATGAAAATATGTATACTTATAATAGCTCATCTTTTGGGAAATTATACACACATATGTGTATATATATATGTGTGTATATATATATATACTATATATACACATATATATATGTATATTGCAGCTCACAACAAAATCCAAAGTATGCTAAAAGAAAAGTAAAAGGCACATGAAAAGGCAAGTCTAGCCTGTTTTGCCTGTAAAATAATTTTAAGTCAATCTTTTGTTTTCTTTTTTTCTTTTTCCTTTTTTTTTTTCTTCCTTTTTTGTTTTTTTTTAGAGACATGGTTTCTCTGTGGAGCCCTGGCTGTCCTGGACCTCACTCTGTAGACCAGGCTGGCTTTGAACTCAGAAATCCCCCTGCCTCTGCCTCCCAAGTGCTGGGATTAAAGACGTGCGCCACCACTGCCCAGATCTTTTGTTGTATTTTACCCAATAGTGTACTGTAGAGGATTATTTTATCCATCGCATCACCCAGTTTTTACGGCTCAACTGAGCAGCAGCAGCAGCAGCAGCAGCAGCAGCAGCAGCAGTGGAGCTTCAGTGAGAACGACCATCACCTAGTTTTTATGACATGCAGGCCTTACTTTCCTGTTTGACCTTAGAAATTCCAGATCATGTGAGAGACATGATTTATTCAGTATTCTTAGTGCCATTTAGCATTCATTTTCCATTTTGGGGGGGGATCATGTAGAAAGCCACTGTGAGCATTCTTGTGTCACCATTGGTGTAGATGGGTGTCCTTTCTTCCTTGCCTCAATGTGTATGCTTGTTCAGTGTCAGGGTATTGTGCAGCCAACTTCAAGAAAATGCTCATACAACCTGACACCCATCATTACTGGGTGAGGCTCCAATCTTCATACTCTTGGCTATACTTAATTTTGTTAGTCTTTTAAGCATTAGCCAAAAAAGTAGATGTATAGGGTTGTTTTTAGTTTGCATTTATTTCACATACTAAACATTTTCATATATTCATAGACTGACCCATTTTTAACTTTATTATTGAGTTGCAGAACTTTGAAAAAATGTCTTCTATGGCCATGTGTCATAAAATATGTATGTGCATACATGCAAATATTTTCATTAGTCTGTTAGAATTTTTAAGGTTACAATGATATCCTTTAGTGAACAGAAATTTTTAATTTTTAGGAACATTATCCATGGCTAGTATTTTGTACAGGATGTCTAAGAAGCCTTTGCTGACCCAAAGGCTAGAAAGATCATCTCCTATTTTCTTCCAGGAAATTTAGATTTCTAACTTATATTTTGATCTGTGATATAATCAAGTGTATTGGCATGTCATCCTGTATAATTTGACATTATTGAAATCTAATTGTTTATGACACTCACCATCAACCTCTGTTATCCCTCCAACATGGGTTGGGGTCTGGGTCAGGCTCTGCTGGCTCCTTAACTCTGGGGCTCATTAGATAGGAGCAAGATATTAGCAGGGCTAACAATCTGTGAGGTTCTCCTCAGAAGACTTCTTAGAGACTATGCGTTGTCATATTCTCTAAGAATATTATTATTATTATATTATTCCAGACAATACATTTTTCATCCTGAGAACCTAGATGAATATGGCCTTTAGATCTGTTTATAAACTTTCATCCATATTGATATAAAATTGATACATTATTGTCATAGTATTAATTGTCAACTTGACACACCTGGGAAGAAGGGAATGTCAGCTGAGGAACTGTCTCCAACACATTGGTCTGCAGGCAAATCTGTAGTGCATTTTTTAAAGTGATAATTGATGGTGGGATTATCCAGCCCACTGTGGGCAGTGCTACCCCTATGCAGGTGGTTCTGAGTCGTGTAAGTAAGTAAGTTCAATAAGCGACAGAAAGGGGACAAACCAGTAAGTGGCACTCCTCTGTGGTTTCTGCTCCAGTCCTGCCCCAGGTTCCTGCCTGAATTCCTGCCCTGACTTCCTTCAGTGATGAACTGTGATCAGGATGTATAAGCCAAATAAACCCTTCCCTCCCCAAATGGCTATTGGTGATGGTGTTTATTACAACAACAGAAACCTAAATAGGACAATTATATCCTAAAAAAATTGTAAAATACAGGTAGTCTCCAAGGAAATAATAAAAATTGTCAAGTCACCAACTACTTAAAAAAAATCACAATGAAAATTTTATGTTTTCTATTCACTTTTTTTAAAAAAAAACATGTGATTTGAGGAAAATATTACTTGAAAATAATGTTTTATTACTGTCATGTATGGCTATAGCATGCACCTCTTGTGTCATTTAATATTTTATGAATTTTTGTTTATAATAAGTGACTAGTTTTCACACACACAAAGTTAACAGCAGGGCTGTGAGCTCCTTTAAGGCTTACTGGCTTCTGTCTCCCACCATGCTTACCCAAGCTGTTGGTGTGTTTTAGTTCTTTGTGGTTATAGTATTGAAGGCCACAGCTGTTTGCTGCCTATAGGTCTTAATCGCGTTCTCACGCCCGGCCAGGAAGAACACAACAGACCAGAATCTTCTGCGGCAAAACTTTATTGCTTACATCTTTGGGAGCCAGGAGGGCAAGCGCCCAGCGCCCAGCCCCAAAAACGAAAGCCCCTTCTATATTGAAACCGAAACCCCTTCCCTATTTAGGAGAGTTATATTTCACCTAGGACGCATCACTCCCTGATTGGCTGCAGCCCATGGCCGAGCTGACGTTCACGGGAAAGGCAGAGTACAAGTAGTCATAAAATACCCTTGGCACATGCGCAGATTATTTGTTTACCACTTAGAACACAGGATGTCAGCGCCATCTTGTGACGGCGAATGTGGGGGCGGCTCCCAACATCTCCCCCTTTTCTTTTAATAAGAGCAAATAGGCCACCCATATTAATGAGAGTGGAGATAGAGGTCAAATCCCCAGTGTGCAGGTAAAGGAGCCGTACACATAACCTCCTCCCAGGCTCATCACCCAGAGGGGTCCTGGTCTGGTCCTGTGTTGTTTTTCCTGGGGGAAGGACACTTGAACACTCAACCTTCTTGAAAGATGACATGTCTCCCTAGAATAGGCTCATTTTATGCCGCAGAGCCCTTCTATTGCAGTGCTTAGCCGTGCAACTCTCTCGGGCTGCTGAAGCACACTCACTCTATCCCGTGCAATGAGACTAGCCTCATGGGATATAAGAGCTGAGTGGCCAGCGACCTATTGCCTAAGCATAGATATATCAGGGGAAGCTCCATGTTCTAGTCCTGCAAGCGCCTGGGCAATAACCACCTTGTCTCTCTTAGTTTGGGCCTTAAGCTTACAGACCAATCAAAGAAGCAACACTAATCCACAGCAAAGTGTATCTCCAAATAATATCAATCCCACCCATTCTTTAAAGAAGGAAAATGCTGAGGAGATCCAATTGGGTAATCCTTTGGTCAGGGACAGGTCCAAGCGCGTGGAGTTGACCTGAAGTCTCAATTCCCGAAGGATCTGTTCAAATTCAGCCGTCCAATTCTGTAACATATACTGAAAAAGACTTTTTGACAAATTAGCTGCCCTAGTAAATTTAACATACTGAATGGAAATAACACACAATCCCGGAAACTTTTGTTCACATCCCTGCTGAGTTATTTGTCATAATACATCTAGTTGTTTCTGGACAAGATCTATGAGTTGATTAACCAGCATGAGACCTCCCTGTATCTTGACATTAGCTGAGGCCTGTTTATCTATGACTGTAGTCACTGAGGTTGACATAGTGTTAATGGTGTCAGTCATCTGGACCTGTCCAGACAGAGCCAAGGCTGTCTGAATCAAGGCTAAACCCAGTTCCTAGTTAGTGGTAAAAAAGCAGGAGAATACTTGAGCATTATACATCACCGTCATTGGGAGTGGAAATGTCGACATTATCCCCCAACGCTGCTCTCTCTTTATTATTGATGCCCTGGACATCACCAAGACGAGGGACATCAGTATTCCCTTGGTCAGTCTGGATTTTTCGGGTGAGTCTTTCTGGTATCCAAAATGGGTTGTCTTCATTCTGTGGGAAAACACAGACCGCTCCCCTGGATCTTATCAAAATAGGATCCGGGCCATACCATTTATTATCAAGGACATTTTTCCATTTAACCATCTCATTGGGCCTATCTGGCTCTGTACAATGACGTTCAGCCGCAGTATGGCCATGAGCATCAATATTTAAAAAATTGAGTGTAAAGAGTGCCATAGACACAGACACTCTTGGTGCTCGGGGTAAAATCTCTTCAATTCCCCTCTTTTGCTTTATAAGATAGGCTTTGAGGGTGCGATGCGCACGCTCAACAATACCCTGTCCTTGAGGGTTGTATGGAAGTCCAGTCAGGTGGGTAACATCCATCTGACGGCAGAACTGCTGGAATTTTTGAGACGTATAAGCTGGTCCATTATCAGTCTTAAGGAGTTTGGGTTTCCCCCAAGCACTCCATGCCTCAAGACAATGTTGAATCACATGTGAGGCTTTTTCTCCGGTTAACGGAGAAGCAAACATGATGCCAGAACATGTGTCAATGGACACATGGAGATATTGAAGTTTTCCAAAGGAAGAAACATGTGTAACATCCATTTGCCAGACCTGTAGAGGTCGAATACCGCGTGGGTTAATTCCCACATGAGGAACTGGCAAGAACTCACAGCAGCTTTGACATTGAGTAACAATGTCACGGGCTTCTTTTCTTGTCAAGGAGAAACGACTGCGTAATGTTTCAGCCGTCACATGAAAATTGTTATGAAAATTTCTTGCAGCCTCTACCGGGGATGATAGGGCAGCAGCCACCACTTTAGTGGCCTTATCTGCCAAATCATTTCCCAGAGCCATGGGGCCAGGTAGGCCTGAATGGGCTCTAACATGAGTAATATAAACAGGAAATCTTCTAGATAACAAAACTAATTGTATCTGCTGAAAAATATTGGCAACTCTACTGGAAGGCTTAATCACTCCAGCCACTTCTAAAAGATTTACTGCATTAACCACATAACAGGAATCTGACACAATATTAAGGGGTTCTAAAAAGGTTTTTAAAACTTCTAAAACCACTAAACATTCTACCACTTGAGGTGAATTTTCATTATATTGTTTGGATACCACTTTACCATTAGCCACATAGGCACCTATGCCAGTTTTTGATCCATCAGTATATACCACAATCCCATTTTTAAGTGGGTTTCTTACTGTTATTTGTGGAAAAACAACAGATTGATTTTGGGCAAACTGTAAAATTGGATGTTTTGGATAATGGTTATCTATTTGTCCTGAAAAGGAGGTAACTAAAACTGCCCAATCATTAGATGTGGCTGCCAAGGTTTGAACCTGTGCAGCGGTATAAGGTACAATTAAAAGATATGGACTTCGCCCAAAGTGGGTGATTGCTGCTTTTAGGCCTCTAAGGGCAAGCTGTGCAATTGCATCAGGATACCAATCTATTATTTTAGCTGGGGATACGTTTGGATGGATCCACAACAATGGCCCATTTTGCCACAAAACTGCGGTTGGCAATTGTGCTGTCTTAAAGACACACAAACTGAAAGGCTGCGAATCCTCAATACGTTGTAATTGTGCATTCTGTAAGGCTTTTTCCACCTTTTGTAAGGCCTGGTTAGCAGCTAGAGTAAGAGCCCTAGGGGAGGAGATATGAGGATCTCCTTCTAAAATACTAAACAAAGGCCTTAACTCAGCGGAAGGAATCTTTAAAAAAGGTCTGAGCCAATTAATATCTCCCAACAGCTTTTGAAAATCATTTAAGGTATGGAGGTGATCTCTTCTTATCTCTACCTTTTGGGGCACAATCTTATCTGGGGACACCACAGAGCCCAAAAATTGTCCTGTATCAGAAATTTGGACCTTTTCTGTGGCTATCTGTAAACCCCACTGACTTAAAGTTTTAAGTAGAAAAGGATATGCCTTTTGTAGCATGGTAAGGTCTTTATGGCACAGGAGGATGTCATCCATGTAAAGGAGCAAAATTAAAGAGGGGAATTGTTCCCTCACTGGCAAAAGAGCTTCTTGTACATAAAGTTGACACATAGTAGGACTATTGGACATTCCCTGTTCTTGATGTCTTAACCCTTTTCCTTCTTTATAACCCATCTTTGCCATGATATTTTTTGCTTTAGCTGAATACCCTCCCGATGGGGCGTTTTCATTGGACAAAATAAGGCCCAAATGCTGCATAATATCCCTTCCCCAGAGGTTAACCGGGAGTGGGAGCACATAAGGTATGAATTTCCCTTGCTGCCCTTCAGAGGATTCCCACGTCAAGGCAATGGAGCTTATAGTGGGACATGATTGATAACCTAGGCCCTGTAATGAATGAGATGACTCTGTGGTGGGCCATGCTTTGGGCCACCAATGTGTAGAAATTATACTTTTATCTGCTCCGGTATCAAGGATGCCTTCAAACTCTTTTCCGTTGATCTTAAGGTGGAGCTTAGGTCTATCATTCAAAGATACAACCAAATAGGCAGAATCATTTCCTGAGGAGCCCATTTTCTTTATCTCAGGTCCTGCAAATTTCTCCCTGGTATTATCAGGGAGGAGCAGCAGCTGAGCTATCCTATCTCCTTTACTAATAGAAAAAACGCCTTTAGGGCTTGAGCACAGGACCTGTATTTCAGGGGAATGTTGACAATCCATAACTCCAGGGTGGACTACTAAGCCCTGTAAGGTGAGTGAACCCCGGCCGAGAATAAGGCCCATGGTTCCCGGGGGCAAGGATGGTATAGGCTCCACTGGCACCGGCTGAATACTCATTTGAGGCATTAATAGGAAGTCGGAGGCGGCACGCAGGTCCACCCTTGTGGGTCTTCCTGGGTCGCCTCTCTGACTGCTTCCTGTGTCCTGACAAACCGGTTCCCATATCTTTGAGGGCCCTGGGACCGAGGGCCCGATGACCCGTTTTTTGGCACATAAGCTGATTGACTATCAGGTGGGGGAAGAATTCTGCCCTTTATATCCCTCACAGAGCGACACTGGTCGGCTCTATGATAACCCTTGCCACACTTAGAGCAAAGAGTGAGAGTCCCTCCCTGTTTATCTGGAGCTCTGCAATCTTTCTTAAAATGCCCAGGCTTTCCGCAGTTAAAACATGTCCTCTGATTATTTCTGCCCATGGAGCGGTTTTGGGATTGAAGGATGGCAGCCGCTAAACCTGCATTGCTGAGAGGTCCCCCAAGCTCTCGACAGACCCTGAGCCAGTCTTGTAAGCCTTTGTTCTTTCTTGGGGCTATGGCCGCTCGGCACTCCTTTGTGGCTTGCTCATAGATGAGCTGTTCTACCAGAGGCGCGGCTTGCTCTGACTCTCCAAAAATACGCTCTGCTGCCTCTGTCATTCTGGCCACAAAATCTGAGAAGGATTCCTGAGGTCCCTGGATTATCTTTGTTAACTGCCCAGTGGCTTCCCCTGCTCGGGAGAGCGCCTTCCAGGCCCTAATAGCCGTGGAGGAAATTTGGGCATAAGCTCCCCAATGGTAGTTTGTCTGATCAGCAGAATAAGCTCCCTGACCCGTTAACAAGTCAAAAGTCCAATCTCTCTGCTCTGGAGTCAAAGCAGCTGCGTTTGTTCGGGCCTGCGCTTGTGCAGCTTCGTGCCAAAGTGCTCTCCATTCCATATATTTGCCCATACTAGGGAGAGCGGCTTTTACAATCGTTTGCCAGTCAGCAGGAGTTAGTGCCATGCCGGCGAGCCTGTCTAACTGCACCAAGGTAAAATTAGCATTGGTTCCGTATTTACGGACCGACTCGGCGAGTTCTTTAATCTGTACGTATTCTACCGGAGCGTGGACACGCCCACCCTCGGCTCCTTCAAAGACTGGAAATGCCTGTTGTATTTTCCTTTGTTCCTCTCTGGGAATGAATGAGTCTGCGCACTGCCTCTCTGCGCACTGCCTCTCTGCGCACTGCCTCTCTGCGCATCTCTCTGCGCATTGCCTCTCTGCGCATCTCTCTGCGCATTGCCTCTCTGCGCATCTCTCTGCGCATTGCCTCTCTGCGCATCTCTCTGCGCATTGCCTCTCTGCGCATTGCTGACGCACTACGCAGGGCGGGGGCTCCGCATAGGGCGGACCTTGAAACCGACTGCCGGGAGGTTGAACAGTACGCTGGCTTTCGCCAGCCGCTTTTGGCTTTTTTCTTGACCAATTAGCTGGCTGGTAATGGGCTGCTTCTTCCTCCCAGTCTGTTTCCTCAGAGGAGAATTCTTCATCTGCTTCAGAGCTACTAAGAGCTGGCTTCCTGAGCTCATCTAGTGACGAGTATCTCCTAGAGACCTCCGCTAATCGATCTTTTTTCTTTTCTTTTTTCTTTTCCTTCCTTCTAATCTCTCCCCAGGTATTCTTACCTGACCTAAACTTTTCCTCGGGTTCAAGACCCTTGGAAAGGCCTGTATACTTATTTTGTGTACCATATTTTCTCTTTGCTCCTACTCTCTCTCCCCGCTTTACTTCTGATAGATTGCCCTGAATTTCATCCAGAATTTTCAGCCCTATCTTAATCACCTGATAACATGTGAAAAGGAACAAAAGGACTCCTAACATTAGAAAAAATTCAAGGCCAAACATTTTCCACTTTACTTCTGATAGACTGTCTTGAATTTCCTTAGAAAGTTCAAGGCCAGGCGTACCTCGTAAAGCTGTACTCACTGGTACTCTCGTTCCCCAGCTGAAAAGTTCTGAATTCATACAGTTGAATCCTTCTTAACAGTCTGCTTTACGGGAACCTTTATTACCGCGACCCGCAGTTCTGGTTCTGGAATGAGGGATCTTCCTTGTGCCGGTCCCGAGTTTTCTTGTATTTTTTCGTCCCGGATTTTTTCTCGTCCCGGGTTTCGGCACCAATTCTTAATCGCGTTCTCACGCCCGGCCAGGAAGAACACAACAGACCAGAATCTTCTGCGGCAAAACTTTATTGCTTACATCTTTGGGAGCCAGGAGGGCAAGCGCCCAGCGCCCAGCCCCAAAAAAGAAAGCCCCTTCTATATTGAAACCGAAACCCCTTCCCTATTTAGGAGAGTTATATTTCGCCTAGGACGCATCACTCCCTGATTGGCTGCAGCCCATGGCCGAGCTGACGTTCACGGGAAAGGCAGAGTACAAGTAGTCATAAAATACCCTTGGCACATGCGCAGATTATTTGTTTACCACTTAGAACACAGGATGTCAGCGCCATCTTGTGACGGCGAATGTGGGGGCGGCTCCCAACATATAGGCTCAAGGCCACTGAAATCTTCACCACACAGAAAGACTCTAGCAAAGAGCCTCTTTCCTGGATACTGTGCACTGTCCAGCATGCTTGCCTTTATTTTCCTTTTCCTTTTCATAGTTGTACCTGGTACATCCAGTTTGATGCAGCAAAGAATGTTGAGAAGAGATACCCTTGCTTTCCTCTGATCTCGATGGGAGATTTCCAGGTTGAGTGTAGATGCTACTTGTAAATGCTATTACAAAGTTAAGGTTCCTTTTCTTCCTGCCTAATGAGTTGTTTCTTTGCTGTTGTCTCAATAAGTGGGTGTTGGATTTGTCAAGTGATTTTTTTTTCATTCACTGATGAGATCATGTAATTCTTTTTTAAGCCCATGGGCATGATGGATTACACTGGTTTTTAAATGTTGAACACAGCTACAAAAAACCTACTTAGTCATAATGCATCATGCTTTATGTGCAATGTTATATTAGATGTACTAATTAATGTTTGCTGAGCACTTTTATATCCATGTTCATGAAGTATATTGCGCTGTATTTTCTTTCCTTGTGATGTCTCTGTCTATGCTGGCCTTTGGCTTTGAGTACTAGCCTCATATGATGAATAACTAAGCATTCTCTGTTGCTAGCTTAGGAAAGGAATTATAGAGAATTAGTATAAGGTCTTTCTTGGATGTTTACTAGAACTTTCTGGTGTCCATATGACACCTTCTGGCACCTTATGTTTTAGATTATTAATTATTGATTCCATTTTAAAAAGTAGGTATAAGTCTAGTTACATTTCCTGTTTCTTTCTGTGTGACCTTGAGAAGAACTGTAGACCTGTTTGTAGTATTGCTTTGTTAGTCTCTTAATATCCACATTATCTATAGTGATGTCTCATTAAAATGTATTTTCTCTTGTGTTTATTTTTCTTAGCTTAATCAATAGCTTGTCTTTTTTTTTTTTTTTTTTTTTTTTTTTTTTTTTTTCCCGAGACAGGGTTTCTCTGTATAGCCCAGGCTGTCCTGGAACTCACTTTGAAGACCAGGCTGGCCTCAAACTCAGAAATCCGCCTGCCTCTGCCTCTCGAGTGCTGGGATTAAAGGTGTGCACCACCATGCCTGGTTTAGCTTGTCAATTTTATCCATCACTTAAAATTAGTTTCCCTGGTTTCCCTCATTGATTGTCTCCCTTTGGACTTGTTGGTTCTACTGTGGTCCTCTCTGCTTTTGTCCACTTTTCATGCTAGGGTCTAGTTTTATCTCCTTTCAGGTTTCTAAGGAGGAGGCTGAGATTGACTTTAGGTCCTTATTATTTTCTAATAATTGCATTTAGTATATCCCTCAGTGCATGGCTGTCATGGTGTTCTGTAACTTTTAATAAGTATGTTGTAGTTCTCATGTAGTTCAAGATATTCTAAATTTTCTTAGGAGTGTTTTTTTCTGTGAAGTGTATTATTTATTCTGGATTATAGTAATGTTATTGATTTCTAGTTTAATCTCACTGTGGTATATAGAGTAGGAATTGTATAATTTTTAATTCTTTTAAACTGGTTAAAGAATGTTTTATAGTTCTAAATGTTGTCTCTCTTGGTCAGTGTCCCATACAAGTTGTGAAGAAATGTGTGTGATGTGTGGTCAGATGAAGCACACTGCCAACATCAATGATATCTACCTGGTCAATGGTATTATTGGGTTCAACTGAGTCCTTATTGATGTTCTCTCTCCAGGATGTTTCCATTTTTGGTAGTGTGATGTTAAAGACCCCAGCTATAATGACAATTTATCTGTTTTCTCTGTGGTACCATTTATTTTTCTGTCTCATGTAGGCATGTGCACAGTTAAAGTACTTGTTTTTAGAAAATCAACCTAATGCCTTTATCGAGCTCTGGTAACTTTTCTTGCTTTGAAATCTGTTGTGTCTGCCATGCATAGTGCTGCCCCTGTGCTGTTCTGGTCAGTGCCAACTTCACATACATGTCACAGTCCACTTCTCACACGTATGTGTATATATTCTAAATGTGGTTTCTTATAGACAGTATGGGTGTAGCTTTTTGTTGTGATTTGTTATTTGTTTCAGTTTTTGTTTTATTTATTTATTTATTTATTTATTTGGCTTCTGTGGCTTTAATTAAACATGATTCCATTTTCACTCCTTTCTTAGTATATTAGCTTTAACTTTTCATTTTAAGCCTTTACTCCTTTTGGCCTTTAGGTGCTTGTACTGGCTGGTTTTGTGTCAACTTGACACAAGGTGGACTTATCACAGAGAAAGGAGTCTTAGCTGAGGAAATGCCTCCAGGAGATCCAGCTGTAAGGCATTTTTTTCAATTAGTGATCAATGGGGGAGGGCCCCTTATGGGTGGTGCCATCCCTGGGCTGGTAGTCTTGGTTCTTTAAGAGAGCAGGTTGAGAAAACCAGTAAGGAACATCCCTCCATGGCTCCCTCCCTGCATAAGCTCCTGCTTCCTGACCTGTTTGATTCCAGCCCTGGCTTCCTTTGGTGATGAACAGTAATGCAGGAAGTGTAAGCCGAATAAAACCTTTCCTCCTCAACTTGCATCTTGGTCATGATGTTTTGTGCAGGAATTGAAATTCTAAGACGGTGCTTATCCTAAAGCTTGCATTGTACATTTATAACTAATTTTACACAATAGCTAGCTAATATGGACATTGGGAATACATAGTAAGAATTCCTCATCCTTCCCCCAGCTGTGAATACATAGTAACAATTCCTCATTCTTCCCCCATCTGTGACTACATAGTAACAATTCCTCATCCTTCCCCCAGCTGTGAATACATAGTAACAATTCCTCATTCTTCCCCCATCTGTGACTACATAGTAACAATTCCTCATCCTTCCCCTATCTGTGACTACATAGTAACAATTCCTCATCCTTCCTCTATCTGTGACTACATAGTAACAATTTCTCATCCTTCCTCTATCTGTGAATACATAGTAACAATTCCTCATCCTTCCTCCATCTGTGACTACATAGTAACAATTCCTCATCCTTCCTCCATCTGTGAATACATAGTAACAATTCCTCATCCTTCCCCCATCTGTGACTACATAGTAACAATTCCTTATCCTTCCTCCATCTGTGAATACATAGTAACAATTCCTCATCTTTCCTCCACCACTTGTATTTTCAGTCATCTCACTGACTCATAAATTTATTCAGACACATTCAAATGCCTTGCTGCTCTTATTTTAAATAAAGCTGTTTTGGGGGATTTTGTTTTTTGTTCTTGTTTGTTTGTTTGTTTGTTTTTTGGCTGTGGGAAGGGATTGGCTCAGTCAATGATTAGAGCTTTTCTTTTGTCTCCAGTTTCTTCCCTTTGATGCTTAGTATTACTTGGATCTGAATTTCCAAACCATTTCCTTTCTGCTGAAGGAACTCTTTCATGGGAGGAGTTTAGGGAGAAAGATTTGTTGGAAACAACATTCTTTCACTGTCTCTGTTTCTCTCTGTCTGTCTCTCTCTCTCACCTGAGAATGTTTTACTTTCTCTTAGTGAATTTTACAAATACACCCTCCCTGGCCTGCCTCTTCATTCCTTCATTCACTTCATTGTCTCTGTGCTGACATAGTTTCTGAGAATTGGCTGTGATTGTTATGTTATTTTCTTTGCAGGTAAAGTACGTTTTCTTCCTAGTTTCTTTGGCGATCTTTTCTCTTTCTGACTTCCATTCAGTCTGTAAGCGCTGTTCCTAGCTGCACTTTTGTTGGCATTGCTCCTGCATGAGCTCTCTGGGCTTCCTGACACTGCTCTAGGGAAATTCTCAGCACCACCCTCCTCTCCAGCCTCTCTTGTTTCTAGGCCAGTATTCCCACCGCACATTTAGAGCCACACAGCTTATCCTTCCCACACGTCTTGGCTCTTCTGTTTTAAGTGTTTGGATTTCCAGCATTTGTTTCTGGATAGTCCTTGATCTCGATTGCCATGCTTGAGCTGTGTATCTCCTCTGGTTACTTCCTGACCTCCATCACCCTGCTTCAGCTGCACATCTCATCTTGCATGGTGCACATTTTACTCATTGGAGCTCTTAGCAGGTTAATCTTAGTTTTTATTAAAGTCCAATTTATTTTAATTCCAACACTCCTGCTATGTGAAATCTGTTTTTGGTGTTGCTAAATTTGTTGAAACTGTTTTTAGATTTTTGTATACCTTGTCATTTTTTGGTTTAAATTTAGAAATATAATGTTTAAGTTGAAGGGACCATGGTGAAAGTCCTCTTATGGTCACTAAGCCCTGTGATCAGGTTTTCATCTTATGAGCTGAGGTTCTGGGCTCAGCTTTGCTGTATTTTTCATTCTCCATCTAGATAGCACAGGCTATCGAAGTGGTCAGAGTTGCTTTCCCTTAGCCTGTCATTTCAGCTCTGACACCCCCAGCAGGTGGGGCTGTAGCTGGCCAGCTCATTACCTCAGGCCTCCTGAGGAAAATGCTCTTCAGTGTTTTAAGAACAGATCCTTCCTTCCCCTGCATGAAGCCTGAGAATGTGTCCTCCTTAGTGGCCATGGAAATGGAGTTAAATATCATAATATTATGGAGCTTGTCCCTCTATAGGTAGGTATTAACCTCAGACTTGTCCACGCTGTGCCTACAGTAATCTATCAGTGATCCTTGAAGGGCAGAGCTGGTGTCCCTGCATGGAATTGGTTCTAGTCACTCTATCTAGGAAGCAGGATTCCCTGCATTAGCCTTCCCTTCTCCAACTGGGGTCAATGCTTTGTCCTGGGTCTTCTCACATGGATCAGGAAGAGGCACCAGGTTTGAGTCATATTCCTACTTATGGAATCAGAGCTTGGGGAATCCCAGAAGCTTACATAGGTTTTAGGTGCATTGCTATAAAGATATGTCTATCTGTTCAGAAAGCTACTAACCTGGTTATAAACCTTTTCTTTTCAGGTTTTAGAAAATGTTCCTATTGTTCCCAGTCCAAGTATTGCTAAAATTTAGGAGTTTGTCTCAGTAAGAAGGGAAACAGAGTATCTGTCTTGAGATGTAGCTTCAGACACCTTTTCCAGATTGTCAGTATAGATAACAAGAATCCACACAGAGTCATGGCAAGTGGCAGGAGTTTCCATGCAGCAAGTGAGTTGTTCAGCATCTGATACTCTGCCTACAATGTACTCTGAAGAAACAATTAGGAGAGGGGAGGGAACAGAAGAGACCTCAAGTTCGAAATATATCATTCTCATTTTAATAGATTGTGTTTGAACTCATGGATTAAGAAACAACATAATATCTCCACGAAAAGATGTTCAGTAGTGGGATCTGCTTTACTGGGAAACTAAAGAAGGTCTTTGCTCTCTTGGTACATACTAGAAATAAAAATAATTTGTTAAAATATAGCTGTGAGGTTAGTGACCGAGCATCATACAGGGAATCACATGGTTAAAGAAAAGGTAGAGTCACTGGAAGCCACTGGAATTCCCCTGCCTGCCAGCTCATGAGTTGTGTTCATTCTGTCTCAGACTTTAGTTTGTGCAGTAGCTGTCGCCATTTGCACCTTCTTCTCTCAGAGGCCCTCTTGGTTTCTATGTTCCCATCATGCACACTTCCTCACTGGCAGTCTTTAAACACCTCCATTCAGCTCACAGTTGTTCTGTTCCACATCCACTGTCCCTTGTCACACATGAACCCTCCTTCTTTGGGGTCTGTGACATGTAGTTTCATACCAAGCCTCCCCTCTACCATCATCCTCCATTTCCAGAAAGGCCTCGTGTCTACAATGTCACCATCTATTCTTTTCTTTTTCAAGTCTGTATCTTTCCCTCATATTCTTTGTTAGCCATTAATATTGTAGCACCTCAGAGGGGAGAGTGCAAGATGATTCATTTTCCAAGAATCAAATACTGAAACTTTGGTTTTGTTTTGATTTATTGGATGATAAAGAGCCCCTTTTGTATTTGGTTTTCAGCCTGACACTGGTATCCCTGCTGTTGTCTAAGGACTTTGGTGCCTCATCATGTGGCTCATGCAAGCTTCAGAAATGTTTTGAGCCCAGTGAGCTAGGGTGCATACTCCTATGTGCTGTAATTTTTAGCATCTACCATGAGGACAATTCACATAATACACCCTGCTATTTAGACTGTGTGTTATCCTGTTTTGATAAGTTCATTATTACAAAATGAATACAGTACTTCCTATATACTTACAGTTTTGCTATCGAAAGTGCCAATCACCCATTGGTGATTCAAAAATATTAGATAAAAATTTAAGTAATAAATAATTTGTAAGCTTAAAATTCTTTATCATTCTGCGTATTCTGCGCTGTCTGTCTTACTCTAATATCTAATATCTGTTTTACCCAGATATTAGCCAGCCATTTGCTCAGTGAGCCCATGCTGTGATCGCCACCCACACACTGGACACTTAAGCCATCTAATTTGTTAGCTATGTGTTGGATCCACAGTGCTTGTTTTCAAGTGACCCTTGTTTGACTTAATAATGGTCTCAAAGTCTACACCAGAGAGAAGACATTCCATTGAAAAGCTGTAAATTCTTGACTTAAGGGGACAAAAGGCAAAGCTTATGCTGACATTGCTAAGATTATAGAAGAACAGACTTTTGATCCATCAGATGGTAAAGAAGGAAACAGGAATTTGTGCTGGTTTTCTTGCTGTACCTCAGAGTGTAGAATGTGTCGCCAAATGCTTAGTTAAGATGGAAAATGCACTGAATTATAGGGCTTTGTGCTATCTGTGGCTTTCGGCAGCCCCTAGAGGTCTTGGAACAGTGTCTGTGTGGATGGGGGGGCTCTGTACTTGGTTTTCAGGGATCCTGGCAAGCAGCAGCACTGTGAAGATAATATTAATAAGGAAAATAATCTGGGAACAGACTGCGTGGAGTCAGCCCCTCAGCTGCTGTTTTTATAGTGCCTGGAAGGAAATGACATGTTAATTTCTTTATATTTAAAGTTGTCTTTAGAAAGTACCATGTAGGCACTTTTGTCGCACTGCATGTAAGAAGTGGTGTTTTTTAACTTTGGAGCAACTACTCGCTGTCTGTCTGTCTATCTCTAACTTAGCTTTTATTTCCCAATTCATATTTAACCTTGTTACTTGGAGTGGGATCCTGGAAGTGTGCAGGAAGTAAGGATGTGGAAGACAGTATCATACACATACCCTCAGTGAGGGCTGCTCTTTCCAATCCCAGGAAAATTATGTTTAATACAGGAAAAAGGATTTCTTCTGTTCTTAGAACTCACTGTTTGAGTGGATTGCAGGCCCTGAGCTGCCACCCAGCCAACACCTCCAGATATGCTCCATATGCTAGGGCTCTGTGTATGTCAGGTATGTGCCAGATGCTCTGTACCTTGAGAAGGTCTTTCTGTAGATGGTTGCCATGACATTGTACCCAGCAGATAACTGGGAATAACTTCTATCAGGCCTTCATTTCCATAGCTTACTGTCTATGCAGAATTCAGATGCAAACCAGTACAGTGGCTGAGGAGCCCACTGTAGACTAAGGCTTGGGTCAGTTCTAGGTCCTAGGAGCCTGACTGATTTCAGTTTCAGCCATGCTAAGTGTTTGCTTTAATGGAACCAGATACTCCTCTCACAACCTCAGAAGATCCAGGAGCCGATTTAGCAAAGTACATATCTTGCCAGATGGCCCTAGAGCATTGCAATTCTTATTGGACATGTGGCAAGAGAGATGGGGATTTTTTACCAGAGTTTTCTTTTTTAGATTCCTATCGGATACATCTTAAGCTTTGTTTGTGCTATAGAACCTTTATGATAAGGGTCTGGATGCAGGGAAATAAATGCCCTAGCTTCCATGCTTGGTGTGAAATTCTCATTTAGCTGAGTCTAGACGAGCAGTTTTCAACTTGGGGTCATGACCCCTTTGGGGTTACATATCAGATATCCTAAATATCAGATATTTACAGTATGATTTATAACAATAGCAAACTGAGCTATGAAGTAGCAACAAAATAATTTTATTGTTGGGGGAATCACTACAACATGAGGAACTGTATCAAAAGGTCACAGCATTGGGAAGGTTGAGAACCACTGGTCTAGATGAAGGGATAGATATTGTAGCCCTTTTCTTCAGTGATCTCTCTTTCACATTTCTTAGAATTCAACAAGAATGCTACCAGAAGCAGAGGGACAGCTTCCTGGTGAGCCATCTGCAACAGTCTGTCAGTGTTCTCAAGAGTGACCACAGAGTTGCCCTCTTGCAGAGTCATTGTTGCACACAGAAATAAGATCAAGTCTTCTTTTTTCTTTTTTTTTTCCTCTTTATTTCTTATTTTATTGAGCATAAGCAAGACAGAAAAAAAGATCCCTATATGGCAGTTTTTTATTTGAATCAAATTACAGAGTAAGCAGGTTACAATCTGAACATAATGCAAATGATGCGGATTAGTTAACTGCCCCAAGTCCATCAGATGTCTGAAGCACACAGAGAGCTTATGCAGAATAGTTTGGTGTGCTAAACATTTCTGTACCTTATTTGACAATTATCAGGTATATCTGACCACAATCACTCCTCGACTTTTGCTAAATATTCTTTCTGCACCC